>NC_073712.1:1200000-1821512 GCF_023634085.1 Falco cherrug
CCCGTCCCGGCCCACCACGGCCCGTCCCAGCCCACCACAGCCTGTCCCAGCCAAACACAGCCTGTCCCAGCCAAACACAGCCTTTGCCGGCCCACCACGGCCCGTCCCGGCCCACCACGGCCCACCACAGCCCGCCACAGTTTGTCCCAGCCTACCACAGCCCGTCCCAGATCACCACAGCCCGTCCCAGCCCACCACAGCCCACCACAGTTCATCCCAGCCCACCACAGTTCGTCCCAGCCCGCCACGGCCCGTCCCGGCCCACCACAGCCCGTCCCGGCCCACCACGGCCCGTCCCAGCTCACCACAGCCCGTCCCAGCCCACGACAACCCGTCCCAGCCCATGAAAGCCCGTCCCAGCTTACCACATCCCGTCCCAGCTTACCATAGCCCAACACAGCACACCACAGGCCCACCACAGCCCACCACAGCCCGTCCCAGCCCACCACGGCACATAACAACCCACTACGGCCCGTCGCGGCCCATCACGGCCCGTCCCAGCTTAAAACGGCTCGTCCCAGCCCACCACAGCCTGTCCAAGCCCACCAGAGCCCGTCCCAGCCCACCACAGCCCGTCCCGGCCAACCACGGCCCGTCCCAGCCCGTCCCAGCCTGTCCCAGCCCACCACAGCCTGTCCCAGCCCACCACAGCCCGTCCCAGCCCACCACAGTCCGTCCCAGCCCGCCACGGCCCGTCGCAGCCCACGACGGCCCGTCCCGGCCCACCACGGCCCGTCCCGGCCCACCACGGCCCGTCCCAGCCCACCACAGCCTGTCCCAGCCAAACACAGCCTGTCCCAGCCAAACACAGCCTTTCCCGGCCCACCACGGCCCGTCCCGTCCCACCACGGCCCACCACAGCCCGCCACAGTTTGTCCCAGCCTACCACAGCCCGTCCCAGATCACCACAGCCCGTCCCAGCCCACCACAGCCCACCACAGTTCATCCCAGCCCACCACAGTTTGTCCCAGCCCGCCACGGCCCGGCCCGGCCCAACACGGCCCGTCCCGGCCCACCACGGCCCGTCCCAGCTCACCACAGCCCGTCCCAGCCCACCACAGCCCGTCCCAGCCGACCACGGCCCGTCCCAGCTCACCACGGCCCGTCCCAGCCCGTCCCAGCCCACGACAACCCGTCCCAGCCCACGAAAGCCCGTCCCAGCTTACCACATCCCGTCCCAGCTTACCACAGCCCATCACAGCCCACCACGGTCCACCACAGCCCACCACAGACCACCACAGTTCGTCCCAGTCCTCCACAACCCGTCCCAGCCCGCCACGGCCCGTCGCAGCCCACGACGGCCCGTCCCGGCCCACCACGGCCCGTCCCGGCCCACCACGGCCCATCCCAGCCCACCACAGCCTGTCCCAGCCAAACACAGCCTGTCCCAGCCAAACACAGCCTTTGCCGGCCCACCACGGCCCGTCCCGGCCCACCACGGCCCACCACAGCCCGCCACAGTTTGTCCCAGCCTACCACAGCCCGTCCCAGATCACCACAGCCCGTCCCAGCCCACCACAGCCCACCACAGTTCATCCCAGCCCACCACAGTTCGTCCCAGCCCGCCACGGCCCGTCCCGGCCCACCACAGCCCGTCCCGGCCCACCACGGCCCGTCCCAGCTCACCACAGCCCGTCCCAGCCCACGACAACCCGTCCCAGCCCATGAAAGCCCGTCCCAGCTTACCACATCCCGTCCCAGCTTACCACAGCCCATCACAGCACACCACAGGCCCACCACAGCCCACCACAGCCCGTCCCAGCCCACCACGGCCCATAACAACCCACCACGGCCCGTCGCGGCCCATCACGGCCCGTCCCAGCTTACAACGGCTCGTCCCAGCCCACCACAGCCTGTCCAAGCCCACCAGAGCCCGTCCCAGCCCACCACAGCCCGTCCCGGCCCACCACGGCCCGTCCCAGCCCGTCCCAGCCTGTCCCAGCCCACCACAGCCCGTCCCAGCCCACCACAGCCCGTCCCACCCCACCACGGCCCATCCCGGCCCCCCATGGCCCGTCCCGGCCCGTCCCAGCCCACCACGGCCCACCAGAGCCAGTCCCGGCCCATCCCAGCCCGTCTCGTCCCGTCCCAGCTCGTCCCGTCCCGTCCCAGAACAGCCCGTTTCGTCCCAGCCCACCACAACCCGTCCCGTCCCTTCCCAGCACAGCCCGTCCCAGCCTGTCCCGTCCCGTCGCAGCTCGTCCCGTCCCGTCCCAGGCCTTCCCAGCCCACCGCAGCCCGTCCCAGCCCGTCACAGCTCGTCCCAGCCCGTCCCAGGCCTTCCCAGCCCACCCCAGCCCGTCCCAGCCCACCGCAGCCCGTCCCCGCCCACCGCAGCCCGTCCCCGCCCACCGCAGCCCTTCCCCGCCCACAGCAGCCTGTCACCGCCCACCGCAGCCCGTCCCAGCCCACCTTAGCTCGTCCCAGACCACCGCAGCCCGTCCCAACCCACCGCAGCCCGTCCCAGCCCGTCCCAGCCCACCGCAGCCCGTCCCAGCCCACCTTAGCTCGTCCCAGCCCACCACAGCCCGTCCCAGCCCACCACAGCCCGTCCCAGCCCACCACAGCCCGTCCCAGCCCGTCCCAGCCCACCGCAGCCCGTCCCAGTCCACCGCAGCCCGTCCCAGCCCACCGCAGCCCGTCCCAGCCAACCACAGCCCCTTCCAGCTGTCCCAGCAAATCCCAGCCCACCACAGCCCGTCTCAGTTCACCACAGCGCGTCCCAGTCCACCACACCCACCACAGCCCGTCCCAGCCCAATCCAGCCCACCACAGATAACCACGGCACGTCCCAGCCCACCACGGCCCACCGCAGCCGGTCCCAGCCCACCACACCCCACCGCAGCCGGTCCCAGCCCACCACAGCCCGTCCCACCACACCAGAGTCCGTCCCAGCCCACCACGGCCCGTCCCAGCCCGTCTTGGCCCGTCCCAACCCGCCACGGCCCGTCCCAACCCGCCACGGCCCGTCCCAGCTCGCCACGGCCCGTCCCAGCCTGCCACGGCCCATCCCAGCTCACCACAGCCCGTCCCAGCCCACCACTGACCACCACAGTTCATCCCAGCCCACCACAGTTCGTCTCAGCCCGCTACGGCCCGTCCCGGCCCACCACGGCCCATCCCAGCCCACCACGGCCCGTCCCAGCCCACCACGGCCCACCACGGCCCGTCCCAGCCCACGAAAGCCCGTCCCAGCCCACGAAAGCCCGTCCCAGCCCACCACATCCCGTCCCAACTTACCATAGCCCATCACAGCCCGCCACGGTCCACCACAGCGCACCACAGCCTGTCCCAGCCCACCATGGCCTGTAATAACCCACCACGGCCCGTCCCAGCCCACCACGGCCCGTCCCGGCCTACTACGGCTCGTCCCAGCCCACCACAGCCTACCCCAGCCCACCAGAGCCCATCCCAGCCCACCACCGCCCGTCCCAGCTCACCACGGCCCGTCCCAGCACGTCCCAGCCCACCACAGCCCGTCCCAGCCCACCACAGCTCGTCCCAGCCCACCACAGCCCGTCCCAGCCCACCACAGCCCGTCCCAGCCGTCCACAGGCCACTACAGCACACCACAGGCAATTACAACACACCACAGCCCGTCACAGCTCGTCCCAGCCCTTCCCAGCCCACCCCAGCATGCCCCAGGCCCCCACAGCCCACGACAGCCCATCCCAGCCCAAGACAGCCAGTCCCAGCCCACCACAGCCCGTCCCAGCCCACCACAGACCACTACAGAACACCACAGACCACTACAGAACACCACAGCCTACCGCAGCCCACCACAGCCCGTCCCAGCTCGTCCAAGCCCGTCCCCGCCCACCACAGCCCGTCCCAGGCCTTCCCAGCCCACCACAGCCCGTCCCGGACCACGACAGCCCATCCCGGACCTACCACAACCCGTCCCCGACCACCACAGCAGGTCCAAGCCCACCACAGCCTGTCCCAGCCCACCACAGACCGTCCCAGCCCACCACAGCCCGTCCCAGCCCACCACAACCAACCACAGCCCGTCCCCATCCCACCACAGCCTGTCCCAGCCCACCACAGCCCGTCCCAGCCCGTCCCAGCCCGCCCCAACCCACCACAGCCCGTCCCAGCCCATCACAGCTCGTACCAGCCCGACACAGCCCACCACAGCCCGTCTCAGCTCACCACAGCCTGTCCCAGCCCACCACGGCCCACCACAGCCCGTCCCAGCTAAACACAGTCCGTCCCAGCCCGTCCCAGCCCACCACACTCACCACAACTCGTCCCAGACCGTTCCAGCACAGCACAGCCCATCCAAGCCCACCACAGCCCGTCCCAGCCCACCATAGCCGTTCTAGCCCGTCCCAGCCCACCACAGCCCTTCCCAGCCCCCCACAGCCCACCACAGCCCGTCCCAGCCCACCACAGCCCGTCCCAGCCCACCACAGCCCGTCTCAGCTCACCACAGCCCGTCCCTACCCACCACAGCGTGTCCCAACCCACCACAGCCCACCACAGCCCTTCAGAACCCACCACAGCCCACCACAGCCTGTCCTAGCCCACCACAGCACGCCTCAGCCCACTACAGCTCGTCCCAGCCCACCACAGCCCGTCCCAGCCCACCACAGCCCACCACAGCTTGTCCCAGACCACCACAGCTCTTCCCAGCCCACCATAACCAACCACAGCCTATCCCAGCCGATCCCAGCCCAACACAGCCCGTCCCATCACACCACAGCCCACCACAGCCCGTCCCAGCCAACCACGGCCCGTCCCAGCCCACCACAGCCCGTCCCAGCCCACCACGGCCCACCACGGCCCATCCGGGCCCAACACAGCCCACCAAGGCACACCACAGCCCATCCCAGCCCATTACAGCCTGTCCCAGACCACCACATCCCATCTCAGCCCACCACAGCCCGTCCCAGCCCACCACGGCCCGTCGCAGCCCACCACGGCCGACCACAGCCCACCACGGCCGACCACAGCCCACCACGGCAGACCACAGCCCACCACAGCCGACCACAGCCCACCACGGACCATCCAAGCCCACCACGGTCCACCACGGCACGTCCCAGCCCACCACAGAGCACCACAGCCCGTCCCAGCCCGTCCCAGCCCACCACAGTATGTCCCAGACCACCAGAGCCCGTCCCAGCCCACCACAGCCCGTCCCAGCCAACCACAGCCCACCACGCCCCGTCCCAAACCAACAGAGCCCGTCCCAGCTCACCACAGCCCACCACAGCCCGTCCCAGACCACCAGAGGTCGTCCCAGCCCACCACTAACCCACCAAAGCCCGTCTTCGCCCACCACAGCCTGTCCCAGCCAACCACAGCGCACCACAGCCCGTCCCAACCCACCAGAGCCCGTCCCAACTTACCACATCCCGTCCCAGCTTACCACAGCCCATCACAGCCCACCGCGGTCCACCACAGCCCACCACAGCCCGTCCCAGACCACCAGAGGTCGTCCCAGCCCACCACTAACCCACCAAAGCCCGTCTTCGCCCACCACAGCCTGTCCCAGCCAACCACAGCGCACCACAGCCCGTCCCAACCCACCAGAGCCCGTCCCAACTTACCACATCCCGTCCCAGCTTACCACAGCCCATCACAGCCCACCGCGGTCCACCACAGCCCACCACAGCCCGTCCCAGCCCACCACGGACCGTCCCGGCCCACCACGGCCTGTCCCGGCGTACTACGGCACGTCCCAGCCCACCACAGCCTGTCCCAGCCCACCACAGCCCGTCCCAGCCCACCACGGCCCGTCCCAGCTCACCACGGCCCGTCCCAGCCCGTCCCAGCCCACCGCAGCACGTCCTAGCCCACCGCAGCCCGTCCCAGCCCACCGCAGCCCGTCCCAGCCCACCGCAGCTCGTCCCAGCCGTCCCAGCAAATCCCAGCCCACCATAGCTAGTCTCAGCTCACCACAGCGCGTCCCAGTCCACCACACCCACCACAGCCCGTCCCAGCCCACCACAGCCAGTCCCAGCCCACCACAGCCCACCGCAGACGGTCCCAGCCCACCACACCCCACCGCAGCCTGTCCCAGCCCACCACAGCCCGTCCCACCACAACAGAGTCCGTCCCAGACCACCACGGCCCGTCACAGCTTACCACGGCCCACCACGGCTTGTCACGGCCCATCCCAGCCCACCACAGCCCTTCCCAGCCAACCACGACCCACTACAGCCCGTAACGGCCCGTCCCAGACCGTCCCAGCCCACCACAGCCCGTCCCAGCCCACCACAGCCCGTCCCAGCCCACCACAGCCCGTCCCAGCCCACCACAGCCCGTCCCAGCCCGTCCCACCCCACCACAGCCCACCAGAGCCCGTCCCGGACCACCACAGCAAGTACCAGCCCACCACAGCGCGTCCCCACCCAACACAGCCCGTCCCAGCCCCTCCCAGCCCGTCTCAGCCCACCACAGCCTGTCCCAGCCTGTCCCAGCTCGTCCAAGCCTGTCCCAGACCCCCAGAGCCCATCGCAGCCCACCACAGCCCGTCACAGCCCGTCCCAGCTCTCCACAACCCACCACAGCCCACCACAGCCCACCACGGCCCACCACAGCCCGTCCCAGCCCACCACAAGCCGTCCCAGCCCACCACAGCCCTCCAGCGCCCGTCTCAGCTCACCATAGCCTATCCCAGCCCACCACGGCCCACCACAGCACACCACGGCCCACCGCAGCCTATCCCAACCCGTCCCAGCCCACCACGGCCCGTCCCAGCCCACCACAGCCCGTCCCAGCCCACCACGGCCCGTCCCAGCCCGTCCCAGCGCACGACAGCCCGTCCCAGCGCACGACAGCCCGTCCCAGCCCATCAGAGCCCACCAGAGCCCACCACAGCTCGTCCCAGCCCACCACAGCCCACAAGAGCTTGTCACAGACCACCACAGCCCGTCCCAGCCCACCACAGCCCACTACGGCCCACCACAGCCCGTCCCAGCCCACCACAGCCCGTCCCAGCCCACCACAGCCTGTCCCAGCCCTCCACAGCCCGTCCCAGCTCGTCCCAGACCACCACAGCCTCTCACAGCACACCACAGCCCGTAACAGCCCACCACAGCAAGTACCAGCCCGTCCCAGCCCACCACGGCCCGTCTCAGCCCACCACGGCCTGTCTCAGCTCACCACAACCCGTCCCAGCCCACCACAGCCCACCATAGCCCGTCCCAGCCCACCACAGCCCGTCCCAGCCCACCACAGCCCGTCCCAGCCCACCAGAGATGGTCCCAGCCTGTTTCAGCCCAGCACGGCTAACCACGGCCTGTGCCGGCCCACCACGGCCAACCACGGTCCACCACAGCCCGTCCCAGCTCACCACAGCCCGTCCCAGCGCACCACAGCCCGTCCCAGTCCATCCCAGCACGTCCCAGCCCACCACGGCCCGTCCCAGCCCACCACGGCCCACTACGGCCCATCCCAGCCCATCCGAGCCCACCACAGCCCGTCTCAAGCTCACCAGAACCCACCACAGCCCACCATAGGCTGTCTCAGACCACCACGGCCCACCACAGCCCACCGCTAGCTCTCCCAGCCCACCACCGCCCACCCCAGCTCACCACGACCTGTCCCAGCCCACCACAGACCACCACAGCCCACCCCTTCCCATCCCGGCCCACCACGGCCCGTCCCCGCCCACCATGGCCCACCACAGCCCATCCCAGCCCACCACAGCCAGTCCCAGCCCACCACAGCCCGTCCCAGCACACCACAGCCCATCAAAGCCCACCACAGCCCGTCCCAGCCCACCACAGCCCGTCCCAGCCCGTCCCAGCCCACCACAACCCATCTCAAGCTCACAAGAACCCACCAAAGCCCACCACAGCCTGTCCCAGACCACCACGGCCCACCACAGCCCACCACGGCCCGTCCCAGCCAACCACGGCCCACCACAGCCTACCACAGTTCACCACGGGCCGTCTCAGCCCACCATGACCTGTCCCAGCCCACCACGGCCCAACACAGACCATCCCTTCCCATACCGGCCCAAAACGGCCCACGACGGCCCACCACAGCCCACCACGGCCCGTCCCAGCCCACCACGCCCCACCACAGCCCACCACAGCCTGTCCCAGCCCACCACAGCCCGTCCCCGCCCACCACAGCCCGTCCCAGCCCGTCCCAGCCCACCACAGCCCGTCCCAGCCCACCACAGCCCGTCCCAGCCCGTCCCAGCCCACCACAGCCCGTCCCAGCACACCACAGAGCACCACAGCCCGTCCCAGCCCGTCCCAGCCCACCACAGTATGTCCCAGCCCACCAGAGCCCGTCCCAGCCCACCACAGCCCGTCTCAGCCCACCACAGCCTGTCCCAGGCTGTCCCAGCTCGTCCAAGCCTGTCCCAGACCCCCAGAGCCCGTCGCAGCGCACCACAGACCACCACAGCCCGTCCCAGCTCTCCACAACCAACCGCAGCCCGTCCCAGCCCACCACAGCCCGTCCCAGCCCACCACGGCCCACAAAAGCCCACCACAGCCCACCACGGCCCACCACAGCCCGTCCCAGCCCACCACAAGCCGTCCTAGCCCACCACAGACATCCAGAGCCCGTCTCAGCTCACCACAGCCTATCCCAGCCCACCACGGCCCACCACAGCACACCACGGCCCACCGCAGCCTATCCCAACCCGTCCCAGCCCACCACGGCCCGTCCCAGCCCACGACAGCCCGTCCCAGCCCACCAGAGCCTACCAGAGCCCACCACAGCCCGTCCCAGCCCACCACAGCCCACTACGGCCCACCACAGCCCGTCCCAGCCCACCACAGCCCGTCCCAGCCCACCACAGCTTGTCCCAGCCCACCACAGCCCGTCCCAGCCCACCACAGCCCGTCCCAGCACACCACAGACCATCCCAGTCCACCACACACCGTCCCAGCATGTCCCAGCCTGTCCCAACCCACCACAGCCTGTCCCAACCCACCACAGCCTGTCCCAACCCACCACAGCCCGTCCCAACCCCGCCACAGCCCGTCCCACCACACCACAGCCCGTGCCTAGCCCGCCACAGCCCGTCCCTAGCCCGCCACAGCCCACCAGAGCCCGTCCTGGCCCGTCCCCGCCAGTCCCCGCCCACCACGGCCCGTCGCCACCCACCACGGCCCGTCCCCGCCCACCACGGCCCGTCCCAGCCCACCACGGCCCGTCCCCGCCCACCACGGCCCGTCCCAGCCCACCACAGCCCGTCCCAGCCCACCACAGCCCGTCCCCGCCCACCACAGCCCGTCGCCACCCACCACGGCCCGTCCCCGCCCACCACGGCCTGTCCCAGCCCACCACGGCCCGTCCCCGCCCACCACGGCCCGTCCCAGCCCACCACAGCCCGTCCCAGCCCACCACAGCCCGTCCTCGCCCACCACAGCCCGTCCCAGCCCACCACGTCCCACCACAGTTCACCACAGCCCGTCCCAGCCCACCACAGCCCTCCAGAGCCCGTCTCAGCTCACCACAGCCTGTCCCAGCCCACCACAGCCCACCGCAGCCCGTCCCAGCCCACCACGGCCCGTCCCAGCCCGTGCCAACCCGTCACAACACACCACAGCCCACCACAGCCCGTCCCTACCCACCACAGCCCACCACAGCCCTTCAGAACCCACCACAGCCCGTCCCAGGCCACCACAGACCACCACAGCCCACCACAGCCCGTGCCAGCCCACCACAGCCCGCCTCAGCCCACTACTGCCCATCCCAGCCCACCACAGCCCGTCCCAGCCCACCACAGCCCACCACAGCTTGTCCCAGACCACCACAGCTCTTCCCAGCCCACCATAACCTACCACAGCCTATCCCAGCCGATCCCAGCCCACTACAGCCCGTCCCATCACACCACAGCCCACCACTGGCCGTCCCAGCCCACCACAGCCCGTCCCAGCCCACCACGGCCCACCATGGCCCATCCGGGCCCAACACAGCCCACCAAGGCGCACCACAGCCCATCCCAGCCCATTACAGCCTGTCCCAGACCACCACATCCCATCTCAGCCCACCACAGCCCGTCCCAGCCCACCACAACCGACCACAGCCCACCACAGCCCACCACGGCCGACCACAGCCCACCACGGCAGACCACAGCCCACCACGGCCCATCCAAGCCCACCACGGCCCATCCAAGCCCACCACGGTCCACCACGGCACGCCCCAGCCCACCACAGAGCACCACAGCCCGTCCCAGCCCGTCCCAGCCCACCACAGTATGTCCCAGCCCACCACAGCCCGTCCCAGCCCACCACAGCCCGTCTCAGCCCACCACAGCCTGTCCCAGGCTGTCCCAGCTCGTCCAAGCCTGTACCAGACCCCCAGAGCCCGTCGCAGCTCACCACAGCCCGTCACAGCCCGTCCCAGCTCTCCACAACCCACCGCAGCCTGTCCCAGCCCACCACAGCCCGTCCCAGCCCACCACGGCCCACAAAAGCCCACCACAGCCCACCACGGCCCACCACAGCCCGTCCCAGCCCACCACAAGCCGTCCTAGCCCACCACAGACATCCAGAGCCCGTCTCAGCTCACCACAGCCTATCCCAGCCCACCACGGCCCACCACAGCACACCACGGCCCACCGCAGCCTATCCCAACCCTTCCCAGCCCACCACGGCCCGTCCCAGCCCACCACAGCCCGTCCCAGCCCACCACGGCCCGTCCCAGCCCACGACAGCCCGTCCCAGCCCACCACAGCCCACCAGAGCCCACCACAGCCCGTCCCAGCCCACCACAGCCCACTACGGCCCACCACAGCCCGTCCCAGCCCACCACATCCCGTCCCAGCCCACCACGGCCTGTCTCAGCCCACCACGGCCCGTCTCAGCCCACCACGGCCCGTCTCAGCCCACCACAGCCCGTCCCAGCCCACCACAGCCCACCACAGCCTGTCCCAGCCCACCACGGCCCGTCCCAGCCCACCACATCCCGTCCCAGCCTACCAGAGCCCGTCCCAGCCTGTTTCAGCCCAGCACGGCTAACCACGGCCTGTCCCGGCCCACCACGGTCCACCATGGCCCACCAGAGCACACCACGGTCCACCACGGCCCTTCCCAGTCCACCACAGCCCACCACAGCCTGTCCCAGCCCACCACGGCCCGTCCCAGCCCACCACGGCCCGTCGCAGCCCACCACGGCCCGTCCCAGCCCACCACGGCCCGTCCCAGCCCACCACGGCCCATCACAGCCCACCACAGTTCACCACAGCCCGTCCTAGCCCAGCACGGCCCGTCCCAGCCCACCACGGACCACCACGGCCCATCTCAGCCCACCACAGCCTGTCCAAGCCCAGCACAGCCCTCCACAACCCTCCACAGCCCGTCCCAACCCTCCACAGCTCATCCCAGCCTACCACAGCCCGTCACAGCCCAACACAGCTTATCCCAGCCCACCGAAACCCGTCCCAGCCCACCGCAGCCCTACCCAGCACACCACAGCCCACCACAGGTCACCACAGCCCACCACCGGTCACCACAGCCCAACACAGGTCACCACAGCCTGTTTCAGCCCACCACGGCAAACCACGGCTCGTCCCAGCCCACCACGGCCCGCCATGGCCCACCACAGCTCGTCCCAGATAAACAAGGTGCACCACAGCCCACCACGGCCCGTCCCGGCCCACCACAGCCCGTCCCAGCACACCACAGCCCACCACAGCCCATCACAGCCCACCACAGCCCGTCCCAGCTTACCACAGCCCACCACAGACCATCCCAGCCCACCACAGACCGTCCCAGCCCGTCTCAGCCCACCACAGCCTGTCCCAGCCTTTCCCAGCTCGTCCAAGCCTGTCCCAGACCCCCAGAGCCCGTCGCAGCCCACCACAGCCCGTCACAGCCCGTCCCAGCTCTCCACAACCCACCGCAGCCCGTCCCAGCCCACCACAGCCCGTCCCAGCCCACCACGGCCCACAAAAGCCCACCACAGCCCACCACGGCCCACCACAGCCCGTCCCAGCCCACCACAAGCCGTCCTAGCCCACCACAGACCTCCAGAGCCCGTCTCAGCTCACCACAGCCTATCCCAGCCCACCACGGCCCACCACAGCACACCACGGCCCACCGCAGCCTATCCCAACTCGTCCCAGCCCACCACAGCCCGTCCCAGCCCACCACGGCCCGTCCCAGCCCGTCCCAGCCCACGACAGCCCGTCCCAGCCCACCAGAGCCCACCAGAGCCCACCACAGCTCGTCCCAGCCCACCACAGCCCACAAGAGCTTGTCACAGACCACCACAGCCCGTCCCAGCCCACCACAGCCCACTACGGCCCACCACAGCCCGTCCCAGCCCACCACAGCCCGTCCCAGCCCACCACAGCCCGTCCCAGCTCGTCCCAGACCACCACAGCCTCTCACAGCACATCACAGCCCGTAACAGCCCACCACAGCAAGTACCAGCCCGTCCCAGCCCACCACGGCCCGTCTCAGCCCACCACGGCCCGTCTCAGCTCACCACAACCCGTCCCAGACGACCACAGCCCGTCCCAGCCCACCACAGCCCACCACAGCCCGTCCCAGCCCACCACGGCCCGTCCCAGCCCACCACATCCCGTCCCAGCCCACCAGAGCCCGTCCCAGCCTGTTTCAGCCCAGCACGGCTAACCACGGCCTGTCCCGGCCCACCACGGCCAACCACGGTCCACCATGGCCCACCAGAGCACACCACGGCCCACCACGGCCCTTCCCACTCCACCACAGCCCACCACAGCCTGTCCCAGCCCACCACGGCCCGTCCCAGCCCACCACGGCCCACCCCAGCCCACCACGGCCCGTCTCAGCCCACCACGGCCCGTCCCAGCCCACCACGGCCCATCACAGCCCACCACAGTTCACCACAGCCCGTCCTAGCCCAGCACGGCCCGTCCCAGCCCACCACGGACCACCACGGCCCATCTCAGCCCTCCACAGCCTGTCCAAGCCCAGCACAGCCCTCCACAACCCTCCACAGCCCGTCCCAACCCTCCACAGCTCATCCCAGCCTACCACAGCCCGTCGCAGCCCAACACAGCTTATCCCAGCCCACCGCAGCCCGTCCCAGCCCACCGCAGCCCGTCCTAGCCCACCGAAACCCGTCCCAGCCCACCGCAACCCGTCCCAGACCACCACAGCCCACCACAGGTCACCACAGCCCACCACCGGTCACCACAGCCTGTTTCAGCCCACCACGGCAAACCACGGCCCGTCCCAGCCCACCACGGCCCGCCATGGCCCACCACAGCTCGTCCCAGCTTACCACAGCCCACCACATCCCGTCCCAGCCCACCACAGCCCGTCCCAGCTTACCACAGCCCACCACAGCCCGTCCCAGCCCACCACAGCCCGTCCCAGCTTACCACAGCCCACCACAGCCCGTCCCAGCCCACCACAGCCCGTCCCAGACCACCACAGCCCGTCCCAGCCCGTCCCAGCCAACCACAGCCCGTCCCGTCCCAGCCCACCACAACCCGTCCCGTCCCTTCCCAGCACAGCCCGTCCCAGCCTGTCCCGTCTCGTCCCAGCCCGTCCCATCCCGTCCCGTCCCGTCCCAGCCCACCACGGCCCACCACGGCCCATCCCAGCCCTCCACAGCCCGTCCCAGCCCACCACAGCACACCACAGCCCATCCTAGCCCACCACAGCCCGTCCCAGGCCACAACAGCCCGTCCCTGCCCACCACAGCCCGTCCCAGCCCGTCCCAGCCCACCACAGCCCGACTCAAGCTCACCAGAACCCACCACAGCCCACCACAGCCCAACACGGCCCGTCCCAGCCCACCACTGCCCACCACAGCCCACCACAGTTCACCACGGCCCGTCCCAGCCCACCACGCCTCACCACAGCCCGTTCCAGCCCACCACAGCCCGTCCCCGTGCACCACAGCCCATGCCCGCCCACCACAGCCCGTCTCCGCCCACCACAGCCCGTCCCAGCCCACGACAGCCCGTCCCAGCCCGTCCCAGCCCACCACAGCCCGTCCCAGCCCACCACAGCCCGTCCCAGCCCACCACAGCCCGTCCCAGCCCACCACAGCCCGTCCCAGCCCGTCCCAGCCCACCACAGCCCGTCCCAGCACACCACAGCCCGTCCCAGCACACCACAGCCCGTCTCAAGCTCACCAGAACCCACCACAGCCCACCACAGCCTGTCCCAGACCACCACGGCCCACCACAGCCCACCACGGCCCATACCAGCCCACCACGGCCCACCACAGCCCACCACAGTTCACCACAGGCCATCTCAGACCACCATGACCTGTCCCAGCCCACCACGGCCCACCACAGCCCATCCCTTCCCATACCGGCTCAAAACGGCCCACCACGGCCCACCACAGCCCACCACGGTTCACCACGGCCCGTCCCAGCCCACCACGCCCCACCACAGCCCATCCCTGCCCACCACAGCCCGTCCCAGCACACCACAGACCATCCCAGTCCACCACAATCCGTCCCAGCATGTCCCAGCCTGTCCCAACCAACCACAGCCTGTTCCAGACCACCACAGCCCGTCCCAGCACACCACAGCCCGTCCCTAGCCCACCACAGCCCGTCCCAGCCCACCACAGACCGTCCCCGCCCGTCCCAGCCCACCACAGACCAGCACAGCCCGTCCCAGCACACCACAGCCCGTCCCCGCCCTTCCCAGCCCGTCAGAGCCTGCACAGCCCGTCCCAGCCCACCACAGCCCGTCCCAGCTCGTTCTAGACCACCAGAACTTGTCTCAGCCCGTCCCAGCCCACCACAGCCCGTCCCAGCCCACCACTGCCCGTCCCAGCCCACCACTGCCCGTCCCAGCCCGTCCCAACCCACCACAGCCCGTCCCAGCCCACCACAGCCCACCACAGCCCACCGCAGCCCATCCCAGCCCACCACGGCCCGTCCCAGCCCGTGCCAACCCGTCACAACACACCACAGCCCACCACAGCCCGTCCCTACCCACCACAGCGTGTCCCAACCCACCACAGCCCACCACAGCCCTTCAGAACCCACCACAGACCACCGCAGCCCGTCCCAACCCACCACAGAACGTCCCAGGCCACCACAGACCACCACAGCCCACCACAGCCCACTACAGCCCGTCCCAGCCCACCACAGCCCGTCCCAGCCCACCATAACCAACCACAGCCTATCCCAGCCGATCCCAGCCCACCACAGCCCGTCCCATCACACCACAGCCCACCACTGGCCGTCCCAGCCAACCACGGCCCGTCCCAGCCCACCACAGCCCGTCCCAGCCCACCACGGCCCACCACGGCCCATCTCAGCCCAACACAGCCCACCAAGGCGCACCACAGCCCATCCCAGCCCATTACAGCCTGTCCCAGACCACCACATCCCATCTCAGCCCACCACAGCCCGTCCCAGCCCACCACAACCGACCACAGCCCACCACAGCCCACCACGGCCGACCACAGCCCACCACGGCAGACCACAGCCCACCACGGCCCATCCAAGCCCACCATGGCCCATCCAAGCCCACCACGGTCCACCACGGCACGTCCCAGCCCACCACAGAGCACCACAGCCCGTCCCAGCCCGTCCCAGCCCACCACAGTATGTCCCAGCCCACCAGAGCCCGTCCCAGCCCACCACAGCCCGTCTCAGCCCACCACAGCCTGTCCCAGGCTGTCCCAGCTCGTCCAAGCCTGTCCCAGACCCCCAGAGCCCGTCGCAGCCCACCACAGACCACCACAGCCCGTCCCAGCTCTCCACAACCCACCGCAGCCCGTCCCAGCCCACCACAGCCCGTCCCAGCCCACCACGGCCCACAAAAGCCCACCACAGCCCACCACGGCCCACCACAGCCCGTCCCAGCCCACCACAAGCCGTCCTAGCCCACCACAGACATCCAGAGCCCGTCTCAGCTCACCACAGCCTATCCCAGCCCACCACGGCCCACCACAGCACACCACGGCCCACCGCAGCCTATCCCAACCCGTCCCAGCCCACCATGGCCCGTCCCAGCCCACCACAGCCCGTCCCAGCCCACCACGGCCCGTCCCAGCCCGTCCCAGCCCACGACAGCCCGTCCCAGCCCACCAGAGCCTACCAGAGCCCACCACAGCCCGTCCCAGCCCACCACAGCCCACTACGGCCCACCACAGCCCGTCCCAGCCCACCACGGCCCACCACGGCCCATCCCAGCCCTCCACAGCCCGTCCCAGCCCACCACAGCACACCACAGCCCATCCTAGCCCACCACAGCCCGTCCCAGCCCGTCCCAGGCCACAACAGCCCGTCCCTGCCCACCACAGCCCGTCCCAGCCCGTTCCAGACCACCAGAACCCGTCCCAGCCCGTCCCAGCCCACCACAGCCCGACTCAAGCTCACCAGAACCCACCACAGCCCACCACAGCCCACCACGGCCCGTCCCAGCCCACCACTGCCCACCACAGCCCACCACAGTTCACCACGGCCCGTCCCAGCCCACCACGCCTCACCACAGCCCGTTCCAGCCCACCACAGCCCGTCCCCGTGCACCACAGCCCATGCCCGCCCACCACAGCCCGTCTCCGCCCACCACAGCCCGTCCCAGCCCACGACAGCCCGTCCCAGCCCGTCCCAGCCCACCACAGCCCGTCCCAGCCCACCACAGCCCGTCCCAGCCCGTCCCAGCCCACCACAGCCCGTCCCAGCACACCACAGCCCGTCTCAAGCTCACCAGAACCCACCACAGCCCACCACAGCCTGTCCCAGACCACCACGGCCCACCACAGCCCACCACGGCCCATACCAGCCCACCACGGCCCACCACAGCCCACCACAGTTCACCACAGGCCATCTCAGACCACCATGACCTGTCCCAGCCTACCACGGCCCACCACAGCCCATCCCTTCCCATACCGGCTCAAAACGGCCCACCACGGCCCACCACAGCCCACCACGGTTCACCACGGCCCGTCCCAGCCCACCACGCCCCACCACAGCCCATCCCTGCCCACCACAGCCCGTCCCAGCACACCACAGACCATCCCAGTCCACCACAATCCGTCCCAGCATGTCCCAGCCTGTCCCAACCAACCACAGCCTGTTCCAGACCACCACAGCCCGTCCCAGCACACCACAGCCCGTCCCTAGCCCACCACAGCCCGTCCCAGCCCACCACAGACCGTCCCCACCCGTCCCAGCCCACCACAGACCAGCACAGCCCGTCCCAGCACACCACAGCCCGTCCCCGCCCTTCCCAGCCCGTCAGAGCCTGCACAGCCCGTCCCAGCCCACCACAGCCCGTCCCAGCTCGTTCCAGACCACCAGAACTTGTCTCAGCCCGTCCCAGCCCACCACAGCCCGTCCCAGCCCACCACTGCCCGTCCCAGCCCACCACTGCCCGTCCCAGCCCGTCCCAACCCACCACAGCCCGTCCCAGCCCACCACAGCCCACCGCAGCCCATCCCAGCCCACCACGGCCCGTCCCAGCCCGTGCCAACCCGTCACAACACACCACAGCCCACCACAGCCCGTCCCTACCCACCACAGCGTGTCCCAACCCACCACAGCCCACCACAGCCCTTCAGAACCCACCACAGACCACCGCAGCCCGTCCCAACCCACCACAGAACGTCCCAGGCCACCACAGACCACCACAGACCACCACAGCCCACTACAGCCCGTCCCAGCCCACCACAGCCCGTCCCAGCCCACCATAACCAACCACAGCCTATCCCAGCCGATCCCAGCCCACCACAGCCCGTCCCATCACACCACAGCCCACCACTGGCCGTCCCAGCCAACCACGGCCCGTCCCAGCCAACCACAGCCCGTCCCAGCCCACCACGGCCCATCTCAGCCCAACACAGCCCACCAAGGCGCACCACAGCCCATCCCAGCCCATTACAGCCTGTCCCAGACCACCACATCCCATCTCAGCCCACCACAGCCCGTCCCAGCCCACCACAACCGACCACAGCCCACCACAGCCCACCACGGCCGACCACAGCCCACCACGGCAGACCACAGCCCACCACGGCCCATCCAAGCCCACCATGGCCCATCCAAGCCCACCACGGTCCACCACGGCACGTCCCAGCCCACCACAGAGCACCACAGCCCGTCCCAGCCCGTCCCAGCCCACCACAGTATGTCCCAGCCCACCAGAGCCCGTCCCAGCCCACCACAGCCCGTCTCAGCCCACCACAGCCTGTCCCAGGCTGTCCCAGCTCGTCCAAGCCTGTCCCAGACCCCCAGAGCCCGTCGCAGCCCACCACAGACCACCACAGCCCGTCCCAGCTCTCCACAACCCACCGCAGCCCGTCCCAGCCCACCACAGCCCGTCCCAGCCCACCACGGCCCACAAAAGCCCACCACAGCCCACCACGGCCCACCACAGCCCGTCCCAGCCCACCACAAGCCGTCCTAGCCCACCACAGACATCCAGAGCCCGTCTCAGCTCACCACAGCCTATCCCAGCCCACCACGGCCCACCACAGCCCACCACGGCCCACCGCAGCCTATCCCAACCCGTCCCAGCCCACCACGGCCCGTCCCAGCCCACCACAGCCCGTCCCAGCCCACCACGGCCCGTCCCAGCCCGTCCCAGCCCACGACAGCCCGTCCCAGCCCACCAGAGCCTACCAGAGCCCACCACAGCCCGTCCCAGCCCACCACAGCCCACTACGGCCCACCACAGCCCGTCCCAGCCCACCACAGCCCGTCCCAGCCCACCACAGCTTGTCCCAGCCCACCACAGCCCGTCCCAGCCCACCACAGCCCGTCCCAGCACACCACAGACCATCCCAGTCCACCACACACCGTCCCAGCATGTCCCAGCCTGTCCCAACCCACCACAGCCTGTCCCAACCCACCACAGCCTGTCCCAACCCACCACAGCCCGTCCCACCAAACCACAGCCCGTCCCAACCCCGCCACAGCCCGTCCCACCACACCACAGCCCGTGCCTAGCCCGCCACAGCCCGTCCCTAGCCCGCCACAGCCCACCAGAGCCCGTCCTGGCCCGTCCCCGCCCGTCCCCGCCCACCACGGTCCGTCGCCACCCACCACGGCCCGTCCCCGCCCACCACGGCCTGTCCTAGCCCACCACGGCCCGTCCCCGCCCACCACGGCCCGTCCCAGCCCACCACAGCCCGTCCCAGCCCACCACAGCCCGTCCCCGCCCACCACAGCCCGTCGCCACCCACCACGGCCCGTCCCCGCCCACCACGGCCCGTCCCAGCCCACCACGGCCCGTCCCCGCCCACCACGGCCCGTCCCAGCCCACCACAGCCCGTCCCAGCCCACCACAGCCCGTCCTCGCCCACCACAGCCCGTCCCAGCCCACCACGTCCCACCACAGTTCACCACAGCCCGTCCCAGCCCACCACAGCCCTCCAGAGCCCGTCTCAGCTCACCACAGCCTGTCCCAGCCCACCACAGCCCACCGCAGCCCGTCCCAGCCCACCACGGCCCGTCCCAGCCCGTGCCAACCCGTCACAACACACCACAGCCCACCACAGCCCATCCCTACCCACCACAGCCCACCACAGCCCTTCAGAACCCACCACAGCCCGTCCCAGGCCACCACAGACCACCACAGCCCACCACAGCCCGTGCCAGCCCACCACAGCCCGCCTCAGCCCACTACTGCCCATCCCAGCCCACCACAGCCCGTCCCAGCCCACCACAGCCCACCACAGCTTGTCCCAGACCACCACAGCTCTTCCCAGCCCACCATAACCAACCACAGCCTATCCCAGCCGATCCCAGCCCACCACAGCCCGTCCCATCACACCACAGCCCACCACAGCCCGTCCCAGCCAACCACGGCCCGTCCCAGCCCACCACAGCCCGTCCCAGCCGACCACGGCCCACCACAGCCCACCACGGCCCATCCGGGCCCAACACAGCCCACCAAGGCGCACCACATCCCATCCCAGCCCACCACAGCCCATCCCAGCCTACCACAGCCCGTCACAGCCCAACACAGCTTATCCCAGCCCACCGCAACCCGTCCCAGCCCACCGCAGCCCTACCCAGCACACCACAGCCCACCACAGGTCACCACAGCCCACCACCGGTCACCACAGCCTGTTTCAGCCCACCACGGCCCACCACAGCCCGTCCCAGCCCACCACAAGCCGTCCTAGCCCACCACAGACCTCCAGAGCCCGTCTCAGCTCACCACAGCCTATCCCAGCCCACCACGGCCCACCACAGCACACCACGGCCCACCGCAGCCTATCCCAACTCGTCCCAGCCCACCACAGCCCGTCCCAGCCCACCACGGCCCGTCCCAGCCCGTCCCAGCCCACGACAGCCCGTCCCAGCCCACCAGAGCCCACCAGAGCCCACCACAGCTCGTCCCAGCCCACCACAGCCCACAAGAGCTTGTCACAGACCACCACAGCCCGTCCCAGCCCACCACAGCCCACTACGGCCCACCACAGCCCGTCCCAGCCCACCACAGCTCGTCCCAGCCCACCACAGCCCGTCCCAGCTCGTCCCAGACCACCACAGCCTCTCACAGCACATCACAGCCCGTAACAGCCAACCACAGCAAGTACCAGCCCGTCCCAGCCCACCACGGCCCGTCTCAGCCCACCACAACCCGTCCCAGACGACCACAGCCCGTCCCAGCCCACCACAGCCCACCACAGCCCGTCCCAGCCCACCACGGCCCGTCCCAGCCCACCACATCCCGTCCCAGCCCACCAGAGCCCGTCCCAGCCTGTTTCAGCCCACCACGGCTAACCACGGCCTGTCCCGGCCCACCACGGCCAACCACGGTCCACCATGGCCCACCAGAGCACACCACGGCCCACCACGGCCCTTCCCACTCCACCACAGCCCACCACAGCCTGTCCCAGCCCACCACGGCCCGTCCCAGCCCACCACGGCCCACCCCAGCCCACCACGGCCCGTCTCAGCCCACCACGGCCCGTCCCAGCCCACCACGGCCCATCACAGCCCACTACAGTTCACCACAGCCCGTCCTAGCCCAGCACGGCCCGTCCCAGCCCACCACGGACCACCACGGCCCATCTCAGCCCACCACAGCCTGTCCAAGCCCAGCACAGCCCTCCACAACCCTCCACAGCCCGTCCCAACCCTCCACAGCTCATCCCAGCCTACCACAGCCCGTCGCAGCCCAACACAGCTTATCCCAGCCCACCGCAGCCCGTCCCAGCCCACCGCAGCCCGTCCTAGCCCACCGAAACCCGTCCCAGCCCACCGCAACCCGTCCCAGCCCACCACAGCCCACGACCGGTCACCACAGCCCACCACCGGTCACCACAGCCCACCACCGGTCACCACAGCCTGTTTCAGCCCACCACGGCAAACCACGGCCCGTCCCAGCCCACCACGGCCCGCCATGGCCCACCACAGCTCGTCCCAGCTAAACAAGGCGCACCACAGCCCAACACGGCCCGTCCCGGCCCACCACAGCCCGTCCCAGCTTACCACAGCCCACCACAGCCCGTCCCAGCCCACCACAGCCCGTCCCAGCTTACCACAGCCCACCACAGCCCGTCCCAGCCCACCACAGCCCGTCCCAGACCGTCCCAGCCCGTCCCAGCCAACCACAGCCCGTCCCGTCCCAGCCCACCACAACCCGTCCCGTCCCTTCCCAGCACAGCCCGTCCCAGCCTGCCCCGTCCCGTCCCAGCCCGTCCCATCCCGTCCCGTCCCAGCCCACCACGGCCCACCACGGCCCATCCCAGCCCTCCACAGCCCGTCCCAGCCCACCACAGCACACCACAGCCCATCCTAGCCCACCACAGCCCGTCCCAGGCCACAACAGCCCGTCCCTGCCCACCACAGCCCGTCCCAGCCCGTTCCAGACCACCAGAACCCGTCCCAGCCCGTCCCAGCCCACCACAGCCCGACTCAAGCTCACCAGAACCCACCACAGCCCACCACAGCCCAACACGGCCCGTCCCAGCCCACCACTGCCCACCACAGCCCACCACAGTTCACCACGGCCCGTCCCAGCCCACCACGCCTCACCACAGCCCGTTCCAGCCCACCACAGCCCGTCCCCGTGCACCACAGCCCATGCCCGCCCACCACAGCCCGTCTCCGCCCACCACAGCCCGTCCCAGCCCACGACAGCCCGTCCCAGCCCACCACAGCCCGTCCCAGCCCACCACAGCCCGTCCCAGCCCACCACAGCCCGTCCCAGCCCGTCCCAGCCCACCACAGCCCGTCCCAGCACACCACAGCCCATCTCAAGCTCACCAGAACCCACCACAGCCCACCACAGCCTGTCCCAGACCACCACGGCCCACCACAGCCCACCACGGCCCATACCAGCCCACCACGGCCCACCACAGCCCACCACAGTTCACCACAGGCCATCTCAGACCACCATGACCTGTCCCAGCCCACCACGGCCCACCACAGCCCATCCCTTCCCATACCGGCTCAAAACGGCCCACCACGGCCCACCACAGCCCACCACGGTTCACCACGGCCCGTCCCAGCCCACCACGCCCCACCACAGCCCATCCCTGCCCACCACAGCCCGTCCCAGCACACCACAGACCATCCCAGTCCACCACAATCCGTCCCAGCATGTCCCAGCCTGTCCCAACCAACCACAGCCTGTTCCAGACCACCACAGCCCGTCCCAGCCCACCACGGCCCGTCCCCGCCCACCACGGCCCGTCCCAGCCCACCACAGCCCGTCCCAGCCCACCACAGCCCGTCCCCGCCCACCACAGCCCGTCCCCGCCCACCACAGCCCGTCCCAGCTCGTCCCAGACCACCACAGCCTCTCACAGCACATCACAGCCCGTAACAGCCCACCACAGCAAGTACCAGCCCGTCCCAGCCCACCACGGCCCGTCTCAGCCCACCACGGCCCGTCTCAGCTCACCACAACCCGTCCCAGACGACCACAGCCCGTCCCAGCCCACCACAGCCCACCACAGCCCGTCCCAGCCCACCACGGCCCGTCCCAGCCCACCACATCCCGTCCCAACCCACCAGAGCCCGTCCCAGCCTGTTTCAGCCCACCACGGCTAACCACGGCCTGTCCCGGCCCACCACGGCCAACCACGGTCCACCATGGCCCACCAGAGCACACCACGGCCCACCACGGCCCTTCCCACTCCACCACAGCCCACCACAGCCTGTCCCAGCCCACCACGGCCCGTCCCAGCCCACCACGGCCCACCCCAGCCCACCACGGCCCGTCTCAGCCCACCACGGCCCGTCCCAGCCCACCACGGCCCATCACAGCCCACCACAGTTCACCACAGCCCGTCCTAGCCCAGCACGGCCCGTCCCAGCCCACCACGGACCACCACGGCCCATCTCAGCCCACCACAGCCTGTCCAAGCCCAGCACAGCCCTCCACAACCCTCCACAGCCCGTCCCAACCCTCCACAGCTCATCCCAGCCTACCACAGCCCGTCGCAGCCCAACACAGCTTATCCCAGCCCACCGCAGCCCGTCCCAGCCCACCGCAGCCCGTCCTAGCCCACCGAAACCCGTCCCAGCCCACCGCAACCCGTCCCAGACCACCACAGCCCACCACAGGTCACCACAGCCCACCACCGGTCACCACAGCCCACCACCGGTCACCACAGCCTGTTTCAGCCCACGACGGCAAACCACGGCCAGTCCCAGCCCACCACGGCCCGCCATGGCCCACCACAGCTCGTCCCAGCTAAACAAGGCGCACCACAGCCCAACACGGCCCGTCCCGGCCCACCACAGCCCGTCCCAGCTTACCACAGCCCACCACAGCCCGTCCCAGCCCACCACAGCCCGTCCCAGCCCTCCACAGCCCACCACAGCCCGTTCCAGCCCACCACAGACCGTCCCAGCCCACCACAGCCCGTCCCAGCCCACCACTGCCCGTCCCAGCCCACCACCGCCCGTCCCAGCCCACCACGGCCCACGAAAGCCCACCACAGCCCGTCCCAGCCCACCACAAGCCGTCCTAGCCCACCACAGACCTCCAGAGCCCGTCTCAGCTCACCACAGCCTATCCCACCCCACCACGGCCCACCACAGCACACCACGGCCCACCGCAGCCTATCCCAACCCGTCCCAGCCCACCACGGCCCGTCCCAGCCCACGACAGCCCGTCCCAGCCCACCAGAGCCCACCAGAGCCCACCACAGCTCGTCCCAGCCCACCACAGCCCACAAGAGCTTGTCACAGACCACTACAGCCCGTCCCAGCCCACCACAGCCCGTCCCAGCCCACCACAGCCCGTCCCAGCCCACCACAGCCCATCCCAGCTCGTCCCAGACCACCACAGCCTCTCACAGCACACCACAGCCTGTAACAGCCCACCACAGCAAGTACCAGCCCGTCCCAGCCCACCACGGCCCGTCTCAGCCAACCACGGCCCGTCTCAGCCCACCACGGCCCGTCTCAGCTCACCACAACCCGTCCCAGACGACCACAGCCCGTCCCAGCCCACCACAGCCCACCACAGCCCGTCCCAGCCCACCAGAGCCCGTCCCAGCCTGTTTCAGCCCACCACGGCTAACCACGGCCTGTCCTGGCCCACCACGGCCAACCACGGTCCACCATGGCCCACCAGAGCACACCACGGCCCACCACGGCCCTTCCCAGTCCACCAGAGCCCACCACAGACCGTCCCAGCCCACCACAGCCCGTCCCAGCCCCTCCCAGCCCGTGTCAGCCCACCACAGCCTGTCCCAGCCTGTCCCAGCTCGTCCAAGCCTGTCCCAGACCCCCAGAGCCCACCCAGCCCACCACAGCCCACCACAGCCCGTCCCAGCCCACCACGGCCCACGAAAGCCCACCACAGCCCACCACAGCCTATCCCAGCCCACCACGGCCCACCACAGCACACCACGGCCCACTGCAGCCTATCCCAACCCGTCCCAGCCCACCACGGCCCGTCCCAGCCCAGCACGGCCCGTCCCAGCAAACCACGGCCCCTCCCAGCCCGTCCCAGCCCACGACAGCCCGTCCCAGCCCACCAGAGCCCACCAGAGCCCACCACAGCCCGTCCCAGCCCACCACAGCCCGTCCCAGCCCACCACAGCCCGTCCCAGCCCACCACAGCCCACCACAGTCCGTCCCGGCCCACTACAACTCGTCTCAGCCCACCACAGCCCACCACAGCCCGTCCCAGCCCACCACAGCCCGTCCCTGAGCACCACAGCCCGTCCCAGCCCACCACGGCCCGTCCCAGCCCACCACAGCCCGTCCCAGCCCACCACAGCCCACCACAGCCCGTCTCAGCCCACCACAGCCCGTCCCCGCCCACCACAGCACACCACAGCCCATCCCAGCCCACCAGAGCCCGTCCCAGCTTACCACAGCCCACCACAGCCCGTCCCGGCCCACTACAACTCGTCCCAGCCCACCACAGGCCACCACAGCCCACCCAGCCCGTCCCAGCCCACCACAGCCCAATACAGCACACCACAGCCCGTCACAGCCTGTCAGAGGCCACCAGAGCTTGTCCCGGCCCACCAGAGTCCGTCCCAAGCCACCACGGCCCGTCCCAGCCCACGACAACTGACCACAGGCCGTCCCAGCCCACCACGGCCCGTCCCAGCCCACCACAGCCCGTCCCAGCCCACCACAGACCACCACAGCCCGTCCCAAACCACCACAGCCCTTCCCAGCCCACCACAGCCCACCACAGTCTGTCCCAGCCCAGTACAACTCGTCCCAGCCCACCACAGCCCACCACAGCCCATCCCAGCCCACCACAGCCCGTCCCAGCCCACCACGGCCCGTCCCAGCCCACCACGGCCCGTCCCAGCCCACCACAGCCCGTCCCTGAGCACCACAGCCCGTCCCTGAGCACCACAGCCCGTCCCAGCTCACCACGGCCCGTCTCAGCCCACCACGGCCCGTCCCAGCCCACCACTAGCCCGTCCCAGCCCACCACAGCCCGTCCCAGCCCGTCCCAGCCCACCACAGCCCGTCCCAGCCCACCAAAAGGCCGTCCCCGCCCATTACAGCCCATCCCAGCCCATCCCAGACCACCACAGCCCGTCTCAAGCTCACCAGAACCTACCACAGCCCACCACAGCCCGTCCCAGACCACCACAGCCCACCACAGCCCACCACGGCCCGACCAAGCCCACCACGGCCTGAACAAGCCCACCACGGCCCGAACAAGCCCACCACGGCTCGTAGCGGCCCACCACAGCCCGTCGCGGCCCACCACGGCCCACAGCGGTCCGTCCCGGCCAACCACGGTCCGTCGCAGCCCACCATGGCCCACCTCAGCCCACCACGGCCCTTCCCAGCCCACCACAGCCCGTCCCAGCCCGTCCCAGCCCACCACAGCCCGTCCCAGCCCACCACAGCCCGTCCCAGCCCACCACAGCCCACCAAAGCCTGTCCCAGCCCACCAGAACCCGCCTCAACCCAAAACAGCCCTTCCCAGGCCACCACAGCCCGTCCCAGGCCACCACAGCCCTTCCCAGCCCACCACAGCCCGTCCCAGCCAGTGTCAGACCGTACCAGCCCACCACAGCCCGTGCCAGCCCGTCCCAGCTCGTCCCAGCCCACCACAGCCCGTCCCAGCTCGTCCCAGCCCACCACAGCCCGTCCCAGCTCGTCCCAGCCCACCACAGCCAGTCCCCGTCGACCACAGCCCGTCCCAGCCCACCACGGCCCGTCTCAGCCCACAACGGCCCGTCCCAGCCCACCACGGCCCGTCCCAGCCCACCACTGCCCGAAACAGCCCACCACGGCCCGAACAAGCCCAGCACGGCCCGAACAAGCCCAGCACGGCCCGAACAAGCCCACCACAGCCCGAACAAGCCCACCACGGCTCGTAGCGGCCCACCACAGCCCGTCGCGGCCCACCACGGCCCACAGCGGTCCGTCCCGGCCAACCACGGTCCGTCGCAGCCCACCATGGCCCACCTCAACCCACCACGGCCCTTCCCAGCCCACCACAGCCCGTCCCAGCCCGTCCCAGCCCACCACAGCCCGTCCCAGCCCACCACAGCCCGTCCCAGCCCACCACAGCCCGTCCCAGCCCACCACAACCCACCACAGCCTATCCCAGCCCACCAGAACCCGCTTCAACCCAAAACAGCTCTTCCCAGGCCACCACAGCCCGTCCCAGCCCACCACAGCCCGTCCCAGCCAGTGTCAGACCGTACCAGCCCACCACAGCCCATGCCAGCCCGTCCCAGCTCGTCCCAGCCCACCACAGCCCGTCCCAGCTCGTCCCAGCCCACCACAGCCCGTCCCAGCTCGTCCCAGCCCACCACAGCTGGTCGCAGCCTGTCCCAGCCCACCACAGCCCGTCCCAGCCCACCATAGCCCGTCTCAGACCACCGCAGCCCGTCCCAGCCCACCGCAGCCCGTCCCAGCCCACCGCAGCCCGTCCTAGCCCACCGAAACCCGTCCCAGCCCACCGCAACCCGTCCCAGCCCACCACAGCCCACCACAGGTCACCAAAGCCCACCACCGGTCACCACAGCTCACCACAGGTCACCACAGCCTGTTTCAGCCCACCACGGCAAACCACGGCCCATCCCAGCCCACCACGGCCCGCCATGGCCCACCACAGCTCGTCCCAGATAAACACGGCACACCACAGCCCACAACGGCCCGTCCCGGCCCACCACAGCCCATCCCAGCACACCACAGCCCACCACAGCCCGTCCCAGCCCACCACAGCCCACCACAGCCCGTCTCAGCCCACCACAGCCCGTCCCCGCCCACCACAGCACACCACAGCCCGTCCCAGCCCACCAGAGCCCGTCCCAGCTTACCACAGCCCACCACAGCCCGTCCCAGCCCACCACAGCCCGTCCCTGAGCACCACAGCCCGTCCCAGCCCACCACGGCCCATCCCAGCCCACCACAGCCCGTCCCAGCCCACCACAGCCCACCACAGCCCGTCTCAGCCCACCACAGCCCGTCCCCGCCCACCACAGCACACCACAGCCCGTCCCAGCCCACCAGAGCCCGTCCCAGCTTACCACAGCCCACCACAGCCCGTCCCGGCCCACTACAACTCGTCCCAGCCCACCACAGGCCACCACAGCCCACCCAGCCCGTCCCAGCCCACCACAGCCCAATACAGCACACCACAGCCCGTCACAGCCTGTCAGAGGCCACCAGAGCTTGTCCCGGCCCACCAGAGTCCGTCCCAAGCCACCACGGCCCGTCCCAGCCCACGACAACTGACCACAGGCCGTCCCAGCCCACCACGGCCCGTCCCAGCCCACCACAGCCCGTCCCAGCCCACCACAGACCACCACAGCCCGTCCCAAACCACCACAGCCCTTCCCAGCCCACCACAGCCCACCACAGTCTGTCCCAGCCCAGTACAACTCGTCCCAGCCCACCACAGCCCACCACAGCCCCTCCCAGCCCACCACAGCCCGTCCCAGCCCACCACGGCACGTCCCAGCCCACCACAGCCCGTCCCAGCCCACCACAGCCCGTCCCTGAGCACCACAGCCCGTCCCTGAGCACCACAGCCCGTCCCAGCTCACCACGGCCCGTCTCAGCCCACCACGGCCCGTCCCAGCCCACCACTATCCCGTCCCAGCCCACCACAGCCCGTCCCAGCCCGTCCCAGCCCACCACAGCCCGTCCCAGCCCACCAAAAGGCCGTCCCCGCCCATTACAGCCCATCCCAGCCCATCCCAGACCACCACAGCCCGTCTCAAGCTCACCAGAACCTACCACAGCCCACCACAGCCCGTCCCAGACCACCACAGCCCACCACAGCCCACCACGGCCCGACCAAGCCCACCACGGCCTGAACAAGCCCACCACGGCCCGAACAAGCCCACCACGGCTCGTAGCGGCCCACCACAGCCCGTCGCGGCCCACCACGGCCCACAGCGGTCCGTCCCGGCCAACCACGGTCCGTCGCAGCCCACCATGGCCCACCTCAGCCCACCACGGCCCTTCCCAGCCCACCACAGCCCGTCCCAGCCCGTCCCAGCCCACCACAGCCCGTCCCAGCCCACCACAGCCCGTCCCAGCACACCACAGCCCACCAAAGCCTGTCCCAGCCCACCAGAACCCGCCTCAACCCAAAACAGCCCTTCCCAGGCCACCACAGCCCGTCCCAGGCCACCACAGCCCTTCCCAGCCCACCACAGCCCGTCCCAGCCAGTGTCAGACCGTACCAGCCCACCACAGCCCGTGCCAGCCCGTCCCAGCTCGTCCCAGCCCACCACAGCCCGTCCCAGCTCGTCCCAGCCCACCACAGCCCGTCCCAGCTCGTCCCAGCTCACCACAGCCAGTCCCCGTCGACCACAGCCCGTCCCAGCCCACCACGGCCCGTCTCAGCCCACAACGGCCCGTCCCAGCCCACCACGGCCCGTCCCAGCCCACCACTGCCCGAAACAGCCCACCACGGCCCGAACAAGCCCAGCACGGCCCGAACAAGCCCAGCACGGCCCGAACAAGCCCACCACAGCCCGAACAAGCCCACCACGGCTCGTAGCGGCCCACCACAGCCCGTCGCGGCCCACCACGGCCCACAGCGGTCCGTCCCGGCCAACCACGGTCCGTCGCAGCCCACCACGGCCCTTCCCAGCCCACCACAGCCCGTCCCAGCCCGTCCCAGCCCACCACAGCCCGTCCCAGCCCACCACAGCCCGTCCCAGCCCACCACAACCCACCACAGCCTATCCCAGCCCACCAGAACCCGCTTCAACCCAAAACAGCTCTTCCCAGGCCACCACAGCCCGTCCCAGCCCACCACAGCCCGTCCCAGCCAGTGTCAGACCGTACCAGCCCACCACAGCCCATGCCAGCCCGTCCCAGCTCGTCCCAGCCCACCACAGCCCGTCCCAGCTCGTCCCAGCCCACCACAGCCCGTCCCAGCTCGTCCCAGCCCACCACAGCTGGTCGCAGCCTGTCCCAGCCCACCACAGCCCGTCCCAGCCCACCATAGCCCGTCTCAGACCACCGCAGCCCGTCCCAGCCCACCGCAGCCCGTCCCAGCCCACCGCAGCCCGTCCTAGCCCACCGAAACCCGTCCCAGCCCACCGCAACCCGTCCCAGCCCACCACAGCCCACCACAGGTCACCAAAGCCCACCACCGGTCACCACAGCTCACCACAGGTCACCACAGCCTGTTTCAGCCCACCACGGCAAACCATGGCCCATCCCAGCCCACCACGGCCCGCCATGGCCCACCACAGCTCGTCCCAGATAAACACGGCACACCACAGCCCACAACGGCCCGTCCCGGCCCACCACAGCCCATCCCAGCACACCACAGCCCACCACAGCCCGTCCCAGCACACCACAGCCCACCACAGACCGTCCCAGCCCACCACAGACCGTCCCAGCCCACCACAGCCTCTCACAGCCCACCACAGCCTCTCACAGCCCACCACAGCCCATCCCAGCCCACCACTGCCCGTCCCAGCCCACCACTGCCCGTCCCAGCCCGTCCCAACCCTCCAAAGCCCGTCCCAGCACACCACAGCCCACCACAGACCGTCCCAGCCCACCACAGCCCGTCCCAGCTTACCACAGCCCACCACAGCCCGTCCCAGCCCACCACGGCCCATCCCAGCCCACCACGGCCCATCACAGCCCACCACAGTTCACCACAGCCCGTCCTAGCCCAGCACGGCCCGTCCCAGCCCACCACGGACCACCACAGTCCATCTCAGCCCACCACAGCCTGTCCAAGCCCAGCACAGCCCTCCACAACCCTCCACAGCCCGTCCCAACCCTCCACAGCTCATCCCAGCCTACCACAGCCCGTCGCAGCCCAACACAGCTCATCCCAGCCCACCGCAGCCCGTCCTAGCCCACCGAAACCCGTCCCAGCCCACCGCAACCCGTCCCAGCCCACCACAGCCCACCACAGGTCACCACAGCCCACCACCGGTCACCACAGCCTATTTCAGCCCACCACGGCAAACCACGGCCCGTCCCAGCCCACCACGGCCCGCCATGGCCCACCACAGCTCGTCCCAGATAAACACGGCGCACCACAGCCCACCACGTCCTGGCCCGGCCCGGCCCACCACAGCCCGTCCCAGCACACCACAGCCCACCACAGCCCGTCCCAGCTTACCACAGCCCACCACAGACCGTCCCAGCCCACCACAGCCCGTCCCAGCCCACCACAGCCCGTCCCAGCTTACCACAGCCCACCACAGCCCGTCCCAGCCCACCACGGCCCATCCCAGCCCACCACGGCCCATCACAGCCCACCACGTTCACCACAGCCCGTCCTAGCCCAGCACGGCCCGTCCCAGCCCACCACGGACCACCACGGCCCATCTCAGCCCACCACAGCCTGTCCAAGCCCAGCACAGCCCTCCACAACCCTCCACAGCCCGTCCCAACCCTCCACAGCTCATCCCAGCCTACCACAGCCCGTCGCAGCCCAACACAGCTCATCCCAGCCCAGGGCAGCCCGTCCTAGCCCACCAAAACCCGTCCCAGCCCACCACAGCCCACCACAGGTCACCATAGCCCACCACCGGTCACCACAGCCCACCACCGGTCACCACAGCCTATTTCAGCCCACCACAGCAAACCACGGCCCGTCCCAGCCCACCACGGCCCGCCATGGCCCACCACAGCTCGTCCCAGATAAACACGGCGCACCACAGCCCACCACGGCCTGGCCCGGCCCGGCCCACCACAGCCCGTCCCAGCACACCACAGCCCACCACAGCCCGTCCCAGCTTACCACAGCCCACCACAGACCGTCCCAGCCCACCACAGCCCGTCCCAGCCCACCACAGCCCGTCCCAGCCCACCACTGCCCGTCCCAACCCACCACTGCCCGTCCCAGCCCGTCCCAACCCACCACAGCCCGTCCCAGCCCACCACAGCCCACCACAGGCCACCACAGGCCATCCCAGCCCAAAACAGACGGTCCCAGCCAACCACAGCCCGTCGAGCCCACCACAGCTTGTCCCAGCCCTCCACAGCCCGTCCCAGCCCTCCACAGCCCACCACAGCCCGTCCCAGGTAACCACAGCCCGTCCCAGCCTACCACAGCCCACCACGGCTCACCACGGCCCACTACGGCCCACCACGGCCAACGACGGTCCTCCACAGCCCGCCACAGACTGTCCCGGCCCGCCAAAGCCCATCCCAGCTTGCCACAGCCCGACCCAGCCCACCACAGCCTGTCACAGCCCACCACAGCCCGTCCCGGTCCACCACAGCCCGTCCCTGACCACAACAGCCCGTCCCAGCCCACCACAACCCACCACAGACCGTCCCAACCCACCACAGCCCGTCTAAGCTCACCATAACCCACCACAGCCCACCACAGCCCGTCCCGGCCCACCACAACTCGTCCCAGCCCACCACAGGCCGTCCCGGCCCACCACAGCCCGTCCCGGCCCACAACAGCCCGTCACAGCCCACCACAGACGACCACAGTTCGTCCCAGTCCTCCCCAACCCGTCCCAGCCCGCCACGGCCCGTCCCAGCCCACCACGGCCCGGCCCGGCCCACCACGGCCCGTCCCAGCCCACCACAGCCTGTCCCAGCCAAACACAGCCCGTCCCGGCCCACCACGGCCCGTCCTGGCCCACCACGGCCCGGCCCGGCCCACCACGGCCGTTCCCGGCCCACCACGGCCGTTCCCGGCCCACCACGGCCCGTCCCGGCCCACCACGGCCCGGCCCGGCCCACCACGGCCCGTCCCGGCCCACCGCAGCCCGTCCCAGCCCACCGCAGCCCGTCCCAGCCCGTCCCAGCCCGTCCCAGCCCACCGCAGCCCGTCCCAGCCCACCACAGCCCTTTCCAGCCGTCCCAGCAAATCCCAGCCCACCACAGCCCGTCTCAGCTCACCACAGCGCGTCCCAGTCCACCACACCCACCACAGCCCATCCCAGCCCATTCCAGCCCACCACAACCCACCGCAGCCGGTCCCAGCCCACCACGGCCCACCACAGCCCACCACAGCCAGTCCCAACCCACCACAGCCCACCACAGCCCGTCCCGGCCCACCAGAGCCCATCCCGGCTTACCACAGCCCGTCCCGGCCCACCACGGCCCGTCCCGGCCCACCACGGCCCGTCCCAGCCCGTCCCAGCCCACAGCCCGTCCCAGCTCACCACATCCCGTCCCACACCGTGCCAGCCCACCACAGCCCACTACAGACCGTCCCAGCCCGTCCCAGCCCACCACAGCACGTCCCCACCCACCACAGCCCGTCCCTGTCCACCACATCCCGTCCCAGCCCACCGCAGCCCGTCCCAGCCCACCACAGTCGACCACAGCCCGTCCCAACTCACCACAGCCCACCACAGCCCGTCCCGGCCTACCAGAGCCCGTCCCGGATTACCATGGCCCGTCCCAGCGAACCACAGCCCGTCCCAGCACACCACAGCCCGTCCCTAGCCCAACACAGCCCGTGCCAGCCCATCCCAGCCCGTCCCAGCCCACCACAGCCCTTTCCAGCCGTCCCAGCAAATCCCAGCCCATCCCAGCCCGTCCCAGCCCACCACAGACCTTTCCAGCCGTCCCAGCAAATCCCAGCCGACCACGGCCCGTCCCAGCTCACCACGGCCCGTCCCAGCCCGTCCCAGCCCACGACAACCCGTCCCAGCCCACGAAAGCCCGTTCCAGCTTACCACAGTCCATCACAGCCCACCACGGTCAACCACAGTCCACCACAGACCACCACAGTTCGTCCCAGTCCTCCACAACCCGTCCCAGCCCGCCACGGTCCGTCCCAGCCCACGACGGCCCGTCCCAGCCCACCACAGACCGTCCCAGCCCACCACAGACCGTTCCAGACCACCACAGCGCGTCCCCGCCCACCACAGCCCGTCCCAGCCCACCACAGCCCATCCCAGCTCGTTCCAGCCCACCACAGCCCGTCTCAAGCTCAGCAGAACCCACCACAGCCCACCACAGCCCGTCCCAGCCCGTCCCAGACCACCACAGCCCGTCCCAGCACACCACAGCCCGTCCCAGCCCGTCCCAGCCCGTCCCACGAAACCACATACCGTCCCAGTCCACCACAGACCGTCCCAGCATGTCCCAGCCCGTCCCAGCCCATCACAGCCCGTTCCAGCCCACCACAGCCCGTCCCAGCCCACCACAGCCCGTCCCAGCCCACCACAGCCCGTCCCAGCCCACCAAGGCCCGTCCCAGCCCACCACAGCCCGTCCCAGCTCGTCCCAGACCACCACAGCCTCTCACAGCACACCACAGCCTGTAACAGCCCACCACAGCAAGTACCAGCCCGTCCCAGCCCACCACGGCCCGTCTCAGCCCACCACGGCCCGTCTCAGCTCACCACAACCCGTCCCAGACGACCACAGCCCGTCCCAGCCCACCACAACCCGTCCCAGCCCACCACAACCCGTCCCAGCCCACCAGAGCCTGTCCCAGCCCACCAGAGCCTGTCCCAGCCTGTTTCAGCCCAGCACGGCTAACCACGGCCTGTCCCGGCCCACCACGGCCAACCACGGTCCACCATGGCCCACCCGAGCACACCACGGCCCACCACGGCCCTTCCCACTCCACCACAGCCCACCACAGCCTGTCCCAGCCCACCACGGCCCGTCCCAGCCCACCATGGCCCGTCCCAGCCCACCACAGTTCACCACAGCCCGTCCTAACCCAGCACGGCCCGTCCCAGCCCACCACGGACCACCACAGCCAATCTCAGCCCACCACAGACTGTCACAGACCACCACAGCCAGTCCCAACCCACCACAGCCCACCACAGCCCGTCCCGGCCCACCAGAGCCCATCCCAGCTTACCACAGCCCGTCCCCGCCCACCACGGCCCGTCCCGGCCCACCACGGCCCGTCCCAGCTCACCACAGCCTGTCCCAGCCCGCCACGGGCTGTCCCAGCCGACTACGGCCCGTCCCAGCTCACCACGGCCCGTCCCGGCCCGTCCCAGCCCGTCCCAGCCCACGACAACCCGTCCCAGCCCACGAAAGCCCGTCCCAGCTTACCACATCCCGTCGCAGCTTACCACAGCCCATCACAGCCCACCACGGTCCACCACAGACCACCACAGTTCGTCCCAGTCCTCCACAACCCGTCCCAGCCTGCCACAGCCCGTCCCAGCCCACCACAGACCGTCCCAGCCCACCACAGACCGTTCCAGACCACCACAGCGCGTCCCCGCCCACCACAGCCCGTCCCCGCCCACCACAGCCCGTCCCAGCCCACCACAGCCCATCCCAGCTCGTTCCAGCCCACCACAGCCCGTCTCAAGCTCAGCAGAACCCACCACAGCCCACCACAGCCCGTCCCAGCCCGTCCCAGACCACCACAGCCCACCACAGCCCGTCCCAGCACACCACAGCCCGTCCCAGCCCGTCCCAGCCCGTCCCACCAAACCACAGACCGTCCCAGTCCACCACAGACCGTCCCAGCATGTCCCAGCCCGTCCCAGCCCATCACAGCCCGTTCCAGATCACCACAAACCGTTCCAGCCCACCACAGCCCGTCCCAGCCCGTCCCAGCCCACCACAGAATGTCACAGCCTGCCCCGGCCCACCACAGCCCGTCCCGGCCCACCACAGCCCGTCACAGAATGTCCCAGCCCACCACAGAATGTCCCAGCCCACCACAGCCTGTCCCAGCCCACCACAGACCGTCACAGCCCACCACAGACCGTCTCCGCCCACCACAGCCCATCCCCGCCCACCACAGTTCATCCCCGCCCACCACAGCCCGTCCCGGCCCACCACAGCCTGTCCCGGCCCACCACAGCCCGTTCCAGACCACCAGAGCCCGTCCCAGCCCACCACAGAATGTCCCAGGCCACGACAGCCTGTCTCAGCCTATCCCAGCCTGTCCCAGCCCACCACAGCCCGTCCCAGCCCACCACAGCCCGTCCCAGCCCGTCCCAGCACACCACAGCACGTCCCAGCCCGTCCCAGCCCACCACAGCCTGTCCCAGCACACCACAGACCGTCCCTGTCCACCACAGCACACCACAGCCCGTCCCAGCCCGTCCCAGCCCACCACAGCCCGTCCCAGCACACCACAGCCCATCCCAGCCCGTCCCAGCCCATCCCAGCCCGTCGCAGCCCATCCCAGCCCGTCGCAGCCCATCCCAGCCCGTCCCAGCACACCACAGACCGTCCCAGTCCACCACAGACCGTCCCAGCATGTCCCAGCCCATCCCAGCCCGTTCCAGACCACCACAGCCCGTTCCAGCCCACCACAGCCACCGCAGCCCTTCCCAGCCTGTCCCAGCTCACCACAGACCGTCACCGCCCACCACAGCCCGTCCCAGCCCACCACACCCCGTCCCTGCTCCTCCCAGCCCGTCCCAGCCCACCACAGAATGTCCCAGCCCACCACAGACCGTCCCAGGCCGTCTCCGCCCACCACAGCCCGTCCCCGCCCACCACAGCCCGTCCCCGCAAACCACAGCTTGTCCCAGCCCACCACAGCCCGTCCCAGCCCGTCCCAGCCCAACCACAGCTCGTTCCAGACCACCAGAGCCCACCACAGCCCACCACAGAATGTCCCAGGCCACCACAGCCTGTCTCAGCCTATCCCAGCCTGTCCCAGCCCGTCCCAGCCCACAGCAGCCCGTCCCAGCCCACCACAGCCCGTCCCAGCCCACCACAGCCCGTCCCAGCTGACCACAGCCCGTCCCAGCCTGTCCCAGCCCGTCCCCGCCCACCACAGCCCGGCCCACCACAGCCCGTCCCAGCCCACCACAGAGTGTCCCAGCCCACCACAGACCGTCACAGCCTGTCCCAGCCCACCATAGACCGTCCAGGCCACCACAGCCCGTCCCAGCACTCCACAGCCCGTCCCAGCCCAACACAGCACGTCCCAGTCCACCATAGCCCGTCCCAGCCCATCACAGCACGTCCCAGCCCACCACGGCCCACGGCAGCGAGCCACGGCCCACCACAGCCCACCACGTCCCGTCCCAGCCCACCACAGCCTGCCACATCCCACCACGGCCCACCACAGCCCACGCCTTCCCATCCAGGCCCAAAACGGCCCACCAGAACCCACCACGGCCCGTCCCTGCCCACCACGGCCCACTGCAGCCCGTCCCAGCCCACCGCAGCCTGTCCCAGCCCACCGCAGCCCGTCCCAGCCCACCGCAGCCCACCGCAGACCGTCCCAGCCCACCGCAGCCCGTCCCAGCCCACCGCAGCCCCTTCCAGCCGTCCCAGCAAATCCCAGCCCACCACAGCCCGTCTCAGCTCACCACAGCCACCACAGCCCGTCCCAGCCCATTCCAGCCCACCACAGCCCACCGCAGACGGTCCCAGCCCACCACAGCCCACCACAGCCCACCACAGCCAGTCCCAACCCACCACAGCCCACCACAGCCCGTCCCAGCCCACCAGAGCCCATCCCGGCTTACCACAGCCCGTCCCGGCCCACCACGGCCCGTCCCGGCCCACCACGGCCCGTCCCAGCCCGTCCCAGCCCACAGCCCGTCCCAGCTCACCACATCCCGTCCCACACCGTGCCAGCCCACCACAGCCCACTACAGACCGTCCCAGCCCGTCCCAGCCCGTCCAAGCCCACCACAGCACGTTACTACCCACCACAGCCCGTCCCTGTCCACCACATCCCGTCCCAGCCCACCGCAGCCCGTCCCAGCCCACCACAGTCGACCACAGCCCGTCCCGGCCTACCAGAGCCCGTCCCGGATTACCATGGCCCGTCCCAGCCCACCACAGACCGGCCCACCACAGCCCGTCCCAGCCCACCACAGAGTGTCCCAGCCCACCACAGACCGTCACAGCCTGTTCCAGCCCACCATAGACCGTCCAGGCCACCACAGCCCGTCCCAGCACTCCACAGCCCGTCCCAGCCCGTCCCAGCCCAACACAGCACGTCCCAGTCCACCATAGCCCGTCCCAGCCCATCACAGCACGTCCCAGCCCACCACGGCCCACGGCAGCGAGCCACGGCCCACCACAGCCCACCACGGCCCGTCCCAGCCCACCACAGCCTGCCACATCCCACCACGGCCCACCACAGCCCACCCCTTCCCATCCAGGCCAAAAACGGCCCACCAGAGCCCACCACGGCCCGTCCCTGCCCACCACGGCCCACCGCAGCCCGTCCCAGCCCACCGCAGCTCGTCCCAGCCCACCGCAGCCTGTCCCAGCCCACCGCAGCCCGTCCCAGCCCGTCCCAGCCGACCGCAGACCGTCCCAGCCCACCGCAGCCCGTCCCAGCCCACCGCAGCCCCTTCCAGCCGTCCCAGCAAATCCCAGCCCACCACAGCCCTTCTCAGCTCACCACAGCGCGTCCCAGTCCACCACAGCCACCACAGCCCGTCCCAGCCCATTCCAGCCCACCACAGCCCACCGCAGACGGTCCCAGCCCACCACAGCCCACCACAGCCCACCACAGCCCACCACAGCCAGTCCCAACCCACCACAGCCCACCACAGCCCGTCCCGGCCCACCAGAGCCCATCCCGGCTTACCACAGCCCGTCCCGGCCCACCACGGCCCGTCCCGGCCCACCACGGCCCGTCCCAGCCCGTCCCAGCCCACAGCCCGTCCCAGCTCACCACATCCCGTCCCACACCGTGCCAGCCCACCACAGCCCACTACAGACCATCCCAGCCCGTCCCAGCCCGTCCAAGCCCACCACAGCACGTCCCCACCCACCACAGCCCGTCCCTGTCCACCACATCCCGTCCCAGCCCACCACAGTCGACCACAGCCCGTCCCAACTCACCACAGCCCACCACAGCCCGTCCCGGCCTACCAGAGCCCGTCCCGGATTACCATGGCCCGTCCCAGCGAACCACAGCCCTTCCCAGCACACCACAGCCCGTCCCTAGCCCAACACAGCCCGTCCCAGCCCATGCCAGCCCATCGCAGGCCTTCCCAGCCCACCACAGCCCGTCCCCGCCCGTCCCAGCCCACCACAGACCAGCACAGCCCGTCCCTAGCCCAACACAGCCCGTCCCAGCCCATGCCAGCCCATCGCAGGCCTTCCCAGCCCACCACAGCCCGTCCCCGCCCGTCCCAGCCCACCACAGACCAGCACAGCCCGTCCCAGCACACCACAGCCCGTCCCAGCCCGTCGCAGCCCGCCGCAGCCCGTCCCAGGCCACCACAGCCTGTCCCAGCCCACCACAGACCGTCCCAGCCCACCACAGCGCGTCCCATCACACCACAGTCCGACCCAGCCCACCACGGCCCATCACAGCTTACCACGGCCCACCACGGCTTGCCACGGCCCGTCCCAGCCCACCACGGCCCGTCCCAGCCCACCACGGCCCGTCCCAGCCCGCCACGGCCCGTCCCAGCCCACCACAGCCCGTCCCAGCCTACCACAGCCCGTCCCAGCCCACCACAGCCCGTCCCAGGCCACCACAGCCCACCACAGTTCATCCCAGCCCACAACAGTTCGTCCCAGCCCGCCACGGCCCGTCCCGGCCCACCACGGCCTGTCCCAGCTCACCACAGCCTGTCCCAGCCCGCCACGGCCCGTCCCGGCCGACCACGGCCCGTCCCAGCTCACCACAGCCCGTCCCAGCCCACCACGGCCTGTCCCAGCCAAACACAGCCCGTCCCGGCCCACCACGGCCCGTCTCGGCCCACCACAGCCCGTCACGGCCTGTCCCAGCCCACCAAGGCCCGTCCCAGCCCAACACGGCCCGTCCCGGCCCACCACGGCCCGTCCCGGCACACCACGGCCCGTCCCGGCACACCACGGCCCGTCCCGGCACACCACGGCCCGTCCCGGCCCACCGCAGCCCATCCCAGCCCACCGCAGCCCGTCCCAGCCCACCGCAGCCTGTCCCAGCCCACCGCAGCTCGTCCCAGCCCACCACAGCCTGTCCCAGCCCACCGCAGCCAATCCCAGCCCGTCCCAGCCCGTCCCAGCCCACCGCAGACCGTCCCAGCCCACCGCAGCCCGTCCCAGCCCACCACAGCCCCTTCCAGACGTCCCAGCAAATCCCAGCCCACCACAGCCCTTCTCAGCTCACCACAGCGCGTCCCAGGCCACCACACCCACCACAGCCCATCCCAGCCCATTCCAGCCCACCACAGCCGGTCCCAGCCCACCACAGCCCACCACAGCCAGTCCCAACCCACCACAGCCCACCACAGCCCGTCCCGGCCCACCAGAGCCCATCCCGGCTTACCACAGCCTGTCCCGGCCCTCCACGGCCCGTCCCGGCCCACCACGGCCCGTCCCAGCCCGTCCCAGCTCACCACATCCCGTCCCAGACCTTGCCAGCCCACCACAGCCCACTACAGCCCGTCCCAGCCCGTCCCAGCCCGTCCAAGCCCACCACAGCACGTCCCCACCCACCACAGCCCGTCCCTGTCCACCACATCCCGTCCCAGCCCACCGCAGCCCATCCCAGCCCACCACAGTCGACCACAGCCCGTCCCAACTCACCACAGCCCACCACAGCCCGTCCCGGCCTACCAGAGCCCGTCCCGGATTACCATTGCCCGTCCCAGCGAACCACAGCCCGTCCCAGCACACCACAGCCCGTCCCTAGCCCAACACAGCTTGTCCCAGCCCGTGCCAGCCCATCCCAGCCCACCACAGCCCGTCCCAGCCAACCACAGCCCGTCCCCGCCCGTCCCAGCCCACCACAGACCAGCACAGCCCGTCCCAGCCCGCCGCAGCCCGTCCCAGCCTGTCGCAGCCCGCCGCAGCCCTTCCCAGCCCACCACAGCCCGTCCCAGCCCACCACAGACCGTCCCAGCCCACCACAGACCGTTCCAGACCACCACAGCGCGTCCCAGCCCACCACAGCCCGTCCCATCCCACCACAGCCCATCCCAGCCCACCACAGCCCGTCCCAGCTCGTTCCAGCCCACCACAGCCCGTCTCAAGCTCAGCAGAACCCACCACAGCCCACCACAGCCCGTCCCAGCCCGTCCCAGACCACCACAGCCCACCACAGCTCGTCCCAGCACACCACAGCCCATCCCAGCCCGTCCCACCAAACCACAGACCGTCCCAGTCCACCACAGACCGTCCCAGCATGTCCCAGCCCGTCACAGCCCATCACAGCCCGTTCCAGATCACCACAAACCGTTCCAGCCCACCACAGCCCACCACAGCCTGTCCCAGCCTGTCCCAGCTCACTACAGACCGTCACCGCACACCACAGCCCTTCCCAGCCTGTCCCAGCCCACCACAGCCCGTCACCGCCAGCCACAGCCCGTCCCTGCACAACACAGCCCGTCCCAGCCCACCACAGCCCGTCCCAGCCCGTCCCAGCCCACCACAGAATGTCACAGCCCGCCCCGGCCCACCACAGCCCGTCCCGGCCCACCACAGCCCGTCCCGGCCCACCACAGCCCGTCACAGAATGTCCCAGCCCACCACAGAATGTCCCAGCCCACCACAGACCGTCCCAGCCCACCACAGACCGTCCCAGCCCACCACAGACCGTCCCAGCCCACCACAGCCCGTCTCCGCCCACCACAGCCCATCCCCGCCCACCACAGTTCATCCCCGCCCACCACAGCCCGTCCCGGCCCACCACAGCCCGTTCCAGACCACCAGAGCCCGTCCCAGCCCAACACAGAATGTCCCAGGCCACCACAGCCTGTCTCAGCCTATCCCAGCCTGTCCCAGCCCACCACAGCCCGTCCCATCCCACCACAGCCCGTCCCAGCCCACCACAGCCCGTCCCAGCCCGTCGCAGCCCGTCACAGCAAACCACAGCCTGTCCCAGCACACTACAGACCGTCCCTGTCCACCACAGCCCACCACAGCCCGTCCCTGTCCACCACAAGCCACCACAGCCCGTCCCAGCACACCACAGCCCGTCCCAGCCCACCACAGCCCGTCCCAGCCCACCACAGCCCGTCCCAGCCCACCACAGCCCGTCCCAGCCCACCACAGCCCGTCCCAGCCCACCACAGCCCGTCCCAGCCCGTCCCAGCCCGTCCCCGCCCACCACAGCCCGTCCCAGCCGTCCCAGCAAATCCCAGCCCACCACAGCCCGTCTCAGCTCACTACAGCGCGTCCCAGTCCACCACACCCACCACAGCCCGTCCCCGCCCACCACAGCCCGTCCCAGCCAAACGCAGTCCGTCCCAGCCCGTCCCAGCCCACCACACTCACCACAACTCGTCCCAGACCGTTCCAGCACGGCACAGCCCATTCCAGCCCACCGCATTTCGTCCCAGCTCACCACAGCCCACCGCAGCCGGTCCCAGCCCACCACAGCCCACCGCAGCCGGTCCCAGCCCACCACAGCCCAACGCAGCCGGTCCCAGCCCACCACAGCCCATCCCAGCACACCACAGCACGTCCCAGCCCACCACAGCCCACCGCAGCCTGTCCCAGCCCACCACAGCCCATCCCAGCACACCACAGCACGTCCCAGCACTCCACAGCCCACCAGGGCCTGTCCCATCCCAACACGGCCCACCGCAGCCCGTCTCAGTTCATCACAGTCCGTCCCAGCCAACCACAGCCCGTACCAGCCCACCACAACCAACCACGGCCCGTCCCTGCCCACCACAGTCCGTCCCCGTCCCACCACAGCCCACCACGGCCCGTCCCAGCCCATCACGGCACACCACAGCCCACCACGGCCCGTCCCAGCCCACCACGGCCCGTCCCAGCCCACCACGGCACACCACAGCCCACCACGGCACACCACAGCCCACCACGGCACACCACAGCCCACCACGGCACACCACAGCCCACCACGGCACACCACAGCCCACCACATCAAGTACCGGCCCGTCCCAGCCCACCCCGGCCCGTCCCAGCCCACCCCGGCCTGTCCCAGCCCACCACAGCACACCACAGCCGGTTACAGCCTGTCCCAGCCCGTCCCGGCCCACCGCGGCCCGTCCCGGCTCACCTGTGTTAGGAACAGTATCTCACCTTCTTGATTTTGGCACCTCCTTTCGCTATGATGTTCTTGTGGAACTGTTTGCAGATGGGGACAGAAATAGAAAAGCTGTTTTCAACCTAAGGGAGAAAGGAAGGGAGACATGAAGTTTACACTGTCGTGGCAAGGGAGGCCCGACTTCAGGAGCTCTGATAAACGAGCTTTTGAAAACAGGCTTAGACCCAAGGAAGTTCTCTATACGAGGGACTTTTGTAAGACTAAACAAAGGCAAGGACGTTCCCCTATAGCCTTCCCATAACAGGTACTATCCCCCTGCCTCCATTCAGCCAAAACAGAGCTGACAGCTCCCTCCTCTTGAGGTGTTTTAGCTCTACCCAAGCCAGTAGAGCTCTGCTTTGCCCCAGGGTTATCCAGTCACGGAGGAGGGAAGAGCAGGCAGAAGACCTCCTTACCAGGTCTGCCACCATCTTTTGCATGTACTCGGTGCACTTCTCCACCTCGTTTTTGGGACCTCGGAGTTGGACGATGTCACTCTTGTGTGCAGGGTCTGGGAAGCTGATGATAACCTGCAGGAGCGGTCATTTCTAGTTAGCTCAAGCAAAAGCAAGAACCCTTGTGTCAGACACATGCAAAGGTTGGGGGGATCCTACTCATGCCCTTTTCCCATTCAGAAACGGGGAACCGTGTTAGCGGCCTCTGGCTAAAAGAACTATCTTCTCAGACACTTGCGCTACAGAGCCACTAAAGTTACGACTTCTGTGACGACAGGCCTACTAGCCATGTAGGAAATATCCCCTCTGGATTCCTCCTCTCCTACAAAGCCTTACCTCTGGGAATTGCTCCCGGATTTCCCAGACCCGCTCAGCCTTCTGCCCAATGATGGTCCGGTGGAATTTCTGCTCAACGATTAGGTCCGCAGCGTGTTCATTTTCCTGATGGGAACAGAGGGCACACTGAGTGTTCAGCCGGAGAGCCATCTACTTTGACTTAGCGGTTTGCTGCCCGACGGTTTACTTGCCAGCACTGTCCCTCTTTTCTCCAGACCAAATTCACTCTGCGTTGACAGAGAAAGGCTACCCGAGGGAACAGGGGAAGACATTTGTGAAGAGGAACTTGCACTTGTCATGAGATCCAAGTGCTCGGTGGGCAAGGGGCACACACTCGCACCAGAAGGTTACAAGGGAACACGAGAGCGCAAACCCTGCAGTCTCCCAAACATCACGTCCTACCCACTCACCATACGGGAAGCGAGTTCCAGCAGCTCTTTCTTGGCCTGTGGGACCCCCTGTGGGTCTCCTTCCATTCTGATCGGGTTGCTCTTCTCGTTGTCCGGGGGAATGCGCACAGACACCTTGTACAGATCCTTCATCCTGTTAACTTCGAGGCAAGGACTGTGGTGACGCCGTCTGCTAGGCAAAGACCTGGAAGCAAGGCACCTGGATTATCACTGCTCAGAGGCTGTTGAAGAAGTAAAGCCGCCTCTGGGAAGGGCTCAGCGGGGTAGGGTTGAGACAGGGGAAATTGCCTCTTCCCCCTGGAGTTCACTGAGAGCAGACCTGTGCCACACGAGAGCCTGTCCAAGTAAATACCGTGGCATCTACAGAGCCCATTGTTCCCTTGTCAGAGCGAGGCGTGTTTCTTCCCCAAACAGTATCACATTTAGAGCAGAGGATAATCGTTCCTTTCTACCCCAAACTCTTGGCTGGGGTCACGTTGCAGTGCTATCAAACTAGCAGACCGCAACAAGGCTTTACCGTTGACCATATTCTACTGCCGGTGCTGTAGCGCCTTCCTCCAGAGGCCAGACCACACTGCTCCTCCTCCAGCTGACACCCTCTCCCACAAGCCACAGGGCTATTTAACCCCTTAGCGGGAACCAGCTACACCTGCACATCATCCACGTCAATCAACCCACTGCCTCTGAGGCAAGGCCACAGCTGCGTGTTATCAATGCTAATCAACCCACCGCCTTCATTCCTCTACAGGGAGAAGCTCACCAAGCACATTTCCACAACCCACAACTGGCTGCTAAAATGTCATTCGCACAGAGAAGTAATTCCACTACTGTTCAGGCTCCCAAGGTACTTTCACCCGTTAAAGCCATCGCAAGGCCTCACGGCCCATTTCTCTCCTTGTACCACCACCACTCCAGGAAAGCAGAGGAAACGTGATGGAGACAGCACACTGGGTGAGCTACAGAGCCCCTGATACCATCTACTAAACACGAAGAGTGTGAGCATGGGAAGGACTAGAAAGGCACTCCACTTACCGTTTAGCTGCGTTCTTGCCAATGAGGTGTCGGTGGAATTGGTGGTCAGCCTTGATTATTGCGTAATCCATCCCGTGGATCTAAAAAGAATTATATTTTTATATCTATATCTATATATGTATGTATGTCCACTATTATATATTATATTATATAGGGCCAGGTAGGACAGGCCACCGCTTCTGTCTCGTGCCCTAAGTAACTGCCTACTGCCAGTATTGGCACTGACTCACCAGCGGTCAGCTACAAGCACTTCTGCTCTTCAGCAGAGCACAAGCATTCCTCTGCTTTGAGAAGAGAGCATTGTGCTCATGAAACATTGAAAAGACTGACTTCTATGCCTCTCCAGCTATAACCAAGAGAATCCTTCCTTCTCCGCACCAAAAAAATTAATGCTGACTTTTCAAGGATGCTATGGATGAGTTTCATAACCAAGGGGTGTCATCCACCTGCCACACAATTTGTCTCCTGCAAGTTCGATTAAGCATGCCAAGACATCCTATGGATGTGACAAACACCTCATCACCTCTGCTCTGTTGCCCCTTCTTCCCCCAGTTTCTTACTGGAACTAGTAACTGCAGCTCACCAGTTCCTTGAGCACGGCTTCAATCTGTTCCTGAGCCACATGCACATCTTCTGTAGGTCCTTCCAAAGTGATGTTATCCTCTCCTCCAGTGAATTTGATGTGAACCTTGAGGTGAAGGACAATGAATCTCTTCAGAATTTGCCAAGATCCAAGCCAGGCCAATGCTTTTGGTCAGGCCTACACCATCGATCCCTGCCACTGAGAGATGTGCTCCTTCCCAAAAAGCCCAGACCAAATCCCCACAATTTTACAAGTCAGAAACTTAACAATTTCGGCCATATGGTAGTGCCTAGAGCCCAAGGCTCTGGTGCCGTCCCGGTTTCTGCAAGGGCTTTGGAGAAGTTTACTCATTTAGCCTTTATCTAGATACCGTCTAACTCCCCAGGGAGAAGCCTTGCTGCACTCGCCATTTCCAGGTATCCTACTACATCAGTTCTCAAAACAGCACCACATAAAGCTTCCTTGGAAGGGCTCAACCCATGACAATAACATAGGAGGAGCAGTGTTTGCAGCAGTAAAAGAGAGGGTTCCCTTGAACAGCAAAGATCTGTGTCATTTCCCCCTGGTTTTACCCACGCTAGAATACACCTCTCTCTTTCGTGACGAGTGATCTGGACTAAACCTTTTTCTACGCCGGGGGTGCTAAGCTAACCAGCTCACCCATACCTTTGGAATCTGCTGAGTTATTTTGGCCAGGTCCTGTCCTTTCTTTCTAATAATGAAACGATGAAGCCAAGAGGGGGCAGAGACCGAGGAGACGGTAAAACTGTTGGCCTGAGAGACAGAAAAACAGAGAAGCTGTTTGATGGACAAATCACAGCACACCACAGCAAGTCCCAGCCCACCACAGCCCGTCCCAGCCACCCACAGCCCGTCCCAGCCCGTCCCAGCTCACCACAGCCCATCCCAGCCCACCACAGCCCACCAGAGCCCGTCCAGGACCACCACAGTCCGTTCCAGCCCACCACAGCCCGTCCCCGCCCAACACAGCCCGTCCCAGCCCACCACAGCCCGTCCCAGCCTGTCCAAGCCCGTCCCAGACCACCAGAGCCCGTCGCAGCCCACCACAGCCCGTCACAGCTCTCCACAACCCACCACAGCCCGTCCCAGCCCGTCCTCGCCCACCACAGCCCGTCCCAGCCCACCACAGCCCACGAAAGCCCACCACGGCCCACCACAGTTCACCACAGCCCGTCCCAGCCCACCACAGCCCTCCAGAGCCCGTCTCAGCTCACCACAGCCCGTCTCAGCTCACCACAGCCCACCGCAGCCCATCCCAGCCCACCACGGCCGGTCCCAGCCCGTGCCAACCCGTCACAACACACCACAGCCCACCACAGCCCGTCCCTACCCACCACAGCGTGTCCCAACCCACCACAGCCCACCACAGCCCTTCAGAACCCACCACAGCCCACCACAGCCCGTCCCAGGCCACCACAGACCACCACAGCCCACCACAGCCCGTGCCAGCCCACCACAGCCCGCCTCAGCCCACTACAGCCCGTCCCAGCCCACCACAGCTTGTCCCAGACCACCACAGCTCCTCCCAGCCCACCATAACCAACCACAGCCTATCCCAGCCGATCCCAGCCCACCACAGCCCGTCCCATCACACCACAGCCCACCACAGCCCGTCCCAGCCAACCACGGCCCGTCCCAGCCCACCACAGCCCGTCCCAGCCCACCACGGCCCATCCGGGCCCAAGACAGCCCACCAAGGCGCACCACAGCCCATCCCAGCCCATTACAGCCTGTCCCAGACCACCACATCCCATCTCAACCCACCACAGCCCGTCCCAGCCCACCACAACCGACCACAGCCCACCACAGCCCACCACGGCCGACCACAGCCCACCACGGCCCATGCAAGCCAACCACGGCCCATCCAAGCCCACCACGGTCCACCACGGCACGTCCCAGCCCACCACAGAGCACCACAGCCCGTCCCAGCCCGTCCCAGCCCACCACAGTATGTCCCAGACCACCAGAGCCCGTCCCAGCCCACCACAGCCCGTCTCAGCCCACCACAGCCTGTCCCAGCCTGTCCCAGACACCCAGAGCCCGTCGCAGCCCACCACAGCCCGTCACAGCCCGTCCGAGCTCTCCACAACCCACCGCAGCCCGTCCCAGCCCACCACAGCCCGTCCCAGCCCACCACGGACCACCACGGCCCATCTCAGCCCACCACGGCCCACCACAGCCTGTCCCAGCCCACCACAAGCTGTCCTAGCCCACCACAGACATCCAGAGCCCGTCTCAGCTTACCACAGCCTATCCCAGCCCACCACGGCCCACCACAGCACACCACGGCCCACCGCAGCCTATCCCAACCCGTCCCAGCCCACCACAGCCCGTCCCAGCCCACCACGGCCCGTCCCAGCCCGTCCCAGCCCACGACAGCCCGTCCCAGCCCACGACAGCCCGTCCCAGCCCACCAGAGCCCACCAGAGCCCACCACAGCCCGTCCCAGCCCACCACAGCCCACTACGGCCCACCACAGCCCGTCCCAGCCGACCACAGCCCATCCCAGCCAACCACGGCCCGTCCTAGCCCACCACAGACCTCCAGAGCCCGTCTCAGCTCACCAGAGCCTATCCCAGCCCACCACGGCCCACCACAGCACACCACGGCCCACCGCAGCCTATCCCAACCCGTCCCAGCCCACCACGGCCCGTCCCAGCCCACCACGGCTCGTCCCAGCCCCCCACGGCCCGTCCCAGCCCGTCCCAGCCCACGACAGCCCGTCCCAGCCCACGACAGCCCGTCCCAGCCCACCAGAGCCCACCAGAGCCCACCACAGCTCGTCCCAGCCCACCACAGCCCACAAGAGCTTGTCACAGACCACCACAGCCCGTCCCAGCACACCACAGCCCACTACGGCCCACCACAGCCCGTCCCAGCCCACCACAGCCCGTCCCAGCCCACCATAGCCCGTCCCAGCCCACCACAGCCCGTTCCAGCCCACCACAGCCTGACCCAGCTCGTCCCAGACCACCACAGCCTCTCACAGCACACCAGAGCCCGTAACAGCCCACCACAGCAAGTACCAGCCCGTCCCAGCCCACCATGGCCCGTCTCAGCCCACCACGGCCTGTCTCAGCCCACCACGGCCCGTCTCAGCCCACCACAACCCGTCCCAGACGACCACAGCCCGTCCCAGCCCACCACAGCCCACCACAGCCCGTCCCAGCCCACCACGGCCCGTCCCAGCCCACCACATCCCGTCCCAGCCCACCAGAGCCCGTCCCAGCCTGTTTCAGCCCAGCACGGCTAACCACGGCCTGTCCCGGCCCACCACGGCCAACCACGGTCCACCATGGCCCACCAGAGCACACCACGGTCCACCACGGCCCGTCCCAGCCCACCACAGCCCACCACAGCCTGTCCCAGCCCACCACGGCCCGTCCCAGCCCACCACGGCCCATCACAGCCCACCACAGTTCACCACAGCCCGTCCTAGCCCAGCACGGCCCGTCCCAGCCCACCACGGTCCACCACAGCCCATCTCAGCCCACCACAGCCTGTCCAAGCCCAGCAGAGCCCTCCACAACCCTCCACAGCCCGTCCCAACCCTCCACAGCTCATCCCAGCCTACCACAGCCCGTCGCAGCCCAACACAGCTTATCCCAGCCCACCGCAGCCCGTCCCAGCCCACCGCAGCCCGTCCTAGCCCACCGAAACCCGTCCCAGCCCACTGCAACCCGTCCCAGCCCACCACAGCCCACCACAGGTCACCACAGCCCACCACCGGTCACCACAGCCTGTTTCAGCCCACCACGGCAAACCACGGCCCGTCCCAGCCCACCACGGCCCGCCATGGCCCACCACAGCTCGTCCCAGATAAACACGGCGCACCACAGCCCACCACGGCCCGTCCCGGCCCACCACAGCCCGTCCCAGCTTACCACAGCTCACCACAGACCGTCCCAGCCCACCACAGACCGTCCCAGCCCACCACAGCCCGTCCCAGCCCACCACTGCCTGTCCCAGCCCACCACTGCCCGTCCCAGCCCACCACAGCCCGTCCTAGCCCACCACAGCCCACCACAGGCCACCGCAGGCCATCCCAGCCCAAAACAGACGGTCCCAGCCAACCACAGCCCGTCGAGCCCACCACAGCCCGTCCCAGCCCTCCACAGCCCACCACAGCCCGTCCCAGGTCACCACAGCCCGTCCCAGCCTACCACAGCCCACCACGGCCCACTACGGCCCACCACGGCCAACGACGGCCCGCCACAGCCCGCCACAGATTGTCCCGGCCCGCCAAAGCCCATCCCAGCCTGCCACAGCCTGACCCAGCCCACCACAGCCCGTCCCGGCCCACCACAGCCCGTCCCTGACCACAACAGCCCGTCCCAGCCCACCACAACCCACCACAGACCGTCCCAACCCACCACAGCCCGTCTAAGCTCACCATAACCCACCACAGCCCACCACAGCCCGTCCCAGCCCACCACAGGCTGTCCCGGCCCACAACAGCTTGTCACAGCCCACCACAGCCTGGCACAGCCCGTCCCAGCCCGTCCTAGCCCACCACAGCCCGTCCCAGCTCGGCACAGCCCACCAGAGCCCGTCCCGGCCCACCAGAGCCCGCCCCGAGCCACCACGGCCCGTCCCAGCCCACCATGGCTGACCACAGCCTGTCCCAGCCCACTACAGCCGGTGCCAGCCCACCACAGCCCACCAGAGCCCGTCCCAGCCCACCACGGCCGGTCCCGGCCCACCACGGCCCACCACAGCCCGTCCCAGCACATCACAGCCTGTCCCAGCCCACCACAGCTCGTCCCAGCCCACCAAAGCCCGTGCGAGCCCACCACGGCTGACCACAGCCCGTGCCAGGCCACCACGGCCCACTACAGTTCACCACGGCCCTTCCCAGCCCACCACGGACCACCGCAGCCCACCACGGCCCGTCCCAGTTCACCACGGCCTGTCCCAGCCCACCACAGCCCATCCCAGCCCACCACAGCCCGTCCCAGCCCACCACAGCTTGTCCCAGCACATCACAGCCCGTCTTAGCCAGCCACAGCCCACCGCAGCCCGTCCCAGCCCACCCCAGCCAGCCACAGCCCACCACAGCCCACCACAGCCCGTCCCCCGCCCACCACAGCCGGTCCCAGCTCACCACAGCCCACCACAGCCCGTCCCAGCTCACCACAGCCCGTCACAGCCCCTCCCAGCCCACCACAGCCTCTCCCAGCCCACCACAGCCTGTCCCAGCCCACCACAGCCCGTCCCAGCCCACCACAGCCCGTCCCAGCCCACCACAGCCAGTCCCAGCCCCCCACAGACAATCCCAGCCCACCACAGCCCACCACAGCCCGTCCCGGCCCACCACAGCCCGTCCCTGAGCACCACAGCGCGTCCCAGCCCACCACGGCCCGTCCCAGCCCACCACAGACCACCACAGCGCGTCCCAGCCCACCACAGCCCGTCCCAGCCCACCACAGACCACCACAGCCCGTCCCAAACCACCACAGCCCGTCCCAGCCCACCACAGCCCACCACAGTCCGTCCCAGCCCACTACAACTCGTCCCAGCCCACCACAGCCCACCACAGCCCGTCCCAGCCCACCACAGCCCGTCCCTGAGCACCACAGCCCGTCCCAGCCCACCACGGCCCATCCCAGCCCACCACAGCCCGTCTCAGCCCACCACAGCCCGTCTCAGCCCACCGCAGCACACCACAGACCGTCCCAGCCCACCACAGCCCGTCCCAGCTTACCACAGCCCACCACAGCCCGTCTCAGCCCACCACAGCCCGTCCCAGCCCACCACAGCACACCACAGCCCACCACAGGCCACCACAGCCCACCCAGCCCGTCCCAGCCCACCAAAGGCCGTCCCAGCCCTTCCCAGCCCGTCCCAGCCCACCACAGCCCTTCCCAGCACACGACAGCCCGTCACAGCCCTCCACAACCCATCCCAGCACACCACAGCCTACCACAGCACGTCCCGGCCCACCACAGCCCGTCCCCGCCCACCACAGCCCATCCCAGCCAACCACAGCCCATCGCAGACCACCACAGCCCGTCCCAGCCCTTCCCAGCCCACCACAGCGCGTCCCAGCCCACCACAGCGCGTCTCAGCCCACCACAGCCCGTCCCAGCCCACCACAGCCCGTCCCAGCCCACCACAGCCTACAACAGCACGTCCCGGCCAACCAAAGCCCTTCCCAGCCCACTACGGTCCACCACGGCCCGTCCAGGCCCATCAGAGCCCGTCCTGGCCCACCATGGTCCGTCCCGGCCCACCGCGGCCCACCTCAGCCGACCACAGCCCGTCCCAGCCCACCACAGCCCGTCCCAGCCCACCACAGCGCGTCCCAGCCCACCACAGCGCGTCCCAGCCCACCACGGCCCATCCCAGCACACCACGGCCCGTCCCAGCCCACCACGGCCCACCACGACAGATCTCAACCCACCACAGCCTGCCACAGCCCACCACAGCCCTCCACAGCTCTCCACAGCAGCCCCAACCCACCACAGACTGTCTCAGCTCATCACAACCCAACACAGCGCACCAGAGCCCGTTCCAGCCCACCACAGCCCGTCCCAGCCCACCACAGCCCGTCCCAGCCCAACACAGCCCGTCCCAGCCCGTCTCAGCCCACCACAAGCCTTCCCAGCCCGTCCCAGACCCCCAGAGCCAACCCAGCCCGTTTCAGCCCCTCCCAGACCGTCTCAGCTCACCACACCCCACCACAGCCCATCTCAGCCCACCACGGCCTGTTCCAGCCCACCAGAGCCCGTCCCAGTCCACCAGAGCCCGTCCCAACCTACCACAGCTTGTCCCAGCCCACCACAGCCCGTCCCAGCCCACCACAGCCCGACCCGGATCACGACATCCCGTCCCAGCCCACCACAATTCGTCCCAGTGCACCACAGCGCGTCCCAGCCCACCACAGCCCGTCCCAGCCCACCACAGCCCGTCCCGGAACACCACAGCCCGTCCCGGCCCACCAGAGCCCGTCTCAGCACACCACAGCCCGTCCCGGCTCACCACAGCCCGTCCCATCCCACCACAGCCCACCACAGCCCGTCCCAGCCCACCACAGCTCGTCCCAGCCCACCACAGCCCGCCACAGCTCGTCCCAGCCCGCCACAGCCCACCATAGCCCAATAGAGCCCACCACAGCCCAATACAGCCCATCTCAGCTCACCACAACCCACCACAGCCCGTCCAAACCCACCACAGCCCATTACAGCTTACCACAGCCCGTCCCAGCCCACCAGAGCCCGTTCCAGCCCACCAGAGCCCACCAAAGCCTGTCCCTGCCCACCACAGCCCGTCCCCGCTCACCACAGCCCGTCCCAGCCCGTCCCAGGCCACCACAGCCCTTCCCTGCTCACCACAGCCTGTCCCCGCCCACCACAACTTGACCCGGCCCACTACAGCCCGGCCCGGCCCACCACGGCCCGTCACGGCCAACCAAGGCCAGTCCTGGCCCACCACGGCCCCTCCCAGGCAACCACAGCTTGTCCCAGCCCACCACGTTTGACCACAGCCCACCACGGCCCACCACAACCCACCACGGCTTACCACAGCCCACCACAGTTCACCACGGCCCACCACGGCACGTCATAGCCCACCACAGCCTGTCCCAACACACCACGGCCCACCACAGCCCACCACGGCCCACCGCATCCCGTCCCAGCCCACCGCATCCCGTCCCAGCCCACCACAGCCCATCCCAGCCCACCACAGCCCATCCCAGCCCACCACAGCCTGTCCCAGCCCACCACAGCCCGTCCCAGCCCACCACAGCCCGTCCCAGCCCATCACAGCTGGTCCCAGCCCACCACAGCCCGTCCCAGCCCACCACGGCCCGCCCCTGATTACCACGGACCGTCCCGTCCCACCACAGCCCGTCCCGGCCCACCACGGCCCGTCCCGGCCCACCACGGCCCATCCCAGCCCACCACGGCCCATCCCAGCACACCACGGCCCGTCCCAGCCCACCACGGCCCACCACGACAGATCTCAACCCACCACAGCCTGCCACAGCCCACCACAGCCCTCCACAGCTCTCCACAGCCGCCCCAACCCACCACAGACTGTCTCAGCTCATCACAACCCAACACAGCGCACCAGAGCCCGTCCCAACCCACCACAGCCCGACCCAACCCACCACATCGTGTCCCAGCCCACCACAGCCCGTCTCAACTCACCACAGCCTGTCCCAGCCCACCACAACCCACCACAGCCAAACACGGCCCACCACAGCCCGTCCCAGCCCACCACAGCCCGTCCCAGCCCACCACAGGCCACTACAGCACACCACAGCCTACCGCAGACCACCACAGCCCGTCTCAGCCCACCACAACTTGTCCCAGCCCTCCACAGCCCTTTTCAGCCCACCACAGCCCATCCCAGCCAACCACAGCCCATCCCAGCCCACCACAGCCCGTCCCAGCCCTTCCCAGCCCACCACAGCGCGTCCCAGCCCACCACGGCCTGTTCCAGCCCACCAGAGCCCGTCCCAGTCCACCAGAGCCCTTCCCAAGCTACCACAGCTTCTCCCGGCCCACCACAGCCCGTCCCAGCCCACCACAGCCCGTCCCAGCCCACCACGGCCCGTTCCAACCCACCAGAGCACGTCCCAGCCCACCACAGCCTGACCCAGCATGTCCCAGCCCACCACAGTCCGTCCCAGCCTGTCCCAGCTCACCACATCCCACCACAGCCCGCCCCAGCCCACCACAGCCCGTCTTAGCCCGACCCAGCCCCCCACAGCCCGTCCCAGCCCACCACAGTTCACCACGGCCCGTCCCAGCCCACAACAGCCCACCACAACCCACCACAGCCCGTCCCAGCCCACCACGGCCCGTCCCAGCCCACCACGGCCCGTCCCAGCCCACCACGGCCCGTCCCAGCCCACCACGGCCCATAACAACCCACCACGGCCCGTCCCGGCCTACTACGCCCTATCCCAGCCCACCACAGCCCGTCCCAGCCCACCACAGCCCATCCCAGCCCACCACAGCCGGTCCCAGCCCGTCACAGCTCGTCCCAGCCCATCACAGCCCACCACGGCCTGTCCCTGATTACCATAGCCCGTCCCGGCCCACCACGGCCCGTCCTGGCCCACCACGGCCCGTCCCAGAACACCACGGCCCACCACGACAGATCTCAACCCACCACAGCCTGCCACAGCCCACCACAGCCCTCCACAGCTCTCCACAGCACGTCCCAACACACCACAGACTGTCTCTGCTCATCACAACCCAACACAGCGCACCAGAGCCCGTCCCAACCCACCACAGCCCGGCCCAGCCCACCAAATCGTGTCCCAGCCCACCACAGACCGTCTCAACTCACCACAGCCTGTCCCAGCCCACCACAACCCACCACAGCCAAACACGGCCCACCACAGCCCGTCCCAGCCCACCACAGCTTGTCCCAGCCCACCACAGCCCGTCCCAGCCCACCACAGGCCACTACAGCACACCACAGCCTACCGCAGACCACCACAGCCCGTCCCAGCCCACCACAGCCCGTCCCAACCCTCCACAGCCCACCTCAGCCCACCACAGCCCGTCCCAGCCCACCACAGCCCGTCCCAGCCCGTAACAGCCCACCACAGCCCGTCCCAGCCCACCACAGCCCGTCCCAGCCCGTAACAGCCCACCACAGCCCGTCCCAGCCCACCACGGCCCGTCCCAGCCCACCACAGCCCGTCCCAGCCCACCACGGCCTGTTCCAGCCCAGCAGAGGCCGTTCCAGTCCACCAGAGCCCGTCCCAACCTACCACAGCTTGTCCCGGCCCACCATAGCCCGTCCCAGCCCACCACAGCCCGTCCCAGCCCACTGCGACCCGTCCCAGCCCACCACAGCCCGTCTTAGCCCGACCCAGCCCCCCACAGCCCGTCCCAACCCACCACAGTTCACCACGGCCCGTCCCAGCCCACAACGGCCCACCACGGCTCACCACAGCCCGTCCCAGCCCACCACAATTCGTCCCAGTGCACCACAGCGCGTCCCAGTCCACCACAGACCGTCCCGGCACACCACAGCCCATCCCGTCCCACCACAGCCCGTCCCGGCCCACCACAGCCCGTCCCGGCCCACCACAGCCCGTCCCGGCCCACCACAGCCCGTCCCGGCCCACCACAGCCCGTCCCGGCACACCACAGCCCGTCCCGGCACACCACAGCCCGTCCCGGCCCACCAGAGCCCGTCTCAGCACACCACAGCCCGCCCCAGCCCACCACAGCCCATCCCGTCCCACCACAGCCCACCACAGCCCGTCCCAGACCACCACAGCCCAATACAGCCCACCACAGCCCAATACAGCACACCACAGGCTACCGTAGACCACCACAGCCCGTCCCAGCCCACCACAGCCCATCCCGTCCCACCACAGCCCACCACAGCCCGTCCCAGCCCGTCCCAGCCCGCCACAGCCCAATACAGCCCACCACAGCCCAATACAGCCCACCACAGCCCGTCCCAGCACACCACAGCCCGTCCCAGCCCTTCCCAGCCTACCACAGCCCGTCCCAGCCCACCACAGCCCGTCCCAGCCCACGACAGTCCGTCCCAGCCCACGACGGCCCATCCCAGCACACCACAGCCTACCACAGCATGTCCCGGCCCACCAGAGCCAGTCCCAGCCCACCACAGCCCGTCCCAGCAGACCACAGCCCGTCCCAGCACACCACAGCCCGTCCCAGGACACCACAGTCCGTCCCAGCCCACCACAGCCCGTCCCAGCCCACCACAGCCCACCACAGCCCGTCCCAGCCCACCACAGCTCGCCCCAGCCCACCACAGCCCACCAAAGCCCGTCCCCGCTCACCACAGCCCGTCCCCACCCACCACAGCCCATCCCCGCCCACCACAGCCCGTCCCCGCCCACCACAACTTGTCCCCACCCACTACGGCCTGTCCCAGCCCACCACAGCCCGTCCCAGCCAACCAAGACCGGTCCCGGCCCACCACGGCACGTCCCAACCCACCACGGCCCAGCCCAGCCCACCACAACCCACCACAGCCCATTACAGCGTACCACAGCCCGTCCCAACCCACCACAGCCTGTTCCAGCCCACCACAGCCTGTTCCAGCCCACCACAGACCGTGCCCGCCCACCACAGCACATCCAAGCCCGTCCCAGCCCACCACAACCCGTTACCGCCCACCACAACCCGTCACCGCCCACCACAGCCCGTCCAAGGCGTCCCAGCCCGTCCCAGCCCATCTCAGCCCGTCCCAGCCCACCAGAACTCGTCCCAGCCCACCACAGCTCGTCCCAGCCCACCACAGCCCGTCCCAGCCCACCAAAGCCCGTTCCAGCCCACCACAGCCCACCAAAGCCCGTCCCCGCCCACCAAAGCCCTTCCCCGCCCACCACAACCCGTCACCGCCCACCACAACCCGTCCAAGGCGTCCCAGCCCGTCCCAGCCCATGTCAGCCCGTCCCAGCCCACCACAACTCGTCCCAGCCTGTCCCAGCCTGTCCCAGCCCGTCCCAGTCCACCACAGCCCGTCCCAGCCTGTCCCAGTCCATTGCGGCCCACCACATCCCGTCCCAGCCCGCTCCATCCCACCATAGACCACCACAGCTCGTCCCAGCCCACCACAGCCCACCACAGCCCGTCCCAGCCCGTCCCAACCCACCACAGCCCGTCTCAGCCCGATCCAGCTCACCACAGCCCGTCCCAGCTCACCACATCCCGTCATAGCCCCCCACAGCCCATCCCAGCCCACCACAGCTCAAAAAAGTTCACCACAGCCGGTCCCAGCCCACAACGGCCCACCGCGGCCCACCACAGCCCGTCCCAGCCCACCACGGCCCGTCCCAGCCCACCACGGCCCGTCCCAGTTCGTGCCAGCCAATACCAGCCCACCACAGCCCGTTCCAGCCTGTCCCAGCCCACCACAGCCCTTCCCAGCCCACCACAGCCAGTCCCAGCCCACCACAGCCCACCACACACCGTCCCAGCCCACCAGAGCCCGTCCCAGCTTACCACAGCCCACCACAGCCCACCACGGCCTGTCCCAGCCCTCCACAGCCCACCACAGCCCGTCCCAGCCCACCACAGCACACCACAGCCCACCACATAACGTCTCAGCCCACCACAGCCCACCACGGCCCACCACGGCCCGTCCCAGCCCACCACAGCCCAGCACAGCTTACCAGGGCCCACCTCAGCCCACCACAGCCCGTCCCAGCACGTCCCAGCCCGTCCCAGCCCACCACAGCCCGTTCCAGACTACCAGAGCCCGTCCCCGCCCACCACAGCCCGTCCCAGCCCAACAAAACCCCTTCCCGCCCACCACAGCCCGTCCCAGCCCGTCCCAGCCCGTCCCAGCCCACCACAGCCCATTCCAGACCACCAGAGCCCGTCCCCACCGACCACAGCTCGTCCCAGCCCACCACAGCCCGTCCCAGCCCACCACAGCCCGTCTCAGCCCACCACAGCCCACCACAGCTTGTCCCAGCCAACCACAGTCCGTCCCAGCTGACCACAGCCCATCCCAGCCCTTCCCAGCCTACCACAGCCCGTCCCAGCCCTTCCCAGCCTACCACAGCCCGTCCCAGCCCACCACAGCCCGTCCCAGCCCACGACAGTCCGTCCCAGCCCACGACGGCCCATCCCAGCACACCACAGCCTACCACAGCACGTCCCGGCCCACCAGAGCCAGTCCCAGCCCACCACAGCCCGTCCCAGCAGACCACAGCCCGTCCCAGCACACCACAGCCCGTCCCAGGACACCACAGTCCGTCCCAGCCAGCCACAGCCCGTCCCAGCCCACCACAGCCCGTCCCAGCCCACCACAGCTCGTCCCAGCCCACCACAGCCCACCAAAGCCCGTCCCCGCTCACCACACCCCGTCCCCGCCCACCACAGCCCATCCCCGCCCACCACAGCCCGTCCCCGCCCACCACAACTTATCCCCGCCCACCACAACTTGTCCCCACCCACTACGGCCCGTCCCGGCCCACCACAGCCCGTCCCAGCCAACCAAGACCGGTCCCGGCCCACCACGGCACGTCCCAACCCACCACGGCCCAGCCCAGCCCACCACAACCCACCACAGCCCATTACAGCTTACCACAGCCCGTCCCAACCCACCACAGCCTGTTCCAGCCCACCACAGCCTGTTCCAGCCCACCACAGACCGTGCCCGCCCACCACAGCACATCCAAGCCCGTCCCAGCCCACCACAACCCGTCACCGCCCACCACAACCCGTCACCGCCCACCACAGCCCGTCCAAGGCGTCCCAGCCCGTCCCAGCCCATCTCAGCCCGTCCCAGCCCACCAGAACTCGTCCCAGCCCACCACAGCTCGTCCCAGCCCACCACAGCCCGTCCCAGCCCACCACAGCCCGTCCCAGCCCACCAAAGCCCACCAAAGCCCGTCCCCGCCCACCAAAGCCCTTCTCTGCCCACCACAACCCGTCACCGCCCACCACAACCCGTCCAAGGCGTCCCAGCCCGTCCCAGCCCATGTCAGCCCGTCCCAGCCCACCACAACTTGACCCAGCCCACCACAGCCCGTCCCAGCCTGTCCCAGCCCACCACAGCCCGTCCCAGCCTGTCCCAGTCCATTGCGGCCCACCACATCCCGTCCCAGCCCGTCCCATCCCACCATAGACCACCACAGCTCGTCCCAGCCCACCACAGCCCACCACAGCCCGTCCCAGCCCGTCCCGGCCCACCACAGCCCGTCTCAGCCCCATCCAGCTCACCACAGCCCGTCCCAGCTCACCACATCCCGTCATAGCCCCCCACAGCCCATCCCAGCCCACCACAGCTCACCACAGTTCACCACGGCCCGTCCCAGCCCACAACGGCCCACCGCGGCCCACCAAAGCCCGTCCCAGCCCACCACGGCCCGTCCCAGCCCACCACGGCCCGTCCCAGGTCGTGCCAGCCAATACCAGCCCACCACAGCCCGTTCCAGCCTGTCCCAGCCCACCACAGTCCGTCCCGGCCCACTACAACTCGTCCCAGCCCACCACAGCCCACCACAGCGCGTCCCAGCCCACCACAGCCCGTCCCAGCCCACCACAGCCCGTCCCAGCCCACCACAGCCTACAACAGCACGTCCTGGCCCACCAAAGCCCGTCCCAGCCCACTACGGTCCACCACGGCCCGTCCAGGCCCATCACCGCCCGTCCCGGCCCACCATGGTCCGTCCCGGCCCACCGCGGCCCACCTCAGCCCACCACAGCCCGTCCCAGCCCACCACAGCCCGTCCTAGCCCACCACTGCCCGTCCCAGCCCACCACTGCCCGTCCCAGCCCGTCCCAGCTCGTGCCAGCCCACCACAGGCCTTCCCAGCCCCTCCCAGACCCCCAGAGCCGGCCCAGCCCGTTTCAGCCCCTCCCAGACCGTCTCAGCTCACCACACCCCACCACAGCCCATCCCAGCCCACCACGGCCTGTTACAGCCCAGCAGAGGCCGTTCCAGTCCACCAGAGCCCGTCCCAACCTACCACAGCTTGTCCCGGCCCACCATAGCCCGTCCCAGCCCACCACAGCCCGTCCCAGCCCACTGCGACCCGTCCCAGCCCACCACAGCCTGTCTTAGCCCGACCCAGCCCCCCACAGCCCGTCCCAACCCACCACAGTTCACCACGGCACGTCCCAACCCACCACGGCCCAGCCCAGCCCACCACAACCCACCACAGCCCATTACAGCTTACCACAGCCCGTCCCAACCCACCACAGCCTACCACGGCGCACCACAGCCTGTTCCAGCCCACCACAGACCGTGCCCGCCCACCACAGCACATCCAAGCCCGTCCCAGCCCACCACAACCCGTCACCGCCCACCACAACCCGTCACCGCCCACCACAGCCCGTCCAAGGCGTCCCAGCCCACCACAGCCCATCTCAGCCCGTCCCAGCCCACCAGAACTCGTCCCAGCCCACCACAGCCTGTTCCAGCCCACCACAGCCCGTCCCAGCCCACCAAAGCCCGTTCCAGCCCACCAAAGCCCGTCACCGCCCACCACAACCCGTCCAAGGCGTCCCAGCCCGTCCCAGCCCATGTCAGCCCGTCCCAGCCCACCACAGCCCGTCCCAGCCTGTCCCAGCCCACCACAGCCCGTCCCAGCCTGTCCCAGTCCATTGCGGCCCACCACATCCCGTCCCAGCCCGTCCCATCTTACCATAGACCACCACAGCTCGTCCCAGCCCACCACAGCCCACCACAGCCCGTCCCAGCACGTCCCAGCCCGTCCCGGCCCACCACAGCCCGTCTCAGCCCGATCCAGCTCACCACAGCCTGTCCCAGCTCACCACATCCCGTCATAGCCCCCCACAGCCCATCCCAGCCCACCACAGTTCACCACGGCCCGTCCCAGCCCACAACGGCCCACCGCGGCCCACCACGGCCCGTCCCAGCCAACCACGGCCCGTCCCAGTTTGTGCCAGCCAATACCAGCCCACCACAGCCCGTGCCAGCCTGTCCCAGCCCACCACAGCCCTTCCCAGCCCACCACAGCCAGTCCCATCCCACCAGAGCCCACCACAGCTTGTCCCAGCCCACCACCGCCTGTCCCAGCCCACCACAGCTCACCACAGACCGTCCCAGCCCACCACAGCCCGTCCCAGCTTACCACAGCCCACCACAGCCCACCACGACCTGTCCCAGCCCACCACAGCCCGTCCCAGCCCACCACAGCCCGTCCCAGCCCTTCCCAGCCCACCACAGACCATCCCGGCCCACCGCAGTCTGTCCCAGCCCATCACAGCCCGTCCCAGCCAAGCACAGCCCGTCCCAGCCCAGCACAGCCCACCACAGCCCACCACGGCCACCCACAGCCCACCACGGCCACCCACAGCCCACCACGGCCCACCACGGCCCCTTCCAGACCAACACAGCATGTCCCAGCCTTCCACAGCCCGCCACAGACCATCTCAGCCCACCACAGCCCGTCCCAGCTCACCATAGCCCACCACAGCCCGTCCCGGCCCCCCACAGTGCGTCCTTGCCCACCACAGCCCGTCCCAGCACACCACAGCCCATCCCCGCATACCACAGCCCGTCCCAGCGCACCACAACCCATCCCAGCCTGCCACAGCCCACCACAGACCGTCCCAACCCACCGCAGCCCGTCCCAGCCCACCGCAGCCGGTCCCAGCCCGTCCCAGCCCACCGCAACCCGTCCCAGCCCATCGCAGCCCGTCCCAGCCCACCGCAGCCCGTCCCAGCCCACCGCAACCCGTCCCAGCCCACCGCAACCCGTCCCAGCCCACCGCAGCCTTTCACAGCCCACCACAGGTCACGACACCCCACCACAGCCCGCCACAGCCCAACCCAGCCTACCACAGCTTATCCCAGCACACCACAGCTCGTCACAGACCACCACAGGCCACCACGGCCCGTCTCAGCCTACTACAGCCCACCACAGCCCGTCCCAGCCCATCACAGATGATCCCAGCAAACCACAGCCCGTCCCAGCCCACCGCAGCCCGTCCCAGCCCACCACAGCCCGTCCCAGCCCACCACAGCCCGTCCCAGCCCACCACAGCCCGTCCCAGCCCACCACAGCTTATCGCAGTCCACCACAGCCCGTCCCAGCCATTCACACGTGACCCCAGCAAACCACAGCCCGTCCCAGCACACCGCAGCCCGTCCCAGCCCACCACAGCTTGTCCCAGCCTGTCCAAGCCCGTCCCAGCCCACCACAGCCCTTCCCAGCACACCACAGCCCGTCCCAGCCCGTCCCAGCCCGTCCCAGCCCATCACAGCCCGTTCCAGATAACCACAAACCGTTCCAGCCCACCACAGCCCACCACAGCCCTTCCCAGCCTGTCCCAGCTCACTACAGACCGTCACCGCACACCACAGCCCTTCACAGCCTGTCCCAGCGCAACAACAGCCCATCACCACCAGCCACAGCCCGTCCCCGCACAACACAGCCCGTCCCAGCCCAACACAGCCTGTCCCAGCCCGTCCCAGCCCGTCCCAGCCCACCACAGAATGTCCCAGCTCACCACAGCCCGTCCCGGCCCACCACAGCCCGTCCCAGCCCACCACAGCCCATCCAGGCCCACCACAGCCCATCACAGCCCGTCCCAGCCCACCACAACCCGTCTCCGCCCACCACAGACCATCCCCGCCCACCACAGCTCATCCCCGCCCACCACAGCCCATCCCGGCCCACCACAGCCCGTCCCGGCCCACCACAGTATGTCCCAGACCACCAGAGCCCGTCCCAGCCCACCACAGAATGTCCCAGGCCACCACAGCCTGTCTCAGCCTATCCTAGCCCGTCCCAGCCCACCACAGCCCGTCACCGCCCACCACAGCCCGTCCCCGCCCACCACAGCCGGTCCCAGCCCACCGCAGCCGGTCCCAGCTCACCACAGCCCACCACAGCCCGTCCCAGCTCACCACAGCCCGTCACAGCCCGTCCCAGCCCACCACAGCCTGTCCCAGCCCGTCCCATTCCACCACACCCCGTCCCAGCCCACCACAGCCCGTCCCAGCACGTCCCAGCCCGTCCCAGCCTGTCCCTGCACACCGCAGCCCGTCCCAGCCCACCGCAGCCCGTCCCAGCCCACCGCAACCCGTCCCAGCCCACCGCAACCCGTCCCAGCCCACCGCAGCCTTTCACAGCCCACCACAGGTCACGACACCCCACCACAGCCCGCCACAGCCCTCCACAGCCCAACCCAGCCTTCCACAGCTTATCCCAGCACACCACAGCTCGTCACAGACCACCACAGGCCACCACGGCCCGTCTCAGCCTACTACAGCCCACCACAGCCCGTCCCAGCCCATCACAGATGATCCCAGCAAACCACAGCCCGTCCCAGCCCACCGCAGCCCGTCCCAGCCCACCACAGCCCGTCCCAGCCCACCACAGCCCGTCCCAGCGCACCACAGCTTATCGCAGTCCACCACAGCCCGTCCCAGGCATTCACACATGACCCCAGCAAACCACAGCCCGTCCCAGCACACCGCAGCCCGTCCCAGCCCACCACAGCCCGTCCCAGCCTGTCCAAGCCCGTCCCAGCCCACCACAGCCCTTCCCAGCACACCACAGCCCGTCCCAGCCCGTCCCAGCCCGTCCCAGCCCGTCCCAGCCCGTCCCAGCCCACTACAGCCCGTCCCAGCCCACCGCAGCCCGTCCCAGCCCACCGCAGCTCGTCCCAGCCGTCCCAGCAAATCCCAGCCCACCATAGCTAGTCTCAGCTCACCACAGCGCGTCCCAGTCCACCACACCCACCACAGCCCGTCCCAGCCCATTCCAGCCCACCACAGCCAGTACCAGCCCACCACACCCCACCGAAGCCTGTCCCAGCCCACCACAGCCCGTCCCACCACACCAGAGTCCGTCCCAGCCCACCACGGCCCGTCACAGCTTACCACGGCCCACCACGGCCCATCCCAGCCCACCACGGCCCGTCTCAGCCCACCACGGCCCGTCCCAGCCCACCACGGCCCGTCCCAGCCCACCACAGCCCGTCCCAGCCCACCACAGGCCGTCCCTGCCCATTACAGCCCACCACAGCCCGTCCCAGACCACCACAGCCCGTCTCAAGCTCACCAGAACCCACCACAGCCCACCACAGCCCGTCCCAGACCACCACGGCCCACCACAGCCCACCACGTCCCGTCCTAGCCCACCACGGCCCGCCACAGCCCACCACGGCCCACCACATCCCGTCCCAGCCCACCACAGCCCATCCCAGGCCACCACAGCCCGTCTCAGGCCACCACAGCCCGACCAAGCCCACCACGGCCCACCACAGCCCAACACGGTCCGTCCCAGCCCACCACGGCCCACCACAGCCCACCCCTTCCCATCCCGGCCCAAAACGGCCCACCACAGCCCACCACGGTTCACCACGGCCCGTCCCCGCCCACCACGGCCCACTGCAGCCCGTCCCAGCCCGTCCCATCTTACCATAGACCACCACAGCTCGTCCCAGCCCACCACAGCCCACCACAGCCCACCACATCCCGTCCCAGCCCACCACAGCCCATCCCAGGCCACCACGGCCCGTCCCAGGCCACCATGGCCCGTCCCAAACCACCACGGCCCGTCCCAGCCCACCACGGCCCACCACAACCCACCACAGCCCGTCCCAGCCCACCACGGCCCAGCACACCCCACCATGGTTCACAACAGCCCGTCCCAGCTCACCAAAGCCCATCCCATCACACCACAGCCCACCAGAGCCCGTCCCAGCCCGTCCCAGTCCACCACGGCCCGTCCCAGCCCACCATGGCCCGTCCCAGCCCACCACAGCCCGTCCCAGTCCATCAGGACTCATCCCAGCCAACCACGGCCCACCATAGCCCACCACGGCCCGTCCCCGCCCACCACAGCCCGTCCCAGCACACCACAGCCCGTCCCAGCACACCACAGCCCGTCCCCGCTCTCCCCAGGCCGTCCCAGCACACTACAACCCGTACCAGCCCGTCCCAGCCCGTCCCAGCCCACGACAGCTCGTCCCAGCACACCACAGCCCGTCCCAGCACACCACAGCATGTCCCATCCCACCACAGCCCGTCCCAGCCCACCACAGCCCACCAGAGCCCGTCCCAGCCCGTCCCAGCCCACCACAGCCCGTCCCAGCCCACCACAGCCCATTGCAGCACATCACAGCTCGTTCCAGACCATCAGATCCCGTCCCAGCCCGTCCCAGCCCACCACAGCCCATCTCAAGCTCACAAGAACCCACCAAAGCCCACCACAGCCTGTCCAAGACGACCACGGCCCACCACAGCCCACCACGGCCCATCCCAGCCCACCACGCCCCACCACAGCCCATCCCTGCCCACCACAGCCCGTCCCAGCACACCACAGACCATCCCAGTCCACCACACACCGTCCCAGCATGTCCCAGCCTGTCCCAACCCACCACAGCCTGTTCCAGACCACCACAGCTTGTACCCGCCCACCACAGCCCGTCCCCGCCCACCATAGCCCGTCCCAGCCCACCGCAGCCCGTCCCAGCTCGTTCCAGACCACCAGAACTCGTCTCAGCCCGTCCCAGCCCACCACAGCCTGTCTCAAGCTCAGCAGAACCCACCACAGCCCATCCCAGCCCACCACAGCCCGTCCCGGCCCACCACAGCCCGTCCCGGCCCACCACAGCCCGTCCCGGCCCACCACAGCCCGTCCCCGCCCACCACGGCCGGTCCCAGCACGGCCCAGCACACCACAGCCCGTCCCAGCCCACCACAGCCCGTCCCAGCCCACCACAGCCCGTCCCAGCCCACCACAGCCCGTCCCAGCCCACCACAGCCCGTCCCAGCCCACCAGAGCCCGTCCTAGCCCACCACAGCCCGTCTCAAGCTCACCAGAACCCACCACAGCCCACCACAGCCTGTCGCAGACCACCACGGCCCACCACGGCCCATCCCAGCCCACCACGGCCCACCACAGCCCACCACAGTTCACCACGGGCCATCTCAGACCACCATGACCTGTCCCAGCCCACCACAGCCCACCACAGCCCATCCCTTCCCATACCGGCTCAAAACGGCCCACCACGGCCCACCACAGCCCTCCACGGTTCACCATGGCCCGTCCCAGCCCACCACGCCCCACCACAGACCATCCCAGTCCACCACACACCGTCCCAGCATGTCCCAGCCTGTCCCAACCCACCACAGCCTGTTCCAGACCACCACAGCCCGTCCCAACCCACCACAGCCCGTCCCAGCACACCACAGCCCGTCCCTAGCCCACCACAGCCCGTCCCTAGCCCACCACAGCCCGTCCCAGCCCACCACAGCCCGTCCCCGCCCACCACAGCCCGTCCCCGCCCACCACAGCCCACCACAAACCAGTATAGCTCGTCTCAGCCCGTCGCAGCCTGCCGCAGCCCGTCCCAGCCCACCACAGCCCGTCCCAGCCCACCACAGACCATTCCAGACCACCACATCCCGTCCCAGCCCACCACGGCCCGTCCCCGCCCACCACGGCCCGTCCCAGCCCATCACAGCCTGTCCCAGCTCGTTCCAGACAACCAGAACTCGTCTCAGCCCGTCCCAGCCCACCACAGCCCATCTCAAGCTCAGCAAAACCCACCACAGCCCACCACAGCCCGTCCCAGACCACCACAGCCCACCACAGCCCGTCCCAGCACACCACAGCCCGTCCGAGCACACCACAGCACGTACCAGCCCGTCCCAGCCCACCACAGCCCATCCGAGCCCGTCCCAGCCCACAACAGCCCGTCCCAGCCCACCACAGCCCGTCCCAGCCCACCACAGCCCGTCCCAGCCCACCACAGCCCGTGCCAGCACACCACAGCCCGTGCCAGCCCATCCCAGCCCACCACAGCCCGTCCCAGCCCGTCCCAACCTGTTCCAGACCACCAGAGCCCATCCCAGCCCGTCCCAGCCCACCACAGCCCGTCTCAAGCTCACCAGAACCCACCACAGCCCACCACAGCCTGTCCCAGACCACCACGGCCCACCACAGCCCACCATGGTCCGTCCCAGCCCACCACAGCCGACCACAGCGAACCACGGCCCACGAAAGCTCACCACAGCCCGTCCCAGCACACCACAGCCCGTCCCAGCCCACCACAGCCCGTCCCCGCCCGTCCCTGTCGACCACAGCCCGTCCCAGTCCACCACAGCCCATCCCAGCTTGCCACAGCCCATCCCAGCCCGTCACAGCCCACCACAGCCCGTCCCCGCCCACCACAGCCCGTCCCAGCCCACCACAGCCCGTCCCAGCCCACCACAGCCCATTGCAGCCCATCACAGCTCGTTCCAGACCACCAGAGCCCGTCCCAGCCCACCACAGCCCATCTCAAGCTCACAAGAACCCACCAAAGCCCACCACAGTCTGTCCCAGACCACCGCGGCCCACCACAGCCCACCACGGCCCGTCCCAGCCCACCACAGCCTGTCCCAGCCAAACACAGCCTGTCCCAGCCAAACACAGCCTGCCCTAGCCAAACACAGCCTGTCCCGGCCCACCACAGCCCGTCCCAGCCCACCACAGCCTGTCCCAGCCAAACACAGCCTGTCCTAGCCAAACACAGCCTGTCCCAGCCCACCACGGCCCACCACAGCCCACCACAGTTCACCACGGGCCATCTCAGACCACCATGACCTGTCCCAGCCCACCACGGCCCACCACAGCCCATCCCTTCCCATACCGGCTCAAAACGGCCCACCACAGCCCACCACGGCCCATACCAGCCCACCACGGCCCACCACAGCCCACCACAGTTCACCACGGGCCATCTCAGACCACCATGACCTGTCCCAGCCCACCACGGCCCACCACAGCCCATCCCTTCCCATACCGGCTCAAAACGGCCCACCACGGCCCACCACAGCCCACCACAGTTCACCACGGCCCGTCCCAGCCCACCACGCCCCACCACAGACCATCCCAGTCCACCACACACCGTCCCAGCATGTCCCAGCCTGTCCCAACCCACCACAGCCTGTTCCAGACCACAACAGCCCGTCCCAGCCCACCACAGCCCGTCCCAGCCCACCACAGCCTGTCCCAGCCAAACACAGCCTGTCCCAGCCAAACACAGCCTGCCCTAGCCAAACACAGCCTGTCCCGGCCCACCACAGCCCGTCCCAGCCCACCACAGCCTGTCCCAGCCAAACACAGCCTGTCCTAGCCAAACACAGCCTGTCCCAGCCCACCACGGCCCACCACAGCCCACCACAGTTCACCACGGGCCATCTCAGACCACCATGACCTGTCCCAGCCCACCACGGCCCACCACAGCCCATCCCTTCCCATACCGGCTCAAAACGGCCCACCACAGCCCACCACGGCCCATACCAGCCCACCACGGCCCACCACAGCCCACCACAGTTCACCACGGGCCATCTCAGACCACCATGACCTGTCCCAGCCCACCACGGCCCACCACAGCCCATCCCTTCCCATACCGGCTCAAAACGGCCCACCACGGCCCACCACAGCCCACCACAGTTCACCACGGCCCGTCCCAGCCCACCACGCCCCACCACAGACCATCCCAGTCCACCACACACCGTCCCAGCATGTCCCAGCCTGTCCCAACCCACCACAGCCTGTTCCAGACCACAACAGCCCGTCCCAGCCCACCACAGCCCGTCCCAGCACACCACAGCCCGTCCCTAGCCCACCACAGCCCGTCCCCGCCCGTCCCAACCCACCACAGACCAACATAGCCCGTCCCAGCCCGTCGAAGCCTGCCGCAGCCCGTCCCAGCCCGCCACAGCCCGTCCCAGACCACCACAGACCATTCCAGACCACCACATCCCGTCCCAGCCCACCACAGCCCGTCCCCGCCCACCACAGCCCGTCCCAGCCCATCACAGCCCGTCCCAGCTCGTTCCAGACAACCAGAACTCGTCTCAGCCCGTCCCAGCCCACCACAGCCCGTCTCAAGCTCAGCAGAACCCACCACAGCCCACCACAGCCCGTCCCAGCCCGTCCCAGACCACCACAGCCCGTCCCAGCACACCACAGCACGTACCAGCCCGTCCCAGCCCACCACAGCCCGTCCCAGCCCCTCCCAGCCCACCACAGCCCACCACAGCCCGTCCCAGCCCACCACAGCCCGTCCCAGCCCACCACAGCCCGTCCCAGCCCACCACAGCCCGTCCCAGCCCACCACAGCCCACCACAGCCTGTCCCAGCCCACCACAGCCCGTCCCAGCCCACCACAGCCCGTCCCAGCCCACCACAGCCCGTCCCAGCCCACCACAGCCCGTCCCAGCCCACCACAGCCCGTCCCAGCCCACCACAGCCCGTCCCAGCCCACCACAGCCCGTCCCAGCACACCACAGCCCGTCCCAGCACACCACAGCCCGTCCCAGCACACCACAGCCCGTCCCAGCACGGCCCAGCACACCACAGCCCGTCCAAGCCCACCACAGCCCGTCCCAGCCCACCGCAGCTCGTCCCAGCCCACCACAGCTCGTCCCAGCCCACCACACCCCGTCCCAGCCCGTCCCAGCCCACCAGAGCCCGTCCCAGCCCACCACAGCCCGTCTCAAGCTCACCAGAACCCACCACAGCCCACCACAGCCTGTCCCGGACCATCACAGCCCACCACAGCCCATCCCAGCCCACCACGGCCCACCACAGCCCACCACGGGCCATCTCAGACCACCATGACCTGTCCCAGCCCACCACGGCCCACCACAGCCCATCCCTTCCCATACCGGCTCAAAACGGCCCACCACGGCCCACCACAGCCCACCACAGTTCACCACGGCCCGTCCCAGCCCACCACGCCCCACCACAGACCATCCCAGTCCACCACACACCGTCCCAGCATGTCCCAGCCTGTCCCAACCCACCACAGCCTGTTCCAGACCACAACAGCCCGTCCCAGCCCACCACAGCCCGTCCCAGCCCACCACAGCCTGTCCCAGCCAAACACAGCCTGTCCCAGCCAAACACAGCCTGCCCTAGCCAAACACAGCCTGTCCCGGCCCACCACAGCCCGTCCCAGCCCACCACAGCCTGTCCCAGCCAAACACAGCCTGTCCTAGCCAAACACAGCCTGTCCCAGCCCACCACGGCCCACCACAGCCCACCACAGTTCACCACGGGCCATCTCAGACCACCATGACCTGTCCCAGCCCACCACGGCCCACCACAGCCCATCCCTTCCCATACCGGCTCAAAACGGCCCACCACAGCCCACCACGGCCCATACCAGCCCACCACGGCCCACCACAGCCCACCACAGTTCACCACGGGCCATCTCAGACCACCATGACCTGTCCCAGCCCACCACGGCCCACCACAGCCCATCCCTTCCCATACCGGCTCAAAACGGCCCACCACGGCCCACCACAGCCCACCACAGTTCACCACGGCCCGTCCCAGCCCACCACGCCCCACCACAGACCATCCCAGTCCACCACACACCGTCCCAGCATGTCCCAGCCTGTCCCAACCCACCACAGCCTGTTCCAGACCACAACAGCCCGTCCCAGCCCACCACAGCCCGTCCCAGCACACCACAGCCCGTCCCTAGCCCACCACAGCCCGTCCCCGCCCGTCCCAACCCACCACAGACCAACATAGCCCGTCCCAGCCCGTCGAAGCCTGCCGCAGCCCGTCCCAGCCCGCCACAGCCCGTCCCAGACCACCACAGACCATTCCAGACCACCACATCCCGTCCCAGCCCACCACAGCCCGTCCCCGCCCACCACAGCCCGTCCCAGCCCATCACAGCCCGTCCCAGCTCGTTCCAGACAACCAGAACTCGTCTCAGCCCGTCCCAGCCCACCACAGCCCGTCTCAAGCTCAGCAGAACCCACCACAGCCCACCACAGCCCGTCCCAGCCCGTCCCAGACCACCACAGCCCGTCCCAGCACACCACAGCACGTACCAGCCCGTCCCAGCCCACCACAGCCCGTCCCAGCCCCTCCCAGCCCACCACAGCCCACCACAGCCCGTCCCAGCCCACCACAGCCCGTCCCAGCCCACCACAGCCCGTCCCAGCCCACCACAGCCCGTCCCAGCCCACCACAGCCCACCACAGCCTGTCCCAGCCCACCACAGCCCGTCCCAGCCCACCACAGCCCGTCCCAGCCCACCACAGCCCGTCCCAGCCCACCACAGCCCGTCCCAGCCCACCACAGCCCGTCCCAGCCCACCACAGCCCGTCCCAGCCCACCACAGCCCGTCCCAGCACACCACAGCCCGTCCCAGCACACCACAGCCCGTCCCAGCACACCACAGCCCGTCCCAGCACGGCCCAGCACACCACAGCCCGTCCAAGCCCACCACAGCCCGTCCCAGCCCACCGCAGCTCGTCCCAGCCCACCACAGCTCGTCCCAGCCCACCACACCCCGTCCCAGCCCGTCCCAGCCCACCAGAGCCCGTCCCAGCCCACCACAGCCCGTCTCAAGCTCACCAGAACCCACCACAGCCCACCACAGCCTGTCCCGGACCATCACAGCCCACCACAGCCCATCCCAGCCCACCACGGCCCACCACAGCCCACCACGGGCCATCTCAGACCACCATGACCTGTCCCAGCCCACCACGGCCCACCACAGCCCATCCCTTCCCATACCGGCTCAAAACGGCTCACCACGGCCCACCAAAGCCCACCACGGTTCACCACGGCCCGTCCCAGCCCACCACGCCCCACCACAGCCCATCCCTGCCCACCACAGCCCGTCCCAGCACACCACAGACCATCCCAGTCCACCACACACCGTCCCAGCATGTCCCAGCCTGTCCCAACCCACCACAGCCTGTTCCAGACCACCACAGCCCGTCCCTAGCCCACCACAGCCCGTCCCAGCCCACCACAGCCCGTCCCCGCCCGTCCCAGCCCACCACAGACCAGCACAGCCCGTCCAAGCCCACTACAGACCGTCCCTGCCCACCACACACCATTCCAGACGACCACAGCCCGTCCCCGCCCACCACAGCCCGTTCCAGGCCACCACAGCACGTCCCAGCTCGTTCCAGACCACCAGAACTCGTCTCATCCCGTCCCAGCCCACCACAGCCCGTCTCAAGCTCAGCAGAACCCACCACAGCCCACCACAGCCTGTCCCAGCCCGTCCCAGCCCACCACGGCCCGTCCCAACACGTCCCAGCCCACCACGGACCATAACAACCCACCACGGCCCGTCCCGGCCTACTACGCCTCGTCCCAGCCCACCACAGCCCGTCCCAGCCCACCACGGCCCGTCCCAGCCCACCACGGCCCACCACAGCCCGTCCCAGCCCACCACAGCCCTCCACAGCCAGTCCCAGCCCGTCCCAACCCGCCCCAGCCCACCACGGCCCGTCCCAGCCCACCACGACCCGTCCCAGCCCACCACGACCCACCACAGCCGGTTACAGCTTATCACAGCCCGTCCCAGCCCAACACAGGCCGTCTCTGCTCACCATCAGATCCCGTCCCAGCCCGTCCCAGCCCACCACAGCCCGTCTCAAGCTCAGCAGAACCCACCACAGCCCACCACAGCCTGTCCCGGCCCGTCCCTGCCCACCACGGCCCGTCCCAGCCCACCACGGCTCTCCACAGCTCTCCATAGCCCGGTCCAATCCTCCACAGCCCGTCCCAGCCCAACACAGCCCGTCCCAGCCCACCACAGCCCGTCCCCGCCCACCACAGCCCGTCCCCGCCCACCACAGCCCGTCCCAGCCGTCCCAGCAAATCCCAGCCCACCACAGCCCGTCTCAGCTCACTACAGCGCGTCCCAGTCCACCACACCCACCACAGCCCGTCCCCGCCCACCACAGGCCACTACAGCACACCACAGCCTACCGCAGACCACCACAGCCCGTCCCACCCCGTCACAGCTCGTCCCAGCCCGACACAGCCCACCACAGCCCGTCTCAGCTCACCACAGCCTGTCCCAGCCCACCACGGCCCACCACAGCCCGTCCCAGCCAAACACAGTCTGTCCCAGCCCGTCCCAGCCCACCACACTCACCACAACTCGTCCCAGACCGTTCCAGCACGGCACAGCCCATTGCAGCCCACCGCATTTCGTCCCAGCTCACCACAGCCCACCGCAGCCGGTCCCAGCGCACCACAGCCCACCGCAGCCGGTCCCAGCCCACCACAGCCCACCGCAGCCGGTCCCAGCCCACCACAGCCCAACGCAGCACACCACAGCACGTCCCAGCCCACCACAGCCCACCGCAGCCTGTCCCAGCCCACCACAGCCCATCCCAGCACACCACAGCACGTCCCAGCACTCCACAGCCCACCAGGGCCTGTCCCATCCCAACACGGCCCACTGCAGCCCGTCTCAGTTCATCACAGTCCGTCCCAGCCAACCACAGCCCGTACCAGCCCACCACAACCAACCACGGCCCGTCCCTGCCCACCACAGTCCGTCCCCGTCCCACCACAGCCCACCACGGCCCGTCCCAGCCCATCACGGCACACCACAGCCCACCACGGCCCGTCCCAGCCCACCACGGCCCGTCCCAGCCCACCACGGCACACCACAGCCCACCACGGCACACCACAGCCCACCACGGCACACCACAGCCCACCACGGCACACCACAGCCCACCACGGCCCGTCCCAGCCCATCACGGCACACCACAGCCCACCACGGCCCGTCCCAGCCCATCACGGCACACCACAGCCCACCACATCAAGTACCGGCCCGTCCCAGCCCACCCCGGCCCGTCCCAGCCCACCCCGGCCTGTCCCAGCCCACCACAGCACACCACAGCCGGTTACAGCCTGTCCCAGCCCGTCCCGGCCCACCGCGGCCCGTCCCGGCTCACCTGTGTTAGGAACAGTATCTCACCTTCTTGATTTTGGCACCTCCTTTCGCTATGATGTTCTTGTGGAACTGTTTGCAGATGGGGACAGAAATAGAAAAGCTGTTTTCAACCTAAGGGAGAAAGGAAGGGAGACATGAAGTTTACACTGTCGTGGCAAGGGAGGCCCGACTTCAGGAGCTCTGATAAACGAGCTTTTGAAAACAGGCTTAGACCCAAGGAAGTTCTCTATACGAGGGACTTTTGTAAGACTAAACAAAGGCAAGGACGTTCCCCTATAGCCTTCCCATAACAGGTACTATCCCCCTGCCTCCATTCAGCCAAAACAGAGCTGACAGCTCCCTCCTCTTGAGGTGTTTTAGCTCTACCCAAGCCAGTAGAGCTCTGCTTTGCCCCAGGGTTATCCAGGCACGGAGGAGGGAAGAGCAGGCAGAAGACCTCCTTACCAGGTCTGCCACCATCTTTTGCATGTACTCGGTGCACTTCTCCACCTCGTTTTTGGGACCTCGGAGTTGGACGATGTCACTCTTGTGTGCAGGGTCTGGGAAGCTGATGATAACCTGCAGGAGCGGTCATTTCTAGTTAGCTCAAGCAAAAGCAAGAACCCTTGTGTCAGACACATGCAAAGGTTGGGGGGATCCTACTCATGCCCTTTTCCCATTCAGAAACGGGGAACCGTGTTAGCGGCCTCTGGCTAAAAGAACTATCTTCTCAGACACTTGCGCTACAGAGCCACTAAAGTTACGACTTCTGTGATGACAGGCCTACTACCCATGTAGGAAATATCCCCTCTGGATTCCTCCTCTCCTACAAAGCCTTACCTCTGGGAATTGCTCCCGGATTTCCCAGACCCGCTCAGCCTTCTGCCCAGTGATGGTCCGGTGGAATTTCTGCTCAACGATTAGGTCCGCAGCGTGTTCATTTTCCTGATGGGAACAGAGGGCACACTGAGTGTTCAGCCGGAGAGCCATCTACTTTGACTTAGCGGTTTGCTGCCCGACGGTTTACTTGCCAGCACTGTCCCTCTTTTCTCCAGACCAAATTCACTCTGCGTTGACAGAGAAAGGCTACCCGAGGGAACAGGGGAAGACATTTGTGAAGAGGAACTTGCACTTGTCATGAGATCCAAGTGCTCCGTGGGCAAGGGGCACACACTCGCACCAGAAGGTTACAAGGGAACACGAGAGCGCAAACCCTGCAGTCTCCCAAACATCACGTCCTACCCACTCACCATACGGGAAGCGAGTTCCAGCAGCTCTTTCTTGGCCTGTGGGACCCCCTGTGGGTCTCCTTCCATTCTGATCGGGTTGCTCTTCTCGTTGTCCGGGGGAATGCGCACAGACACCTTGTACAGATCCTTCATCCTGTTCACTTCGAGGCAAGGACTGTGGTGACGCCATCTGCTAGGCAAAGACCTGGAAGCAAGGCACCTGGATTATCACTGCTCAGAGGCTGTTGAAGAAGTAAAGCCGCCTCTGGGAAGGGCTCAGCGGGGTAGGGTTGAGACAGGGGAAATTGCCTCTTCCCCCTGGAGTTCACTGAGAGCAGACCTGTGCCACACGAGAGCCTGTCCAAGTAAATACCGTGGCATCTACAGAGCCCATTGTTCCCTTGTCAGAGCGAGGCGTGTTTCTTCCCCAAACAGTATCACATTTAGAGCAGAGGATAATCGTTCCTTTCTACCCCAAACTCTTGGCTGGGGTCACGTTGCAGTGCTATCAAACTAGCAGACCGCAACAAGGCTTTACCGTTGGCCATATTCTACTGCCGGTGCTGTAGCGCCTTCCTCCAGAGGCCAGACCACACTGCTCCTCCTCCAGCTGACACCCTCTCCCACAAGCCACAGGGCTATTTAACCCCTTAGCGGGAACCAGCTACACCTGCACGTCATCCACGTCAATCAACCCACTGCCTCTGAGGCAAGGCCACAGCTGCGTGTTATCAATGCTAATCAACCCACCGCCTTCATTCCTCTACAGGGAGAAGCTCACCAAGCACATTTCCACCACCCACAACTGGCTGCTAAAATGTCATTCGCACAGAGAAGTAATTCCACTACTGTTCAGGCTCCCAAGGTACTTTCACCCGTTAAAGCCATCGCAAGGCCTCACGGCCCATTTCTCTCCTTGTACCACCACCACTCCAGGAAAGCAGAGGAAACGTGATGGAGACAGCACACTGGGTGAGCTACAGAGCCCCTGATACCATCTACTAAACACGAAGAGTGTGAGCATGGGAAGGACTAGAAAGGCACTCCACTTACCGTTTAGCTGCGTTCTTGCCAATGAGGTGTCGGTGGAATTGGTGGTCAGCCTTGATTATTGCGTAATCCATCCCGTGGATCTAAAAAGAATTATATTTTTATATCTATATCTATATATGTATGTATGTCCACTATTATATATTATATTATATAGGGCCAGGTAGGACAGGCCACCGCTTCTGTCTCGTGCCCTAAGTAACTGCCTACTGCCAGTATTGGCACTGACTCACCAGCGGTCAGCTACAAGCACTTCTGCTCTTCAGCAGAGCACAAGCATTCCTCTGCTTTGAGAAGAGAGCATTGTGCTCATGAAACATCGAAAAGACTCACTTCTATGCCTCTCCAGCTATAACCAAGAGAATCCTTCCTTCTCCGCACCAAAAAAATTAATGCTGACTTTTCAAGGATGCTATGGATGACCAAGGGGTGTCATCCACCTGCCACACAATTTGTCTCCTGCAAGTTCGATTAAGCATGCCAAGACATCCTATGGATGTGACAAACACCTCATCACCTCTGCTCTGTTGCCCCTTCTTCCCCCAGTTTCTTACTGGAACTAGTAACTGCAGCTCACCAGTTCCTTGAGCACGGCTTCAATCTGTTCCTGAGCCACATGCACATCTTCTGTAGGTCCTTCCAAAGTGATGTTATCCTCTCCTCCAGTGAATTTGATGTGAACCTTGAGGTGAAGGACAATGAATCTCTTCAGAATTTGCCAAGATCCAAGCCAGGCCAATGCTTTTGGTCAGGCCTACACCATCGATCCCTGCCACTGAGAGATGTGCTCCTTCCCAAAAAGCCCAGAGCAAATCCCCACAATTTTACAAGTCAGAAACTTAACAATTTCGGCCATATGGCAGTGCCTAGAGCCCAAGGCTCTGGTGCCGTCCCGGTTTCTGCAAGGGCTTTGGAGAAGTTTACTCATTTAGCCTTTATCTAGATACCGTCTAACTCCCCAGGGAGAAGCCTTGCTGCACTCGCCATTTCCAGGTATCCTACTACATCAGTTCTCAAAACAGCACCACATAAAGCTTCCTTGGAAGGGCTCAACCCATGACAATAACATAGGAGGAGAAGTGTTTGCAGCAGTAAAAGAGAGGGTTCCCTTGAACAGCAAAGATCTGTGTCATTTCCCCCTGGGTTTACCCACGCTAGAATACACCTCTCTCTTTCGTGACGAGTGATCTGGACTAAACCTTTTTCTACGCCGGGGGTGCTAAGCTAACCAGCTCACCCATACCTTTGGCATCTGCTGAGTGATTTTGGCCAGGTTATGTCCTTTCTTTCTAATAATGAAACGATGAAGCCAAGAGGGGGCAGAGACCGAGGAGACGGTAAAACTGTTGGCCTGAGAGACAGAAAAACAGAGAAGCTGTTTGATGGACAAACCACAGCCCGTCACAGCTCGTCCCAGCCCACCACAGCCCGTCCCAGCCACCCACAGCCCGTCCCAGCCCGTCCCAGCTCACCACAGCCCATCCCAGCCCACCACAGCCCACCAGAGCCCGTCCAGGACCACCACAGTCCGTTCCAGCCCACCACAGCCCGTCCCCGCCCACCACAGACCACCACAGCCTGTCCCAGCCCACCACAGCCCGTCCCAGCCCACCACAGACCACCACAGCCTGTCCCAGCCAACCACGGCCCGTCCCAGCCCACCACAGACCACCAGAGCCCGTCCCAGCCCACCACGGCCCGTCCCAGCCCACCACAGACCACCACAGCCTGTCCCAGCCCACCACAGCCCGTTCCAGCCCACCACAGACCGTCGCAGCTTACCACAGCCCACCACAGCCCGTGTCAGCCCGTCCCAGCTCACCACAACCCACCATAGCCCGCTCCAGCCCGCCACAGCCCGTACCAGCCCACCACAGCTTATCCCAGCCCACCACAGCCCGTCCCAGACGACCACAGCCCACCAGAGCCAGTCCCAGCCCTTCCCAGCCCACAACAGCCCGCCCCAGCCCACCACAGCCCGTCCTAGCCCATCCCAGCCCACCACGGCACATCACAGCCCGTCCCAGCCCTTCCCAGCCCAAAACAGCCCGCCCCAGCCCACCACAGCCCGTCCTAGCCCATCCCAGCCCACCACGGCACATCACAGCCCGTCCCAGCCCTCCACAGCACACCACAGCCCACTACAGCCCATCCCAGCGCACCACAGTCCGTCCCAGCCCACCACAGCCCACCACAACCCGTCCCAGCCTGTCCCAGCTCATCCCAGCCCACCATAGCCCACCACAGTTTGTCCCAGCCCACCACAGCCCGTCCCAGCCCACCACAGGCCACTACAGCACACCACAGCCCGTCACAGCTCGTCCCAGCCCGTCACAGCTCGTCCAAGCCCGTCCCCGCCCACCACAGCCCGTCCCAGGCCTTCCCAGCCCACCACAGCCCGTCCCGGACCACGACAGCCCATCCCGGACCTACCACAACCCGTCCCCGACCACCACAGCAGGTCCAAGCCCACCACAGCCTGTCCCAGCCCACCACAGACCGTCCCAGCTCTCCACAGCTCTCCATAGCCCGTCCCAATCCTCCACAGCCCATCCCAGCCTAACACAGCCCGTCCCAGCCCAACACAGCTTATCCCAGCCGACTACAGCCCGTCCCAGCCCACCACAGCCCCACCCAGCCCATCACAGGCCACTACAGCACACCACAACCTACCGCAGACCACCACAGCCCGTCCCAGCCCATCACAGCTCGTACCAGCCCGACACAGCCCACCACAGCCCGTCTCAGCTCACCACAGCCTGTCCCAGCCCACCACGGCCCACCACAGTACGTCCCAGCTAAACACAGTTCGTCCCAGCCCGTCCCAGCCCACCACATTCACCACAACTCGTCCCAGACCGTTCCAGCACAGCACAGCCCATCCAAGCCCACCACAGCCCGTCCCAGCCCACCATAGCCGTTCTAGCCCGTCCCAGCCCACCACAGCCCTTCCCAGCCCCCCACAGCCCACCACAGCCCCTCCCAGCCCTACACAGGCTGTCCCAGACCGTCCCAGCCCACCACAGCCCGTCCCAGCCCACCACAGCCCGTCCCAGCCCACCACGGCCCGTCCCAGCCCACCACAGCCCGTCCCAACCCACCAAAGCCCATTCCAGCCATACCGAACCCACCACAGCCGGTTTGAGACCACCAGAGCCCGTCCCAGCCCACCACAGCCCGTCCCCGCCCACCACAGCCCGTCCCAGCCCACCACAGCCTGTCCCAGCTCGTCCCAGCCCGTCCCAGGCCTTCCCAGCCCACCACAGCCTGTCCCGGACCACGACAGCCCGTCCCGGACCTACCACAACCCATCCTCGATCACAACAGCAGGTCCAAGCCCACCACAGCCTGTTCCAGCCCACCACACACCGTGCCAGCCCACCACAGCCCATCCCAACCCACCACAGCCCACCACAGCCCGTCCCAACCCACCACAGCCCACCATGGCTTACCACGGCCCACCACAGCCTGTCCCAGCCCATCCCAGACCACCACAGCCCGTCCCAGCCCACCACAGGCCACCATAGCCCGTCCCAGCTCACAACAGCCCGTCCCAGTCCACCAGAGCCCGGCCCGGCCCACCTCAGCTTGTCCCAGCTCATCCTAGCCCACCACAGCCCGTCACAGGCCGTCCCAGCCCACCACATAAAGTACCAGCCCATAGAAGCCCACCACAGCCTGTCCCAGCCCACCACGGCCCGTCCGAGCCCACCCCAGCCCACCAAAGCCCACCACAGCCCATCTGAGCTCACCACAGCCCGTCCCAGCCCACCACGGCCCGTCCCAGCCCACCACGGCCCAGCCCAGCCCACCACGGCCCGTCCCAGCCCGTCCCCGCTCGTCCCAGCCCACCACATCCCACCACAGCTGGTCACAGCCCACCACAGCCTGTCCCAGCCCATCCCAGCCCACGACAGCCCGTCACAGCCTGTCCGAGCCCACCACAGCCCGTCCCAGCCCACCACAGCTTTTCCCAGCTTGTCCCAGACCACCACAGACCGTCCCAGCCCACCACAGCCCGTCCCAGCCCACCACATCAAGTACCAGTCCGTCCCAGCCCACCACGGCCCGTCCCAGCCCACCGCAGCCCGTCCCAGCCCACCACAGCCCGTCCCAGCCGTCCCAGGAAATCCCAGCCCACCACAGCCCGTCTCAGCTCACCACAGCCCGTCCCTACCCACCACAGCGTGTCCCAACCCTTCAGAACCCACCACAGCCCACCACAGCCCGTCCCAGCCCACCACAGCTCGTCCCAGGCCACCACAGACCACCACAGCCCACCACAGCCCGCCTCAGCCCACGACAGCCCGTCCCAGCCCACCACAGCCCGTCCCAGCCCACCACAGCCCACCACAGCTTGTCCCAGACCACCACAGCTCTTCCCAGCCCACCATAACACACCACAGCCTATCCCAGCCGATCCCAGCCCACCACAGCCCGTCCCATCACACCACAGCCCACCACAGCCCGTCCCAGCCAACCATGGCCCGTCCCAGCCCACCACAGCCCGTCCCAGCCCACCACGGCCCACCACGGCCCATCCGGGCCCAACACAGCCCACCAAGGCGCACCACAGCCCATCCCAGCCCATTACAGCCTGTCCCCGACCACCACATCCCATCTCAGCCCACCACAGCCCGTCCCAGCCCACCACAACCGACCACAGCCCACCACAGCCCACCACGGCCGACCACAGCCCACCACGGCCGACCACAGCCCACCACGGCCGACCACAGCCCACCACGGCCCATCCAAGCCCACCACGGTCCACCACGGCACGTCCCAGCCCACCACAGAGCACCACAGCCCGTCCCAGCCCACCACAGTATGTCCCAGACCACCAGAGCCCGTCCCAGCCCACCACAGCCCGTCCCAGCCCACCACACCCCACCACGCCCCGTCCCAACCCACCAGAGCCCGTCCCAGCTCACCACAGCCCACCACAGCCCGTCCCCGCCCACCACAGCCCGTCCCAGCCAACCACAGCGCACCACAGCCCGTCCCAACCCACCAGAGCCCGTCCCAACTTACCACATCCCGTCCCAGCTTACCACAGCCCATCACAGCCCACCGCGGTCCACCACAGCCCACCACAGCCCGTCCCAGCCCACCACGGCCCATAACAACCCACCACGGACCGTCCCGGCCCACCACGGCCCGTCCCGGCGTACTACGGCACGTCCCAGCCGACCACAGCCTGTCCCAGCCCACCACGGCCCGTCCCAGCTCACCACGGCCCGTCCCAGCCCGTCCCAGCCCACCGCAGCACGTCCTAGCCCACCGCAGCCCGTCCCAGCCCACCGCAGCTTGTCCCAGCCGTCCCAGCAAATCCCAGCCCACCATAGCTAGTCTCAGCTCACCACAGCGCGTCCCAGTCCACCACACCCACCACAGCCCGTCCCAGCCCATTCCAGCCCACCACAGCCAGTACCAGCCCACCACAGCTCACCGCACACGGTCCCAGCCCACCACACCCCACCGCAGCCTGTCCCAGCCCACCACAGCCCGTCCCACCACACCAGAGTCCGTCCCAGCCCACCACGGCCCGTCACAGCTTACCACGGCCCACCACGGCTTGCCACGGCCCATCCCAGCACACCACAGCCCGTCCCAGCCCACCACGGCCCACGAAAGCCCACCACAGCCCACCACGGCCCACCACAGCCCATCCCAGCCCACCACAAGCCGTCCCAGCCCACCACAGCCCTCCAGCGCCCGTCTCAGCTCACCACAGCCTATCCCAGCCCACCACGGCCCACCACGGCCCACCGCAGCCTATCCCAAGCCGTCCCAGCCCACCACGGCCCGTCCCAGCCCACCACGGCCCGTCCCAGCCCGTCCCAGCGCACGACAGCCCGTCCCAGCCCACCACAGCCCGTCCCAGCCCATCAGAGCCCACCAGAGCCCACCACCGCTCGTCCCAGCCCACCACAGCCCACAAGAGCTTGTCGCAGACCACCACAGCCCGTCCCAGCCAACCACAGCCCTTCCCAGCCAACCACGGCGCACCACAGCCCGTCACGGCCCGTCCCAGACCGTCCCAGCCCACCACAGCCCGTCCCAGCCCACCACAGCCCGTCCCAGCCCGTCTCAGCTCACCACAGCCCGTCCCACCCCACCACAGCCCACCAGAGGCCGTCCCGGACCACCACAGCCCGTCCCAGCCCACGACAGCGCGTCCCCACCCAACACAGCCTGTCCCAGCCCCTCCCAGCCCGTCTCAGCCCACCACAGCCTGTCCCAGCCTGTCCCAGCTCGTCCAAGCCTGTCCCAGACCCCCAGAGCCCATCGCAGCCCACCACAGCCCGTCACAGCCCGTCCCAGCCCACCACAGCCCGTCCCAGCCCACCACAAGCCGTCCCAGCCCACCACAGCCCTCCAGCGCCCGTCTCAGCCCACCACGGCCCGTCCCAGCCCACCACGGCCCGTCCCAGCCCGTCCCAGCGCACGACAGCCCGTCCCAGCCCAACACAGCCCGTCCCAGCCCATCAGAGCCCACCAGAGCCCACCACAGCTCGTCTCAGCCCACCACAGCCCACAAGAGCTTGTCCCAGCCCACCACAGCCCGTCCCAGCCCACCACAGCCCACTACGGCCCACCACAGCCCGTCCCAGCCCACCACAGCCCGTCCCAGCCCACCACAGCCCGTCCCAGCCCACCACAGCCCGTCCCAGCTCGTCCCAGACCACCACAGCCTCTCACAGCACACCACAGCCCGTAACAGCCCACCACAGCAAGTACCAGCCCGTCCCAGCCCACCACGGCCTGTCTCAGCCCACCACAGCCCGTCTCAGCCCACCACGGCCCGTCTCAGCTCACCACAACCCGTCCCAGCCCACCACAGCCCACCATAGCCCCTCCCAGCCCACCACAGCCCGTCCCAGCCCACCACAGCCCGTCCCAGCCCACCACAGCCCGTCCCAGCCCACCACAGCCCGTCCCAGCCCACCACAGATGGTCCCAGCCTGTTTCAGCCCAGCACGGCTAACCACGGCCTGTGCCGGCCCACCACGGCCAACCACGGTCCACCACAGCCCGTTCCAGCCCACCACAGCCCGTCCCAGTCCATCCCAGCACGTCCCAGCCCACCACGGCCCGTCCCAGCCCACCACGGCCCACTACGGCCCGTCCCAGCCCGTCCGAGCCCACCACAGCCCGTCCCAGACCACCAGAGCTCATCCCAGCCCGTCCCAGCCAACCACAGCCCGTCTCAAGCTCACCAGAACCCACCACAGCCCACCATAGGCCGTCTCAGACCACCACGGCCCACCACAGCCCACCGCGGGCTCTCCCAGCCCACCACGGCCCACCACAGCGAACCACAGCCCACCACAGCCCACCACGGCCCGTCCCAGCTCACCACGACCTATCCCAGCCCACCACAGACCACCACAGCCCACCCCTTCCCATCCCGGCCCACCACGGTTCACCACGGCCCGTCCCCGCCCACCACGGCCCACCACAGCCCGTCCCAGCCCACCACAGCCCGTCCCAGCACACCACAGCCTATCACAGCCCACCACAGCCCGTCCCAGCCCACCACAGCCCGTCCCAGCCCGTCCCAGCCCACCACAACCCATCTCAAGCTCACAAGAACCCACCAAAGCCCACCACAGCCTGTCCCAGACCACCATGGCCCACCACAGCGCACCACGGCCCGTCCCAGCCAACCACGGCCCACCACAGCCTACCACAGTTCACCACGGGCCGTCTCAGCCCACCATGACCCACCACAGCCCACCACGGCCCAACACAGACCATCCCTTCCCATACCGGCCCAAAACGGCCCACCACAGCCCACCACAGCCCACCACAGCCTGTCCCAGCCCACCACAGCCCATCCCCGCCCACCACAGCCCATCCCAGCCCATCCCAGCTCGTCCACCAACACCACAGCCCGTCCCAGCACACCACAGTCCGTCCCAGCACACCACAGCCCGTCCCAGCACACCACAGCCCGTCCCAGCACACCACAGCCCGTCCCAGCACACCACAGCCCGTCCCAGCACACCACAGCCCGTCCCAGCACACCACAGCCCACCACGCCCTGTCCCAACTTACCAGAGCCCGTCCCAGCTCACCACAGCCCACCACAGCCCGTCCCAGACCACCACAGCCCGTCCCAGCCTGTCCCAGCCAACCACAGCCCGTCCCGTCCCAGCCCACCACAACCCGTCCCGTCCCTTCCCAGCACAGCCCGTCCCAGCCTGTCCCGTCCCGTCCCAGCCCACCACGGCCCATCCCAGCCCTCCAAAGCCCGTCCCAGCCCACCACAGCACACCACAGCCCATCCTAGCCCACCACAGCCCGTCCCAGCCCGTCCCAGGCCACAACAGCCCGTCCCTGCCCACCACAGCCCGTCCCAGACCACCAGAACCCGTCCCAGCCCGTCCCAGACCACCACAGCCCGACTCAAGCTCACCAGAACCCACCACATCCCACCACAGCCCACCACGGCCTGTCCCAGCCCACCACTGCCCACCACAGTTCACCACGGCCCATCCCAGCCCACCACGGCCCGTCCCAGCCCACCACAGCCCGTCCCAGCCCGTCCCAGCCCACCACAGGCCGTCCCTGCCCATTACAGCCCACCACAGCCCGTCCCAGACCACCACAGCCCGTCTCAAGCTCACCAGAACCCACCACAGCCCACCACAGCCCGTCCCAGACCACCACGGCCCACCATAGCCCACCACGTCCCTTCCTAGCCCACCACGGCCCGCCACAGCCCACCACATCCCGTCCCAGCCCACCACAGCCCATCCCAGGCCACCACAGCCCGTCCCAGGCAACCACGGCCCGACCAAGCCCACCACGGCCCACCACAGCCCAACACGGCCCGTCCCAGCCCACCACGGCCCACCACAGCCCACCACGGCCCACCACAGCCCACCACGGTTCACCACAGCCCGTCCCCGCCCACCACGGCCCACCACAGCCCGTCCCAACCCTTCCCAGCCCGTCCCAGCCAGTCCCAGCTCACCACAGCCAGTCCCAGCCCAGCACAGCCCGTCCCAGCCCACCACAGCCAGTCCCAGCCCACCACAGCCAGTCCCAGCCCACCACAGCCCGTCCCAGCCCTTCCCAGCCCACCACAGCCAGTCCCAGCCCGTCCCAGTTTACCACAGCCCGTCCCAGACCACCACGGCCCACCACAGCCCACCACAGCCCACCACAGTTCACCACAGCCCGTCCCAGCCCACCACGGCCCAGCACACCCCAATATGGTTCACCACAGCCCGTCCCAGCCCACCACAGCCCACTACGGCCCACCACAGCCCGTCCCAGCCCACCACAGCCCGTCCCAGCCCACCACAGCCCGTCCCAGCCCACCACAGCCCGTCCCAGCTCGTCCCAGACCACCACAGCCTCTCACAGCACACCACAGCCCGTAACAGCCCACCACAGCAAGTACCAGCCCGTCCCAGCCCACCACGGCCTGTCTCAGCCCACCACGGCCCGTCTCAGCCCACCACGGCCCGTCTCAGCTCACCACAACCCGTCCCAGCCCACCACAGCCCACCATAGCCCCTCCCAGCCCACCACAGCCCGTCCCAGCCCACCACAGCCCGTCCCAGCCCACCACAGCCCGTCCCAGCCCACCAGAGATGGTCCCAGCCTGTTTCAGCCCAGCACGGCTAACCACGGCCTGTGCCGGCCCACCACGGCCAACCACGGTCCACCACAGCCCGTTCCAGCCCACCACAGCCCGTCCCAGTCCATCCCAGCACGTCCCAGCCCACCACGGCCCGTCCCAGCCCACCACGGCCCACTACGGCCCGTCCCAGCCCGTCCGAGCCCACCACAGCCCGTCCCAGACCACCAGAGCTCATCCCAGCCCGTCCCAGCCAACCACAGCCCGTCTCAAGCTCACCAGAACCCACCACAGCCCACCATAGGCCGTCTCAGACCACCACGGCCCACCACAGCCCACCGTGGGCTCTCCCAGCCCACCACGGCCCACCACAGCGAACCACAGCCCACCACAGCCCACCACGGCCCGTCCCAGCTCACCACAACCTATCCCAGCCCACCACAGACCACCACAGCCCACCCCTTCCCATCCCGGCCCACCACGGTTCACCACGGCCCGTCCCCGCCCACCACGGCCCACCACAGCCCGTCCCAGCCCACCACAGCCCGTCCCAGCACACCACAGCCTATCACAGCCCACCACAGCCCGTCCCAGCCCACCACAGCCCGTCCCAGCCCGTCCCAGCCCACCACAACCCATCTCAAGCTCACAAGAACCCACCAAAGCCCACCACAGCCTGTCCCAGACCACCATGGCCCACCACAGCGCACCACGGCCCGTCCCAGCCAACCACGGCCCACCACAGCCTACCACAGTTCACCACGGGCCGTCTCAGCCCACCATGACCCACCACAGCCCACCACGGCCCAACACAGACCATCCCTTCCCATACCGGCCCAAAACGGCCCACCACAGCCCACCACAGCCCGTCCCAGCCCACCACAGCCCGTCCCCCGCCCACCACAGCCCATCCCAGCCCATCCCAGCTCGTCCCCCAACACCACAGCCCGTCCCAGCACACCACAGCCCGTCCCAGCACACCACAGCCCGTCCCAGCACACCACAGCCCGTCCCAGCACACCACAGCCCGTCCCAGCACACCACAGCCCACCACGCCCTGTCCCAACCCACCAGAGCCCGTCCCAGCTCACCACAGCCCACCACAGCCCGTCCCAGACCACCACAGCCTGTCCCAGCCTGTCCCAGCCAACCACAGCCCGTCCCGTCCCAGCCCACCACAACCCGTCCCGTCCCTTCCCAGCACAGCCCGTCCCAGCCTGTCCCGTCCCGTCCCAGCCCACCACGGCCCATCCCAGCCCTCCAAAGCCCGTCCCAGCCCACCACAGCACACCACAGCCCATCCTAGCCCACCACAGCCCGTCCCAGCCCGTCCCAGGCCACAACAGCCCGTCCCTGCCCACCACAGCCCGTCCCAGACCACCAGAACCCGTCCCAGCCCGTCCCAGACCACCACAGCCCGACTCAAGCTCACCAGAACCCACCACATCCCACCACAGCCCAACACGGCCCGTCCCAGCCCACCACTGCCCACCACAGTTCACCACGGCCCATCCCAGCCCACCACGGCCCGTCCCAGCCCACCACAGCCCGTCCCAGCCCGTCCCAGCCCACCACAGGCCGTCCCTGCCCATTACAGCCCACCACAGCCCGTCCCAGACCACCACAGCCCGTCTCAAGCTCACAAGAACCCACCACAGCCCACCACAGCCCGTCCCAGACCACCACGGCCCACCATAGCCCACCACGTCCCTTCCTAGCCCACCACGGCCCGCCACAGCCCACCACATCCCGTCCCAGCCCACCACAGCCCATCCCAGGCCACCACAGCCCGTCCCAGGCAACCACGGCCCGACCAAGCCCACCACGGCCCACCACAGCCCAACACGGCCCGTCCCAGCCCACCACGGCCCACCACAGCCCACCACGGCCCACCACAGCCCACCACGGTTCACCACAGCCCGTCCCCGCCCACCACGGCCCACCACAGCCCGTCCCAACCCTTCCCAGCCCGTCCCAGCCAGTCCCAGCTCACCACAGCCAGTCCCAGCCCAGCACAGCCCGTCCCAGCCCACCACAGCCAGTCCCAGCCCACCACAGCCAGTCCCAGCCCACCACAGCCCGTCCCAGCCCTTCCCAGCCCACCACAGCCAGTCCCAGCCCGTCCCAGTTTACCACAGCCCGTCCCAGACCACCACGGCCCACCACAGCCCACCACAGCCCACCACAGTTCACCACAGCCCGTCCCAGCCCACCACGGCCCAGCACACCCCAATATGGTTCACCACAGCCCGTCCCAGCCCACCACAGCCCACTACGGCCCACCACAGCCCGTCCCAGCCCACCACAGCCCGTCCCAGCCCACCACAGCCCGTCCCAGCCCACCACAGCCCGTCCCAGCTCGTCCCAGACCACCACAGCCTCTCACAGCACACCACAGCCCGTAACAGCCCACCACAGCAAGTACCAGCCCGTCCCAGCCCACCACGGCCCACCACAGCCCGTCCCAGCCCATCCCAGCCCGTCCCAGCCAGTCCCAGCTCACCACAGCCAGTCCCAGCCCAGCACAGCCCGTCCCAGCTCACCACAGCCAGTCCCAGCCCAGCACAGCCAGTCCCAGCCCACCACAGCCAGTCCCAGCCCACCACAGCCCGTCCCAGCCCGTCCCAGCCCACCACAGCCAGTCCCAGCCCGTCCCAGTTTACCACAGCCCGTCCCAGACCACCACGGCCCACCACAGCCCAAAACGGCCCGTCCCAGCACACCACGGCCCACCACAGCCCACCACAGCCCACCACATCCCGTCCCAGCCCACCACAGCCCATCCCAGGCCACCACGGCCCGTCCCAAACCACCACGGCCCGTCCCAGCCCACCACGGCCCACCACAACCCACCACAGCCCGTCCCAGCCCACCACGGCCCAGCACACCCCACCATGGTTCACAACAGCCCGTCCCAGCTCACCAAAGCCCATCCCATCACACCACAGCCCACCAGAGCCCGTCCCAGCCCGTCCCAGTCCACCACGGCCCGTCCCAGCCCACCACAGCCCGTCCCAGTCCATCAGGACTCATCCCAGCCCACCACGGCCCACCATAGCCCACCACGGCCCGTCCCCGCCCACCACAGCCCGTCCCAGCACACCACAGCCCGTCCCAGCACACCACAGCACGTCCCCGCTCTCCCCAGGCCGTCCCAGCACACTACAATCCGTCCCAGCCCGTCCCAGCCCGTCCCAGCCCACGACAGCTCGTCCCAGCACACCACAGCCCGTCCCAGCACACCACAGCATGTCCCATCCCACCACAGCCCGTCCCAGCCCACCACAGCCCACCAGAGCCCGTCCCAGCCCGTCCCAGCCCACCACAGCCCGTCCCAGCCCACCACAGCCCATTGCAGCACATCACAGCTCGTTCCAGACCATCAGATCCCGTCCCAGCCCGTCCCAGCCCACCACAGCCCATCTCAAGCTCACAAGAACCCACCAAAGCCCACCACAGCCTGTCCAAGACGACCACGGCCCACCACAGCCCATCCCTGCCCACCACAGCCCGTCCCAGCACACCACAGACCATCCCAGTCCACCACACACCGTCCCAGCATGTCCCAGCCTGTCCCAACCCACCACAGCCTGTTCCAGACCACCACAGCCCGTCCCCGCCCACCATAGCCCGTCCCAGCCCACCACAGCCCGTCCCAGCTCGTTCCAGACCACCAGAACTCGTCTCAGCCCGTCCCAGCCCACCACAGCCTGTCTCAAGCTCAGCAGAACCCACCACAGCCCATCCCAGCCCACCACAGCCCGTCCCGGCCCACCACAGCCCGTCCCGGCCCACCACAGCCCGTCCCGGCCCACCACAGCCCGTCCCGGCCCACCACAGCCCGTCCCAGCCCACCACAGCCCGTCCCAGCCCACCACAGCCCGTCCCAGCCCGTCCCAGCCAGTCCCAGCCCGTCCCAGCCCGTCCCAGCCCAACTCAGCCCATCGCAGCACACCACAGCCCATCACAGCCCAACACAGCCCGTCCCAGCCCACCGGAGCCTGTCCCAGCCCGTCCCAGCCCACCACGGCCCGTCCCAGCCCACCACGGCCCGTCCAAGCCCACCACAGTTCACCACGGGCCATCTCAGCCCTCCATGACCTGTCCCAGCCCACCATGACCAGTTCCAGCCCACCACAGCCCACCCCTTCCCATACCGGCTCAAAACGGCCCACCACGGCCCACCACAGCCCACCACGGTTCACCACGGCCCGTCCCAGCCCACCACGCCCCACCACAGCCCATCCCTGCCCACCACAGCCCGTCCCAGCACACCACAGACCATCCCAGTCCACCACACACCGTCCCAGCATGTCCCAGCCTGTCCCAACCCACCACAGCCTGTCCCAACCCACCACAGCCTGTCCCAACCCACCACAGCCCGTCCCACCACACCACAGCCCGTCCCAACCCCGCCACAGCCCGTCCCAGCACACCACAGCCCGTCCCAGCACACCACAGCCCACCACGCCCTGTCCCAACCCACCAGAGCCCGTCCCAGCTCACCACAGCCCACCACAGCCCGTCCCAGCCCACCACAGCCCGTCCAAGCCCACCGCAGCCTATCCCAACCCGTCCCAGCCCACCACGGCCCGTCCCAGCCCACCAGAGCCCGTCCCAGCCCGTCCCAGCCCACGACAGCTCGTCCCAGCCCACGACAGTCAGTCCCAGCCCAGCAGAGCCCACCAGAGCCCACCACAGCTCGTCCCAGCCCACCACAGCCCAGAAGAGCTTGTCACAGACCACTACAGCCCGTCCCAGCCCACCACAGCCCACTACGGCCCACCACAGCCCGTCCCAGCCCACCACAGCCCGTCCCAGCCCACCACAGCCTCTCACAGCACACCACAGCCCGTAACAGCCCACCACAGCAAGTACCAGCCCGTCCCAGCCCACCACGGCCCGTCCCAGACGACCACAGCCCGTCCCAGCCCACCACAGCCCACCACAGCCCGTCCCAGCCCACCAGAGCCCGTCCCAGCCCACCACATCCCGTGCCAGCCCACCAGAGCCCGTCCCAGCCTGTTTCAGCCCACCACGGCTAACCACGGCCTGTCCCGGCCCACCACGGCCAACCACGGTCAACCATGGCCCACCAGAGCACACCACGGCCCACCACGGCCCTTCCCAGTCCACCACAGCCCACCACGGCCTGTCCCAGCCCACCACGGCCCGTCCCAGCCCACCACGGCCCGTCGCAGCCCACCACGGCCCGTCCCAGCCCACCACGGCCCGTCCCAGCCCACCACGGCCCATCACAGCCCACCACAGTTCACCACAGCCCGTCCTAGCCCAGCACGGCCCGTCCCAGCTTACCACGGACCACCACGGCCCATCTCAGCCCGCTACAGCCTGTCCAAGCCCAGCACAGCCCTCCACAACCCTCCACAGCCCGTCCCAACCCTCAACAGCTCATCCCAGCCTACCACAGCCCGTCGCAGCCCAACACAGCTTATCCCAGCCCACCGAAACCCGTCCCAGCCCACTGCAACCCGTCCCAGCTCACCACAGCCCACCACAGGTCACCACAGCCCACCACCGGTCACCACAGCCCACCACAGGTCACCACAGCCTGTTTCAGCCCACCACGGCAAACCACGGCCCGTCTCAGCCCACCACGGCCCACCACAGCTCGTCCCAGATAAACACGGCGCACCACAGCCCACCACGGCCCGTCCCGGCCCACCACAGCCCATCACAGCCCGTCCCAGCTCTCCACAACACACCGCAGCCCGTCCCAGCCCACCACAGCCCGTCCCAGCCCACCACGGCCCACGAAAGCCCACCACAGCCCACTACAGCCCGTCCCAGCCCACCACTAAGCCGTCCTAGCCCACCACAGACCTCCAGAGCCCGTCTCAGCTCACCACAGCCTTTCCCAGCCCACCACGGCCCACCACAGCACACCACGGCCCACCGCAGCCTATCCAACCCGTCCCAGCCCACCACGGCCCGTCCCAGCCCACCACGGCCCGTCCCAGCCCGTCCCAGCCCACGACAGGCCGTCCCAGCCCACCAGAGCCCGTCCCAGCCCACCACAGCCCGTCCCAGCCCACCAGAGCCCACCAGAGCCCACCACAGCTCGTCCCAGCCCACCAGAGCCCACCACAGCTTGTCCCAGCCCACCACAGCCCGTCCCAGCTCGTCCCAGACCACCACAGCCTCTCACAGCACACCACAGCCCGTAACAGCCCACCACAGCAAGTACCAGCCCGTCCCAGCCCACCACGGCCCGTCTCAGCCCACCACGGCCCGTCTCAGCTCACCACAACCCGTCCCAGACGACCACAGCCCGTCCCAGCCCACCAGAGATGGTCCCAGCCTGTTTCAGCCCAGCACGGCTAACCACGGCCTGTCCCGGCCCACCACGGCCAACCACGGTCCACCATGGCCCACCAGAGCACACCACGGCCCACCACGGCCCTTCCCAGTCCACCACAGCCCACCACAGCCTGTCCCAGCCCACCACGGCCCGTCCCAGCCCACCACGGCCCGTCGCAGCCCACCACGGCCCGTCGCACCCCACCATGGCTCGTCCCAGCCCACCACGGCCCATCACAGCCCACCACAGTTCACCACAGCCCGTCCTAGCCCAGCACGGCCCGTCCCAGCCCAACACGGACGACCACGGCCCATCTCAGCCCACCACAGCCTGTCCAAGCCCAGCACAGCCCTCCAGACCCTCCACAGCCCGTCCCAACCCTCCACAGCTCATCCCAGCCTACCACAGCCCGTCGCAGCCCAACACAGCTTATCCTAGCCCACCGCAGCCCGTCCCAGCCCACCGCAGCCCGTCCTAGCCCACCGAAACCCGTCCCAGCCCACCGCAACCCGTCCCAGCCCACCACAGCCCACGACCGGTCACCACAGCCCACCACAGATCACCACAGCCTGTTTCAGCCCACCACGGCAAACCACGGCCCGTCCCAGCCCACCACGGCCCGCCATGGCCCACCACAGCTTGTTCCAGATAAACACGGCGCACCACAGCCCACCACGGCCCGTCCCGGCCCACCACAGCCCGTCCCAGCTTACCACAGCCCACCACAGACCGTCCCAGCCCACCACAGCCCGTCTCAGCTTACCACAGCCCACCACAGACCGTCCCAGCCCACCACGGCCCGTCCCAGCCCACCACTGCCCGTCCCAGCCCACCACGGCCCGTCCCAGCCCGTCCCAGCCCACGACAGCCCATCCCAGCCCACCGCAGCCCACAAGAGCTTGTCACAGACCACCAAAACCCGTCCCAGCCCACTACGGCCCACCACAGCCCGTCCCAGCCCACCACAGCCCGTCCCAGCCCAGCACAGCCCGTCCCAGCTCGTCCCAGACCACCACAGCCTCTCACAGCACACCACAGCCTGTAACAGCCCACCACAGCAAGTACCAGCTTGTCCCAGCCCACCACGGCCCGTCTCAGCCCACCACGGCCCGTCTCAGCTCACCACAACCCGTCCCAGACGACCACAGCCCGTCCCAGCCCACCACAGCCCACCACAGCCCGTCCCAGCCCACCACGGCCCGTCCCAGCCCACCACATCCCGTCCCAGCCCACCACAGCCCGTCCCAGCCTGTTTCAGCCCACCACGGCTAACCACGGCCTGTCCCGGCCCACCACGGCCAACCACGGTCAACCATGGCCCACCAGAGCACACCACGGCCCACCACGGCCCTTCCCAGTCCACCACAGCCCACCACGGCCTGTCCCAGCCCACCACGGCCCGTCCCAGCCCACCACGGCCCACCCCAGCCCGTCCCAGCCCACCACGGCCCATCACAGCCCACCACAGTTCACCACAGCCCGTCCTAGCCCAGCACGGCCCGTCCCAGCCCACCACGGACCACCACGGCCCATCTCAGCCCACCACAGCCTGTCCAAGCCCAGCACAGCCCTCCACAACCCTCCACAGCCCGTCCCAACCCTCCACAGCTCATCCCAGCCTACCACAGCCCGTCGCAGCCCAACACAGCTTATCCCAGCCCACCGAAACCCGTCCCAGCCAACTGCAACCCGTCCCAGCCCACCACAGCCCACCACAGGTCACCACAGCCCACCACCGGTCACCACAGCCCACCACAGGTCACCACAGCCTGTTTCAGCCCACCACGGCAAACCACGGCCCGTCTCAGCCCACCACGGCCCACCACAGCTCGTCCCAGATAAACACGGCGCACCACAGCCCACCACGGCCCGTCCCGGCCCACCACAGCCCGTCACAGCTTGTCCCAGCTCTCCACAACACACCGCAGCCCGTCCCAGCCCACCACAGCCCGTCCCAGCCCACCACGGCCCACGAAGCCCACCACAGCCCACCACAGCCCGTCCCAGCCCACCACTAAGCCGTCCTAGCCCACCACAGACCTCCAGAGCCCGTCTCAGCTCACCACAGCCTATCCCAGCCCACCACGGCCCACCACAGCACACCAGGGCCCACCGCAGCCTATCCCAACCCGTCCCAGCGCACCACGGCCCGTCCCAGCCCACCACAGCCCGTCCCAGCCTGTCCCAGCCAACGACAGCCCGTCCCAGCCCACCAGAGCCCGTCCCAGCTCGTCCCAGACCACCACAGCCTCTCACAGCACACCACAGCCTGTAACAGCCCACCACAGCAAGTACCAGCTTGTCCCAGCCCACCACGGCCCGTCTCAGCCCACCACGGCTCGTCTCAGCTCACCACAACCCGTCCCAGACGACCACAGCCCGTCCCAGCTTACCACAGCCCACCACAGCCCGTCCCAGCCCACCACAGCCCGTCCAAGCCCACCGCAGCCTATCCCAACCCGTCCCAGCTCACCACGGCCCGTCCCAGCCCACCAGAGCCCGTCCCAGCCCGTCCCAGCCCACGACAGCTCGTCCCAGCCCACGACAGTCAGTCCCAGCCCAGCAGAGCCCACCAGAGCCCACCACAGCTCGTCCCAGCCCACCACAGCCCAGAAGAGCTTGTCACAGACCACTACAGCCCGTCCCAGCCCACCACAGCCCACTACGGCCCACCACAGCCCGTCCCAGCCCACCACAGCCCGTCCCAGCCCACCACAGCCTCTCACAGCACACCACAGCCCGTAACAGCCCACCACAGCAAGTACCAGCCCGTCCCAGCCCACCACGGCCCGTCCCAGACGACCACAGCCCGTCCCAGCCCACCACAGCCCACCACAGCCCGTCCCAGCCCACCAGAGCCCGTCCCAGCCCACCACATCCCGTGCCAGCCCACCACAGCCCGTCCCAGCCTGTTTCAGCCCACCACGGCTAACCACGGCCTGTCCCGGCCCACCACGGCCAACCACGGTCAACCATGGCCCACCAGAGCACACCACGGCCCACCACGGCCCTTCCCAGTCCACCACAGCCCACCACGGCCTGTCCCAGCCCACCACGGCCCGTCCCAGCCCACCACGGCCCGTCGCAGCCCACCACGGCCCGTCCCAGCCCACCACGGCCCGTCCCAGCCCACCACGGCCCATCACAGCCCACCACGGCCCATCACAGCCCACCACAGTTCACCACAGCCCGTCCTAGCCCAGCACGGCCCGTCCCAGCCCACCACGGACCACCACGGCCCATCTCAGCCCACCACAGCCTGTCCAAGCCCAGCACAGCCCTCCACAACCCTCCACAGCCCGTCCCAACCCTCCACAGCTCATCCCAGCCTACCACAGCCCGTCGCAGCCCAACACAGCTTATCCCAGCCCACCGAAACCCGTCCCAGCCCACTGCAACCCGTCCCAGCTCACCACAGCCCACCACAGGTCACCACAGCCCACCACCGGTCACCACAGCCCACCACAGGTCACCACAGCCTGTTTCAGCCCACCACGGCAAACCACGGCCCGTCTCAGCCCACCACGGCCCACCACAGCTCGTCCCAGATAAACACGGCGCACCACAGCCCACCACGGCCCGTCCCGGCCCACCACAGCCCATCACAGCCCGTCCCAGCTCTCCACAACACACCGCAGCCCGTCCCAGCCCACCACAGCCCGTCCCAGCCCACCACGGCCCACGAAAGCCCACCACAGCCCACTACAGCCCGTCCCAGCCCACCACTAAGCCGTCCTAGCCCACCACAGACCTCCAGAGCCCGTCTCAGCTCACCACAGCCTTTCCCAGCCCACCACGGCCCACCACAGCACACCACGGCCCACCGCAGCCTATCCAACCCGTCCCAGCCCACCACGGCCCGTCCCAGCCCACCACGGCCCGTCCCAGCCCGTCCCAGCCCACGACAGGCCGTCCCAGCCCACCACAGCCCGTCCCAGCCCACCACAGCCCGTCCCAGCCCACCAGAGCCCACCAGAGCCCACCACAGCTCGTCCCAGCCCACCAGAGCCCACCACAGCTTGTCCCAGCCCACCACAGCCCGTCCCAGCTCGTCCCAGACCACCACAGCCTCTCACAGCACACCACAGCCCGTAACAGCCCACCACAGCAAGTACCAGCCCGTCCCAGCCCACCACGGCCCGTCTCAGCCCACCACGGCCCGTCTCAGCTCACCACAACCCGTCCCAGACGACCACAGCCCGTCCCAGCCCACCAGAGATGGTCCCAGCCTGTTTCAGCCCAGCACGGCTAACCACGGCCTGTCCCGGCCCACCACGGCCAACCACGGTCCACCATGGCCCACCAGAGCACACCACGGCCCACCACGGCCCTTCCCAGTCCACCACAGCCCACCACAGCCTGTCCCAGCCCACCACGGCCCGTCCCAGCCCACCACGGCCCGTCGCAGCCCACCACGGCCCGTCGCACCCCACCATGGCTCGTCCCAGCCCACCACGGCCCATCACAGCCCACCACAGTTCACCACAGCCCGTCCTAGCCCAGCACGGCCCGTCCCAGCCCAACACGGACGACCACGGCCCATCTCAGCCCACCACAGCCTGTCCAAGCCCAGCACAGCCCTCCAGACCCTCCACAGCCCGTCCCAACCCTCCACAGCTCATCCCAGCCTACCACAGCCCGTCGCAGCCCAACACAGCTTATCCTAGCCCACCGCAGCCCGTCCCAGCCCACCGCAGCCCGTCCTAGCCCACCGAAACCCGTCCCAGCCCACCGCAACCCGTCCCAGCCCACCACAGCCCACCACCGGTCACCACAGCCCACCACAGGTCACCACAGCCTGTTTCAGCCCACCATGGCAAACCACGGCCCGTCCCAGCCCACCACGGCCTGCCATGGCCCACCACAGCTCGTCCCAGATAAACACGGCGCACCACAGCCCACCACGGCCCGTCCCGGCCCACCACAGCCCGTCCCAGCTTACCACAGCCCACCACAGACCGTCCCAGCCCACCACAGCCCGTCCCAGCTTACCACAGCCCACCACAGACCGTCCCAGCCCACCACGGCCCGTCCCAGCCCACCACAGCCCGTCCCAGCTCACCACGGCCCGTCCCAGCCTGTCCCAGCCCACGACAGCCCATCCCAGCCCACGACAGTCCGTCCCAGCCCACCAGAGCCCACCACAACTCGTCCCAGCCCACCACAGCCCACAAGAGCTTGTCACAGACCACCACAGCCCGTCCCAGCCCACCACAGCCCACTACGGCCCACCACAGCCCGTCCCAGCCCACCACAGCCCGTCCCAGCCCACCACAGCCCGTCCCAGCCCACCACAGCCCGTCCCAGCTCGTCCCAGCCCACCACAGCCTCTCACAGCACACCACAGCCCGTAACAGCCCACCACAGCAAGTACCAGCCCGTCCCAGCCCGCCACGGCCCGTCTCAGCCCACCACGGCCCGTCCCAGCCCACCACGGCCCGTCCCAGACGACCACAGCCCGTCCCAGCCCACCACAGCCCGTCCCAGCCCACCACAGCCCGTCCCAGCACACCACAGACCGTCCCAGCCCACCAGAGCCTGTCCCAGCCTGTTTCAGCCCACCACGGCTAACCACGGCCTGTTCCGGCCCACCACGGCCAACGACGGTCCACCATGGCCCACCAGAGTACACCACGGCTCACCACGGCCCTTCCCAGTCCACCACAGCGCACCACAGCCTGTCCCAGCCCACCACGGCCCGTCCCAGCCCACCACGGCCCGTCGCAGCCCACCACAGCCCGTCCTAGCCCAGCACGGCCCGTCCCAGCCCACCACGGACCACCACAGCCAATCTCAGCCCACCACAGCCTGTCCAAGCCCAGCACAGCCCTCCACAACCCTCCACAGCTCATCCCAGCCTACCACAGCCCGTCGCAGCCCAACACAGCTTATCCCAGCCCACCGCAGCCCGTCCCAGCCCACCGCAGCCTGTCCTAGCCCACCGAAACCCGTCCCAGCCCACCGCAACCCGTCCCAGCCCACCACAGCCCACCACAGGTCACCAAAGCCCACCACCGGTCACCACAGCCCACCACCGGTCACCACAGCTCACCACAGGTCACCACAGCCTGTTTCAGCCCACCACGGCAAACCACGGCCCGTCTCAGCCCACCACGGCCCACCACAGCTCGTCCCAGATAAACACGGCGCACCACAGCCCACCACGGCCCGTCCCGGCCCACCACAGCCCATCACAGCCCACCACAGGCCACCACAGGCCACCGCAGATCATCCCAGCCCAAAACAGACGGTCCCAGCCAACCACAGCCCGTCGAGCCCACCACTAAGCCGTCCCAGCCCGTCCCAGCCCGTCCCAACCCACCACTGCCCGTCCCAGCCCATCCCAGCACACCACAGCCCACCACAGCCCATCACAGCCCACCACAGCCCACCACAGACCGTCCCAGCCCACCACAGCCCGTCCCAGCCCACCACTGCCCGTCCCAGCCCGTCCCAACCCACCACTGCCCGTCCCAGCCCACCACAGCCCACCACAGCCCACCACAGGCCACCACAGGCCACCGCAGATCATCCCAGCCCAAAACAGACGGTCCCAGCCAACCACAGCCCGTCGAGCCCACCACAGCCCGTCCCAGCCCTCCACAGCCCGTCCCAGCCCTCCACAGCCCACCACAGCCCGTCCCAGGTCACCACAGCCCGTCCCAGCCTACCACAGCCCACCACGGCTCACCACGGCCCACTACGGCCCACCACGGCCAACGACGGCCCGCCACAGCCCGCCACAGACTGTCCCGGCCCGCCAAAGCCCATCCCAGCCTGCCACAGCCCGACCCAGCCCACCACAGCCTGTCACAGCCCACCACAGCCCGTCCCTGACCACAACAGCCCGTCCCAGCCCACCACAACCCACCACAGACCGTCCCAACCCACCACAGCCCGTCTAAGCTCACCATAACCCACCACAGCCCACCACAGCCCGTCCCGGCCCACCACAACTCGTCCCAGCCCGTCCCAGCCCGTGCCAACCCGTCACAACACACCACAGCCCACAACAGCCCGTCACAGCCCACCACAGCCTGGCACAGCCCGTCCCAGCCCGTCCTAGCCCGTCCCAGCTCGGCACAGCCCACCACAGCCCGGCAAGGCGCACCACAGACCGTCCCAGCCTGTCCCAGCCCTTCCCAGCCCGTCCTAGCCCACCACAGCCCGGCACAGCCCACCACAGCCCGTCCCGGCCCACTAGAGCCCGCCCCGAGCCACCACGGCCCGTCCCAGCCCACCACGGCTGACCACAGCCTGTCCCAGCCCACTACAGCCGGTGCCAGCCCACCACAGCCCGTCCCAGCCCACCACGGCCGGTCCCGGCCCACCACGGCCCACCACAGCCCGTCCCAGCACATCACAGCCTGTCCCAGCCCACCACAGCTCGTCCCAGCCCACCACAGCCCGTGCCAGCCCACCACGGCTGACCACAGCCCGTGCCAGGTCACCACGGCCCACCACAGCCCATCACAGTTCACCACGGCCCTTCCCAGCCCACCACGGACCACCGCAGCCCACCACGGCCCGTCCCAGTTCACCACGGCCTGTCCCAGCCCACCACAGCCCATCCCAGACCACCACAGACCGTCCCAGCCCACCACAGCTTGTCCCAGCACATCACAGCCCGTCCCAGCCAGCCACAGCCCACCGCAGCCCATCCCAGCCCACCCCAGCCAGCCACAGCCCACCACAGCCCACCACAGCACGTCCCAGACCGTCCCAATCCTTCCCAGCCCGTCCTAGCCCAACAAAGACCGCCACAGCCCACCACAGCCCACCAGAGCCCGTCCCAACCCACCAGAGCCCGTCCGGAGCCACAACGGCCCGTCCCAGCCCACCACGGCTGACCACAGCCCGTCCCAGCCCACCACAGCCCGTCCAAGCCCACCACAGCACGTCCCTGCCCACCACAGCACGTCCCCGCCGACCACAGCCCACCACAGCCCACCACAGCCCAACACAGTGCATCCCAGCCTGTCCCAGCCCATCACAGCCCATCACAGCACGTCCCAGCTCGTCCCAGCCCACCACAGCTTGTCCCAGCCCACCATAGCCCGTCCCAGCTCACCACAACCCACCATAGCCCGTCCCAGCCTGGCCCAGCCCGGCCTAGCCCACCACAGCCCGTCCCCGCCAACCACAGCCCGTCCCCGCCCACCACAGCCCGTCCCCGCCCACCACAGCCCGTCCCCGCCCACCACAGCCGGTCCCAGCCCACCACAGCCGGTCCAAGCTCGCCACAACCCACCACAGCCCGTCCCAGCTTACCACAGCCCGTCACAGCCCGTCCCAGCCCGTCACAGCCCGTCACATCCCGTCCCAGCCCACCACAGCCTGTCCCAGCCCACCACAGCCTGTCCCAGCCCGTCCCATTCCACCACACCGAGTCCCAGCCCACCACAGCCCGTCCCAGCATGTGCCAGCCCGTCCCAGCCCGTCCCAGCCTGTCCCTGCACACCACAGCTCGTCCCAGCACACCACAGCCCGTCCCAGCACACCACAGCCCGTCCCAGCCCACCACAGCCCGTCCCAGCCCACCACAGCCCCTCCCAGCCCCCCACAGACAATCCCAGCACACCACAGCCCGTCCCAGCTTACCACAGCCCACCACAGCCCGTCCCGGCCCACCACAACTCGTCCCAGCCCACCACAGCCCACCACAGCCCGTCCCAGCCCCTCCCAGCCCGTGTCAGCCCACCACAGCCCGTCCCAGCTTACCACAGCCCACCACAGACCGTCCCAGCCCACCACAGCCCGTCCCAGCCCCTCCCAGCCCGTGTCAGCCCACCACAGCCTGTCCCAGGCTGTCCCAGCTCGTCCAAGCCTGTCCCAGACCCCCAGAGCCCGTCGCAGCCCACCACAGCCCGTCACAGCCCGTCCCAGCTCTCCACAACCCACCGCAGCCGGTCCCAGCCCACCACAGCCCGTCCCAGCCCACGAAAGCCCACCACAGCCCACCACAGCCCATCCCAGCCCACCACAGCCCGTCCCAGCCCACCACAGACCTCCAGAGCCCGTCTCAGCTCACCACAGCCTATCCCAGCCCACCACGGCCCACCACAGCACACCATGGCCCACCGCAGCTTATCCCAACCCGTCCCAGCCCACCACGGCCCGTCCCAGCCCACCACGGCCCGTCCCAGCCCACCACGGCCCGTCCCAGCCCGTCCCAGCCCACGACAGCCTGTCCCAGCCCACCACAGCCTCTCACATCCCACCACAGCCCGTCCCAGCCCACCACAGCCCACCACAGCCCATCACAGCCCACCACAGCCCGTCCCAGCACACCACAGCCCACCACGGCCCATCACAGCCCACCACAGCCCGTCCCAGCACACCACAGCCCACCACAGACCGTCCCAGCCCACCACAGACCGTCCCAGCCCACCACAGCCTCTCACAGCCCACCACAGCCCGTCCCAGCCCACCACAGCCCGTCCCAGCCCACCACTGCCCGTCCCAGCCCGTCCCAACCCTCCAAAGCCCGTCCCAGCACACCACAGCCCACCACAGCCCATCACAGCCCGTCCCAGCTTACCACAGCCCACCACAGACCATCCCAACCCAAAACAGCCGGTCCCAGCCAACCACAGCTCGTCGAGCCCACCACGGCCCGTCCCAGCCCACCACGGCCCATCACAGCCCACCACAGTTCACCACAGCCCGTCCTAGCCCAGCACGGCCCGTCCCAGCCCACCACGGACCACCACAGCCCATCTCAGCCCACCACAGCCTGTCCAAGCCCAGCACAGCCCTCCACAACCCTCCACAGCCCGTCCCAACCCTCCACAGTTCATCCCAGCCTACCACAGCCCGTCGCAGCCCAACACAGCTTATCCTAGCCCACCGCAGCCCGTCCCAGCCCACCGCAACCCGTCCCAGCCCACCACAGGCCACCACCGGTCACCACAGCCCACCACCGGTCACCACAGCTCACCACAAATCACCACAGCCTGTTTCAGCCCACCACGGCAAACCACGGCCCGTCCCAGCCCACCACGGCCCGCCATGGCCCACCACAGCTCGTCCCAGATAAACACGGCACACCACAGCCCACAACGGCCCGTCCCGGCCCACCACAGCCCATCCCAGCACACCACAGCCCACCACAGCCCATCACAGCCCGTCCCAGCACACCACAGCCCACCACAGCCCGTCCCAGCCCACCACTGCCCGTCCCAGCCCGTCCCAGCCCGTCCCAACCCTCCAAAGCCCGTCCCAGCACACCACAGCCCACCACAGCCCATCACAGCCCGTCCCAGCTTACCACAGCCCACCACAGACCATCCCAGCCCAAAACAGCCGGTCCCAGCCAACCACAGCTCGTCGAGCCCACCACGGCCCGTCCCAGCCCACCACGGCCCATCACAGCCCACCACAGTTCACCACAGCCTGTCCTAGCCCAGCACGGCCCGTCCCAGCCCACCACGGACCACCACGGCCCATCTCAGCCCACCACAGCCTGTCCAAGCCCAGCACAGCCCTCCACAACCCTCCACAGCACGTCCCAACCCTCCACAGCTCATCCCAGCCTACCACAGCCCGTCGCAGCCCAACACAGCTTATCCTAGCCCACCGCAGCCCGTCCCAGCCCACCGCAACCCGTCCCAGCCCACCACAGGCCACCACCGGTCACCACAGCCCACCACCGGTCACCACAGCTCACCACAGGTCACCACAGCCTGTTTCAGCCCACCACGGCAAACCACGGCCCGTCCCAGCCCACCACGGCCCGCCATGGCCCACCACAGCTCGTCCCAGATAAACACGGCGCACCACAGCCCACAACGGCCCGTCCCGGCCCACCACAGCCCATCCCAGCACACCACAGCCCACCACAGCCCATCACAGCCCACCACAGCCCGTCCCAGCACACCACAGCCCACCACAGACCGTCCCAGCCCACCACAGACCGTCCCAGCCCACCACAGCCTCTCACAGCCCACCACAGCCCGTCCCAGCCCACCACAGCCCGTCCCAGCCCACCACTGCCCGTCCCAGCCCGTCCCAGCCCGTCCCAACCCTCCAAAGCCCGTCCCAGCACACCACAGCCCACCACAGCCCATCACAGACCGTCCCAGCTTACCACAGCCCACCACAGACCATCCCAGTCCAAAACAGCCGGTCCCAGCCAACCACAGCTCGTCGAGCCCACCACGGCCCGTCCCAGCCCACCACGGCCCATCACAGCCCACCACAGTTCACCACAGCCCGTCCTAGCCCAGCACGGCCCGTCCCAGCCCACCACGGACCACCACAGCCCATCTCAGCCCACCACAGCCTGTCCAAGCCCAGCACAGCCCTCCACAACCCTCCACAGCCCGTCCCAACCCTCCACAGCTCATCCCAGCCTACCACAGCCCGTCGCAGCCCAACACAGCTTATCCCAGCCCACCGCAGCCCGTCCTAGCCCACCACAGCACGTCCCCGCCGACCACAGCCCAACACAGCCCAACACAGTGCATCCCAGCCTGTCCCAGCCCACCACAGCCCATCACAGCACGTCCCAGCACGTCCCAGCCCACCACAGCTTGTCCCAGCCCACCATAGCCCGTCCAAGCTCACCACAACCCACCATAGCCCGTCCCAGCCCGGCCCAGCCCGGCCTAGCCCACCACAGCCCGTCCCCGCCAACCACAGCCCGTCCCCGCCCACCACAGCCCGTCCCAGCCCACCACAGCCCGTCCCCGCCCACCACAGCCCGTCCCCGCCCACCACAGCCCGTCCCAGCCTTTCCCTGCACACCACAGCTCGTCCCAGCACACCACAGCCCGTCCCAGCACACCACAGCCCGTCCCAGCCCACCACAGCCCCTCCCAGCCCACCACAGCCCCTCCCAGCCCCACACAGACAATCCCAGCACACCACAGCCCGTCCCAGCTTACCACAACCCACCACAGCCCGTCCCGGCCCACTACAACTCGTCCCAGCCCACCACAGCCCACCACAGCCCGTCCCGGCCCACCACAGCCCGTCCCAGCTCACCACAGCCCGTCCCAGCCCACCACAACCCGTCCCAGACCACCACAGCCCGTCCCAGCCCACCACAGACCACCACAGCCCGTCCCAAACCACCACAGCCCGTCCCAGCCCACCACAGCCCACCACAGTCCGTCCCGGCCCACTACAACTCGTCCCAGCCCACCACAGCCCACCACAGCCCGTCCCAGCCCACCACAGCCCGTCCCTGAGCACCACAGCCCGTCCCAGCCCGCCACGGCCCGTCCCAGCCCACCACAGCCCACCACAGCCCACCACAGCCCGTCCCAGCCCACCACAGCCCACCGCAGCCCGTCTCAGCCCACCACAGCCCGTCTCAGCCCACCACAGCACACCACAGCCCGTCCCAGCCCACCAGAGCCCGTCCCAGCTTACCACAGCCCACCACAACCCGTCTCAGCCCACCACAGCCCGTCCCGGCCCACTACAACTCGTCCCAGCCCACCACAGGCCACCACAGCCCACCCAGCCCTTCCCAGCCCACGAGAGGCCGTCCCAGCCCACCACAGCCCAATATAGCACACCACAGCCTGTCACAGCCCGTCAGAGGCCACCAGAGCTTGTCCCGGCCCACCAGAGTCCGTCCCAAGCCACCACGGCCCGTCCCAGCCCACGACAACTGACCACAGGCCGTCCCAGCCCACCACGGCCCGTCCCAGCCCACCACAGGCCACCACAGCCCGTCCCAAACCACCACAGCCCTTCCCAGCCCACCACAGCCCACCACAGTCTGTCCCAGCCCAGTACAACTCGTCCCAGCCCACCACAGCCCACCACAGCCCATCCCAGCCCACCACAGCCCGTCCCTGAGCACCACAGCCCGTCCCAGCCCACCACGGCCCGTCCCAGCCCACCACAGACCACCACAGCCCGTCCCAAACCACCACAGCCCTTCCCAGCCCACCACAGCCCACCACAGTCTGTCCCAGCCCAGTACAACTCGTCCCAGCCCACCACAGCCCACCACAGCCCACCGCAGTTCACCACAGCCCGTCCCTGAGCACCACAGCCCGTCCCAGCCCACCACGGCCCATCCCAGCCCACCACGGCCCGTCCCCGCCCACCACAGCCCGTCCAAGCTCACCACGGCCCGTCCCAGCCCACCACGGCCCATTCCAGCCCACCACGGCCCGTCTCAGCCCACCACGGCCCGTCCCAGCCCACCACTAGCCCGTCCCAGCCCACCACAGCCCGTCCCAGCCCGTCCCAGCCCACCACAGCCCGTCCCAGCCCACCACAGGCCGTCCCCGCCCATTACAGCCCATCCCAGCCCGTCCCAGACCACCACAGCCCGTCTCAAGCTCACCAGAACCTACCACAGCCCACCACAGCCCGTCCCAGACCACTACAGCCCACCACAGCCCGTCCCAGCCCACCACAGCCCATCCCCGCCCACCACAGCCCGTCCCAGCCTATCCCTGCACACCACAGCCCGTCCCAGCACACCACAGCCCGTCCCAGCCCACCACAGCCCGTCCCAGCCCACCACAGCCCCTCCCAGCCCCACACAGACAATCCCAGTACACCACAGCCCGTCCCAGCTTACCACAGCCCACCACAGCCCGTCCCGGCCCACTACAACTCGTCCCAGCCCACCACAGCCCACCACAGCCCGTCCCGGCCCACCACAGCCCGTCCCAGCTCACCACCACAGCCCGTCCCAGCCCACCACAACCCGTCCCAAACCACCACAGCCCGTCCCAGCCCAACACAGCCCACCACAGTCCGTCCCGGCCCACTACAATTCGTCCCAGCCCACCACAGCCCACCACAGCCCCTCCCAGCCCACCACGGCCCGTCCCAGCCCACCACAGCCCACCACAGCCCACCACAGCCCGTCCCAGCCCACCACAGCCCACCGCAGCCCGTCTCAGCCCACCACAGCCCGTCTCAGCCCACCACAGCCCACCACAGCCCGTCCCAGCCCACCACGGCCCGTCCCAGCCCACCACGGCCCGTCCCAGCCCACCACGGCCCGTCCCAGCCCACCACAGTTCACCACAGCCCGTCCTAGCCCAGCACGGCCCGTCCCAGCCCACCACGGTCCACCACAGCCAATCTCAGCCCACCACAGCCTGTCCAAGCCCAGCACAGCCCTCCACAACCCTCCACAGCCCGTCCCAACCCTCCACAGCTCATCCCAGCCTACCACAGCCCGTCGCAGCCCAACACAGCTTATCCTAGCCCACCGCAGCCCGTCCCAGCCCACCGCAACCCGTCCCAGCCCACCACAGCCCACCACAGGTCACCACAGCCCACCACCGGTCACCACAGCCCACCACCGGTCACCACAGCTCACCACAGGTCACCACAGCCTGTTTCAGCCCACCACGGCAAACCACGGCCCGTCCCAGCCCACCACGGCCCGCCATGGCCCACCACAGCTCGTCCCAGATAAACACGGCACACCACAGCCCACAACGGCCCGTCCCGGCCCACCACAGCCCATCCCAGCACACCACAGCCCACCACAGCCCATCACAGCCCGTCCCAGCACACCACAGCCCACCACAGCCCGTCCCAGCCCACCACTGCCCGTCCCAGCCCGTCCCAGCCCGTCCCAACCCTCCAAAGCCCGTCCCAGCACACCACAGCCCACCACAGCCCATCACAGCACGTCCCCGCCGACCACAGCCCACCACAGACCATCCCAGCCCAACACAGTGCATCCCAGCCTGTCCCAGCCCACCACAGCCCATCACAGCACGTCCCAGCTCGTCCCAGCCCACCACAGCTTGTCCCAGCCGATCCATAGCCCGTCCAAGCTCACCACAACCCACCATAGCCCGTCCCAGCCCGTCCCAGCCCGGCCTAGCCCACCACAGCCCGTCCCCGCCAACCACAGCCAGTCCCCGCCCACCACAGCCCGTCCCAGCCCACCACAGACCGTTCCCGCCCACCACAGCCCGTCCCCGCCCACCACAGCCCGTCCCAGCCTTTCCCTGCACACCACAGCTCGTCCCAGCACACCACAGCCCGTCCCAGCACACCACAGCCCGTCCCAGCCCACCACAGCCCCTCCCAGCCCACCACAGCCCCTCCCAGCCCCACACAGACAATCCCAGCACACCACAGCTCGTCCCAGCTTACCACAACCCACCACAGCCCGTCCCGGCCCACTACAACTCGTCCCAGCCCACCACAGCCCACCACAGCCCGTCCCGGCCCACCACAGCCCGTCCCAGCTCACCACAGCCCGTCCCAGCCAACCACAACCCGTCCCAGACCACCACAGCCCGTCCCAGCCCACCACAGACCACCACAGCCCGTCCCAAACCACCACAGCCCGTCCCAGCCCACCACAGCCCACCACAGTCCGTCCCGGCCCACTACAACTCGTCCCAGCCCACCACAGCCCACCACAGCCCGTCCCAGCCCACCACAGCCCGTCCCTGAGCACCACAGCCCGTCCCAGCCCACCACGGCCCGTCCCAGCCCACCACAGCCCACCACAGCCCACCACAGCCCGTCCCAGCCCACCACAGCCCACCGCAGCCCGTCTCAGCCCACCACAGCCCGTCTCAGCCCACCACAACACACCACAGACCGTCCCAGCCCACCAGAGCCCGTCCCAGCTTACCACAGCCCACCACAACCCGTCTCAGCCCACCACAGCCCGTCCCGGCCCACTACAACTCGTCCCAGCCCACCACAGGCCACCACAGCCCACCCAGCCCTTCCCAGCCCACCAGAGGCCGTCCCAGCCCACCACAGCCCAATATAGCACACCACAGCCCGTCACAGCCCGTCAGAGGCCACCAGAGCTTGTCCCGGCCCACCAGAGTCCGTCCCAAGCCACCACGGCCCGTCCCAGCCCACGACAACTGACCACAGGCCGTCCCAGCCCACCACGGCCCGTCCCAGCCCACCACAGACCACCACAGCCCGTCCCAGCCCACCACAACCCGTCCCAGACCACCACAGCCCGTCCCAGCCCACCACAGACCACCACAGCCCGTCCCAAACCACCACAGCCCGTCCCAGCCCACCACAGCCCACCACAGTCCGTCCCGGCCCACTACAACTCGTCCCAGCCCACCACAGCCCACCACAGCCCGTCCCAGCCCACCACAGCCCGTCCCTGAGCACCACAGCCTGTCCCAGCCCGCCACGGCCCGTCCCAGCCCACCACAGCCCACCACAGCCCGTCCCAGCCCACCACAGCCCGTCCCAGCCCACCACAGCCCACCGCAGCCCGTCTCAGCCCACCACAGCCCGTCTCAGCCCACCACAGCACACCACAGCCCGTCCCAGCCCACCAGAGCCCGTCCCAGCTTACCACAGCCCACCACAACCCGTCTCAGCCCACCACAGCCCGTCCCGGCCCACTACAACTCGTCCCAGCCCACCACAGGCCACCACAGCCCACCCAGCCCTTCCCAGCCCACCAGAGGCCGTCCCAGCCCACCACAGCCCAATATAGCACACCACAGCCCGTCACAGCCCGTCAGAGGCCACCAGAGCTTGTCCCGGCCCACCAGAGTCCGTCCCAAGCCACCACGGCCCGTCCCAGCCCACGACAACTGACCACAGGCCGTCCCAGCCCACCACGGCCCGTCCCAGCCCACCACAGACCACCACAGCCCGTCCCAAACCACCACAGCCCTTCCCAGCCCACCACAGCCCACCACAGTCTGTCCCAGCCCAGTACAACTCGTCCCAGCCCACCACAGCCCACCACAGCCCATCCCAGCCCACCACAGCCCGTCCCTGAGCACCACAGCCCGTCCCAGCCCACCACGGCCCGTCCCAGCCCACCACAGACCACCACAGCCCGTCCCAAACCACCACAGCCCTTCCCAGCCCACCACAGCCCACCACAGTCTGTCCCAGCCCAGTACAACTCGTCCCAGCCCACCACAGCCCACCACAGCCCACCGCAGTTCACCACAGCCCGTCCCTGAGCACCACAGCCCGTCCCAGCCCACCACGGCCCATCCCAGCCCACCACGGCCCGTCCCCGCCCACCACAGCCCGTCCAAGCTCACCACGGCCCGTCCCAGCCCACCACGGCCCATTCCAGCCCACCACGGCCCGTCTCAGCCCACCACGGCCCGTCCCAGCCCACCACTAGCCCGTCCCAGCCCACCACAGCCCGTCCCAGCCCGTCCCAGCCCACCACAGCCCGTCCCAGCCCACCACAGGCCGTCCCCGCCCATTACAGCCCATCCCAGCCCGTCCCAGACCACCACAGCCCGTCTCAAGCTCACCAGAACCTACCACAGCCCACCACAGCCCGTCCCAGACCACCACAGCCCACCACAGCCCGTCCCAGCCCACCACAGCCCATCCCCGCCCACCACAGCCCGTCCCAGCCTATCCCTGCACACCACAGCCCGTCCCAGCCCACCACAGCCCGTCCCAGCCCACCACAGCCCCTCCCAGCCCCACACAGACAATCCCAGCACACCACAGCCCGTCCCAGCTTACCACAGCCCACCACAGCCCGTCCCGGCCCACTACAACTCGTCCCAGCCCACCACAGCCCACCACAGCCCGTCCTGGCCCACCACAGCCCGTCCCAGCTCACCACAGCCCGTCCCAGCCCACCACAACCCGTCCCAAACCACCACAGCCCGTCCCAGCCCAACACAGCCCACCACAGTCCGTCCCGGCCCACTACAATTCGTCCCAGCCCACCACAGCCCACCACAGCCCGTCCCAGCCCACCACGGCCCGTCCCAGCCCACCACAGCCCACCACAGCCCACCACAGCCCGTCCCAGCCCACCACAGCCCACCGCAGCCCGTCTCAGCCCACCACAGCCCGTCTCAGCCCACCACAGCCCACCACAGCCCGTCCCAGCTCGTCCCAGACCACCACAGCCTCTCACAGCACACCACAGCCTGTAACAGCCCACCACAGCAAGTACCAGCTTGTCCCAGCCCACCACGGCCCGTCTCAGCCCACCACGGCCCGTCTCAGCTCACCACAACCCGTCCCAGACGACCACAGCCCGTCCCAGCCCACCACAGCCCACCACAGCCCGTCCCAGCCCACCACGGCCCGTCCCAGCCCACCACATCCCGTCCCAGCCCACCACAGCCCGTCCCAGCCTGTTTCAGCCCACCACGGCTAACCACGGCCTGTCCCGGCCCACCACGGCCAACCACGGTCAACCATGGCCCACCAGAGCACACCACGGCCCACCACGGCCCTTCCCAGTCCACCACAGCCCACCACGGCCTGTCCCAGCCCACCACGGCCCGTCCCAGCCCACCACGGCCCACCCCAGCCCGTCCCAGCCCACCACGGCCCATCACAGCCCACCACAGTTCACCACAGCCCGTCCTAGCCCAGCACGGCCCGTCCCAGCCCACCACGGACCACCACGGCCCATCTCAGCCCACCACAGCCTGTCCAAGCCCAGCACAGCCCTCCACAACCCTCCACAGCCCGTCCCAACCCTCCACAGCTCATCCCAGCCTACCACAGCCCGTCGCAGCCCAACACAGCTTATCCCAGCCCACCGAAACCCGTCCCAGCCAACTGCAACCCGTCCCAGCCCACCACAGCCCACCACAGGTCACCACAGCCCACCACCGGTCACCACAGCCCACCACAGGTCACCACAGCCTGTTTCAGCCCACCACGGCAAACCACGGCCCGTCTCAGCCCACCACGGCCCACCACAGCTCGTCCCAGATAAACACGGCGCACCACAGCCCACCACGGCCCGTCCCAGCCCACCACGGCCCGTCCCAGCCCACCACAGCCCGTCCCAGCCCACCACAGCCTGTCCCAGCCCACCACAGCCCGTCCCAGCCCACCACGGCCCGTCTCAGCCCACCACGGCCCGTCTCAGCCCACCACGGCCCGTCTCAGCTCACCACAACCCGTCCCAGACGACCACAGCCCGTCCCAGCCCACCACGGCCCGTCCCAGCCTACCACAGCCCGTCCCAGCCCGCCACGGCCCGTCCCAAACCGCCACAGCCCGTCCCAACCCGCCACGGCCCGCCCCAGCCCGCCACAGTTTGTCCCAGCCTACCACAGCCCGTCCCAGATCACCACAGCCCGTCCCAGCCCACCACAGACCACCACAGTTCATCCCAGCCCACCACAGTTCGTCCCAGCCCGCCACGGCCCGTCCCGGCCCACCACGGCCCGTCCCAGCTCACCACAGCCCGTCCCAGCCCACCACAGCCTGTCCCAGCCGACCACGGCCCGTCCCAGCTCACCACGGCCCGTCCCAGCCCGTCCCAGCCCACGACAACCCGTCCCAGCCCACGAAAGCCCGTCCCAGCTTACCACATCCCGTCCCAGCTTACCACAGCCCATCACAGCCCACCACGGTCCACCACAGCCCACCACAGACCACCACAGTTCGTCCCAGTCCTCCACAACCCGTCCCAGCCCGCCACGGCCCGTCGCAGCCCACGACGACCCGTCCCGGCCCACCACGGCCCGTCCCGGCCCACCACGGCCCATCCCAGCCCACCACAGCCTGTCCCAGCCCACCACAGCCTGTCCCAGCCAAACACAGCCTTTCCTGGCCCACCACGGCCCGTCCCGGCCCACCACGGTTCACCACAGCCCGCCACAGTTTGTCCCAGCCTACCACAGCCCGTCCCAGATCACCACAGCCCGTCCCAGCCAACCACAGCCCACCACAGTTCATCCCAGCCCACCACAGTTCGTCCAAGCCCGCCACGGCCGGTCCCGACCCACCACGGCACGTCCCGGCCCACCACGGCCCGTCCCAGCTCACCACGGCCTGTCCTAGCCCACCACAGCCCACGACAACCCGTCCCAGCCCATGAAAGCCCGTCCCAGCTTACCACAGCCCATCACAGCCCACCACGGTCCACCACAGCCCACCACAGCCCGTCCCAGCCCACCACAGCCCATAACAACCCACCACGGCCCGTCGCGGCCCATCACGGCCCGTCCCAGCTTACAACAGCTCGTCCCAGCCCACCACAGCCTGTCCAAGCCCACCAGAGCCCGTCCCAGCCCACCACGGCCCGTCCCAGCCCACCACGGCCCGTCCCAGCCCACCACGGCCCGTCCCAGCCCACCACGGCCCGTCCCAGCCCACCACAGCCCGCCCCAGCCCACCACAGCCCGCCCCAGCCCACCACAGCCCGTCCCAGCCCATCCCAGCCCACCCGGCCCGTCCCAGCCCACCACGGCACACTACAGCCCGTCCCAGCCCTCCACAGCCCACCACAGCCCACTACAGCCCGTCCCAGCCCACCACAGCCCGTCTCAGCCCGTCCCAGCCTGTCCCAGCTCATCCCAGCCCACCACAGCCCACCACAGTTTGTCCCAGCCCACCACAGCCCGTCCCAGCCCACCACAGGCCACTACAGCATACCACAGGCCACTACAACACACCACAGCCCGTCACAGCTCGTCCCAGCTCGTCCCAGCCCACCACAGCCCACCCCAGCATGTCCCAGGCCCCCACAGCCCACGACAGCCCTTCCCAGCCCACGACAGCCCATCCCAGCCCACCACAGCACGTCCCAGCCCACCACAGACCACTACAGAACACCACAGACCACTACAGAGCACCACAGCCTACCGCAATCCACCACAGCCCGTCCCAGCCCATCCCAGGCCTTCCCAGCCCACCACAGCCCGTCCCGGACCACGACAGCCCGTCCCGGACCTACCACAACCCGTCCCCGACCACCACAGCAGGTCCAAGCCCACCACAGCCCATGCCCAGCCCACCACAGACCGTCCCAGCTCTCCACAGCTCTCCATAGCCCGTCCCAATCCTCCACAGCCTGTCCCAGCCTAACACAGCCCGTCCCAGCCCACCACAGCCCGTCCCAGCCCAACACAGCCCGTCCCAGCCCACCACAGCCCGTCCCAGCCCACCACAGCCCGTCCCAGCCCACCACAGCCCCACCCGGCCCATCACAGGCCACTACAGCACACCACAGCCTAGTGCAGACCACCACAGCCCGTCCCACCCCGTCACAGCTCGTACCAGCCCGACACAGCCCACCACAGCCCGTCTCAGGTCACCACAGCCTGTCCCAGCCCACCACGGCCCACCACAGCCCGTCCCAGCCAAACACAGACCGTCCCAGCCCACCACAGCCCGTCCCAGCCTGTCCCAGCCCACCACAGCCCGTCCCAGCCTGTCCCAGGCCACCACAGCCCGTCCCAGCCTGTCCCAGCCCACCACAGCCCGTCCCAGCCTGTCCCAGTCCATTGCGGCCCACCACATCCCGTCCCAGCCCGTCCCATCCCACCATAGACCACCACAGATCGTCCCAGCCCACCACAGCCCACCACAGCCCGTCCCAGCACGTCCCGGCCCTCCACAGCCCGTCTCAGCCCAATCCAGCTCACCACATCCCGTCCCAGCTCACCACATCCCGTCATAGCCCCCCACAGCCCATCCCAGCCCACCACAGCTCACCACAGTTCACCACGGCCGGTCCCAGCCCACAACAGCCCACCGCAGCCAACCACAGCCCGTCCCAGCCCACCACGGCCCGTCCCAGCGCACCACGGCCCGTCCCAGTTCGTGCCAGCCAATACCAGCCCACCACAGCCCGTGCCAGCCTGTCCCAGCCCACCACAGCCCTTCCCAGCCCACCACAGCCAGTCCCAGCCCACCACAGCCCACCACAGCCCGTCCCATCCCACCAGAGCCCACCACAGCTTGTCCCAGCCCACCACAGCCCGTCCCAGCCCACCACAGCTCACCACAGACCGTCCCAGCCCACCAGAGCCCGTCCCAGCTTAACACAGCCCACCACAGCCCACCACGGCCTGTCCCAGCCCTCCACAGCCCACCACGGCTCGTCCCAGCCCACCACAGCCCAGCACAGCCCAGCACAGCCTACCAGGGCCCACCTCAGCCGACCACAGCCCGTCCCAGCACGTCCCAGTCCGTCCCAGCCCACCACAGCCTGTCCCAGCTCACTGCGACCCGTCCCAGCCCACCACAGCCCGTCTTAGCCCGACCCAGCCCCCCACAGCCCGTCCCAACCCACCACAGTTCACTACGGCCCGTCCCAGCCCACAACGGCCCACCACGGCTCACCACAGCCCGTCCCAGCCCACCACAATTCGTCCCAGTGCACCACAGCGCGTCCCAGCCCACCACAGCCCGTCTCAGCTCACCACAACCCACCACAGCCCGTCCAAGCCCACCACAGCCCGTCCCCGCCAACCACAGCCCGTCCCAGCCCGTCCCAGGCCACCACAGCCCTTCCCTGCTCACCACAGCCTGTCCCCGCCCACCACAACTTGTCCCCGCCCACTACAGCCCGGCCCGGCCCACCACGGCCCGTCATGGCCAACCAAGGCCGGTCCTGGCCCACCACAGCCCGTCCCAGCCCACCACAGCCCACCGCAGCGCGTCCCAGCCCACCACAGCCCGTCCCAGCCCACCACAGCCCGTCCCAGCACACCACAGCCCGTCCCAGCACACCACAGCCCGTCCCAGCACACCACAGCCCGTCCCAGCACACCACAGCCTACAACAGCACGTCCCGGCCCACCAAAGCCCGTCCCAGCCCACTACGGTCCACCACGGCCCGTCCAGGCCCATCACCGCCCGTCCCGGCCCACCATGGTCCGTCCCGGTCCACGGCGGCCCACCTCAGCCCACCACTGCCCGTCCAAGCCCACCACAGTCCGTCCCAGCCCACCACAGCCCGTCCCAGGACACCACAGTCCGTCCCAGCCCACCACAGCCCGTCCCAGCCCACCACAGCCCGTCCCAGCCCACCACAGCCCACCAAAGCCTGTCCCCGCTCACCACACCCCGTCCCCCCCCACCACAGCCCATCCCCGCCCACCACAGCCCGTCCCTGCCACCCACAACTTGTCCCCACCCACTACGGCCCTTCCCGGCCCACCACGGCCCGTCCCAGCCAACCAAGACAGGTCCCGGCCCACCACGGCACGTCCCAACCCACCACGGCCCAGCCCAGCCCACCACAACCCACCACAGCCCATTACAGCTTACCACAACCCGTCCTAACCCACCACAGCCTGTTCCAGCCCACCACAGACCGTGCCCGTCCACCACAGCACATCCAAGCCCGTCCCAGCCCACCACAACCCGTCACCGCCCACCACAACCCGTCACCGCCCACCAGAGCCCGTCCCAGCCCACCACAGCCCGTCCCAGCTCGTCCCAGACCACCACAGCCCACAAGAGCTTGTCACAGACCACCACAGCCCGTCCCAGCCCACCACAGCCCACTACGGCCCACCACAGCCCGTCCCAGCCCACCACAGCCCGTCCCAGCCCACCACAGCCCGTCCCAGCCCACCACAGCCCGTCCCAGCCCACCACAGCCCGTCCCAGCTCGTCCCAAACCACCACAGCCTGTCACAGCACACCACAGCCCGTAACAGCCCACCACAGCAAGTACCAGCCCGTCCCAGCCCACCACGGCCCGTCTCAGCCCACCACGGCCCATCTCAGCTCACCACAACCCGTCCCAGATGACCACAGCCCGTCCCAGCCCGTCCCAGCCCGTCCCAGCCCACCACAGCCCGTCCCAGCCCACCACAGCCCGTCCCCGCCCACCACAGCCCGTCACCGCCCACCACAGCCCGTCCCAGCCCACCACAGCCCGTCCCTGCTCCTCCCTGCCCGTCCCAGCCCACCACAGAATGTCCCAGCCCACCACAGACCGTCCCAGGCCGTCTCCGCCCACCACAGCCCGTCTCCGCCCACCACAGCCCGTCCCCGCCCACCGCAGCCCGTTCCCGCAAACCACAGCTTGTCCCAGCCCACCACAGCCCGTCCCAGCCCGTCCCAGCCCAACCACAGCCCGTTCCAGACCACCAGAGCCCACCACAGCCCACCACAGAATGTCCCAGGCCACCACAGCCTGTCTCAGCCTATCCCAGCCTGTCCCAGCCCGTCCCAGCCGACAGCAGCCCGTCCCAGCCCACCACAGCCCGTCCCAGCCCACCACAGCCCGTCCCAGCCCACCACAGCCCGTCCCAGCCTGTCCCAGCCCGTCCCCGCCCACCACAGCCCGTCCCTGCCCACCACAGACTGTCCCAGCCCACCACAGACCGGCCCACCACAGCCCGTCCCAGCCCACCACAGCCTGTCCCAGCCCACCACAGACCGTCACAGCCTGTCCCAGCCCACCACAGACTGTCCCAGCCCACCACAGCCCGTCCCAGCACACCACAGCCCGTCCCAGCACACCACAGCCCGTCCCAGCCCGTCCCAGCCCACCACAGCCCGTCCCAGCCTGTCCCAGCCCACCACGGCCCACCACGGCCCATCACAGCCCATCACAGCCCACCACGGTCCACCACAGACCACCACAGTTCGTCCCAGTCCTCCACAACCCGTCGCGGACCACCACGGCCCGTCCCGGCCCACCACGGCCCGTCCCGGCCCACCACGGCCTGTCACAGCCAAACACAGCCTGTCCCAGACAAACACAGCCTTTCCTGGCCCACCACGGCCCGTCCCGGCCCACCACGGCCCGGCCCGGCCCGCCACGGCCCGTCCCAGCCCACCACGGCTTGTCCCAACCCGCCACGGCCCGTCCCAGCCCGCCACGGCCCATCCCAGCCCGCCACGGCCCGTCCCAGCCCACCACAGCCCGCCCTAGCCCACCACAGACCACCACAGTTCATCCCAGCCCACCACGGCCCGTCCCAGCCCACCATGGCACACTACAGCCCGTCCCAGCCCTCCACAGCCCACCACAGCCCACTACAGCCCGTCCCAGCCCACCACAGCCCGTCCCAGCCCACCACAGCCCACCACAGCCCGTCCCAGCCCGTCCTAGCCTGTCCCAGCTCATCCCAGCCCACCACAGCCCACCACAGTCCGTCCCAGCCCACCACAGGCCACTACAGCATACCACAGGCCACTACAACACACCACAGCCCGTCACAGCTCGTCCCAGCTCGTCATAGCACGTCCCAGCCCACCACAGCATGTCCCAGGCCCCCACAGCCCACGACAGCCCTTCCCAGCCCACGACAGCCCGTCCCAGCCCACCACAGCCCGTCCCAGCCTGTCCCGGCCCACCACGGCCAACCACGGTCCACCATGGCCCACCAGAGCACACCACGGCCCACCACGGCCCTTCCCAGTCCACCACAGCCCACCACAGCCTTTCCCAGCCCACCACGGCCCGTTCCAGCCCACCACGGCCCACCCCAGCCCACCACAGCCTGTCCAAGCCCAGCACAGCCCTCCACAACCCTCCACAGCCCGTCCCAACCCTCCACAGCTCATCCCAGCTTACCACAGCCCGTCGCAGCCCAACACAGCTTATCCCAGCCCACCGCAGCCCGTCCCAGCCCACCGCAGCCCGTCCTAGCCCACCGAAACCCGTCCCAGCCCACCGCAACCTGTCCCAGCCCACCACAGGTCACCACAGCCCACCACCGGTCACCACAGCCTGTTTCAGCCCACCACGGCAAACCACGGCCCGTCCCAGCCCACCACGGCCCGCCATGGCCCACCACAGCTCGTCCCAGATAAACACGGCGCACCACAGCCCACCACGGCCCGTCCCGGCCCACCACAGCCCGTCCCAGCCCACCACAGCCCGTCCCAGCCCACCACAGCCCGTCCCAGCCCACCACAGCACACCACAGCCCACCACAGCCCGTCCCAGCTCACCACTGCCCACCACAGCTCGTCCCAGTTCACCACAGCCCGTCACAGCCCGTCCCAGCCCGTCCCAGCCCACCACAGCCTGTCCCAGCCCATCACAGCCTGTCCCAGCACGTCCCATTCCACCACACCGAGTCCCAGCCCACCACAGCCCGTCCCAGCCCGTCCCAGCTTGTCCTTGCACACCACAGCTCGTCCAAGCACACCACAGCCCGTCCCAGCACACCACAGCCCGTCCCAGCCCACCCCAGCCCGTCCCAGCCCACCACAGCCCGTCCCAGCCCACCACAGACCATCCCAGCACACCACAGCCCGTCCCACCTTACCACAGCCCACCACAGCCCGTCCCGGCCCACTACAACTCGTCCCAGCCCACCACAGCCCACCACAGACCGTCCCGGCCCACTACAACTCGTCCCAGCCCACCACAGCACACCACAGCCCGTCCCAGCCCACCACAACCCATCCCAGCACACCACAGACCACCACAGCCCGTCCCAAACCACCAGAGCCCGTCCCAGCCCAACACAGCCCACCACAGTCCGTCCCGGCCCACTACAACTTGTCCCAGCCCACCACAGCCCGTCCCAGCCAACCACAGCCCGTCCCAGCCCAACTCAGCTCACCACAGCCCGTCCCACCCCACCACAGCCCACCAGATCCCGTCCCGGACCACCACAGCCCGTCCCAGCCCAACACAGCCCGTCCCCACCCAACACAGCCCGTCCCAGCCCCTCCCAGCCCGTCTCAGCCCACCACAGCCTGTCCCAGCCTGTCCCAGCTCGTCCAAGCCTGTCCCAGACCCCCAGAGCCCGTCGCAGCCCACCACAGCTCGTCACAGCCCGTCCCAGCTCTCCACAACCCACCGCAGCCCGTCCCAGCCCACCACAGCCCGTCCCAGCCCAACACGGCCCACGAAAGCCCACCACAGCCCACCACGCCCCGTCTCAGCCCACCACGGCCCACCACAAGCCGTCCTAGCCCACCACAGACCTCCAGAGCCCGTCTCAGCTCACCACAGCCTATCCCAGCCCACCACGGCCCACCACGGCCCACCGCAGAATATCCCAACCCGTCCCAGCCCACCACGGCCCGTCCCAGCCCACCACGGCCCGTCCCAGCCCACCACAGCTCGTCCCAGCCCACCACAGCCCACAAGAGCTTGTCACAAACCACCACAGCCCTTCCCAGCCCACCACAGCCCACTACGGCCAACTACAGCCCGTCCCAGCCCACCACAGCCCGTCCCAGCCCACCACAGCCCGTCCCAGCCCACCACAGCCCGTCCCAGCCCACCACAGCCCGTCCCAGCTCGTCCCAGACCACCACAGCCCACAAGAGCTTGTCACAGACCACCACAGCCCGTCCCAGCCCACCACAGCCCACTACGGCCCACCACAGCCCGTCCCAGCCCACCACAGCCCGTCCCAGCCTGTCCCAGCCCGTCCCCGCCCACCACAGCCCGTCCCTGCCCACCACAGACTGTCCCAGCCCACCACAGACCGGCCCACCACAGCCCGTCCCAGCCCACCACAGACCGTCACAGCCTGTCCCAGCCCACCACAGACTGTCCCAGCCCACCACAGCCCGTCCCAGCACACCACAGCCCGTCCCAGCACACCACAGCCCGTCCCAGCCCGTCCCAGCCCACCACAGCCCGTCCCAGCCTGTCCCAGCCCACCACGGCCCACCACAGCCCATCACAGCCCATCACAGCCCACCACGGTCCACCACAGACCACCACAGTTCGTCCCAGTCCTCCACAACCCGTCGCGGACCACCACGGCCCGTCCCGGCCCACCACGGCCCGTCCCGGCCCACCACGGCCTGTCACAGCCAAACACAGCCTGTCCCAGACAAACACAGCCTTTCCTGGCCCACCACGGCCCGTCCCGGCCCACCACGGCCCGGCCCGGCCCGCCACGGCCCGTCCCAGCCCACCACGGCTTGTCCCAACCCGCCACGGCCCGTCCCAGCCCGCCACGGCCCATCCCAGCCCGCCACGGCCCGTCCCAGCCCACCACAGCCCGCCCTAGCCCACCACAGACCACCACAGTTCATCCCAGCCCACCACGGCCCGTCCCAGCCCACCATGGCACACTACAGCCCGTCCCAGCCCTCCACAGCCCACCACAGCCCACTACAGCCCGTCCCAGCCCACCACAGCCCGTCCCAGCCCACCACAGCCCACCACAGCCCGTCCCAGCCCGTCCTAGCCTGTCCCAGCTCATCCCAGCCCACCACAGCCCACCACAGTCCGTCCCAGCCCACCACAGGCCACTACAGCATACCACAGGCCACTACAACACACCACAGCCCGTCACAGCTCGTCCCAGCTCGTCATAGCACGTCCCAGCCCACCACAGCATGTCCCAGGCCCCCACAGCCCACGACAGCCCTTCCCAGCCCACGACAGCCCGTCCCAGCCCACCACAGCCCGTCCCAGCCTGTCCCGGCCCACCACGGCCAACCACGGTCCACCATGGCCCACCAGAGCACACCACGGCCCACCACGGCCCTTCCCAGTCCACCACAGCCCACCACAGCCCGTCCCAGCCCACCACAAGCCGTCCTAGCCCACCACAGACCTCCAGAGCCCGTCTCAGCTCACCACAGCCTATCCCAGCCCACCACGGCCCACCACGGCCCACCGCAGAATATCCCAACCCGTCCCAGCCCACCACGGCCCGTCCCAGCCCACCACGGCCCGTCCCAGCCCACCACAGCTCGTCCCAGCCCACCACAGCCCACAAGAGCTTGTCACAGACCACCACAGCCCTTCCCAGCCCACCACAGCCCACTACGGCCAACTACAGCCCGTCCCAGCCCACCACAGCCCGTCCCAGCCCACCACAGCCCGTCCCAGCCCACCACAGCCCGTCCCAGCCCACCACAGCCCGTCCCAGCTCGTCCCAGACCACCACAGCCCACAAGAGCTTGTCACAGACCACCACAGCCCGTCCCAGCCCACCACAGCCCACTACGGCCCACCACAGCCCGTCCCAGCCCACCACAGCCCGTCCCAGCCTGTCCCAGCCCGTCCCCGCCCACCACAGCCCGTCCCTGCCCACCACAGACTGTCCCAGCCCACCACAGACCGGCCCACCACAGCCCGTCCCAGCCCACCACAGCCTGTCCCAGCCCACCACAGACCGTCACAGCCTGTCCCAGCCCACCACAGACTGTCCCAGCCCACCACAGCCCGTCCCAGCACACCACAGCCCGTCCCAGCACACCACAGCCCGTCCCAGCCCGTCCCAGCCCACCACAGCCCGTCCCAGCCTGTCCCAGCCCACCACGGCCCACCACAGCCCATCACAGCCCATCACAGCCCACCACGGTCCACCACAGACCACCACAGTTCGTCCCAGTCCTCCACAACCCGTCGCGGACCACCACGGCCCGTCCCGGCCCACCACGGCCCGTCCCGGCCCACCACGGCCTGTCACAGCCAAACACAGCCTGTCCCAGACAAACACAGCCTTTCCTGGCCCACCACGGCCCGGCCCGGCCCACCACGGCCCGGCCCGGCCCGCCACGGCCCGTCCCAGCCCACCACGGCTTGTCCCAACCCGCCACGGCCCGTCCCAGCCCGCCACGGCCCATCCCAGCCCGCCACGGCCCGTCCCAGCCCACCACAGCCCGCCCTAGCCCACCACAGACCACCACAGTTCATCCCAGCCCACCACGGCCCGTCCCAGCCCACCATGGCACACTACAGCCCGTCCCAGCCCTCCACAGCCCACCACAGCCCACTACAGCCCGTCCCAGCCCACCACAGCCCGTCCCAGCCCACCACAGCCCACCACAGCCCGTCCCAGCCCGTCCTAGCCTGTCCCAGCTCATCCCAGCCCACCACAGCCCACCACAGTCCGTCCCAGCCCACCACAGGCCACTACAGCATACCACAGGCCACTACAACACACCACAGCCCGTCACAGCTCGTCCCAGCTCGTCATAGCACGTCCCAGCCCACCACAGCATGTCCCAGGCCCCCACAGCCCACGACAGCCCTTCCCAGCCCACGACAGCCCGTCCCAGCCCACCACAGCCCGTCCCAGCCTGTCCCGGCCCACCACGGCCAACCACGGTCCACCATGGCCCACCAGAGCACACCACGGCCCACCACGGCCCTTCCCAGTCCACCACAGCCCACCACAGCCTTTCCCAGCCCACCACGGCCCGTTCCAGCCCACCACGGCCCACCCCAGCCCACCACAGCCTGTCCAAGCCCAGCACAGCCCTCCACAACCCTCCACAGCCCGTCCCAACCCTCCACAGCTCATCCCAGCTTACCACAGCCCGTCGCAGCCCAACACAGCTTATCCCAGCCCACCGCAGCCCGTCCCAGCCCACCGCAGCCCGTCCTAGCCCACCGAAACCCGTCCCAGCCCACCGCAACCTGTCCCAGCCCACCACAGGTCACCACAGCCCACCACCGGTCACCACAGCCTGTTTCAGCCCACCACGGCAAACCACGGCCCGTCCCAGCCCACCACGGCCCGCCATGGCCCACCACAGCTCGTCCCAGATAAACACGGCGCACCACAGCCCACCACGGCCCGTCCCGGCCCACCACAGCCCGTCCCAGCCCACCACAGCCCGTCCCAGCCCACCACAGCCCGTCCCAGCCCACCACAGCACACCACAGCCCACCACAGCCCGTCCCAGCTCACCACTGCCCACCACAGCTCGTCCCAGTTCACCACAGCCCGTCACAGCCCGTCCCAGCCCGTCCCAGCCCACCACAGCCTGTCCCAGCCCATCACAGCCTGTCCCAGCCCGTCCCATTCCACCACACCGAGTCCCAGCCCACCACAGCCCGTCCCAGCCCGTCCCAGCTTGTCCTTGCACACCACAGCTCGTCCAAGCACACCACAGCCCGTCCCAGCACACCACAGCCCGTCCCAGCCCACCCCAGCCCGTCCCAGCCCACCACAGCCCGTCCCAGCCCACCACAGACCATCCCAGCACACCACAGCCCGTCCCACCTTACCACAGCCCACCACAGCCCGTCCCGGCCCACTACAACTCGTCCCAGCCCACCACAGCCCACCACAGCCCGTCCCGGCCCACTACAACTCGTCCCAGCCCACCACAGCACACCACAGCCCGTCCCAGCCCACCACAACCCATCCCAGCACACCACAGACCACCACAGCCCGTCCCAAACCACCAGAGCCCGTCCCAGCCCAACACAGCCCACCACAGTCCGTCCCGGCCCACTACAACTTGTCCCAGCCCACCACAGCCCGTCCCAGCCAACCACAGCCCGTCCCAGCCCAACTCAGCTCACCACAGCCCGTCCCACCCCACCACAGCCCACCAGATCCCGTCCCGGACCACCACAGCCCGTCCCAGCCCAACACAGCCCGTCCCCACCCAACACAGCCCGTCCCAGCCCCTCCCAGCCCGTCTCAGCCCACCACAGCCCACTACGGCCAACTACAGCCCGTCCCAGCCCACCACAGCCCGTCCCAGCCCACCACAGCCCGTCCCAGCCCACCACAGCCCGTCCCAGCCCACCACAGCCCGTCCCAGCTCGTCCCAGACCACCACAGCCCACAAGAGCTTGTCACAGACCACCACAGCCCGTCCCAGCCCACCACAGCCCACTACGGCCCACCACAGCCCGTCCCAGCCCACCACAGCCCGTCCCAGCCCACCACAGCCCGTCCCAGCCCACCACAGCCCGTCCCAAACCACCACAGCCTGTCACAGCACACCACAGCCCGTAACAGCCCACCACAGCAAGTACCAGCCCGTCCCAGCCCACCACGGCCCGTCTCAGCCCACCACGGCCCATCTCAGCTCACCACAACCCGTCCCAGACGACCACAGCCCGTCCCAGCCCGTCCCAGCCCGTCCCAGCCCACCACAGCCCGTCCCAGCCCACCACAGCCCGTCCCCGCCCACCACAGCCCGTCACCGCCCACCACAGCCCGTCCCAGCCCACCACAGCCCGTCCCTGCTCCTCCCTGCCCGTCCCAGCCCACCACAGAATGTCCCAGCCCACCACAGACCGTCCCAGGCCGTCTCCGCCCACCACAGCCCGTCTCCGCCCAACACAGCCCGTCCCCGCCCACCGCAGCCCGTTCCCGCAAACCACAGCTTGTCCCAGCCCACCACAGCCCGTCCCAGCCCGTCCCAGCCCAACCACAGCCCGTTCCAGACCACCAGAGCCCACCACAGCCCACCACAGAATGTCCCAGGCCACCACAGCCTGTCTCAGCCTATCCCAGCCTGTCCCAGCCCGTCCCAGCCGACAGCAGCCCGTCCCAGCCCACCACAGCCCGTCCCAGCCCACCACAGCCCGTCCCAGCCCACCACAGCCCGTCCCAGCCTGTCCCAGCCCGTCCCCGCCCACCACAGCCCGTCCCTGCCCACCACAGACTGTCCCAGCCCACCACAGACCGGCCCACCACAGCCCGTCCCAGCCCACCACAGCCTGTCCCAGCCCACCACAGACCGTCACAGCCTGTCCCAGCCCACCACAGACTGTCCCAGCCCACCACAGCCCGTCCCAGCACACCACAGCCCGTCCCAGCACACCACAGCCCGTCCCAGCCCGTCCCAGCCCACCACAGCCCGTCCCAGCCCGTCCCAGCCCACCACAGCCCGTCCCAGCCTGTCCCAGCCCACCACGGCCCACCACAGCCCACCACGGTCCACCACAGACCACCACAGTTCGTCCCAGTCCTCCACAACCCGTCGCGGACCACCACGGCCCGTCCCGGCCCACCACGGCCCGTCCCGGCCCACCACGGCCTGTCACAGCCAAACACAGCCTGTCCCAGACAAACACAGCCTTTCCTGGCCCACCACGGCCCGTCCCGGCCCACCACGGCCCGGCCCGGCCCGCCACGGCCCGTCCCAGCCCACCACGGCTTGTCCCAACCCGCCACGGCCCGTCCCAGCCCGCCACGGCCCATCCCAGCCCGCCACGGCCCGTCCCAGCCCACCACAGCCCGCCCTAGCCCACCACAGACCACCACAGTTCATCCCAGCCCACCACGGCCCGTCCCAGCCCACCATGGCACACTACAGCCCGTCCCAGCCCTCCACAGCCCACCACAGCCCACTACAGCCCGTCCCAGCCCACCACAGCCCGTCCCAGCCCACCACAGCCCACCACAGCCCGTCCCAGCCCGTCCTAGCCTGTCCCAGCTCATCCCAGCCCACCACAGCCCACCACAGTCCGTCCCAGCCCACCACAGGCCACTACAGCATACCACAGGCCACTACAACACACCACAGCCCGTCACAGCTCGTCCCAGCTCGTCATAGCACGTCCCAGCCCACCACAGCATGTCCCAGGCCCCCACAGCCCACGACAGCCCTTCCCAGCCCACGACAGCCCGTCCCAGCCCACCACAGCCCGTCCCAGCCTGTCCCGGCCCACCACGGCCAACCACGGTCCACCATGGCCCACCAGAGCACACCACGGCCCACCACGGCCCTTCCCAGTCCACCACAGCCCACCACAGCCTTTCCCAGCCCACCACGGCCCGTTCCAGCCCACCACGGCCCACCCCAGCCCACCACAGCCTGTCCAAGCCCAGCACAGCCCTCCACAACCCTCCACAGCCCGTCCCAACCCTCCACAGCTCATCCCAGCTTACCACAGCCCGTCGCAGCCCAACACAGCTTATCCCAGCCCACCGCAGCCCGTCCCAGCCCACCGCAGCCCGTCCTAGCCCACCGAAACCCGTCCCAGCCCACCGCAACCTGTCCCAGCCCACCACAGGTCACCACAGCCCACCACCGGTCACCACAGCCTGTTTCAGCCCACCACGGCAAACCACGGCCCGTCCCAGCCCACCACGGCCCGCCATGGCCCACCACAGCTCGTCCCAGATAAACACGGCGCACCACAGCCCACCACGGCCCGTCCCGGCCCACCACAGCCCGTCCCAGCCCACCACAGCCCGTCCCAGCCCACCACAGCCCGTCCCAGCCCACCACAGCACACCACAGCCCACCACAGCCCGTCCCAGCTCACCACTGCCCACCACAGCTCGTCCCAGTTCACCACAGCCCGTCACAGCCCGTCCCAGCCCGTCCCAGCCCACCACAGCCTGTCCCAGCCCATCACAGCCTGTCCCAGCCCGTCCCATTCCACCACACCGAGTCCCAGCCCACCACAGCCCGTCCCAGCCCGTCCCAGCTTGTCCTTGCACACCACAGCTCGTCCAAGCACACCACAGCCCGTCCCAGCACACCACAGCCCGTCCCAGCCCACCCCAGCCCGTCCCAGCCCACCACAGCCCGTCCCAGCCCACCACAGACCATCCCAGCACACCACAGCCCGTCCCACCTTACCACAGCCCACCACAGCCCGTCCCGGCCCACTACAACTCGTCCCAGCCCACCACAGCCCACCACAGCCCGTCCCGGCCCACTACAACTCGTCCCAGCCCACCACAGCACACCACAGCCCGTCCCAGCCCACCACAACCCATCCCAGCACACCACAGACCACCACAGCCCGTCCCAAACCACCAGAGCCCGTCCCAGCCCAACACAGCCCACCACAGTCCGTCCCGGCCCACTACAACTTGTCCCAGCCCACCACAGCCCGTCCCAGCCAACCACAGCCCGTCCCAGCCCAACTCAGCTCACCACAGCCCGTCCCACCCCACCACAGCCCACCAGATCCCGTCCCGGACCACCACAGCCCGTCCCAGCCCAACACAGCCCGTCCCCACCCAACACAGCCCGTCCCAGCCCCTCCCAGCCCGTCTCAGCCCACCACAGCCTGTCCCAGCCTGTCCCAGCTCGTCCAAGCCTGTCCCAGACCCCCAGAGCCCGTCGCAGCCCACCACAGCTCGTCACAGCCCGTCCCAGCTCTCCACAACCCACCGCAGCCCGTCCCAGCCCACCACAGCCCGTCCCAGCCCAACACGGCCCACGAAAGCCCACCACAGCCCACCACGCCCCGTCTCAGCCCACCACGGCCCACCACAAGCCGTCCTAGCCCACCACAGACCTCCAGAGCCCGTCTCAGCTCACCACAGCCTATCCCAGCCCACCACGGCCCACCACGGCCCACCGCAGAATATCCCAACCCGTCCCAGCCCACGACAGCCCTTCCCAGCCCACGACAGCCCATCCCAGCCCACCACAGCCCGTCCCAGCCCACCACAGACCACTACAGAACACCACAGACCACTACAGAGCACCACAGCCTACCGCAGCCCACCACAGCCCGTCCTCGCCCACCACAGCCCGTCCCCGCCCACCACAGCCCGTCCCAGCTTGTCCCAGACCGTCCCAGCTCGTCCCAGACCGTCCCAGGCCTTCCCAGCCCACCACAGCCCGTCCCGGACCACGACAGCCCCTCCCGGACCTACCACAACCCGTCCCCGACCACCACAGCAGGTCCAAGCCCACCACAGCCTGTCCCAGCCCACCACAGACCGTCCCAGCTCTCCACAGCTCTCCATAGCCCGTCCCAATCCTCCACAGCCCGTCCCAGCCTAACACAGCCCGTCCCAGCCCACCACAGCCCATCCCAGCCCACCACAGCCCGTCCCAGCCCACCACAGCCCCACCCAGCCCATCACAGGCCACTACAGCACACCACAGCCTACCGCAGACCACCACAGCCCGTCCCACCCCGTCACAGCTCGTACCAGCCCGACACAGCCCACCACAGCCCGTCTCAGTTCACCACAGCCGTTCCCAGCCCACCACGGCCCACCACAGCCCGTCCCAGCTAAACACAGTCCGTCCCAGCCCACCACACTCACCACAACTCGTCCCAGACCGTTCCAGCACAGCACAGCCCATGCAAGCCCACCACAGCCCGTCCCAGCCCACCATAGCCGTTCTAGCCCACCACAGCCCGTTCCAGCCCACCACAGCGCTTTCCAGCCCACCGCAGCCTGTCCCAGCCCACCATGGCACACCACAGCCCACCACAGCCCGTCCCAGACCACCACAGCCCACCATAGCTTACCACGGCCCACCACAGCCTGTCCCAGCCCATCCCAGACCACCACAGCCCGTCACAGCCCGTCACAGCCCACCACATAAAGTACCAGCCCATAGAAGCCCACCACAGCCCGTCCCAGCCCACCACGGCCCGTCCAAGCCCACCCCAGCCCACCAAAGCCCACCACAGCCCATCTCAGCTCACCACAACCCGTGCCAGACCACCACAGCCCACCACAGCCGGTTACAGCTTATCACAGCCCATCCCAGCCCGCCACAGCCCGTCCCGGACCTACCAGAACCCGTCCCTGACCACCACAGCGGGCCCAAGCCCACCACAGCCCGTCCCAGCCCACCACAGCCTGTCCCAACCCACCAAAGCCCATTCCAGCCCTTCCCAACCCACCACAGCCGGTTTGAGACCACCAGAGCCCGTCCCAGCCCACCACAGCCCGTCCCCGCCCACCACAGCCCATCCCTGCCCACCACAGCCCGTCCCAGCTCGTCCCAGCCCGTCCCAGGCCTTCCCAGCCCACCACAGCCCGTCCCGGACCACGACAGCCCGTCCCGGACCTACCACAACCCGTCCCCGACCACAACAGCAGGTCCAAGCCCACCACAGCCTGTCCCAGCCCACCAAAGTTCGTCCCAGCCCACCACAGCCCATCCCAACCCACCACAGCCCATTCCAGCCCTTCCCAGCCCACCACAGCCCGGTCCATACCACCAGAGCCCGTCCCAGCCCACCACAGACCACCACAGTTCGTCCCAGCCCGCCACAACCCGTCCCAGCCCACCACAGCCCGTCCCGACCCACCACGGCCCGTCCCAGCCCACCACAGCCTGTCCCAGCCCACCACGGCCCGTCCCAAACCACCGCGGCCCGTCCCAGCCCACCACAGACCACCACAGTTCGTCCCAGCCCACCACAACCAGTCCCAGCCCGCCACAACCCGTCCCAGCTCGCCACGGCCCGTCCTGGCCCACCACAGCCCGTTCCAGACCACCACAGACCGTCGCAGCTCACCACAGAAAGTCCCAGCCCGTCACAGAACACCACAACCCGTCACCGCCCACCACAGCCCTTCCAAGGCGTCCCAGCCCGTCCCAGCCCACCACAACCAACCACAGCCCGTCCCCGTCCCACCACAGCCTGTCCCAGCCCACCACAGCCCTTTCCAGCCCACCGTAGCCTGTCCCAGCCCACCATGGCACACCACAGCCCACCACAGCCCGTCCCAGCCCACCACAGCCCACCATGGCTTACCACGGCCCACCACAGCCTGTCCTAGCCCATCCCAGACCACCACAGCCCGTCCCAGCCCACCACAGCCCACCACAGCCCGTCCCGGCCCACCACAGTCCACCATAGCCCGTCTCAACTCACCACAACCCACCACAGCACACCACAGCCCGTCCCAGGTCACCACAGCCCACCACAGCCCGTCCCGGCCCACCAGTGCCTGTCCCAGCCCACCACGGCCCGTCTCAGCCCACCACGGCCCGTCTCAGCCCACCACGGCCCATCTCAGCTCACCACAACCCGTCCCAGCCCGTCCCAGCCCACCACATCCCGTCCCAGCCCACCACAGCCCGTCCCAGCCCACCACAGCCCGTCCCAGCCCACCACAGCCCGTCCCAGCCCACCACAGCCCGTCCCAGCCTGTTTCAGCCCACCACGGCTAACCACGGCCTGTCCCGGCCCACCACGGCCAACCACGGTCCACCATGGCCCACCAGAGCACACCACGGTCCACCACAGCCCTTCCCAGTACACCACAGTCCACCACAGCCCGTCCCAGCCCACCACGGCCCACCCCAGCCCACCACGGCCCACCCCAGCCCACCACAGCCCGTCCCAGCCCATCCCAGCCCGTCGCAGCCCATCCCAGCCCGTCCCAGCACACCACAGCCCATCCCAGTCTACCACAGACCGTCCCAGCATGTCCCAGCCCGTCCCAGCCCATCACAGCCCGTTCCAGACCACCACAGCCCGTTCCAGCCCACCACAGCCTGTCCCAGCCCTTCCCAGCCTGTCTCAGCTCACCACAGACCGTCACCGCCCACCACAGCCCGTCACCGCCCACCACAGCCCGTCCCAGCCCACCACAGCCCGTCCCAGCCCACCACACCCCGTCCCTGCTCCTCCCAGCCCGTCCCAGCCCACCACAGACCGTCCCAGGCCGTCTCCGCCCACCACAGCCCGTCTCCGCCCACCACAGCCCGTCCCCGCCCACCGCAGCCCGTTCCCGCAAACCACAGCTTGTCCCAGCCCACCACAGCCCGTCCCAGCCCGTCCCAGCCCAACCACAGCCCGTTCCAGACCACCAGAGCACACCAGAGCCCACCAAAGAATGTCCCAGGCCACCACAGCCTGTCTCAGCCTATCCCAGCCTGTCCCAGCCCGTCCCAGCCGACAGCAGCCCGTCCCAGCCCACCACAGCCCGTCCCAGCCCACCACAGCCCGTCCCAGCCTGTCCCAGCCCGTCCCCGCCAACCACAGCCCGTCCCAGCCCACCACAGACCGGCCCACCACAGCCCGTCCCAGCCCACCACAGCCTCTCCCAGCCCACCACAGACCGTCACAGCCTGTCCCAGCCCACCACAGACCGTCCCAGCCCACCACAGCCCGTCCCAGCACACCACAGCCCGTCCCAGCCCGTCCCAGCCCACCACAGCCCGTCCCAGCCTGTCCCAGCCCACCACGGCCCACCAAAGCCCATCACAGCCCACCACGGTCCACCACAGACCACCACAGACCACCACAGTTCGTCCCAGTCCTCCACAACCCGTCGCGGCCCACCACGGCCCGTCCCGGCCCACCACGGCCCGTCCCGGCCCACCACGGCCCGTCCCGGCCAACCACGGCCTGTCACAGCCAAACACAGCCTGTCCCAGACAAACACAGCCTTTCCTGGCCCACCACGGCCCGGCCCGGCCCACCACGGCCCGTCCCAGCCCGCCACGGCCCGTCCCAACCCGCCACGGCCCGTCCCAGCCCGCCACGGCCCGTCCCAGCCCGCCACGGCCCGTCCCAGCCCACCACGGCCCGTCCCAGCCCACCACAGCCCCACCCAGCCCATCACAGGCCACTACAGCACACCACAGCCTACCGCAGACCACCACAGCCCGTCCCACCCCGTCACAGCTCGTACCAGCCCGACACAGCCCACCACAGCCCGTCTCAGCTCACCACAGCCTGTCCCAGCCCACCACGGCCCACCACAGCCCGTCCCAGCTAAACACAGTCCGTCCCAGCCCACCACACTCTCCACAACTCGTCCCAGACCGTTCCAGCACAGCACAGCCCATCCAAGCCCACCACAGCCCGTCCCAGCCCACCATAGCCGTTCTAGCCCGTCCCAGCCCACCACAGCCCCTCCCAGCCCCCCACAGCCCACCACAGCCCCTCCCAGCCCCCCACAGCCCCTCCCAGCCCTACACAGGCCGTCCCAGCCCGTCCCAGCCCACCACAGTGCGTCCAAGTCCGTCGCAGCCCACCAGAGCCCGTCCCAGCCCTCCACAGCCCACCAGAGCCTGTCCCCCGCCCACCCCGGCCCATCACAGCCCGTCTCAGCTCATCACAGCTCGTCCCAGCCCACCACAGCCCGTCCCAGCCCACCACAGCCCGTCCCAGCCCACCACAAACAACCACAGCCCGTCCCCATCCCACCAGAGCCTGTCCCAGCCCACCACGGCCCGTCCCGGCCCACCACGGCCCGTCCCAGCCCACCCCAGCCTGTCCCAGCCTACCACAGCCCGTCCCAGCCCACCACAGCCCGTCCCAGACCACCACAGCCCGTCCCACCACACCACAGACCGACCCAGCCCACCACGGCCCATCACAGCTTACCACGGCCCACCACGGCTTGCCTCGGCCCAGCCCAGCCCACCACAGCTCGTCCCAGCCCACCACGGCCCGTCCCAGCCCGCCACGGCCCGTCCCAACCCGCCACGGCCCGTCCCAGCCCGCCACGGCCCGTACCAGCCCGCCACAGTTTGTCCCAGCCTACCACAGCCCGTCCCAGATCACCACAGCCCGTCCCAGCCCACCACCGACCACCACAGTTCATCCCAGCCCACCACAGTTCGTCCCAGCCCGCCACGGTCCGTCCCGGCCCACCACGGCCCGTCCCAGCTCACCACAGCCTGTCCCAGCCCACCACGGGCTGTCCCAGCCGACCACGGCCCGTCCCAGCCCACCACGGCCCGTCCCAGCCCGTCCCAGCCCACGACAACCCGTCCCAGCCCACGAAAGCCCGTCCCAGCTTACCACATCCCATCCCAGCATACCACAGCCCATCACAGCCCACCACGGTCCACCACAGACCACCACAGACCACCACAGTTCGTCCCAGTCCTCCACAACCCGTCCCAGCCCGCCACGGCCCGTCCCGGCCCACCACGGCCCGTCCCGGCCCACCACGGCCCGTCCCGGCCCGCCAGGGCCCGTCCCAGCCCACCACGGCCCGTCCCAGCCCACCACAGCCCGCCCCAGCCCACCACAGCCCACCACAGTTCATCCCAGCCCACCACAGCCCGTCCCAGCCCACCACGGAACACTACAGCCCGTCCCAGCCCACCACAGCCCATCCCAGCCCACCACAGCCCACCACAGCCTGTCCCAGCTCATCCCAGCCCACCACAGCCCACCACAGTTTGTCCCAGCCACCACAGCCCGTCCCAGCCCACCACAGGCCACTACAGCATACCACAGGCCACTACAGCATACCACAGCCCGTCACAGCTCGTCCCAGCTCGTCACAGCACGTCCCAGCGCACCACAGCCCACCCCAGCATGTCCCAGGCCCCCACAGCCCACGACAGCCCACCACAGCCCACGACAGCCCTTCCCAGCCCACGACAGCCCATCCCAGCCCACCACAGCCCGTCCCAGCCCACCACAGACCACTACAGAACACCACAGACCACTACAGAACACCTCAGACCACTACAGAGCACCACAGCCTACCGCAGCCCACCACAGCCCGTCCCAGCTCGTCCCAGCCCGTCCCCGCCCACCACAGCCCGTCCCCGCCCACCACAGCTTGTCCCAGCTCGTCCCAGCCCGTCCCAGGCCTTCCCAGCCCACCACAGCCCGTCCCGGACCACGACAGCCCCTCCCGGACCTACCACAACCCGTCCCCGACCACCACAGCAGGTCCAAGCCCACCACAGCCTGTCCCAGCCCACCACAGACCGTCCCAGCTCTCCACAGCTCTCCATAGCCCGTCCCAATCCTCCACAGCCCATCCCAGCCTAACACAGCCCGTCCCAGCCCAACACAGCTTATCCCAGCCCACCACAGCCCGTCCCAGCCCACCACAGCCCCTCCCAGCCCCCCACAGCCCACCACAGCCCCTCCCAGCCCCCCACAGCCCCTCCCAGCCCTACACAGGCCGTCCCAGCCCGTCCCAGCCCACCACAGTGCGTCCAAGTCCGTCGCAGCCCACCAGAGCCCGTCCCAGCCCTCCACAGCCCACCAGAGCCTGTCCCCGCCCACCCCGGCCCATCACAGCCCGTCTCAGCTCATCACAGCTCGTCCCAGCCCACCACAGCCCGTCCCAGCCCACCACAGCCCGTCCCAGCCCACCACAAACAACCACAGCCCGTCCCCATCCCACCAGAGCCTGTCCCAGCCCACCACGGCCCGTCCCGGCCCACCACGGCCCGTCCCAGCCCACCCCAGCCTGTCCCAGCCTACCACAGCCCGTCCCAGCCCACCACAGCCCGTCCCAGACCACCACAGCCCGTCCCACCACACCACAGACCGACCCAGCCCACCACGGCCCATCACAGCTTACCACGGCCCACCACGGCTTGCCTCGGCCCAGCCCAGCCCACCACAGCTCGTCCCAGCCCACCACGGCCCGTCCCAGCCCGCCACGGCCCGTCCCAACCCGCCACGGCCCGTCCCAGCCCGCCACGGCCCGTACCAGCCCGCCACAGTTTGTCCCAGCCTACCACAGCCCGTCCCAGATCACCACAGCCCGTCCCAGCCCACCACCAACCACCACAGTTCATCCCAGCCCACCACAGTTCGTCCCAGCCCGCCACGGTCCGTCCCGGCCCACCACGGCCCGTCCCAGCCCACCACGGGCTGTCCCAGCCGACCACGGCCCGTCCCAGCCCACCACGGCCCGTCCCAGCCCGTCCCAGCCCACGACAACCCGTCCCAGCCCACGAAAGCCCGTCCCAGCTTACCACATCCCATCCCAGCATACCACAGCCCATCACAGCCCACCACGGTCCACCACAGACCACCACAGACCACCACAGTTCGTCCCAGTCCTCCACAACCCGTCCCAGCCCGCCACGGCCCGTCCCGGCCCACCACGGCCCGTCCCGGCCCACCACGGCCCGTCCCGGCCCGCCAGGGCGCGTCCCAGCCCACCACGGCCCGTCCCAGCCCACCACAGCCCGCCCCAGCCCACCACAGCCCACCACAGTTCATCCCAGCCCACCACAGCCCGTCCCAGCCCACCACGGAACACTACAGCCCGTCCCAGCCCACCACAGCCCATCCCAGCCCACCACAGCCCACCACAGCCTGTCCCAGCTCATCCCAGCCCACCACAGCCCACCACAGTTTGTCCCAGCCCACCACAGCCCGTCCCAGCCCACCACAGGCCACTACAGCATACCACAGGCCACTACAGCATACCACAGCCCGTCACAGCTCGTCCCAGCTCGTCACAGCACGTCCCAGCGCACCACAGCCCACCCCAGCATGTCCCAGGCCCCCACAGCCCACGACAGCCCACCACAGCCCACGACAGCCCTTCCCAGCCCACGACAGCCCATCCCAGCCCACCACAGCCCGTCCCAGCCCACCACAGACCACTACAGAACACCACAGACCACTACAGAACACCTCAGACCACTACAGAGCACCACAGCCTACCGCAGCCCACCACAGCCCGTCCCAGCTCGTCCCAGCCCGTCCCCGCCCACCACAGCCCGTCCCCGCCCACCACAGCTTGTCCCAGCTCGTCCCAGCCCGTCCCAGGCCTTCCCAGCCCACCACAGCCCGTCCCGGACCACGACAGCCCCTCCCGGACCTACCACAACCCGTCCCCGACCACCACAGCAGGTCCAAGCCCACCACAGCCTGTCCCAGCCCACCACAGACCGTCCCAGCTCTCCACAGCTCTCCATAGCCCGTCCCAATCCTCCACAGCCCATCCCAGCCTAACACAGCCCGTCCCAGCCCAACACAGCTTATCCCAGCCCACCACAGCCCGTCCCAGCCCACCACAGCCCGTCCCAGCCCACCACAGCCCGTCCCAGCCCACGACAGCCCGTCCCAGCCCACCACAGCCCGTCACAGCCCACCACAGCCTGGCACAGCCCGTCCCAGCCCGTCCTAGCCCGGCATAGCCCGTCCCAGCTCGGCACAGCCCACCACAGCCCGGCAAGGCCCACCACAGACCGTCCCAGCCTGTCCCAGCCCTTCCCAGCCCGTCCTAGCCCACCACAGCCCGGCACAGCCCACTACAGCCCACCACAGCCCACCAGAGCCCGTCCCAGCCCACCAGAGCCCGCCCCGAGCCACCACGGCCCATCCCAGCCCACCATGGCTGACCACAGCCTGTCCCAGCCCACTACAGCCGCTGCCAGCCCACCACAGCCCACCAGAGCCCGTCCCAGCCCACCACGGCCGGTCCCGGCCCACCACGGCCCACCACAGCCCGTCCCAGCACATCACAGCCTGTCCCAGCCCACCACAGCCCGTGCCAGCCCACCACGGCTGACCACAGCCCGTGCCAGGCCACCACGGCCCACCACAGCCCATCACAGTTCACCACGGCCCTTCCCAGCCCACCACGGACCACAGCAGCCCACCACGGCCCGTCCCAGTTCACCATGGCCTGTCCCAGCCCACCACAGCCCATCCCAGACCACCACAGACCGTCCCAGCCCACCACAGCTTGTCCCAGCACATCACAGCCCGTCCCAGCCAGCCACAGCCCACCGCAGCCCATCCCAGCCCACCCCAGCCAGCCACAGCCCACCACAGCACGTCCCAGACCGTCCCAATCCTTCCCAGCCCATCCTAGCCAAACAAAGACCGCCACAGCCCACCACAGCCCACCACAGCCCGTCCCAACCCACCAGAGCCCGTCCGGAGCCACAACGGCCCGTCCCAGCCCACCACGGCTGACCACAGCCCGTCCCAGCCCACCACAGCCCGTCCAAGCCCACCACAGCACGTCCCTGCCCACCACAGCACGTCCCCGCCCACCACAGCCCACCACAGCCCACCACAGCCCACCACAGTGCATCCCAGCCTGTCCCAGCCCACCACAGCCCATCACAGCACGTCCCAGCTCGTCCCAGCCCACCACAGCTTATCCCAGCCCACCATAGCCCGTCCCAGCTCACCACAACCCACCATAGCCCGTCCCAGCCCGTCCCAGCCCGGCCTAGCCCACCACAGCCCGTCCCCGCCAACCACAGCCCGTCCCCGCCCACCACAGCCCGTCCCCGCCCACCACAGCCCGTCCCCGCCCACCACAGGCGGTCCCAGCCCACCACAGCCCGTCCCAGCCCACCACTGCCCGTCCCAGCCCGTCCCAGCCCGTCCCAACCCACCACAGCCCGTCCCAGCCCACCACAGCCCACCACAGGCCACCGCAGGCCATCCCAGCCCAAAACAGACGGTCCCAGCCAACCACAGCCCGTCGAGCCCACCACAGCCCGTCCCAGCCCTCCACAGCCCACCACAGCCCGTCCCAGGTCACCACAGCCCGTCCCAGCCTACCACAGCCCACCACGGCTCACCACGGCCCACTACAGTCCACCACGGCCAACGACGGCCCGCCACAGCCCGCCACAGACTGTCCCGGCCCGCCAAAGCCCATCCCAGCCTGCCACAGCCCGACCCAGCCCACCACAGCCTGTCACAGCCCACCACAGCCCGTCCCTGACCACAACAGCCCGTCCCAGCCCACCACAACCCACCACAGACCGTCCCAACACACCACAGCCCGTCTAAGCTCACCATAACCCACCACAGCCCACCACAGCCCGTCCCGGCCCACCACAACTCGTCCCAGCCCACCACAGGCCGTCCCGGCCCACCACAGGCCGTCCCGGCCCACAACAGCCCGTCACAGCCCACCACAGCCTGGCACAGCCCGTCCCAGCCCATCCTAGCCCGGCATAGCCCGTCCCAGCTCGGCACAGCCCACCACAGCCCGGCAAGGCCCACCACAGACCGTCCCAGCCTGTCCCAGCCCTTCCCAGCCCGTCCTAGCCCACCACAGCCCGGCACAGCCCACCACAGCCCACCACAGCCCACCAGAGCCCGTCCCGGCCCACCAGAGCCCACCCCGAGCCACCACGGCCCGTCCCAGCCCACCATGGCTGACCACAGCCTGTCCGAGCCCACTAGAGCCGCTGCCAGCCCACCACAGCCCACCAGAGCCCGTCCCAGCCCACCACGGCCGGTCCCGGCCCACCACGGCCCACCACAGCCCGTCCCAGCACATCACAGCCTGTCCCAGCCCACCACAGCTCGTCACAGCCCACCACAGCCCGTGCCAGCCCACCACGGCTGACCACAGCCCGTGCCAGGCCACCACGGCCCACCACAGCCCATCACAGTTCACCACGGCCCTTCCCAGCCCACCACGGACCACCGCAGCCCACCACGGCCCGTCCCAGTTCACCATGGCCTGTCCCAGCCCACCACAGCCCATCCCAGACCACCACAGACCGTCCCAGCCCACCACAGCTTGTCCCAGCACATCACAGCCCGTCCCAGCCAGCCACAGCCCACCGCAGCCCATCCCAGCCCACCCCAGCCAGCCACAGCCCACCACAGCCCACCACAGCACGTCCCAGACCGTCCCAATCCTTCCCAGCCCATCCTAGCCAAACAAAGACCGCCACAGCCCACCACAGCCCACCACAGCCCGTCCCAACCCACCAGAGCCTGTCCGGAGCCACAACGGCCCGTCCCAGCCCACCACGGCTGACCACAGCCCGTCCCAGCCCACCACAGCCCGTCCAAGCCCACCACAGCACGTCCCTGCCCACCACAGGACGTCCCCGCCGACCACAGCCCACCACAGCCCAACACAGTGCATCCCAGCCTGTCCCAGCCCACCACAGCCCATCACAGCACGTCCCAGCTCGTCCCAGCCCACCACAGCTTGCCCCAGCCCACCATAGCCCGTCCAAGCTCACCACAACCCACCATAGCCCGTCCCAGCCCGGCCTAGCCCACCACAGCCCGTCCCCGCCAACCACAGCCCGTCCCCGCCCACCACAGCCCGTCCCCGCCCACCACAGCCCGTCCCCGCCCACCACAGCCGGTCCCAGCCCACCACAGCCCGTCCCAGCCCACCACTGCCCGTCCCAACCCACCACTGCCCGTCCCAGCCCGTCCCAGCCCGTCCCAACCCACCACAGCCCGTCCCAGCCCACCACAGCCCACCACAGGCCACCGCAGGCCATCCCAGCCCAAAACAGACGGTCCCAGCCAACCACAGCCCGTCGAGCCCACCACAGCCCGTCCCAGCCCTCCACAGCCCACCACAGCCCGTCCCAGGTCACCACAGCCCGTCCCAGCCTACCACAGCCCACCACGGCTCACCACGGCCCACTACAGTCCACCACGGCCAACGACGGCCCGCCACAGCCCGCCACAGACTGTCCCGGCCCGCCAAAGCCCATCCCAGCCTGCCACAGCCCGACCCAGCCCACCACAGCCTGTCACAGCCCACCACAGCCCGTCCCTGACCACAACAGCCCGTCCCAGCCCACCACAACCCACCACAGACCGTCCCAACACACCACAGCCCGTCTAAGCTCACCATAACCCACCACAGCCCACCACAGCCCGTCCCGGCCCACCACAACTCGTCCCAGCCCACCACAGGCCGTCCCGGCCCACCACAGGCCGTCCCGGCCCACAACAGCCCGTCACAGCCCACCACAGCCTGGCACAGCCCGTCCCAGCCCATCCTAGCCCGGCATAGCCCGTCCCAGCTCGGCACAGCCCACCACAGCCCGGCAAGGCCCACCACAGACCGTCCCAGCCTGTCCCAGCCCTTCCCAGCCCGTCCTAGCCCACCACAGCCCGGCACAGCCCACCACAGCCCACCACAGCCCACCAGAGCCCGTCCCGGCCCACCAGAGCCCACCCCGAGCCACCACGGCCCGTCCCAGCCCACCATGGCTGACCACAGCCTGTCCGAGCCCACTAGAGCCGCTGCCAGCCCACCACAGCCCACCAGAGCCCGTCCCAGCCCACCACGGCCGGTCCCGGCCCACCACGGCCCACCACAGCCCGTCCCAGCACATCACAGCCTGTCCCAGCCCACCACAGCTCGTCACAGCCCACCACAGCCCGTGCCAGCCCACCACGGCTGACCACAGCCCGTGCCAGGCCACCACGGCCCACCACAGCCCATCACAGTTCACCACGGCCCTTCCCAGCCCACCACGGACCACCGCAGCCCACCACGGCCCGTCCCAGTTCACCATGGCCTGTCCCAGCCCACCACAGCCCATCCCAGACCACCACAGACCGTCCCAGCCCACCACAGCTTGTCCCAGCACATCACAGCCCGTCCCAGCCAGCCACAGCCCACCGCAGCCCATCCCAGCCCACCCCAGCCAGCCACAGCCCACCACAGCCCACCACAGCACGTCCCAGACCGTCCCAATCCTTCCCAGCCCATCCTAGCCAAACAAAGACCGCCACAGCCCACCACAGCCCACCACAGCCCGTCCCAACCCACCAGAGCCTGTCCGGAGCCACAACGGCCCGTCCCAGCCCACCACGGCTGACCACAGCCCGTCCCAGCCCACCACAGCCCGTCCAAGCCCACCACAGCACGTCCCTGCCCACCACAGGACGTCCCCCGCCGACCACAGCCCACCACAGCCCAACACAGTGCATCCCAGCCTGTCCCAGCCCACCACAGCCCATCACAGCACGTCCCAGCTCGTCCCAGCCCACCACAGCTTGCCCCAGCCCACCATAGCCCGTCCAAGCTCACCACAACCCACCATAGCCCGTCCCAGCCCACCACAGCCCGTCCCCGCCAACCACAGCCCGTCCCCGCCCACCACAGCCCGTCCCCGCCCACCACAGCCGGTCCCAGCCCACCACAGCCCGTCCCAGCCCACCACTGCCCGTCCCAACCCACCACTGCCCGTCCCAGCCCGTCCCAGCCCGTCCCAACCCACCACAGCCCGTACCAGCCCACCACAGCCCACCACAGGCCACCGCAGGCCATCCCAGCCCAAAACAGACGGTCCCAGCCAACCACAGCCCGTCGAGCCCACCACAGCCCGTCCCAGCCCTCCACAGCCCACCACAGCCCGTCCCAGGTCACCACAGCCCGTCCCAGCCTACCACAGCCCACCACGGCCCACTACAGTCCACCACGGCCAACGACGGCCCGCCACAGCCCGCCACAGACTGTCCCGGCCCGCCAAAGCCCATCCCAGCCTGCCACAGCCCGACCCAGCCCACCACAGCCTGTCACAGCCCACCACAGCCCGTCCCTGACCACAACAGCCCGTCCCAGCCCACCACAACCCACCACAGACCGTCCCAACCCACCACAGCCCGTCTAAGCTCACTATAACCCACCACAGCCCACCACAGCCCGTCCCGGCCCACCACAACTCGTCCCAGCCCACCACAGGCCGTCCCGGCCCACAACAGCCCGTCCCGGCCCACCACAGCCTGGCACAGCCCGTCCCAGCCCGTCCTAGCCCGGCATAGCCCGTCCCAGCTCGGCACAGCCCACCACAGCCCGGCAAGGCCCACCACAGACCGTCCCAGCCTGTCCCAGCCCTTCCCAGCCTGTCCTAGCCCACCACAGCCCGGCGCAGCCCACCACAGCCCACCACAGCCCACCAGAGCCCGTCCCGGCCCACCAGAGCCCACCCCGAGCCACCACGGCCCGTCCCAGCCCACCATGGCTGACCACAGCCTGTCCCAGCCCACTACAGCCGCTGCCAGCCCACCACAGCCCACCAGAGCCCGTCCCAGCCCACCACGGCCGGTCCCGGCCCACCACGGCCCACCACAGCCCGTCCCAGCACATCACAGCCTGTCCCAGCCCACCACAGCTCGTCACAGCCCACCACAGCCCGTGCCAGCCCACCACGGCTGACCACAGCCCGTGCCAGGCCACCACGGCCCACCACAGCCCATCACAGTTCACCATGGCCCTTCCCAGCCCACCACGGACCACCGCAGCCCACCACGGCCCGTCCCAGTTCACCATGGCCTGTCCCAGCCCACCACAGCCCATCCCAGACCACCACAGACCGTCCCAGCCCACCACAGCTTGTCCCAGCACATCACAGCCCGTCCCAGCCAGCCACAGCCCACCGCAGCCCATCCCAGCCCACCCCAGCCAGCCACAGCCCACCACAGCCCACCACAGCACGTCCCAGACCGTCCCAATCCTTCCCAGCCCATCCTAGCCAAACAAAGACCGCCACAGCCCACCACAGCCCGTCCCAACCCACCAGAGCCCGTCCGGAGCCACAACGGCCCGTCCCAGCCCACCACGGCTGACCACAGCCCGTCCCAGCCCACCACAGCCCGTCCAAGCCCACCACAGCACGTCCCCGCCGACCACAGCCCACCACAGCCCACCACAGTGCATCCCAGCCTGTCCCAGCCCACCACAGCCCATCACAGCACGTCCCAGCTCGTCCCAGCCCACCACAGCTTGTCCCAGCCCACCATAGCCCGTCCAAGCTCACCACAACCCACCATAGCCCGTCCCAGCCCGTCCCAGCCCGGCCTAGCCCACCACAGCCCGTCCCCGCCCACCACAGCCCGTCCCCGCCCACCACAGCCCGTCCCCGCCCACCACATCCGGTCCCAGCCCACCATAGCCCGTCCCAGCTCACCACAGCCCACCACAGCCCGTCCCAGCTCACCACAGCCCGTCACAGCCCGTCCCAGCCCGTCCCAGCCCACCACAGCCTGTCCCAGCCCGTCCCATTCCACCACACCGAGTCCCAGCCCACCACAGCCCGTCCAAGCACGTCCCAGCCCGTCCCAGCCTGTCCCTGCACACCACAGCTCGTCCCAGCACACCACAGCCCGACCCAGCACACCACAGCCCGTCCCAGCCCATCCCAGCCCACCACAGCCTGTCCCAGCCCGTCCCATTCCACCACACCGAGTCCCAGCCCACCACAGCCCGTCCCAGCACGTCCCAGCCCGTCCCTGCACACCACAGCTCGTCCCAGCACACCACAGCCCGTCCCAGCACACCACAGCCCGTCCCAGCCCACCACAGCCCGTGCCAGCCCACCACAGCCCGTGCCAGCCCCACACAGACAATCCCAGCACACGACAGCCCGTCCCAGCTTACCACAGCCCACCACAGCCCGTCCCGGCCCACTGCAACTCGTCCCAGCCCACCACAGCCCACCACAGCCCGTCCCGGCCCACCACAGCCCGTCCCAGCTCACCACAGCCCGTCCCAGCCCACCACAGCCCGTCCCAGCCCACCACAGCCCGTCCCAGCCCACCACAGCCCGTCCCAGCCCACCACAGACCACCACAGCCCGTCCCAAACCACCACAGCCCGTCCCAGCCCACCACAGGCCACCACAGTCCGTCCCGGCCCACTACAACTCGTCCCAGCCCACCACAGCCCACCACAGCCTGTCCCTGAGCACCACAGCCCGTCCCAGCCCACCACGGCCCATCCCAGCCCACCACAGCCCGTCCCAGCCCACCACAGCCCGTCCCAGCCCACCACAGCCCGTCCCAGCCCACCACAGCCCGTCCCAGCCCACCACAGCCCACCGCAGCCCGTCTCAGCCCACCACAGCCCGTCTCAGCCCACCACAGCCCGTCTCAGCCCACCACAGCCCGTCTCAGCCCACCACAGCCCGTCTCAGCCCACCACAGCCCGTCTCAGCCCACCACAGCCCGTCCCAGCCCACCAGAGCCCGTCCCAGCTTACCACAGCCCACCACAGCCCGTCTCAGCCCACCACAGCCCGTACCGGCCCACTACAACTCGTCCCAGCCCACCACAGGCCACCACAGCCCACCCAGCCCTTCCCAGCCCACCAGAGGCCGTCCCAGCCCACCACAGCCCAATACAGCACACCACAGCCCGTCACAGCCCGTCAGAGGCCACCAGAGCTTGTCCCGGCCCACCAGAGTCCGTCCCAGCACACCACGGCCCGTCCCAGCCCACCACAGCCCGTCCCAGCCCACCACAGACCACCACAGCCCGTCCCAAACCACCACAGCTCTTCCCAGCCCACCACAGCCCACCACAGTCTGTCCCAGCCCAGTACAACTCGTCCCAGCCCACCACAGCCCACCACAGCCCATCCCAGCCCACCACAGCCCGTCCCAGCCCAACACGGCCCGTCCCAGCCCACCACGGCCCATCCCAGCCCACCACGGCCCGTCCCCGCCCACCACGGCCCGTCCCAGCCCACCACGGCCCATCCCAGCCCACCACGGCCCGTCTCAGCCCACCACAGCCCGTCCCAGCCCCCCACAGACAATCCCAGCACACCACAGCCCACCACAGCCCGTCCCGGCCCACTACAACTCGTCCCAGCCCACCACAGCCCACCACAGCCCGTCCCGGCCCACCACAGCCCGTCCCAGCCCACCACAGCCCGTCCCAGACAACCACAGCCCGTCCCAGCCCACCACAGCCCACTACAGTCCGTCCCGGCCCACTACAACTCGTCCCAGCCCACCACAGCCCACCACAGCCCGTCCCAGCCCACCACAGCCCGTCCCTGAGCACCACAGCCCGTCCCAGCCCACCACGGCCCATCCCAGCCCACCACAGCTTGTCCCAGCCCACCACAGCCCGTCCCAGCCCACCACAGCCCACCGCAGCCCGTGTCAGCCCACCACAGCCCGTCTCAGCCCACCACAGCACACCACAGCCCGTCCCAGCCCACCAGAGCCCGTCCCAGCTTACCACAGCCCACCACAGCCCGTCTCAGCCCACCACAGCCCGTCCCGGCCCACTACAACTCGTCCCAGCACACCACAGGCCACCACAGCCCACCCAGCCCTTCCCAGCCCACCAGAGGCCGTCCCAGCCCACCACAGCCCAATACAGCACACCACAGCCCGTCACAGCCCGTCAGAGGCCACCAGAGCTTGTCCCGGCCCACCAGAGTCCGTCCCAGCACAGCACGGCCCGTCCCAGCCCACGACAACTGACCACAGGCCGTCCCAGCCCACCACGGCCCGTCCCAGCCCACCACAGCCTGTCCCAGCCCACCACAGCCCACCACAGCCCGTCCCAAACCACCACAGCCCTTCCCAGCCCACCACAGCCCAGCACAGTCTGTCCCAGCCCAGTACAACTCGTCCCAGCCCACCACGGCCCGTCCCAGCCCACCACGGCCAAGCCCAGCCCACCACAACCCGTCCCCGCTTACCACAGCCCGTCCCAGCCCACCACGGCCCATCCCAGCCCACCACGGCCCATTCCAGCCCACCACGGCCCGTACCAGCACACCACGGCCCGTCTCAGCCCACCACGGCCCGTCTCAGCCCACCACTAGCCCGTCCCAGCCCACCACAGCCCGTCCCAGCCCACCACAGGCCGTCCCCGCCCATTACAGCCCATCCCAGCCCGTCCCAGACTACCACAGCCCGTCTCAAGCTCACCAGAACCTACCACAGACCACCACAGCCCGTCCCAGACCACCACGGCCCACCACAGCCCACCACGGCCCGTCCCAGCCCACCACGGCCCGACCAAGCCCACCACGGCCCGAACAAGCCCACCACGGCCCGAACAAGCCCACCACGGCTCGCAGCGGCCCACCACAGCCCGTTGCGGCCCACCACGGCCCACAGCGGTCCGTCCCGGCCAACCACGGTCCGTCGCAGCCGACCATGGCCCACCTCAGCCCACCACGGCCCTTCCCAGCCCACCACAGCCCGTCCCAGCCCACCACAGCCCGTCCCAGCCCACCACAGCCCACCGCAGCCCACCACAGCCCACCACAGCTTGTCCCAGCCCACCAGAACCCGCCTCAACCCAAAACAGCTCTTCCCAGGCCACCACAGCCTGTCCCAGGCCACCACAGCCCGTCCAAGCCCACCACAGCCCGTCCCAGCCAGTGTCAGACCGTACCAGCCCACCACAGCCCGTGCCAGCCCGTCCCAGCTCGTCCCAGCCCACCACAGCCCGTCCCAGCTCGTCCCAGCCCACCGCAGCCCGTCTCAGCCCACCACAGCCCGTCTCAGCCCACCACAGCACACCACAGCCCGTCCCAGCCCACCAGAGCCCGTCCCAGCTTACCACAGCCCACCACAGCCCGTCTCAGCCCACCACAGCCCGTCCCGGCCCACTACAACTCGTCCCAGCCCACCACAGGCCACCACAGCCCACCCAGCCCTTCCCAGCCCACCAGAGGCCGTCCCAGTCCACCACAGCCCAATACAGCACACCACAGCCCGTCACAGCCCGTCAGAGGCCACCAGAGCTTGTCCCGGCCCACCAGAGTCCGTCCCAAGCCACCACGGCCCGTCCCAGCCCACGACAACTGACCAAAAGCCGTCCCAGCCCACCACGGCCCGTCCCAGCCCACCACAGCCCGTCCCAGCCCACCACAGACCACCACAGCCCGTCCCAAACCACCACAGCCCTTCCCAGCCCACCACAGCCCACCACAGTCTGTCCCAGCCCAGTACAACTCGTCCCAGCCCACCACAGCCCACCACAGCCCATCCCAGCCCACCACAGCCCGTCCCTGAGCACCACAGCCCGTCCCAGCCCACCACGGCCCGTCCCAGCCCACCACGGCCCGTCCCAGCCCACCACGGCCCGTCCCAGCCCACCACGGCCCGTCCCAGCCCACCACGGCCCGTACCAGCACACCACGGCCCGTCCCAGCCCACCACTAGCCCGTCCCAGCCCACCACAGCCCGTCCCAGCCCACCACAGCCCGTCCCAGCCCACCACAGGCCGTCCCCGCCCATTACAGCCCATCCCAGCCCGTCCCAGACCACCACAGCCCACCACCGGTCACCACAGCCCACCACAGGTCACCACGGCCCGTCCCAGACCACCACGGCCCACCACAGCCCACCACGGCCCGTCCCAGACCACCACGGCCCGAACAAGCCCACCACGGCCCGAACAAGCCCACCACGGCCCGAACAAGCCCACCACGGCTCGTAGCGGCCCACCACAGCCCGTCGCGGCCCACCACGGCCCACAGCGGTCCGTCCCGGCCAACCACGGTCCGTCGCAGCCGACCATGGCCCACCTCAGCCCACCACGGCCCTTCCCAGCCCACCACAGCCCGTCCCAGCCCACCACAGCCCGTCCCAGCCCACCACAGCCCGTCCCAGCCCACCACAGCCCGTCCCAGCCCACCACAGCCCACCACCGCCTGTCCCAGCCCACCAGAACCCGCCTCAACCCAAAACAGCTCTTCCCAGGCCACCACAGCCCGTCCCAGGCCACCACAGCCCGTCCAAGCCCACCACAGCCCGTCCCAGCCAGTGTCAGACCGTACCAGCCCACCACAGCCCGTCCCAGCTCGTCCCAGCCCACCACAGCCCGTCCTAGCTCGTCCCAGCCCACCACAGCCAGTCTCCGTCGACCACAGCCCGTCCCAGCCCACCACGGCCCGTCTCAGCCCACAACGGCCCGTCCCAGCCCACCACGGCCCGAAACAGCCCACCACGGCCCGAACAAGCCCAGCACGGCCCGAACAAGCCCAGCACGGCCCGAACAAGCCCAGCACGGCCCGAACAAGCCCAGCACGGCTCGTAGCGGCCCACCACAGCCCGTCGCGGCCCACCACGGCCCACAGCGGTCCGTCCCGGCCAACCACGGTCCGTCGAAGCCCACCATGGCCCACCTCAGCCCACCACGGCCCTTCCCAGCACACCACACCCGTCCCAGCCCACCACAGCCCGTCCCAGCCCACCACAGCCCGTCCCAGCCCACCACAGCCCGTCCCAGCCCACCAGAACCCGCCTCAACCCAAAACAGCTCTTCCCAGGCCACCACAGCCCGTCCAAGCCCACCACAGCCCGTCCCAGCCCACCACAGCCCGTCCCAGCCAGTGTCAGACCGTACCAGCCCACCACAGCCCGTGCCAGCCCGTCCCAGCTCGTCCCAGCCCACCACAGCCCGTCCCAGCCCACCACAGCCCGTCCCAGCTCGTCCCAGCCCACCACAGCCCGTCCCAGCCCACCACAGCCCGTCCCAGCTCGTCCCAGCCCACCACAGCTGGTCCCAGCCTGTCCCAGCCCACCACAGCCCGTCCCAGCCCACCACAGCCCGTCTCAGCCCGCCACAGCCCGTCCAAGCCCACCACGGCCCGTCCCGGCCCGTCCCAGCCCGTCCCAGCCCGTCCCGGCCCGTCCCAGCCCACCACAGCCCACCAAAGCCAGTCCCAGCCCGTCCCAACCCGCCCCAGCCCACCACAGCCCACCACAGACGGTTACAGCCTGTCCCAGCCCGACCCGGCCCACCGCGGCCAGTCCCGGCCCACCTGTGTTAGGAACAGTATCTCACCTTCTTGATTTTGGCACCTCCTTTCGCTATGATGTTCTTGTGGAACTGTTTGCAGATGGGGACAGAAATAGAAAAGCTGTTTTCAACCTAAGGGAGAAAGGAAGGGAGACATGAAGTTTACACTGTCGTGGCAAGGGAGGCCCGACTTCAGGAGCTCTGATAAACGAGCTTTTGAAAACAGGCTTAGACCCAAGGAAGTTCTCTATACGAGGGACTTTTGTAAGACTAAACAAAGGCAAGGACGTTCCCCTATAGCCTTCCCATAACAGGTACTATCCCCCTGCCTCCATTCAGCCAAAACAGAGCTGACAGCTCCCTCCTCTTGAGGTGTTTTAGCTCTACCCAAGCCAGTAGAGCTCTGCTTTGCCCCAGGGTTATCCAGGCACGTAGGAGGGAAGAGCAGGCAGAAGACCTCCTTACCAGGTCTGCCACCATCTTTTGCATGTACTCGGTGCACTTCTCCACCTCGTTTTTGGGACCTCGGAGTTGGACGATGTCACTCTTGTATGCAGGGTCTGGGAAGCTGATGATAACCTGCAGGAGCGGTCATTTCTAGTTAGCTCAAGCAAAAGCAAGAACCCTTGTGTCAGACACATGCAAAGGTTGGGGGGATCCTACTCATGCCCTTTTCCCATTCAGAAACGGGGAACCGTGTTAGCGGCCTCTGGCTAAAAGAACTATCTTCTCAGACACTTGCGCTACAGAGCCACTAAAGTTACGACTTCTGTGACGACAGGCCTACTACCCATGTAGGAAAGAACCCCTCTGGATTCCTCCTCTCCTACAAAGCCTTACCTCTGGGAATTGCTCCCGGATTTCCCAGACCCGCTCAGCCTTCTGCCCAATGATGGTCCGGTGGAATTTCTGCTCAACGATTAGGTCCGCAGCGTGTTCATTTTCCTGATGGGAACAGAGGGCACACTGAGTGTTCAGCCGGAGAGCCATCTACTTTGACTTAGCGGTTTGCTGCCCGACGGTTTACTTGCCAGCACTGTCCCTCTTTTCTCCAGACCAAATTCACTCTGCGTTGACAGAGAAAGGCTACCCGAGGGAACAGGGGAAGACATTTGTGAAGAGGAACTTGCACTTGTCATGAGATCCAAGTGCTCGGTGGGCAAGGGGCACACACTCGCACCAGAAGGTTACAAGGGAACACGAGAGCCCAAACCCTGCAGTCTCCCAAACATCACGTCCTACCCACTCACCATACGGGAAGCGAGTTCCAGCAGCTCTTTCTTGGCCTGTGGGACCCCCTGTGGGTCTCCTTCCATTCTGATCGGGTTGCTCTTCTCGTTGTCCGGGGGAATGCGCACAGACACCTTGTACAGATCCTTCATCCTGTTAACTTCGAGGCAAGGACTGTGGTGACGCCGTCTGCTAGGCAAAGACCTGGAAGCAAGGCACCTTGATTATCACTGCTCAGAGGCTGTTGAAGAAGTAAAGCCGCCTCTGGGAAGGGCTCAGCGGGGTAGGGTTGAGACAGGGGAAATTGCCTCTTCCCCCTGGAGTTCACTGAGAGCAGACCTGTGCCACACGAGAGCCTGTCCAAGTAAATACCGTGGCATCTACAGAGCCCATTGTTCCCTTGTCAGAGCGAGGCGTGTTTCTTCCCCAAACAGTATCACATTTAGAGCAGAGGACAATCGTTCCTTTCTACCCCAAACTCTTGGCTGGGGTCACGTTGCAGTGCTATCAAACTAGCAGACCGCAACAAGGCTTTACCGTTGGCCATATTCTACTGCCGGTGCTGTAGCGCCTTCCTCCAGAGGCCAGACCACACTGCTCCTCCTCCAGCTGACACCCTCTCCCACAAGCCACAGGGCTATTTAACCCCTTAGCGGGAACCAGCTACACCTGCACGTCATCCACGTCAATCAACCCACTGCCTCTGAGGCAAGGCCACAGCTGCGTGTTATCAATGCTAATCAACCCACCGCCTTCATTCCTCTACAGGGAGAAGCTCACCAAGCACATTTCCACCACCCACAACTGGCTGCTAAAATGTCATTCGCACAGAGAAGTAATTCCACTACTGTTCAGGCTCCCAAGGTACTTTCACACGTTAAAGCCATCGCAAGGCCTCACGGCCCATTTCTCTCCTTGTACCACCACCACTCCAGGAAAGCAGAGGAAACGTGATGGAGACAGCACACTGGGTGAGCTACAGAGCCCCTGATACCATCTACTAAACACGAAGAGTGTGAGCATGGGAAGGACTAGAAAGGCACTCCACTTACCGTTTAGCTGCGTTCTTGCCAATGAGGTGTCGGTGGAATTGGTGGTCAGCCTTGATTATTGCGTAATCCATCCCGTGGATCTAAAAAGAATTATATTTTTATATCTATATCTATATATGTATGTATGTCCACTATTATATATTATATTATATAGGGCCAGGTAGGACAGGCCACCGCTTCTGTCTCGTGCCCTAAGTAACTGCCTACTGCCAGTATTGGCACTGACTCACCAGCGGTCAGCTACAAGCACTTCTGCTCTTAAGCAGAGCACAAGCATTCCTCTGCTTTGAGAAGAGAGCATTGTGCTCATGAAACATTGAAAAGACTCACTTCTATGCCTCTCCAGCTATAACCAAGAGAATCCTTCCTTCTCCGCACCAAAAAAATTAATGCTGACTTTTCAAGGATGCTATGGATGACCAAGGGGTGTCATCCACCTGCCACACAATTTGTCTCCTGCAAGTTCGATTAAGCATGCCAAGACATCCTATGGATGTGACAAACACCTCATCACCTCTGCTCTGTTGCCCCTTCTTCCCCCAGTTTCTTACTGGAACTAGTAACTCCAGCTCACCAGTTCCTTGAGCACGGCTTCAATCTGTTCCTGAGCCACATGCACATCTTCTGTAGGTCCTTCCAAAGTGATGTTATCCTCTCCTCCAGTGAATTTGATGTGAACCTTGAGGTGAAGGACAATGAATCTCTTCAGAATTTGCCAAGATCCAAGCCAGGCCAATGCTTTTGGTCAGGCCTACACCATCGATCCCTGCCACTGAGAGATGTGCTCCTTCCCAAAAAGCCCAGACCAAATCCCCACAATTTTACAAGTCAGAAACTTAACAATTTCGGCCATATGGCAGTGCCTAGAGCCCAAGGCTCTGGTGCCGTCCCGGTTTCTGCAAGGGCTTTGGAGAAGTTTACTCATTTAGCCTTTATCTAGATACCGTCTAACTCCCCAGGGAGAAGCCTTGCTGCACTTGCCATTTCCAGGTATCCTACTACATCAGTTCTCAAAACAGCACCACATAAAGCTTCCTTGGAAGGGCTCAACCCATGACAATAACATAGGAGGAGCAGTGTTTGCAGCAGTAAAAGAGAGGGTTCCCTTGAACAGCAAAGATCTGTGTCATTTCCCCCTGGTTTTACCCACGCTAGAATACACCTCTCTCTTTCGTGACGAGTGATCTGGACTAAACCTTTTTCTACGCCAGGGGTGCTAAGCTAACCAGCTCACCCATACCTTTGGCATCTGCTGAGTTATTTTGGCCAGGTTCTGTCCTTTCTTTCTAATAATGAAACGATGAAGCCAAGAGGGGGCAGAGACCGAGGAGACGGTAAAACTGTTGGCCTGAGAGACAGAAAAACAGAGAAGCTGTTTGATGGACAAACCACAGCACACCACAGCAAGTCCCAGCCCACCACAGCCCGTCCCAGCCACCCACAGCCCGTCCCAGCCCGTCCCAGCTCACCACAGCCCATCCCAGCCCACCACAGCCCACCAGAGCCCGTCCAGGACCACCACAGTCCGTTCCAGCCCACCACAGCCCGTCCCCGCCCAACACAGCCCGTCCCAGACCACCACAGCCCGTCCCAGCCCCTCCCAGCCCGTCTCAGCCCACCACAGCCCGTCCCAGCCTGTCCCAGTCCGTCCCAGACCACCAGAGCCCGTCGCAGCCCACCACAGCCCGTCACAGCTCTCCACAACCCACCACAGCCCGTCCCAGCCCGTCCTCGCCCACCACAGCCCGTCCCAGCCCACCACAGCCCACGAAAGCCCACCACGGCCCACCACAGTTCACCACAGCCCGTCCCAGCCCACCACAGCCCTCCAGAGCCCGTCTCAGCTCACCACAGCCTGTCCCAGCCCACCACAGCCCACCGCAGCCCATCCCAGCCCACCACGGCCCGTCCCAGCCCGTGCCAACCCGTCACAACACACCACAGCCCACCACAGCCCGTCCCTACCCACCACAGCGTGTCCCAACCCACCACAGCCCACCACAGCCCTTCAGAACCCACCACAGCCCACCACAGCCCGTCCCAGGCCACCACAGACCACCACAGCCCACCACAGCCCGTGCCAGCCCACCACAGCCCGCCTCAGCCCACTACAGCCCATCGCAGCCCACCACAGCCCGTCCCAGCCCACCACAGCCCACCACAGCTTGTCCCAGACCACCACAGCTCTTCCCAGCCCACCATAACCAACCACAGCCTATCCCAGCTGATCCCAGCCCACCACAGCCCGTCCCATCACACCACAGCCCACCACAGCCCGTCCCAGCCAACCACGGCCCGTCCCAGCCCACCACAGCCCGTCCCAGCCCACCACAGCCCGTCCCAGCCCACCACGGCCCACCACGGCCCATCCGGGCCCAACACAGCCCACCAAGGCGCACCACAGCCCATCCCAGCCCATTACAGCCTGTCCCAGACCACCACATCCCATCTCAGCCCACCACAGCCCGTCCCAGCCCACCACAACCGACCACAGCCCACCACAGCCCACCACGGCCGACCACAGCCCACCACGGCCGACCACAGCCCACCACGGCCCATCCAAGCCCACCACGGCCCATCCAAGCCCACCACGGTCCACCATGGCACGTCCCAGCCCACCACAGAGCACTACAGCCCGTCCCAGCCCGTCCCAGCCCACCACAGTATGTCCCAGACCACCACAGCCCGTCCCAGCACACCACAGCCCGTTTAACACACCACAGCCTGTCCCAGGCTGTCCCAGCTCGTCCAAGCCTGTACCAGACCCCCAGAGCCCATCGCAGCCCACCACAGCCCGTCACAGCCCGTCCCAGCTCTCCACAACCCACCGCAGCCCGTCCCAGCCCACCACAGCCCGTCCCAGCCCACCACGGCCCACAAAAGCCCACCACAGCCCACCACGGCCCACCACAGCCCGTCCCAGCCCACCACAAGCCGTCCTAGCCCACCACAGACATCCAGAGCCCGTCTCAGCTCACCACAGCCTATCCCAGCCCACCACGGCCCACCACAGCACACCACGGCCCACCGCAGCCTATCCCAACCCGTCCCAGCCCACCACGGCCCGTCCCAGCCCACCACAGCCCGTCCCAGCCCACCACGGCCCGTCCCAGCCCGTCCCAGCCCACCACAGCCCGTCCCAGCCCACCACAGCCCACTACGGCCCACCACAGCCCGTCCCAGCCCACCACAGCCCACTACGGCCCACCACAGCCCGTCCCAGCCCACCACAGACCGTCCCAGCCCACCACAGCTTGTCCCAGCCCACCACAGCCCGTCCCAGCCCACCAAAGCCCGTCCCAGCTCGTCCCAGACCACCACAGCCTCTCACAGCACACCACAGCCCGTAACAGCCCACCACAGCAAGTACCAGCTCGTCCCAGCCCACCACGGCCCGTCTCAGCCCACCACGGCCCGTCTCAGCCCACCACGGCCCGTCTCAGCTCACCACAACCCGTCCCATACGACCACAGCTCGTCCCAGCCCACCACAGCCCACCACAGCCCACCACAGCCCGTCCCAGCCCACCACGGCCCGTCCCAGCCCACCACATCCCGTCCCAGCCCACCAGAGCCCGTCCCAGACTGTTTCAGCCCAGCATGGCTAACCACGGCCTGTGCCGGCCCACCACGGCCAACCACGGTCCACCATGGCCCACCAGAGCACACCACGGCCCACCACGGCCCTTCCCAGTCCACCACAGCCCACCACAGCCTGTCCCAGCCCACCACGGCCCGTCCCAGCCCACCACGGCCCGTCGCAGCCCACCACAGCCCGTCCCAGCCCACCACGGCCCGTCCCAGCCCACCACGGCCCATCACAGCCCACCACAGTTCACCACAGCCCGTCCTAGCCCAGCACGGCCCGTCCCAGCCCACCACGGACCACCACGGCCCATCTCAGCCCACCACTGCCTGTCCAAGCCCAGCACAGCCCTCCACAACCCTCCACAGCCCGTCCCAACCCTCCACAGCTCATCCCAGCCTACCACAGCCCGTCGCAGCCCAACACAGCTTATCCCAGCCCACCGAAACCCGTCCCAGCCCACCGCAGCCCTACCCAGCACACCACAGCCCACCACCGGTCACCACAGCCCACCACAGGTCACCACAGCCTGTTTCAGCCCACCACGGCAAACCACGGCCCGTCCCAGCCCACCACGGCCCGCCATGGCCCACCACAGCTCGTCCCAGATAAACAAGGCGCACCACAGCCCACCACGGCCCGTCCCGGCCCACCACAGCCCGTCCCAGCACACCACAGCCCACCACAGCCCATCACAGCCCACCACAGCCCGTCCCAGCTTACCACAGCCCACCACAGACCGTCCCAGCCCACCACAGCCCGTCCCAGCCCCTCCCAGCCCGTCTCAGCCCACCACAGCCTGTCCCAGCTCGTCCAAGCCTGTCCCAGACCCCCAGAGCCCGTCGCAGCCCACCACAGCCCGTCACAGCCCAACACAGCTCGTCCCAGCCCACCACGGCCCACAAAAGCCCACCACAGCCCACCACGGCCCACCACAGCCCGTCCCAGCCCACCACAAGCCGTCCTAGCTCACCACAGACCGCCAGAGCTCGTCTCAGCTCACCATAGCCTATCCCAGCCCACCACGGCCCAGCACAGCACACCACGGCCGACTACAGCCCACCAGGGCAGACCACAGCCCACCACGGCCCATCCAAGCCCACCACGGCCCATCCAAGCCCACCACGGTCCACCACGGCACGTCCCAGCCCACCACAGAGCACCACAGCCCGTCCCAGCCCACCACAGCCCACCACGCCCCGTGCCAACCCACCAGAGCCCGTCCCAGCTCACCACAGCCCACCACAACCCGTCCCAGACCACAAGAGGTCGTCCCAGCCCACCACTAACCCACCACAGCCCGTCCCCGCCCACCACAGCCCGTCCCAGCCCACCACAGCCCGTCACAGCCCGTCCCAGCCCACCAGAGGTCGTCCCAGCTCACCACAACCCACCACAGCCCTTCCCAGCCCGTCCCAGCCCACCAGAGGTCATCCCAGCCCACCATGGCCGCCGCAGACCATCAGAGCCCCTCCCAGCCCACCACAATCCCGTCCCAGCCCACTATAGCCCGTCCCAGCCCACCACAACCCGTTCTAGCTCACCACAACCCACCACAGCGCACCATAGCACACCACAGCCCACCACAGCACACCAGAGCCTGTCCCAGCCCACCACAGCCTGTCCCAGCCCACCGCAGCCCGCCACGGCCCGTCCCACCCCACCACAGCCCATTTCAGACCACCAGAGCCCTTCCCAGTTCACCACAGCATGTCCCAGCACACCACGGCCCACCACAGCCCGTCCAATTTCACCACAGCCCGTCTCAGCTCACCACAACCCACCACAGCCCGTCCCAGCACACCGCAGCCTATCCCAACCCGTCCCAGCCCACCACGGCCCGTCCCAGCCCACCACGGCCCGTCCCAGCCCACCACGGCCCGTCCCAGCCCGTCCCAGCCCACGACAGCCCGTCCCAGCCCACGACAGTCCGTCCCAGCCCACCAGAGCCCACCAGAGCCCACCACAGCTCGTCCCAGCCCACCACAGCCCACAAGAGCTTGTCACAGACCACCACAGCCCGTCCCAGCCCACCACAGCCCACTACGGCTCACCACAGCCCGTCCCAGCCCACCACAGCCCGTCCCAGCTCGTCCCAGACCACCACAGCCCGTCCCAGCCCACCACAGCCCGTCCCAGCTCGTCCCAGACCACCACAGCCTCTCACAGCACATCACAGCCCGTAACAGCCCACCACAGCAAGTACCAGCCCGTCCCAGCCCACCACGGCCCGTCTCAGCCCACCACGGCCCGTCTCAGCTCACCACAACCCGTCCCAGACGACCACAGCCCGTCCCAGCCCACCACAGCCCACCACAGCCCGTCCCAGCCCACCACGGCCCGTCCCAGCCCACCACAGCCCGTCCCAGCCCACCAGAGCCCGTCCCAGCCTGTTTCAGCCCACCACGGCTAACCACGGCCTGTCCCGGCCCACCACGGCCAACCACGGTCCACCATGGCCCACCAGAGCACACCACGGCCCACCACGGCCCTTCCCAGCCCACCACAGCCCACCGCAGACCGTCCTAGCCCACCGAAACCCGTCCCAGCCCACCGCAACCCGTCCCAGCCCACCACAGCCCACCACAGGTCACCACAGCCCACCACCGGTCACCACAGTCCACCACCGGTCACCACAGCCCACCACAGGTCACCACAGCCTGTTTCAGCCCACCACGGCAAACCACGGCCCGTCCCAGCCCACCACAGCCCGTCCCAGCCCACCACGGCCCACCACAGCCCACCACGGCCCATCCGGGCCCAACACAGCCCACCAAGGCGCACCACAGCCCATCCCAGCCCATTACAGCCTGTCCCAGACCACCACATCCCATCTCAACCCACCACAGCCCGTCCCAGCCCACCACAACCGACCACAGCCCACCACAGCCCACCACGGCCGACCACAGCCCACCACGGCAGACCACAGCCCACCACGGCCCATCCAAGCCCACCACGGTCCACCACGGCACGTCCCAGCCCACCACAGAGCACCACAGCCCGTCCCAGCCCGTCCCAGCCCACCACAGTATGTCCCAGACCACCAGAGCCCGTCCCAGCCCACCACAGCCCGTCCCAGCCCACCACAGCCCACCACGCCCCGTGCCAACCCACCAGAGCCCGTCCCAGCTCACCACAGCCCACCACAGCCCGTCCCAGACCACAAGAGGTCGTCCCAGCCCACCACTAACCCACCAAAGCCCGTCCCCGCCCACCACAGCCCGTCCCAGCCCACCACAGCCCACCACGCCCCGTGCCAACCCACCAGAGCCCGTCCCAGCTCACCACAGCCCACCACAACCCGTCCCAGACCACAAGAGGTCGTCCCAGCTCACCACAACCCACCACAGCCCTTCCCAGCCCGTCCCAGCCCACCACAGCCCGTCCCAGCCCACCACGGCCGCCGCAGACCATCAGAGCCCGTCCCAGCCCACCACAATCCCGTCCCAGCCCACTATAGCCCGTCCCAGCCCACCACAACCCGTTCTAGCTCACCACAACCCACCACAGCGCACCATAGCACACCACAGCCCACCAAAGCGCACCAGAGCCTGTCCCAGCCCACCACAGCCCGTCCCAGCCCACCGCAGCCCGCCACGGCCCGTCCCAGCCCACCACAGCCCATTCCAGACCACCAGAGCCCTTCCCAGTTCACCACAGCATGTCCCAGCACACCACGGCCCACCACAGCCCGTCCAATTTCACCACAGCCCGTCTCAGCTCACCACAACCCACCACAGCCCGTCCCAGCACACCGCAGCTTATCCCAACCCGTCCCAGCCCACCACGGTCCGTCCCAGCCCACCACGGCCCGTCCCAGCCCACCACGGCCCGTTCCAGCCTGTCCCAGCCCACGACAGCCCGTCCCAGCCCACGACAGTCCGTCCCAGCCCACCAGAGCCCACCAGAGCCCACCACAGCTCGTCCCAGCCCACCACAGCCCACAAGAGCTTGTCACAGACCACCACAGCCCGTCCCAGCCCACCACAGCCCACTACGGCCCACCACAGCCCGTCCCAGCCCACCACAGCCCGTCCCAGCCCACCACAGCCCGTCCCAGCCCACCACAGCCCGTAACAGCCCACCACAGCAAGTACCAGCCCGTCCCAGCCCACCACGGCCCGTCTCAGCCCACCACGGCCCGTCTCAGACCACCACGGCCCGTCTCAGCTCACCACAACCCGTCCCAGACGACCACAGCCCGTCCCAGCCCACCACAGCCCGTCCCAGCCCACCACGGCCCGTCCCAGCCCACCACATCCCGTCCCAGCCCACCAGAGCCCGTCCCAGCCTGTTTCAGCCCACCACGGCTAACCACGGCCTGTGCCGGCCCACCACGGCCAACCACGGTCCACCATGGCCCACCAGAGCACACCACGGCCCACCACGGCCCTTCCCAGTCCACCACAGCCCACCACAGCCCGTCCCAGCCCACCACGGCCCGTCCCAGCCCACCACGGCCCGTCCCAGCCCACCACAGCCCATCGCAGACCACCACAGTTCACCACAGCCCGTCCCAGCCCACCACAGCACACTACAGCCCACCACAGCCCGTCCCAGCCCACCACAGCCCGTCCTAGCCCACCGCAGCCCGTCCCAGCCCACCACAGCCCGTCCCAGCCCACCACAGCCCGTCCCAGCTCGTCCCAGACCACCACAGCCTCTCACAGCACACCACAGCCCGTAACAGCCCACCACAGCAAGTACCAGCCCGTCTCAGCCCACCACGGCCCGTCTCAGCCCACCACGGCCCGTCTCAGCTCACCACAACCCGTCCCAGACGACCACAGCCCGTCCCAGCCCACCACAGCCCACCACAGCCCGTCCCAGCCCACCACGGCCCGTCCCAGCCCACCACAGCCCGTCCCAGCCCACCAGAGCCCGTCCCAGCCTGTTTCAGCCCACCACGGCTAACCACGGCCTGTCCCGGCCCACCACGGCCAACCACGGTCCACCATGGCCCACCAGAGCACACCACGGCCCACCACGGCCCTTCCCAGTCCACCACAGCCCACCACAGCCCGTCCCAGCCCACCACAGCCCGTCCCAGCCTGTCCCGGCCCACCACGGCCAACCACGGTCCACCATGGCCCACCAGAGCACACCACGGCCCACCACGGCCCTTCTCAGTCCACCACAGCCCACCACAGCCTGTCCCAGCCCACCACAGCCCGTCCCAGCCCACCACGGCCCGTCCCAGCCCACCACGGCCCGTCCCAGCCCACCACGGCCCATCACAGCCCACCACAGTTCACCACAGCCCGTCCTAGCCCAGCACGGCCCGTCCCAGCCCACCACGGACCACCACGGCCCATCTCAGCCCACTACAGCCTATCCAAGCCCAGCACAGCCATCCACAACCCTCCACAGCCCGTCCCAACCCTCCACAGCTCATCCCAGCCTACCAAAGCCCGTCCCAGCCCAACACAGCTTATCCCAGCCCACCGCAGCCCGTCCCAGCCCACCGCAGCCCGTCCTAGCCCACCGAAACCCGTCCCAGCCCACCGCAACCCGTCCCAGCACACCACAGCCCACCACAGCCCATCACAGCCCACCACGGCCCAACACAGCCCACCACGGCCCAACACAGCCCACCACGGCCCATCCGGGCCCAAGACAGCCCACCAAGGCGCACCACAGCCCATCCCAGCCCATTACAGCCTGTCCCAGACCACCACATCCCATCTCAGCCCACCACAGCCCGTCCCAGCCCACCACAACCGACCACAGCCCACCACAGCCCACCACGGCCGACCACAGCCCACCACGGCCGACCACAGCCCACCACGGCCCATCCAAGCCCACCACGGCCCATCCAAGCCCACCACGGTCCATCACAGCCCGTCCCAGCCCACCACAGTATGTCCCAGACCACCAGAGCCCGTCCCAGCCCACCACAGCCCGTCCCAGCCCACCACAGCCCACCACGCCCCGTGCCAACCCACCAGAGCCCGTCCCAGCTCACCACAGCCCACCACAGCCCGTCCCAGACGACAAGAGGTCGTCCCAGCCCACCACTAACCCACCAAAGCCCGTCCCCGCCCACCACAGCCCGTCCCAGCCAACCACAGCGCACCACAGCCCGTCCCAACCCACCTGAGCCCGTCCCAGCTTACCACAGCCCACCACAGCCCGTCACAGCCCGTCCCAGCCCACCAGAGGTCGTCCCAGCTCACCACAACCCACCACAGCCCTTCCCAGCCCGTCCCAGCCCACCACAGCCCGTCCCAGCCCACCACGGCCACCGCAGACCATCAGAGCCCGTCCCAGCCCACCACAATCCCGTCCCAGCCCACTATAGCCCGTCCCAGCCCACCACAACTTGTTCTAGCTCACCACAACCCACCACAGCGCACCATTGCCCACCACAGCCCACCACAGCGCACCAGAGTCTGTCCCGGCCCACCAGAGCCTGTCCCAGCCCACCACAGCCCGTCCCCGCCCACCACAGCCCGTCCCCGCCCACCACAGCCCGTCCCAGCCCGTCCCAGCTCGTCCCCCAACACCACAGCCCGTCCCAGCACACCACAGCCCGTCCCAGCACACCACAGCCCACCACGCCCTGTCCCAACCCACCAGAGCCCGTCCCAGCTCACCACAGCCAACCACAGCCTGTCCCAGACCACCACAGCCCGTCCCAGCCCGTCCCAGCCATCCACAGCCCGTCCCGTCCCAGCCCACCACAACCCGTCCCGTCACTTCCCAGCACAGCCCGTCCCAGCCTGTCCCGTCCCGTCCCAGCCCGTCCCATCCCGTCCCGTCCCGTCCCAGCCCACCACGGCCCACCACGGCCCATCCCAGCCCTCCACAGCCCGTCCCAGCCAACCACGCCTCACCACAGCCCGTTCCAGCCCACCACAGCCCGTCCCCGTGCACCACAGCCCATGCCCGCCCACCACAGCCCGTCTCCGCCCACCACAGCCCGTCCCAGCCCACGACAGCCCGTCCCAGCCCGTCCCAGCCCGTCCCAGCCCACCACAGACCGTCCCAGCCCACCACAGCCCGTCCCAGCCCACCACAGCCCGTCCCAGCCCGTCCCAGCCCACCACAGCCCGTCCCAGCCCGTCCCAGCACACCACAGCCCGTCTCAAGCTCACCAGAACCCACCACAGCCCACCACAGCCTGTCCCAGCCCACCACGCCCCACCACAGCCCATCCCTGCCCACCACAGCCCGTCCCAGCACACCACAGACCATCCCAGTCCACCACAATCCGTCCCAGCATGTCCCAGCCTGTCCCAACGAACCACAGCCTGTTCCAGACCACCACAGCCCGTCCCAGCACACCACAGCCCGTCCCTAGCCCACCACAGCCCGTCACAGCCCACCACAGACCGTCCCCGCCCGTCCCAGCCCACCACAGACCAGCACAGCCCGTCCCAGCCCACCACAGCCCGTCCCAGCCCGTCCCAGCACACCACAGCCCGTCTCAAGCTCACCAGAACCCACCACAGCCCACCACAGCCTGTCCCAGACCACCACAGCCCACCACAGCCCACCACGGCCCATACCAGCCCACCACGGCCCACCACAGCCCACCACAGTTCACCACAGGCCATCTCAGACCACCATGACCTGTCCCAGCCCACCACGGCCCACCACAGCCCATCCCTTCCCATACCGGCTCAAAACGGCCCACCACGGCCCACCACAGCCCACCACGGTTCACCACGGCCCGTCCCAGCCCACCACGCCCCACCACAGCCCATCCCTGCCCACCACAGCCCGTCCCAGCACACCACAGACCATCCCAGTCCACCACAATCCGTCCCAGCATGTCCCAGCCTGTCCCAACCAACCACAGCCTGTCCCAGCCCACCAGAGCCCGTCCCAGCCCACCACAGCCCGTCTCAGCCCACCACAGCCTGTCCCAGGCTGTCCCAGCTCGTCCAAGCCTGTCCCAGACCCCCAGAGCCCGTCGCAGCCCACCACAGACCACCACAGCCCGTCCCAGCTCTCCACAACCCACCGCAGCCCGTCCCAGCCCACCACAGCCCGTCCCAGCCCACCACGGCCCGTCCCAGCCCACCACGGCCCATCACAGCCCACCACAGTTCACCACAGCCCGTCCTAGCCCAGCACGGCCCGTCCCAGCCCACCACGGACCACCACGGCCCATCTCAGCCCACTACAGCCTATCCAAGCCCAGCACAGCCATCCACAACCCTCCACAGCCCGTCCCAACCCTCCACAGCTCATCCCAGCCTACCAAAGCCCGTCCCAGCCCAACACAGCTTATCCCAGCCCACCGCAGCCCGTCCCAGCCCACCGCAGCCCGTCCTAGCCCACCGAAACCCGTCCCAGCCCACCGCAACCCGTCCCAGCACACCACAGCCCACCACAGCCCATCACAGCCCACCACGGCCCAACACAGCCCACCACGGCCCAACACAGCCCACCACGGCCCATCCGGGCCCAAGACAGCCCACCAAGGCGCACCACAGCCCATCCCAGCCCATTACAGCCTGTCCCAGACCACCACATCCCATCTCAGCCCACCACAGCCCGTCCCAGCCCACCACAACCGACCACAGCCCACCACAGCCCACCACGGCCGACCACAGCCCACCACGGCCGACCACAGCCCACCACGGCCCATCCAAGCCCACCACGGCCCATCCAAGCCCACCACGGTCCATCACAGCCCGTCCCAGCCCACCACAGTATGTCCCAGACCACCAGAGCCCGTCCCAGCCCACCACAGCCCGTCCCAGCCCACCACAGCCCACCACGCCCCGTGCCAACCCACCAGAGCCCGTCCCAGCTCACCACAGCCCACCACAGCCCGTCCCAGACGACAAGAGGTCGTCCCAGCCCACCACTAACCCACCAAAGCCCGTCCCCGCCCACCACAGCCCGTCCCAGCCAACCACAGCGCACCACAGCCCGTCCCAACCCACCTGAGCCCGTCCCAGCTTACCACAGCCCACCACAGCCCGTCACAGCCCGTCCCAGCCCACCAGAGGTCGTCCCAGCTCACCACAACCCACCACAGCCCTTCCCAGCCCGTCCCAGCCCACCACAGCCCGTCCCAGCCCACCACGGCCACCGCAGACCATCAGAGCCCGTCCCAGCCCACCACAATCCCGTCCCAGCCCACTATAGCCCGTCCCAGCCCACCACAACTTGTTCTAGCTCACCACAACCCACCACAGCGCACCATTGCCCACCACAGCCCACCACAGCGCACCAGAGTCTGTCCCGGCCCACCAGAGCCTGTCCCAGCCCACCACAGCCCGTCCCCGCCCACCACAGCCCGTCCCCGCCCACCACAGCCCGTCCCAGCCCGTCCCAGCTCGTCCCCCAACACCACAGCCCGTCCCAGCACACCACAGCCCGTCCCAGCACACCACAGCCCACCACGCCCTGTCCCAACCCACCAGAGCCCGTCCCAGCTCACCACAGCCAACCACAGCCTGTCCCAGACCACCACAGCCCGTCCCAGCCCGTCCCAGCCATCCACAGCCCGTCCCGTCCCAGCCCACCACAACCCGTCCCGTCACTTCCCAGCACAGCCCGTCCCAGCCTGTCCCGTCCCGTCCCAGCCCGTCCCATCCCGTCCCGTCCCGTCCCAGCCCACCACGGCCCACCACGGCCCATCCCAGCCCTCCACAGCCCGTCCCAGCCAACCACGCCTCACCACAGCCCGTTCCAGCCCACCACAGCCCGTCCCCGTGCACCACAGCCCATGCCCGCCCACCACAGCCCGTCTCCGCCCACCACAGCCCGTCCCAGCCCACGACAGCCCGTCCCAGCCCGTCCCAGCCCGTCCCAGCCCACCACAGACCGTCCCAGCCCACCACAGCCCGTCCCAGCCCACCACAGCCCGTCCCAGCCCGTCCCAGCCCACCACAGCCCGTCCCAGCCCGTCCCAGCACACCACAGCCCGTCTCAAGCTCACCAGAACCCACCACAGCCCACCACAGCCTGTCCCAGCCCACCACGCCCCACCACAGCCCATCCCTGCCCACCACAGCCCGTCCCAGCACACCACAGACCATCCCAGTCCACCACAATCCGTCCCAGCATGTCCCAGCCTGTCCCAACGAACCACAGCCTGTTCCAGACCACCACAGCCCGTCCCAGCACACCACAGCCCGTCCCTAGCCCACCACAGCCCGTCACAGCCCACCACAGACCGTCCCCGCCCGTCCCAGCCCACCACAGACCAGCACAGCCCGTCCCAGCCCACCACAGCCCGTCCCAGCCCGTCCCAGCACACCACAGCCCGTCTCAAGCTCACCAGAACCCACCACAGCCCACCACAGCCTGTCCCAGACCACCACAGCCCACCACAGCCCACCACGGCCCATACCAGCCCACCACGGCCCACCACAGCCCACCACAGTTCACCACAGGCCATCTCAGACCACCATGACCTGTCCCAGCCCACCACGGCCCACCACAGCCCATCCCTTCCCATACCGGCTCAAAACGGCCCACCACGGCCCACCACAGCCCACCACGGTTCACCACGGCCCGTCCCAGCCCACCACGCCCCACCACAGCCCATCCCTGCCCACCACAGCCCGTCCCAGCACACCACAGACCATCCCAGTCCACCACAATCCGTCCCAGCATGTCCCAGCCTGTCCCAACCAACCACAGCCTGTCCCAGCCCACCAGAGCCCGTCCCAGCCCACCACAGCCCGTCTCAGCCCACCACAGCCTGTCCCAGGCTGTCCCAGCTCGTCCAAGCCTGTCCCAGACCCCCAGAGCCCGTCGCAGCCCACCACAGACCACCACAGCCCGTCCCAGCTCTCCACAACCCACCGCAGCCCGTCCCAGCCCACCACAGCCCGTCCCAGCCCACCACGGCCCACAAAAGCCCACCACAGCCCACCACGGCCCACCACAGCCCGTCCTAGCCCACCACAAGCCGTCCTAGCCCACCACAGACCTCCAGAGCCCGTCTCAGCTCACCACAGCCTATCCCAGCCCACCACGGCCCACCACAGCACACCACGGCCCACCGCAGCCTATCCCAACCCGTCCCAGCCCACCACGGCCTGTCCCAGCCCACCACAGCCCGTCCCAGCCCACCACGGCCCGTCCCAGCCCGTCCCAGCCCACGACAGCCCGTCCCAGCCCACCAGAGCCTACCAGAGCCAACCACAGCCCGTCCCAGCCCACCACAGCCCACTACGGCCCACCACAGCCCGTCCCAGCCCACCACAGCCCGTCCCAGCCCACCACAGCTTGTCCCAGCCCACCACAGCCCGTCCCAGCCCACCACAGCTTGTCCCAGCCCACCACAGCCCGTCCCAGCCCACCACAGCCCGTCCCAGCACACCACAGACCATCCCAGTCCACCACACACCGTCCCAGCATGTCCCAGCCTGTCCTAACCCGCCACAGCCTGTCCCAACCCACCACAGCCTGTCCCAACCCACCACAGCCCGTCCCACCAAACCACAGCCCGTCCCAACCCCGCCACAGCCCGTCCCACCACACCACAGCCCGTCCCTAGCCCGCCACAGCCCGTCCCTAGCCCGCCACAGCCCACCAGAGCCTGTCCTGGCCCGTCCCCGCCCGTCCCCGCCCACCACGGCCCGTCCCCGCCCACCACGGCCTGTCCCAGCCCACCACGGCCCGTCCCCGCCCACCACGGCCCGTCCCAGCCCACCACAGCACGTCCCAGCCCACCACAGCCCGTCCTCGCCCACCACAGCCCGTCCCAGTCCACCACGTCCCACCACAGTTCACCACAGCCCGTCCCAGCCCACCACAGCCCTCCAGAGCCCGTCTCAGCTCACCACAGCCTGTCCCAGCCCACCACAGCCCACCGCAGCCCGTCCCAGCCCACCACGGCCCGTCCCAGCCCGTGCCAACACGTCACAACACACCACAGCCCACCACAGCCCGTCCCTACCCACCACAGCCCACCACAGCCCTTCAGAACCCACCACAGCCCGTCCGAGGCCACCACAGACCACCACAGCCCACCACAGCCCGTGCCAGCCCACCACAGCCCACCACAGCTTGTCCCAGACCACCACAGCTCTTCCCAGCCCACCATAACCAACCACAGCCTATCCCAGCCGATACCAGCCCACCACAGCCCGTCCCATCACACCACAGCCCACCACAGCCCGTCCCAGCCAACCACGGCCCGTCCCAGCCCACCACAGCCCGTCCCAGCCCACCACGGCCCACCATGGCCCATCCGGGCCCAACACAGCCCACCAAGGCGCACCACAGCCCATCCCAGCCCATTACAGCCTGTCCCAGACCACCACATCCCATCTCAGCCCACCACAGCCCGTCCCAGCCCACCACAACCGACCACAGCCCACCACAGCCCACCACGGCCGACCACAGCCCACCACGGCAGACCACAGCCCACCACGGCCCATCCAAGCCCACCACGGCCCATCCAAGCCCACCACGGTCCACCAAGGCACGTCCCAGCCCACCACAGAGCACCACAGCCCGTCCCAGCCCGTCCCAGCCCGTCCCAGCCTGTCCCTGCACACCACAGCCCGTGCCAACCCACCAGAGCCCGTCTCAGCCCACCACAGCCTGTCCCAGGCTGTCCCAGCTCGTCCAAGCCTGTACCAGACCCCCAGAGCCTGTCGCAGCCCACCACAGCCCGTCACAGCCCGTCCCAGCTCTCCACAACCCACCGCAGCCTGTCCCAGCCCACCACAGCCCGTCCCAGCCCACCACGGCCCACAAAAGCCCACCACAGCCCACCACGGCCCACCACAGCCCGTCCCAGCCCACCACAAGCCGTCCTAGCCCACCACAGACATCCAGAGCCCGTCTCAGCTCACCACAGCTTATCCCAGCCCACCACGGCCCACCACAGCACACCACGGCCCACCGCAGCCTATCCCAACCCGTCCCAGCCCACCACGGCCCGTCCCAGCCCACCACAGCCCGTCCCAGCCCACCACGGCCCGTCCCAGCCCACGACAGCCCGTCCCAGCCCACCAGAGCCCACCAGAGCCCACCACAGCCCGTCCCAGCCCACCACAGCCCACTACGGCCCACCACAGCCCGTCCCAGCCCACCACAGCCCGTCCCAGCCCACCACAGCTTGTCCCAGCCCTCCACAGCCCGTCCCAGCCCACCAAAGCCCGTCCCAGCTCGTCCCAGACCACCACAGCCTCTCACAGCACACCACAGCCCGTAACAGCCCACCACAGCAAGTACCAGCCCGTCCCAGCCCACCACGGCCTGTCTCAGCCCACCACGGCCCGTCTCAGCCCACCACAGCCCGTCTCAGCCCACCACGGCCCGTCTCAGCTCACCACAACCCGTCCCAGACGACCACAGCCCGTCCCAGTCCACCACAGCCCACCACAGCCCGTCCCAGCCCACCACGGCTTGTCCCAGCCCACCACATCCCGTCCCAGCCTACCAGAGCCCGTCCCAGCCTGTTTCAGCCCAGCACGGCTAACCACGGCCTGTCCCGGCCCACCACGGTCCACCATGGCCCACCAGAGCACACCACGGTCCACCACGGCCCTTCCCAGTCCACCACAGCCCACCACAGCCTGTCCCAGCCCACCACGGCCCGTTCCAGCCCACCACGGCCCGTCGCAGCCCACCACGGCCCGTCCCAGCCCACCACGGCCCGTCCCAGCCCACCACGGCCCATCACAGCCCACCACAGTTCACCACAGCTCGTCCTAGCCCAGCACGGCCCGTCCCAGCCCACCACGGACCACCACGGCCCATCTCAGCCCACCACAGCCTGTCCAAGGCCAGCACAGCCCTCCACAACCCTCCACAGCCCGTCCCAACCCTCCACAGCTCATCCCAGCCTACCACAGCCCGTCACAGCCCAACACAGCTTATCCCAGCCCACCGCAACCCGTCCCAGCCCACCGCAGCCCTACCCAGCACACCACAGCCCACCACAGGTCACCACAGCCCACCACCGGTCACCACAGCCCAACACAGGTCACCACAGCCTGTTTCAGCCCACCACGGCTAACCACGGCCCGTCCCAGCCCACCACGGCCCGCCATGGCCCACCACAGCTCGTCCCAGATAAACAAGGCGCAGCACAGCCCACCACGGCCCGGCCCGGCCCACCACAGCCCGTCCCAGCACACCACAGCCCACCACAGCCCATCACAGCCCACCACAGCCCGTCCCAGCTTACCACAGCCCACCACAGACCATCCCAGCCCACCACAGACCGTCCCAGCCCACCACATCCCACCACAGCCTGTCCCAGCCTTTCCCAGCTCGTCCAAGCCTGTCCCAGACCCCCAGAGCCCGTCGCAGCCCACCACAGCCCGTCACAGCCCGTCCCAGCTCTCCACAACCCACCGCAGCCCGTCCCAGCCCACCACAGCCCGTCCCAGCCCACCACGGCCCACAAAAGCCCACCACAGCCCACCACGGCCCACCACAGCCCGTCCCAGCCCACCACAAGCCGTCCTAGCCCACCACAGACATCCAGAGCCCGTCTCAGCTCACCACAGCCTATCCCAGCCCACCACGGCCCACCACAGCACACCACGGCCCACCGCAGCCTATCCCAACTCGTCCCAGCCCACCACGGCCCGTCCCAGCCCACCACGGCCCGTCCCAGCCCACCACGGCCCGTCCCAGCCCGTCCCAGCCCACGACAGCCCGTCCCAGCCCACCAGAGCCCACCAGAGCCCACCATAGCTCGTCCCAGCCCACCACAGCCCACAAGAGCTTGTCACAGACAACCACAGCCCGTCCCAGCCCACCACAGCCCACTACGGCCCACCACAGCCCGTCCCAGCCCACCACAGGCCGTCCCAGCTCGTCCCAGACCACCACAGCCTCTCACAGCACATCACAGCCCGTAACAGCCCACCACAGCAAGTACCAGCCCGTCCCAGCCCACCACGGCCCGTCTCAGCCCACCACGGCCTGTCTCAGCTCACCACAACCCGTCCCAGACGACCACAGCCCGTCCCAGCCCACCACAGCCCACCACAGCCCGTCCCAGCCCACCACGGCCCGTCCAAGCCCACCACATCCCGTCCCAGCTCACCAGAGCCCGTCCCAGCCTGTTTCAGCCCACCACGGCTAACCACGGCCTGTCCCGGCCCACCACGGCCAACCACGGTCCACCATGGCCCACCAGAGCACACCACGGCCCACCACGGCCCTTCCCAGTCCACCACAGCCCACCACAGCCTGTCCCAGCCCACCACGGCCCGTCCCAGCCCACCACGGCCCACCCCAGCCCACCACGGCCCGTCTCAGCCCACCACGGCCCGTCCCAGCCCACCACGGCCCATCACAGCCCACCACAGTTCACCACAGCCCGTCCTAGCCCAGCACGGCCCGTCCCAGCCCACCACGGACCACCACGGCCCATCTCAGCCCACCACAGCCCGTCCCAGCCCAGCACAGCCCTCCACAACCCTCCACAGCCCGTCCCAACCCTCCACAGCTCATCCCAGCCTACCACAGCCCGTCGCAGTTCAACACAGCTTATCCCAGCCCACCGCAGCCCGTCCCAGCCCACCGCAGCCCGTCCTAGCCCACCGAAACCCGTCCCAGCCCACCGCAACCCGTCCCAGCCCACCACAGCCCACCACAGGTCACCACAGCCCACCACCGGTCACCACAGCCCACCACCGGTCACCACAGCCTGTTTCAGCCCACCACGGCAAACCACGGCCCGTCCCAGCCCACCACTGCCCGCCATGGCCCACCACAGCTCGTCCCAGCTAAACAAGGCGCACCACAGCCCACCACGGCCCGTCCCGGCCCACCACAGCCCGTCCCAGCTTACCACAGCCCACCACAGCCCGTCCCAGCCCACCACAGCCCGTCCCAGCTTACCACAGCCCACCACAGACCGTCCCAGCCCACCACAGACCGTCCCAGCCCACCACAGCCCATCCCAGCCCACCACTGCCCGTCCCAGCCCACCACTGCCCGTCCCAGCCCGTCCCAGCCCGTCCCAACCCTCCAAAGCCCGTCCCAGCACACCACAGCCCACCACAGCCCATCACAGCCCACCACAGCCCGTCCCAGCCCTCCACAGCCCACACCAGACCGTCCCAGCCCACCACAGACCGTCCCAGCCCACCACAGCCCGTCCCAGCCCACCACAGCCCGTCCCAGCCCACCACTGCCCGTCCCAGCCCCCCACTGCCCGTTCCAGCCCGTCCCAGCCCGTCCCAACCCACCGCAGCCCGTCCCAGCCCACCACGGCCCGTCCCAGCCCGTGCCAACCCGTCACAACACACCACAGCCCACCACAGCCCGTCCCTACCCACCACAGCCCACCACAGCCCTTCAGAACCCACCACAGCCCGTCCCAGGCCACCACAGACCACCACAGCCCACCACAGCCCGTGCCAGCCCACCACAGCCCGCCTCAGCCCACTACAGCCCATCCCAGCCCACCACAGCCCGTCCCAGCCCACCACAGCCCACCACAGCTTGTCCCAGACCACCACAGCTCTTCCCAGCCCACCATAACCAACCACAGCCTATCCCAGCCGATCCCAGTCCACCACAGCCCGTCCCATCACACCACAGCCCACCACAGCCCGTCCCAGCCAACCACGGCCCGTCCCAGCCCACCACAGCCCGTCCCAGCCCACCACGGCCCACCATGGCCCATCCGGGCCCAACACAGCCCACCAAGGCGCACCACAGCCCATCCCAGCCCATTACAGCCTGTCCCAGACCACCACATCCCATCTCAGCCCACCACAGCCCGTCCCAGCCCACCACAACCGACCACAGCCCACCACAGCCCACCACGGCCGACCACAGCCCACCACGGCAGACCACAGCCCACCACGGCCCATCGAAGCCCACCACGGTCCACCAAGGCACGTCCCAGCCCACCACAGAGCACCACAGCCCGTCCCAGCCCGTCCCAGCCCACCACAGTATGTCCCAGCCCACCACAGCCCGTCCCAGCCCACCACAGCCCGTCTCAGCCCACCACAGCCTGTCCCAGGCTGTCCCAGCTCGTCCAAGCCTGTACCAGACCCCCAGAGCCCGTCGCAGCCCACCACAGCCCGTCACAGCCCGTCCCAGCTCTCCACAACCCACCGCAGCCTGTCCCAGCCCACCACAGCCCGTCCCAGCCCACCACGACCCACAAAAGCCCACCACAGCCCACCACGGCCCACCACAGCCCGTCCCAGCCCACCACAAGCCGTCCTAGCCCACCACAGACATCCAGAGCCCGTCCCAGCTCACCACAGCCTATCCCAGCCCACCACGGCCCACCACAGCACACCACGGCCCACCGCAGCCTATCCCAACCCGTCCCAGCCCACCACGGCCCGTCCCAGCCCACCACAGCCCGTCCCAGCCCACCACGGCCCGTCCCAGCCCACGACAGCCCGTCCCAGCCCACCAGAGCCCACCAGAGCCCACCACAGCTCGTCCCAGCCCACCACAGCCCACAAGAGCTTGTCACAGACAACCACAGCCCGTCCCAGCCCACCACAGCCCACTACGGCCCACCACAGCCCGTCCCAGCCCACCACAGCCCGTCCCAGCCCACCACAGGCCGTCCCAGCTCGTCCCAGACCACCACAGCCTCTCACAGCACATCACAGCCCGTAACAGCCCACCACAGCAAGTACCAGCCCGTCCCAGCCCACCACGGCCCGTCTCAGCCCACCACGGCCCGTCTCAGCTCACCACAACCCGTCCCAGACGACCACAGCCCGTCCCAGCCCACCACAGCCCACTACAGCCCGTCCCAGCCCACCACGGCCCGTCCCAGCCCACCACATCCCGTCCCAGCTCACCAGAGCCCGTCCCAGCCTGTTTCAGCCCAGCACGGCTAACCACGGCCTGTCCCGGCCCACCACGGCCAACCACGGTCCACCATGGCCCACCAGAGCACAACACGGCCCACCACGGCCCTTCCCAGTCCACCACAGCCCACCACAGCCTGTCCCAGCCCACCACGGCCCGTCCCAGCCCACCACGGCCCACCCCAGCCCACCACGGCCCGTCTCAGCCCACCACGGCCCGTCCCAGCCCACCACGGCCCATCACAGCCCACCACAGTTCACCACAGCCCGTCCTAGCCCAGCACGGCCCGTCCCAGCCCACCACGGACCACCACGGCCCATCTCAGCCCACCACAGCCTGTCCAAGCCCAGCACAGCCCTCCACAACCCTCCACAGCCCGTCCCAACCCTCCACAGCTCATCCCAGCCTACCACAGCCCGTCGCAGCCCAACACAGCTTATCCCAGCCCACCGCAGCCCGTCCCAGCCCACCGCAGCCCGTCCTAGCCCACCGAAACCCGTCCCAGCCCACCGCAACCCGTCCCAGACCACCACAGCCCACCACAGGTCACCACAGCCCACCACCGGTCACCACAGCCCACCACCGGTCACCACAGCCTGTTTCAGCCCACCACGGCAAACCACGGCCCGTCCCAGCCCACCACGGCCCGCCATGGCCCACCACAGCTCGTCCCAGCTAAACAAGGCGCACCACAGCCCAACACGGCCCGTCCCGGCCCACCACAGCCCGTCCCAGCACACCACAGCCCACCACAGCCCATCACAGCCCACCACAGCCCGTCCCAGCCCGTCCCAACCCTCCAAAGCCCGTCCCAGCACACCACAGCCCACCACAGCCCATCACAGCCCATCACAGCCCGTCCCAGCTTACCACAGCCCACACCAGACCGTCCCAGCCCACCACAGCCCGTCCCAGCCCACCACAGCCCGTCCCAGCCCACCACAGCCCATCCCAGCCCACCACTGCCCGTCCCAGCCCACCACTGCCCGTTCCAGCCCGTCCCAGCCCGTCCCAACCCACCACAGCCCGTCCCAGCCCACCACAGCCCACCGCAGCCCATCCCAGCCCACCACAGCCCGTCCCAGCCCGTGCCAACCCGTCACAACACACCACAGCCCGTCCCTACCCACCACAGCGTGTCCCAACCCACCACAGCCCACCACAGCCCGTCCCAGCCCACCACAGCACGTCCCAGGCCACCACAGACCACCACAGCCCACCACAGCCCATGAAGCCCACCACAGCCCGCCTCAGCCCACTACAGCCCATCCCAGCCCACCACAGCCCGTCCCAGCCCACCACAGCCCACCACAGCTTGTCCCAGACCACCACAGCTCTTCCCAGCCCACCATAACCAACCACAGCCTATCCCAGCCGATCCCAGCCCACCACAGCCCGTCCCATCACACCACAGACCACCACAGCCCGTCCCAGCCAACCACGGCCCGTCCCAGCCAACCACAGCCCGTCCCAGCCCACCACGGCCCACCACAGCCCACCACGGCCCATCCGGGCCCAACACAGCCCACCAAGGCGCACCACAGCCTATCCCAGCCCATTACAGCCTGTCCCAGACCACCACATCCCATCTCAGCCCACCACAGCCCGTCCCAGCCCACCACAACCGACCACAGCCCACCACAGCCCACCACGGCCGACTACAGCCCACCACGGCAGACCACAGCCCACCACGGCCCATCCAAGCCCACCACGGCCCATCCAAGCCCACCACGGTCCACCACGGCCCGTCCCAGCCCACCACAGCTCGTCACAGCCCGTCCCAGCCCACCAGAGGTCGTCCCAGCTCACCACAACCCACCACAGCCCTTCCCAGCCCGTCCCAGCCCACCACAGCCCGTCCCAGCCCACCACGGACGCCGCAGACCATCAGAGCCCGTCCCAGCCCACCACAATCCCGTCCCAGCCCACTATAGCCCGTCCCAGCCCACTACAACCCGTTCTAGCTCACCACAACCCACCACAGCGCACCATAGCCCACCACAGCCCACCACAGCGCACCAGAGCCTGTCCCAGCCCACCACAGCCCGTCCCAGCCCACCACAGCCCATTCCAGACCACCAGAGCCCTTCCCAGTTCACCACAGCATGTCCCAGCACACCACAGCCCACCACAGCCCGTCCAATTTCACCACAGCCCGTCTCAGCTCACCACAACCCACCACAGCCCGTCCCAGCCCACCGCAGCCTATCCCAAACCGTCCCAGCCCACCACGGCCCGTCCCAGCCCACCACGGCCCGTCCCAGCCCACCACGGCCCGTCCCAGCACGTCCCAGCTCACGACAGCCCGTCCCAGCCCACGACAGTCCGTCCCAGCCCACCAGAGCCCACCAGAGCCCACCACAGCTCGTCCCAGCCCACCACAGCCCACAAGAGCTTGTCACAGACCACCACAGCCCGTCCCAGCCCACCACAGCCCACTACGGCCCACCACAGCCCGTCCCAGCCCACCACAGCCCGTCCCAGCCCACCACAGCCTGTCCCAGCCCACCACAGCCCGTAACAGCCCACCACAGCAAGTACCAGCCCGTCCTAGCCCACCACGGCCCGTCTCAGCCCACCACGGCCCGTGTCAGCCCACCACGGCCCGTCTCAGCTCACCACAACCCGTCCCAGACGACCACAGCCCGTCCCAGCCCACCACAGCCCACCACAGCCCGTCCCAGCCCACCACGGCCCGTCCCAGCCTACCACGGCCTGTCCCAGCCTACCACATCCCGTCCCAGCCCACCAGAGCCCGTCCCAGCCTGTTTCAGCCCAGCACGGCTAACCACGGCCTGTCCCGGCCCACCACGGCCAACCACGGTCCACCATGGCCCACCAGAGCACACCACGGCCCACCACGGCCCTTCCCACTCCACCACAGCCCACCACGGCCCGTCCCAGCCCACCACGGCCTGTCCCAGTCCACCACGGCCCACCCCAGTCCACCACGGCCCGTCCCAGCCCACCACGGCCCATCACAGCCCACCACAGTTCACCACAGCCCGTCCCAGCCCACCACAGCACACTACGGCCCACCACAGCCCGTCCCAGCCCACCGCAGCCCGTCCCAGCCCGTTCCAGACCACCACAGCCTGTTCCAGCCTGTCCCAGCCCACCACAGCCCGACTCAGGTTCACCAGAACCCACCACATCCCACCACAGCCCAACACGGCCCGTCCCAGCCCACCACTGCCCACCACAGCCCACCACAGTTCACCACGGCCCATCCCAGCCCACCACGCCTCACCACAGCCCGTTCCAGCCACCACAGCCCGTCCCCGTGCACCACAGCCCATGCCAGCCCACCACAGCCCGTCTCCGCCCACCACAGCCCATCCCAGCCCACGACAGCCCGTCCCAGCCCGTCCCAGCCTGTCCCAGCCCACCACAGCCCGTCCCAGCCCACCACAGCCCGTCCCAGCCCACCACAGCCCGTCCCAGCCCGTCCCAGCCCACCACAGCACGTCCCAGCCCGTCCCAGCCCACCACAGCCCGTCCCAGCATGTCCCAGCCCACCACAGCCTCTCACAGCACACCACAGCCCGTAACAGCCCACCACAGCAAGTACCAGCCCGTCTCAGCCCACCACGGCCCGTCTCAGCCCACCACGGCCCGTCTCAGCTCACCACAACCCGTCCCAGACGACCACAGCCCGTCCCAGCCCACCACAGCCCACCACAGCCCGTCCCAGCCCACCACGGCCCGTCTCAGCTCACCACAACCCGTCCCAGACGACCACAGTCCGTCCCAGCACACCACAGCCCACCACAGCCCGTCCCAGCCCACCACAGCCCGTCCCAGCCTGTCCCGGCCCACCACGGCCAACCACGGTCCACCATGGCCCACCAGAGCACACCACGGCCCACCACGGCCCTTCTCAGTCCACCACAGCCCACCACAGCCTGTCCCAGCCCACCACGGCCCGTCCCAGCCCACCACGGCCCGTCCCAGCCCACCACGGCCCGTCCCAGCCCACCACGGCCCGTACCAGCCCACCACGGCCCATCACAGCCCACCACAGTTCACCACAGCCCGTCCTAGCCCAGCACGGCCCGTCCCAGCCCACCACGGCCCACCACGGCCCATCTCAGCCCACCACAGCCTGTCCAAGCCCAGCACAGCCCTCCACAACCCTCCACAGCCCGTCCCAACCCTCCACAGCTCATCCCAGCCTACCACAGCCCGTCGCAGCCCAACACAGCTTATCCCAGCCCACCGCAGCCCGTCCCAGCCCACCGCAGCCCGTCCTAGCCCACCGAAACCCGTCCCAGCCCACCGCAACCCGTCCCAGCACACCACAGCCCACCACAGCCCATCACAGCCCACCACAGCCCGTCCCAGCTTACCACAGCCCACCACAGACCGTCCCAGCCCACCACGGCCCGTCCCAGCCCACCACTGCCCGTCCCAGCCCGTCCCAGCCCGTCCCAACCCTCCAAAGCCCGTCCCAGCACACCACAGCCCACCACAGCCCATCACAGCCCACCACAGCCTGTCCCAGCTTACCACAGCCCACACCAGACCGTCCCAACCCACCACAGCCCGTCCCAGCCCACCACTGCCCGTCCCAGCCCACCACTGCCCGTCCCAGGCCACCACTGCCCGTCCCAGCCCGTCCCAGCCTGTCCCAACCCACCACAGCCCGTCCCAGCCCACCGCAGCCCATCCCAGCCCACCACGGCCCGACCCAGCCCGTGCCAACCCGTCACAACACACCACAGCCCACCACAGCCCACCAAAGCCCGTGCCAGCCCACCACAGCACGTCCCAGGCCACCACAGCCCGTCCCAGCCCACCACAGCCCGTCCCAGCCCACCACAGCCCACCACAGCTTGTCCCACACCACCACAGCTCTTCCCAGCCCACCATAACCAACCACAGCCTATCCCAGCCGATCCCAGCCCACCACAGCCCGTCCCATCACACCACAGCCCACCACAGCCCGTCCCAGCCAACCACGGCCCATCCGGGCCCAACACAGCCCACCAAGGCGCACCACAGCCCATCCCAGCCCATTACAGCCTGTCCCAGACCACCACATCCCATCTCAGCCCACCACAGCCCGTCCCAGCCCACCACAACCGACCACAGCCCACCACAGCCCACCACGGCCGACCACAGCCCACCACGGCCGACCACAGCCCACCACGGCCCATCCAAGCCCACCACGGCCCATCCAAGCCCACCACGGTCCACCACAGCACGTCCCAACCCACCACAGAGCACCACAGCCCGTCCCAGCCCACCACAGTATGTCCCAGACCACCAGAGCCCGTCCCAGCCCACCACAGCCCGTCCCAGCCCACCACAGCCCACCACGCCCCGTGCCAACCCACCAGAGCCCATCGCAGCCCACCACAGCCCACCACAGCCCGTCCCAGACCACAAGAGGTCGTCCCAGCCCACCACTAACCCACCAATACCCGTCCCCGCCCACCACAGCCCGTCCCAGCCAACCACAGCCCGTCCCAGCTCGTCCCAGACCACCACAGCCTCTCACAGCACACCACAGCCCGTAACAGCCCACCACAGCAAGTACCAGCCCGTCTCAGCCCACCACGGCCCGTCTCAGCCCACCACGGCCCGTCTCAGCTCACCACAACCCGTCCCAGACGACCACAGCCCGTCCAAGCCCACCACAGCCCACCACAGCCCGTCCCAGCCCACCACGGCCCGTCTCAGCTCACCACAACCCGTCCCAGACGACCACAGCCCGTCCCAGCCCACCACAGCCCACCACAGCCCGTCCTAGCCCAGCACGGCCCGTCCCAGCCCACCACGGACCACCACGGCCCATCTCAGCCCACCACAGCCTGTCCAAGCCCAGCACAGCCCTCCACAACCCTCCACAGCCTGTCCCAACCCTCCACAGCTCATCCCAGCCTACCACAGCCCGTCGCAGCCCAACACAGCTTATCCCAGCCCACCGCAGCCCGTCCCAGCCCACCGCAGCCCGTCCTAGCCCACCGAAACCCGTCCCAGCCCACCGCAACCCGTCCCAGCACACCACAGCCCACCACAGCCCATCACAGCCCACCACAGCCCGTCCCAGCTTACCACAGCCCACCACAGACCGTCCCAGCCCACCACGGCCCGTCCCAGCCCACCACTGCCCGTCCCAGCCCGTCCCAGCCCGTCCCAACCCTCCAAAGCCCGTCCCAGCCCACCACGGCCCGTCCCAGCCCACCACAGCCCGTCCCAGCCCACCACAGCCCGTCCCAGCCCACCAGAGCCTACCAGAGCCCACCACAGCCCGTCCCAGCCCACCACAGCCCACTACGGCCCACCACAGCCCGTCCCAGCCCACCACAGCCCGTCCCAGCCCACCACAGCTTGTCCCAGCCCACCACAGCCCGTCCCAACCCACCACAGCCTGTCCCAACCCACCACAGCCCGTCCCACCAAACCACAGCCCGTCCCAACCCCGCCACAGCCCGTCCCACCACACCACAGCCCGTCCCTAGCCCGCCACAGCCCGTCCCTAGCCCGTCCCCGCCCGTCCCAGCCCACCACGGCCCGTCCCCGCCCACCACGGCCTGTCCCAGCCCACCACAGCCCGTCCCCGCCCACCACGGCCCGTCCCAGCCCACCACAGCCCGTCCCAGCCCACCACAGCCCGTCCTCGCCCACCACAGCCCGTCCCAGCCCACCACGTCCCACCACAGTTCACCACAGCCCGTCCCAGCCCACCACAGCCCTCCAGAGCCCGTCTCAGCTCACCACAGCCTGTCCCAGCCCACCACAGCCCACCGCAGCCCGTCCCAGCCCACCACGGCCCGTCCCAGCCCGTGCCAACCCGTCACAACACACCACAGCCCACCACAGCCCGTCCCTACCCACCACAGCCCACCACAGCCCTTCAGAACCCACCACAGCCCGTCCCAGGCCACCACAGACCACCACAGCCCACCACAGCCCGTGCCAGCCCACCACAGCCCGCCTCAGCCCACTACAGCCCATCCCAGCCCACCACAGCCCGTGCCAGCCCACCACAGCCCACCACAGCTTGTCCCAGACCACCACAGCTCTTCCCAGCCCACCATAACCAACCACAGCCTATCCCAGCCGATCCCAGCCCACCACAGCCCGTCCCATCACACCACAGCCCACCACAGCCCGTCCCAGCCAACCACGGCCCGTCCCAGCCCACCACAGCCCGTCCCAGCCCACCACGGCCCACCATGGCCCATCCGGGCCCAACACAGCCCACCAAGGCGCACCACAGCCCATCCCAGCCCATTACAGCCTGTCCCAGACCACCACATCCCATCTCAGCCCACCACAGCCCGTCCCAGCCCACCACAACCGACCACAGCCCACCACAGCCCACCACGGCCGACCACAGCCCACCACGGCAGACCACAGCCCACCACGGCCCATCCAAGCCCACCACGGCCCATCCAAGCCCACCACGGTCCACCACGGCACGTCCCAGCCCACCACAGAGCACCACAGCCCGTCCCAGCCCGTCCCAGCACACCACAGTATGTCCCAGCCCACCACAGCCCGTCCCAGCCCACCAGAGCCCGTCTCAGCCCACCACAGCCTGTCCCAGGCTGTCCCAGCTCGTCCAAGCCTGTCCCAGCCCACCACAGCCCGTCACAGCCCGTCCCAGCTCTCCACAACCCACCGCAGCCTGTCCCAGCCCACCACAGCCCGTCCCAGCCCACCACGGCCCACAAAAGCCCACCACAGCCACCACGGCCCACCACAGCCCGTCCCAGCCCACCACAAGCCGTCCTAGCCCACCACAGATCTCCAGAGCCCGTCTCAGCTCACCACAGCCTATCCCAGCCCACCACGGCCCACCACAGCACACCACGGCCCACCGCAGCCTATCCCAACCCGTCCCAGCCCACCACGGCCCGTCCCAGCCCACGACAGCCCGTCCCAGCCCACCAGAGCCCACCAGAGCCCACCACAGCCCGTCCCAGCCCACCACAGCCCACTACGGCCCACCACAGCCCGTCCCAGCCCACCACAGCCCGTCCCAGCCCACCACAGCTTGTTCCAGCTCACCACAACCCGTCCCAGCCCACCACAGCCCGTCCCAGCTCGTCCCAGACCACTACAGCCTCTCACAGCACACCACAGCCCGTAACAGCCCACCACAGCAAGTACCAGCCCGTCCCAGCCCACCACGGCCCGTCTCAGCCCACCACGGCCCGTCTCAGCCCACCACGGCCCGTCTCAGCTCACCACAACCCGTCCCAGACGACCACAGCCCGTCCCAGCCCACCACAGCCCGTCCCAGCCCACCACGGCCCGTCCCAGCCCACCACAGCCCGTCCCAGCCCACCAGAGCCCGTCCCAGCCTGTTTCAGCCCAGCACGGCTAACCACGGCCTGTCCCGGCCCACCACGGCCAACCACGGTCAACCATGGCCCACCAGAGCACACCACGGTCCACCACGGCCCTTCCCAGTCCACCACAGCCCACCACAGCCTGTCCCAGCCCACCACGGCCCGTCCCAGCCCACCACGGCCCGTCCCAGCCCACCACGGCCCGTCCCAGCCCACCACGGCCCATCACAGCCCACCACAGTTCACCACAGCCCGTCCTAGCCCAGCACGGCCCGTCCCAGCCCACCACGGACCACCACGGCCCATCTCAGCCCACCACAGCCTGTCCAAGCCCAGCACAGCCCTCCACAACCCTCCACAGCCCGTCCCAACCCTCCACAGCTCATCCCAGCCTACCACAGCCCGTCACAGCCCAACACAGCTTATCCCAGCCCACCGCAACCCGTCCCAGCCCACCGCAGCCCTACCCAGCACACCACAGCCCACCACAGGTCACCACAGCCCACCACCGGTCACCACAGCCCAACAAAGGTCACCACAGCCTGTTTCAGCCCACCACGGCAAACCACGGCCCGTCCCAGCCCACCACGGCCCGCCATGGCCCACCACTGCTCGTCCCAGATAAACAAGGCGCACCACAGCCCACCACGGCCCGTCCCGGCCCACCACAGCCCGTCCCAGCTTACCACAGCCCACCACAGACCGTCCCAGCCCACCACAGCCCATCCCAGCCCCTCCCAGCCCGTCTCAGCCCACCACAGCCTGTCCCAGGCTGTCCAAGCTCGTCCAAGCCTGTCCCAGACCCCCAGAGCCCGTCGCAGCCCACCACAGCCCGTCACAGCCCGTCCCAGCTCTCCACAACCCACCGCAGCCCGTCCCAGCCCACCACAGCCCGTCCCAGCCCACCACGGCCCACAAAAGCCCACCACAGCCCACCACGGCCCACCACAGCCCGTCCCAGCCCACCACAAGCCGTCCTAGCCCACCACAGACATCCAGAGCCCGTCTCAGCTCACCACAGCCTATCCCAGCCCACCACGGCCCACCACAGCACACCACGGACCACCGCAGCCTATCCCAACTCGTCCCAGCCCACCACAGCCCGTCCCAGCCCACCACGGCCCGTCCCAGCCCACCACGGCCCGTCCCAGCCCGTCCCAGCCCACGACAGCCCGTCCCAGCCCACCAGAGCCCACCAGAGCCCACCACAGCTCGTCCCAGCCCACCACAGCCCACAAGAGCTTGTCACAGACCACCACAGCCCGTCCCAGCCCACCACAGCCCACTACGGCCCACCACAGCCCGTCCCAGCCCACCACAGCCCGTCCCAGCCCACCACAGCCCGTCCCAGCTCGTCCCAGACCACCACAGCCTCTCACAGCACATCACAGCCCGTAACAGCCCACCACAGCAAGTACCAGCCCGTCCCAGCCCACCACGGCCCGTCTCAGCCCACCACGGCCCGTCTCAGCTCACCACAACCCGTCCCAGACGACCACAGCCCGTCCCAGCCCACCACAGCCCGTCCCAGCCCACCACGGCCCGTCCCAGCCCACCACAGCCCGTCCCAGCCCACCAGAGCCCGTCCCAGCCTGTTTCAGCCCAGCACGGCTAACCACGGCCTGTCCCGGCCAACCACGGCCAACCACGGTCCACCATGGCCCACCAGAGCACACCACGGCCCACCACGGCCCTTCCCAGTCCACCACAGCCCACCACAGCCTGTCCCAGCCCACCACGGCCCGTCCCAGCCCACCACGGCCCACCCCAGCCCACCACGGCCCACCCCAGCCCACCACGGCCCGTCCCAGCCCACCACGGCCCATCACAGCCCACCACAGTTCACCACAGCCCGTCCTAGCCCAGCACGGCCCGTCCCAGCCCACCACGGACCACCACGGCCCATCTCAGCCCACCACTGCCTGTCCAAGCCCAGCACAGCCCTCCACAACCCTCCACAGCCCGTCCCAACCCTCCACAGCTCATCCCAGCCTACCACAGCCCGTCGCAGCCCAACACAGCTTATCCCAGCCCACCGCAGCCCGTCCCAGCCCACCGCAGCCCGTCCTAGCCCACCGAAACCCGTCCCAGCCCACCGCAACCCGTCCCAGCCCACCACAGCCCACCACAGGTCACCACAGCCCACCACCGGTCACCACAGCCCACCACCGGTCACCACAGCCTGTTTCAGCCCACCACGGCAAACCACGGCCCGTCCCAGCCCACCACGGCCCGCCATGGCCCACCACAGCTCGTCCCAGATAAACAAGGCGCACCACAGCCCACCACGGCCCGTCCCGGCCCACCACAGCCCGTCCCAGCACACCACAGCCCACCACAGCCCGTCCCAGCCCACCACAGCCCACCACAGCCCACCGCAGCCCATCCCAGCCCACCACGGCCCGTCCCAGCCCGTGCCAACCCGTCACAACACACCACAGCCCACCACAGCCCGTCCCTACCCACCACAGCGTGTCCCAACCCACCACAGCCCACCACAGCCCGTCCCAGCCCACCACAGCACGTCCCAGGCCACCACAGACCACCACAGCCCACCACAGCCCATGAAGCCCACCACAGCCCACCTCAGCCCACTACAGCCCGTCCCAGCCCACCACAGCCCGTCCCAGCCCACCACAGCCCACCACAGCTTGTCCCACACCACCACAGCTCTTCCCAGCCCACCATAACCAACCACAGCCTATCCCAGCCGATCCCAGCCCACCACAGCCCGTCCCATCACACCACAGCCCACCACAGCCCGTCCCAGCCAACCACGGCCCGTCCCAGCCAACCACAGCCCGTCCCAGCCCACCACGGCCCACCACAGCCCACCACGGCCCACCACGGCCGACTACAGCCCACCACAGCAGACCACAGCCCACCACGGCCCATCCAAGCCCACCACGGCCCATCCAAGCCCACCACGGTCCACCACGGCACGTCCCAGCCCACCACAGAGAACCACAGCCCGTCCCAGCCCGTCCCAGCCCACCACAGTATGTCCCAGACCACCAGAGCCCGTCCCAGCCCACCACAGCCCGTCCCAGCCCACCACAGCCCACCACGCCCCGTGCCAACCCACCAGAGCCCGTCCCAGCTCACCACAGCCCACCACAGCCCGTCCCAGACCACAAGAGGTCGTCCCAGCCCACCACTAACCCACCAAAGCCCGTCCCCGCCCACCACAGCCCGTCCCAGCCCACCACAGCCCACCACACCCCGTGCCAACCCACCAGAGCCCGTCCCAGCCCACCACAGCCCGTCACAGCCCGTCCCAGCCCACCAGAGGTCGTCCCAGCTCACCACAACCCACCACAGCCCGTCCCAGCCCACCACAGCCCACCACGCCCCGTGCCAGCCCACCAGAGCCCGTCCCAGCCCACCACAGCCTGTCACAGCCCGTCCCAGCCCACCACAGCCCGTCCCAGCCCACCACGGCCGCCGCAGAGCATCAGAGCCCGTCCCAGCCCACCACAATCCCGTCCCAGCCCACTATAGCCCGTCCCAGCCCACTACAACCCGTTCTAGCTCACCACAACCCACCACAGCGCACCATAGCACACCACAGCCCACCACAGCGCACCAGAGCCTGTCCCAGCCCACCACAGCCCGTCCCAGCCCACCACAGCCCATTCCAGACCACCAGAGCCCTTCCCAGTTCACCACAGCATGTCCCGGCACACCACAGCCCACCACAGCCCGTCCAATTTCACCACAGCCCGTCTCAGCTCACCACAACCCACCACAGCCCGTCCCAGCACACCGCAGCCTATCCCAACCCGTCCCAGCCCACCACGGCCCGTCCCAGCCCACCAGAGCCCACCAGAGCCCACCAGAGCCCACCACAGCTCGTCCCAGCCCACCACAGCCCACAAGAGCTTGTCACAGACAACCACAGCCCGTCCCAGCCCACCACAGCCCACTACGGCCCACCACAGCCCACCACAGCCCACCACAGCCCGTCCCAGCCCACCACAGCCCGTAACAGCCCACCACAGCAAGTACCAGCCCGTCCCAGCCCACCACGGCCCGTCTCAGCCCACCACGGCCCGTCTCAGCTCACCACAACCCGTCCCAGACGACCACAGCCCGTCCCAGCCCACCACAGCCCACCACAGCCCGTCCCAGCCCACCACGGCCCGTCCCAGCCCACCACATCCCGTCCCAGCCCACCAGAGCTTGTCCCAGCCTGTTTCAGCCCACCACGGCTAACCACGGCCTGTCCCGGCCCACCACGGCCAACCACGGTCCACCATGGCCCACCAGAGCACACCACGGCCCACCACGGCCCTTCCCACTCCACCACAGCCCACCACGGCCCGTCCCAGCCCACCACAGCCCACCACAGCCCACCACGGCCCGTCCCAGCCCACCACGGCCCGTCCCAGCCCACCACGGCCCATCACAGCCCACCACAGTTCACCACAGCCCGTCCCAGCCCACCACAGCACACTACGGCCCACCACAGCCCGTCCCAGCCCACCGCAGCCCGTCCCAGCCCACCACAGCCCGTCCCAGCTCGTCCCAGACCACCACAGCCTCTCACAGCACACCACACACCGTAACAGCCCACCACAGCAAGTACCAGCCCGTCTCAGCCCACCACGGCCCGTCTCAGCTCACCACAACCCGTCCCAGACGACCACAGCCCGTCCCAGCCCACCACAGCCCACCACAGCCCGTCCCAGCCCACCACGGCCCGTCTCAGCTCACCACAACCCGTCCCAGCCCACCACAGACCGTCCCAGCCCACCACAGCCTGTCCCAGCCCACCACAGCCCGTCCCAGCCTGTCCCGGCCCACCACGGCCAACCACGGTCCACCATGGCCCACCAGAGCACACCACGGCCCACCACGGCCCTTCTCAGTCCACCACAGCCCACCACAGCCTGTCCCAGCCAACCACGGCCCGTCCCAGCCCACCACGGCCCGTCCCAGCACACCACGGCCCGTCCCAGCCCACCACGGCCCGTACCAGCCCACCACGGCCCATCACAGCCCACCACAGTTCACCACAGCCCGTCCTAGCCAAGCACGGCCCGTCTTAGCCCACCACGGCCCACCACGGCCCATCTCAGCCCACCACAGCCTGTCCAAGCCCAGCACAGCCCTCCACAACCCTCCACAGCCCGTCCCAACCCTCCACAGCTCATCCCAGCCTACCACAGCCCGTCGCAGCCCAACACAGCTTATCCCAGCCCACCGCAGCCCGTCCCAGCCCACCGCAGCCCGTCCTAGCCCACCGAAACCCGTCCCAGCCCACCGCAACCCGTCCCAGCACACCACAGCCCACCACAGCCCATCACAGCCCACCACAGCCCGTCCCAGCTTACCACAGCCCACCACAGACCGTCCCAGCCCACCACGGCCCGTCCCAGCCCACCACTGCCCGTCCCAGCCCGTCCCAGCCCGTCCCAACCCTCCAAAGCCCGTCCCAGCACACCACAGCCCACCACAGCCCATCACAGCCCACCACAGCCTGTCCCAGCTTACCACAGCCCACACCAGACCGTCCCAACCCACCACAGCCCGTCCCAGCCCACCACTGCCCGTCCCAGCCCACCACTGCCCGTCCCAGGCCACCACTGCCCGTCCCAGCCCGTCCCAGCCTGTCCCAACCCACCACAGCCCGTCCCAGCCCACCGCAGCCCATCCCAGCCCACCACGGCCCGACCCAGCCCGTGCCAACCCGTCACAACACACCACAGCCCACCACAGCCCACCAAAGCCCGTGCCAGCCCACCACAGCACGTCCCAGGCCACCACAGCCCGTCCCAGCCCACCACAGCCCGTCCCAGCCCACCACAGCCCACCACAGCTTGTCCCACACCACCACAGCTCTTCCCAGCCCACCATAACCAACCACAGCCTATCCCAGCCGATCCCAGCCCACCACAGCCCGTCCCATCACACCACAGCCCACCACAGCCCGTCCCAGCCAACCACGGCCCATCCGGGCCCAACACAGCCCACCAAGGCGCACCACAGCCCATCCCAGCCCATTACAGCCTGTCCCAGACCACCACATCCCATCTCAGCCCACCACAGCCCGTCCCAGCCCACCACAACCGACCACAGCCCACCACAGCCCACCACGGCCGACCACAGCCCACCACGGCCGACCACAGCCCACCACGGCCCATCCAAGCCCACCACGGCCCATCCAAGCCCACCACGGTCCACCACAGCACGTCCCAACCCACCACAGAGCACCACAGCCCGTCCCAGCCCACCACAGTATGTCCCAGACCACCAGAGCCCGTCCCAGCCCACCACAGCCCGTCCCAGCCCACCACAGCCCACCACGCCCCGTGCCAACCCACCAGAGCCCATCGCAGCCCACCACAGCCCACCACAGCCCGTCCCAGACCACAAGAGGTCGTCCCAGCCCACCACTAACCCACCAATACCCGTCCCCGCCCACCACAGCCCGTCCCAGCCAACCACAGCCCGTCCCAGCTCGTCCCAGACCACCACAGCCTCTCACAGCACACCACAGCCCGTAACAGCCCACCACAGCAAGTACCAGCCCGTCTCAGCCCACCACGGCCCGTCTCAGCCCACCACGGCCCGTCTCAGCTCACCACAACCCGTCCCAGACGACCACAGCCCGTCCAAGCCCACCACAGCCCACCACAGCCCGTCCCAGCCCACCACGGCCCGTCTCAGCTCACCACAACCCGTCCCAGACGACCACAGCCCGTCCCAGCCCACCACAGCCCACCACAGCCCGTCCTAGCCCAGCACGGCCCGTCCCAGCCCACCACGGACCACCACGGCCCATCTCAGCCCACCACAGCCTGTCCAAGCCCAGCACAGCCCTCCACAACCCTCCACAGCCTGTCCCAACCCTCCACAGCTCATCCCAGCCTACCACAGCCCGTCGCAGCCCAACACAGCTTATCCCAGCCCACCGCAGCCCGTCCCAGCCCACCGCAGCCCGTCCTAGCCCACCGAAACCCGTCCCAGCCCACCGCAACCCGTCCCAGCACACCACAGCCCACCACAGCCCATCACAGCCCACCACAGCCCGTCCCAGCTTACCACAGCCCACCACAGACCGTCCCAGCCCACCACGGCCCGTCCCAGCCCACCACTGCCCGTCCCAGCCCGTCCCAGCCCGTCCCAACCCTCCAAAGCCCGTCCCAGCCCACCACGGCCCGTCCCAGCCCACCACAGCCCGTCCCAGCCCACCAGAGCCTACCAGAGCCCACCACAGCCCGTCCCAGCCCACCACAGCCCACTACGGCCCACCACAGCCCGTCCCAGCCCACCACAGCCCGTCCCAGCCCACCACAGCTTGTCCCAGCCCACCACAGCCCGTCCCAACCCACCACAGCCTGTCCCAACCCACCACAGCCCGTCCCACCAAACCACAGCCCGTCCCAACCCCGCCACAGCCCGTCCCACCACACCACAGCCCGTCCCTAGCCCGCCACAGCCCGTCCCTAGCCCGTCCCCGCCCGTCCCAGCCCACCACGGCCCGTCCCCGCCCACCACGGCCTGTCCCAGCCCACCACAGCCCGTCCCCGCCCACCACGGCCCGTCCCAGCCCACCACAGCCCGTCCCAGCCCACCACAGCCCGTCCTCGCCCACCACAGCCCGTCCCAGCCCACCACGTCCCACCACAGTTCACCACAGCCCGTCCCAGCCCACCACAGCCCTCCAGAGCCCGTCTCAGCTCACCACAGCCTGTCCCAGCCCACCACAGCCCACCGCAGCCCGTCCCAGCCCACCACGGCCCGTCCCAGCCCGTGCCAACCCGTCACAACACACCACAGCCCACCACAGCCCGTCCCTACCCACCACAGCCCACCACAGCCCTTCAGAACCCACCACAGCCCGTCCCAGGCCACCACAGACCACCACAGCCCACCACAGCCCGTGCCAGCCCACCACAGCCCGCCTCAGCCCACTACAGCCCATCCCAGCCCACCACAGCCCGTGCCAGCCCACCACAGCCCACCACAGCTTGTCCCAGACCACCACAGCTCTTCCCAGCCCACCATAACCAACCACAGCCTATCCCAGCCGATCCCAGCCCACCACAGCCCGTCCCATCACACCACAGCCCACCACAGCCCGTCCCAGCCAACCACGGCCCGTCCCAGCCCACCACAGCCCGTCCCAGCCCACCACGGCCCACCATGGCCCATCCGGGCCCAACACAGCCCACCAAGGCGCACCACAGCCCATCCCAGCCCATTACAGCCTGTCCCAGACCACCACATCCCATCTCAGCCCACCACAGCCCGTCCCAGCCCACCACAACCGACCACAGCCCACCACAGCCCACCACGGCCGACCACAGCCCACCACGGCAGACCACAGCCCACCACGGCCCATCCAAGCCCACCACGGCCCATCCAAGCCCACCACGGTCCACCACGGCACGTCCCAGCCCACCACAGAGCACCACAGCCCGTCCCAGCCCGTCCCAGCACACCACAGTATGTCCCAGCCCACCACAGCCCGTCCCAGCCCACCACAGCCCGTCTCAGCCCACCACAGCCTGTCCCAGGCTGTCCCAGCTCGTCCAAGCCTGTCCCAGCCCACCACAGCCCGTCACAGCCCGTCCCAGCTCTCCACAACCCACCGCAGCCTGTCCCAGCCCACCACAGCCCGTCCCAGCCCACCACGGCCCACAAAAGCCCACCACAGCCACCACGGCCCACCACAGCCCGTCCCAGCCCACCACAAGCCGTCCTAGCCCACCACAGATCTCCAGAGCCCGTCTCAGCTCACCACAGCCTATCCCAGCCCACCACGGCCCACCACAGCACACCACGGCCCACCGCAGCCTATCCCAACCCGTCCCAGCCCACCACGGCCCGTCCCAGCCCACGACAGCCCGTCCCAGCCCACCAGAGCCCACCAGAGCCCACCACAGCCCGTCCCAGCCCACCACAGCCCACTACGGCCCACCACAGCCCGTCCCAGCCCACCACAGCCCGTCCCAGCCCACCACAGCTTGTTCCAGCTCACCACAACCCGTCCCAGCCCACCACAGCCCGTCCCAGCTCGTCCCAGACCACTACAGCCTCTCACAGCACACCACAGCCCGTAACAGCCCACCACAGCAAGTACCAGCCCGTCCCAGCCCACCACGGCCCGTCTCAGCCCACCACGGCCCGTCTCAGCCCACCACGGCCCGTCTCAGCTCACCACAACCCGTCCCAGACGACCACAGCCCGTCCCAGCCCACCACAGCCCGTCCCAGCCCACCACGGCCCGTCCCAGCCCACCACAGCCCGTCCCAGCCCACCAGAGCCCGTCCCAGCCTGTTTCAGCCCAGCACGGCTAACCACGGCCTGTCCCGGCCCACCACGGCCAACCACGGTCAACCATGGCCCACCAGAGCACACCACGGTCCACCACGGCCCTTCCCAGTCCACCACAGCCCACCACAGCCTGTCCCAGCCCACCACGGCCCGTCCCAGCCCACCACGGCCCGTCCCAGCCCACCACGGCCCGTCCCAGCCCACCACGGCCCATCACAGCCCACCACAGTTCACCACAGCCCGTCCTAGCCCAGCACGGCCCGTCCCAGCCCACCACGGACCACCACGGCCCATCTCAGCCCACCACAGCCTGTCCAAGCCCAGCACAGCCCTCCACAACCCTCCACAGCCCGTCCCAACCCTCCACAGCTCATCCCAGCCTACCACAGCCCGTCACAGCCCAACACAGCTTATCCCAGCCCACCGCAACCCGTCCCAGCCCACCGCAGCCCTACCCAGCACACCACAGCCCACCACAGGTCACCACAGCCCACCACCGGTCACCACAGCCCAACAAAGGTCACCACAGCCTGTTTCAGCCCACCACGGCAAACCACGGCCCGTCCCAGCCCACCACGGCCCGCCATGGCCCACCACTGCTCGTCCCAGATAAACAAGGCGCACCACAGCCCACCACGGCCCGTCCCGGCCCACCACAGCCCGTCCCAGCTTACCACAGCCCACCACAGACCGTCCCAGCCCACCACAGCCCATCCCAGCCCCTCCCAGCCCGTCTCAGCCCACCACAGCCTGTCCCAGGCTGTCCAAGCTCGTCCAAGCCTGTCCCAGACCCCCAGAGCCCGTCGCAGCCCACCACAGCCCGTCACAGCCCGTCCCAGCTCTCCACAACCCACCGCAGCCCGTCCCAGCCCACCACAGCCCGTCCCAGCCCACCACGGCCCACAAAAGCCCACCACAGCCCACCACGGCCCACCACAGCCCGTCCCAGCCCACCACAAGCCGTCCTAGCCCACCACAGACATCCAGAGCCCGTCTCAGCTCACCACAGCCTATCCCAGCCCACCACGGCCCACCACAGCACACCACGGACCACCGCAGCCTATCCCAACTCGTCCCAGCCCACCACAGCCCGTCCCAGCCCACCACGGCCCGTCCCAGCCCACCACGGCCCGTCCCAGCCCGTCCCAGCCCACGACAGCCCGTCCCAGCCCACCAGAGCCCACCAGAGCCCACCACAGCTCGTCCCAGCCCACCACAGCCCACAAGAGCTTGTCACAGACCACCACAGCCCGTCCCAGCCCACCACAGCCCACTACGGCCCACCACAGCCCGTCCCAGCCCACCACAGCCCGTCCCAGCCCACCACAGCCCGTCCCAGCTCGTCCCAGACCACCACAGCCTCTCACAGCACATCACAGCCCGTAACAGCCCACCACAGCAAGTACCAGCCCGTCCCAGCCCACCACGGCCCGTCTCAGCCCACCACGGCCCGTCTCAGCTCACCACAACCCGTCCCAGACGACCACAGCCCGTCCCAGCCCACCACAGCCCGTCCCAGCCCACCACGGCCCGTCCCAGCCCACCACAGCCCGTCCCAGCCCACCAGAGCCCGTCCCAGCCTGTTTCAGCCCAGCACGGCTAACCACGGCCTGTCCCGGCCAACCACGGCCAACCACGGTCCACCATGGCCCACCAGAGCACACCACGGCCCACCACGGCCCTTCCCAGTCCACCACAGCCCACCACAGCCTGTCCCAGCCCACCACGGCCCGTCCCAGCCCACCACGGCCCACCCCAGCCCACCACGGCCCACCCCAGCCCACCACGGCCCGTCCCAGCCCACCACGGCCCATCACAGCCCACCACAGTTCACCACAGCCCGTCCTAGCCCAGCACGGCCCGTCCCAGCCCACCACGGACCACCACGGCCCATCTCAGCCCACCACAGCCTGTCCAAGCCCAGCACAGCCCTCCACAACCCTCCACAGCCCGTCCCAACCCTCCACAGCTCATCCCAGCCTACCACAGCCCGTCGCAGCCCAACACAGCTTATCCCAGCCCACCGCAGCCCGTCCCAGCCCACCGCAGCCCGTCCTAGCCCACCGAAACCCGTCCCAGCCCACCGCAACCCGTCCCAGCCCACCACAGCCCACCACAGGTCACCACAGCCCACCACCGGTCACCACAGCCCACCACCGGTCACCACAGCCTGTTTCAGCCCACCACGGCAAACCACGGCCCGTCCCAGCCCACCACGGCCCGCCATGGCCCACCACAGCTCGTCCCAGATAAACAAGGCGCACCACAGCCCACCACGGCCCGTCCCGGCCCACCACAGCCCGTCCCAGCACACCACAGCCCACCACAGCCCGTCCCAGCCCACCACAGCCCACCACAGCCCACCGCAGCCCATCCCAGCCCACCACGGCCCGTCCCAGCCCGTGCCAACCCGTCACAACACACCACAGCCCACCACAGCCCGTCCCTACCCACCACAGCGTGTCCCAACCCACCACAGCCCACCACAGCCCGTCCCAGCCCACCACAGCACGTCCCAGGCCACCACAGACCACCACAGCCCACCACAGCCCATGAAGCCCACCACAGCCCACCTCAGCCCACTACAGCCCGTCCCAGCCCACCACAGCCCGTCCCAGCCCACCACAGCCCACCACAGCTTGTCCCACACCACCACAGCTCTTCCCAGCCCACCATAACCAACCACAGCCTATCCCAGCCGATCCCAGCCCACCACAGCCCGTCCCATCACACCACAGCCCACCACAGCCCGTCCCAGCCAACCACGGCCCGTCCCAGCCAACCACAGCCCGTCCCAGCCCACCACGGCCCACCACAGCCCACCACGGCCCACCACGGCCGACTACAGCCCACCACAGCAGACCACAGCCCACCACGGCCCATCCAAGCCCACCACGGCCCATCCAAGCCCACCACGGTCCACCACGGCACGTCCCAGCCCACCACAGAGAACCACAGCCCGTCCCAGCCCGTCCCAGCCCACCACAGTATGTCCCAGACCACCAGAGCCCGTCCCAGCCCACCACAGCCCGTCCCAGCCCACCACAGCCCACCACGCCCCGTGCCAACCCACCAGAGCCCGTCCCAGCTCACCACAGCCCACCACAGCCCGTCCCAGACCACAAGAGGTCGTCCCAGCCCACCACTAACCCACCAAAGCCCGTCCCCGCCCACCACAGCCCGTCCCAGCCCACCACAGCCCACCACACCCCGTGCCAACCCACCAGAGCCCGTCCCAGCCCACCACAGCCCGTCACAGCCCGTCCCAGCCCACCAGAGGTCGTCCCAGCTCACCACAACCCACCACAGCCCGTCCCAGCCCACCACAGCCCACCACGCCCCGTGCCAGCCCACCAGAGCCCGTCCCAGCCCACCACAGCCTGTCACAGCCCGTCCCAGCCCACCACAGCCCGTCCCAGCCCACCACGGCCGCCGCAGAGCATCAGAGCCCGTCCCAGCCCACCACAATCCCGTCCCAGCCCACTATAGCCCGTCCCAGCCCACTACAACCCGTTCTAGCTCACCACAACCCACCACAGCGCACCATAGCACACCACAGCCCACCACAGCGCACCAGAGCCTGTCCCAGCCCACCACAGCCCGTCCCAGCCCACCACAGCCCATTCCAGACCACCAGAGCCCTTCCCAGTTCACCACAGCATGTCCCGGCACACCACAGCCCACCACAGCCCGTCCAATTTCACCACAGCCCGTCTCAGCTCACCACAACCCACCACAGCCCGTCCCAGCACACCGCAGCCTATCCCAACCCGTCCCAGCCCACCACGGCCCGTCCCAGCCCACCAGAGCCCACCAGAGCCCACCAGAGCCCACCACAGCTCGTCCCAGCCCACCACAGCCCACAAGAGCTTGTCACAGACAACCACAGCCCGTCCCAGCCCACCACAGCCCACTACGGCCCACCACAGCCCACCACAGCCCACCACAGCCCGTCCCAGCCCACCACAGCCCGTAACAGCCCACCACAGCAAGTACCAGCCCGTCCCAGCCCACCACGGCCCGTCTCAGCCCACCACGGCCCGTCTCAGCTCACCACAACCCGTCCCAGACGACCACAGCCCGTCCCAGCCCACCACAGCCCACCACAGCCCGTCCCAGCCCACCACGGCCCGTCCCAGCCCACCACATCCCGTCCCAGCCCACCAGAGCTTGTCCCAGCCTGTTTCAGCCCACCACGGCTAACCACGGCCTGTCCCGGCCCACCACGGCCAACCACGGTCCACCATGGCCCACCAGAGCACACCACGGCCCACCACGGCCCTTCCCACTCCACCACAGCCCACCACGGCCCGTCCCAGCCCACCACAGCCCACCACAGCCCACCACGGCCCGTCCCAGCCCACCACGGCCCGTCCCAGCCCACCACGGCCCATCACAGCCCACCACAGTTCACCACAGCCCGTCCCAGCCCACCACAGCACACTACGGCCCACCACAGCCCGTCCCAGCCCACCGCAGCCCGTCCCAGCCCACCACAGCCCGTCCCAGCTCGTCCCAGACCACCACAGCCTCTCACAGCACACCACACACCGTAACAGCCCACCACAGCAAGTACCAGCCCGTCTCAGCCCACCACGGCCCGTCTCAGCTCACCACAACCCGTCCCAGACGACCACAGCCCGTCCCAGCCCACCACAGCCCACCACAGCCCGTCCCAGCCCACCACGGCCCGTCTCAGCTCACCACAACCCGTCCCAGCCCACCACAGACCGTCCCAGCCCACCACAGCCTGTCCCAGCCCACCACAGCCCGTCCCAGCCTGTCCTGGCCCACCACGGCCAACCACGGTCCACCATGGCCCACCAGAGCACACCACGGCCCACCACGGCCCTTCTCAGTCCACCACAGCCCACCACAGCCTGTCCCAGCCAACCACGGCCCGTCCCAGCCCACCACGGCCCGTCCCAGCACACCACGGCCCGTCCCAGCCCACCACGGCCCGTCCCAGCCCACCACGGCCCATCACAGCCCACCACAGTTCACCACAGCCCGTCCTAGCCAAGCACGGCCCGTCTTAGCCCACCACGGACCACCACGGCCCATCTCAGCCCACCACAGCCTGTCCAAGCCCAGCACAGCCCTCCACAACCCTCCACAGCCCGTCCCAACCCTCCACAGCTCATCCCAGCCTACCACAGCCCGTCGCAGCCCAACACAGCTTATCCCAGCCCACCGCAGCCCGTCCCAGCCCACCGCAGCCCGTCCTAGCCCACCGAAACCCGTCCCAGCCCACCGCAACCCGTCCCAGCACACCACAGCCCACCACAGCCCATCACAGCCCACCACAGACCGTCCCAGCTTACCACAGCCCACCACAGACCGTCCCAGCCCACCACGGCCCGTCCCAGCCCACCACTGCCCGTCCCAGCCCGTCCCAGCCCGTCCCAACCCTCCAAAGCCCGTCCCAGCACACCACAGCCCACCACAGCCCATCACAGCCCACCACAGCCTGTCCCAGCTTACCACAGCTCACACCAGACCGTCCCAGCCCACCACTGCCCGTCCCAGCCCACCACTGCCCGTCCCAGGCCACCACTGCCCGTCCCAGCCCGTCCCAGCCTGTCCCAACCCACCACAGCCCGTCCCAGCCCACCGCAGCCCATCCCAGCCCACCACGGCCCGACCCAGCCCGTGCCAACCCGTCACAACACACCACAGCCCACCACAGCCCACCACGGCCCGACCCAGCCCGTGCCAACCCGTCACAACACACCACAGCCCACCACAGCCCACCAAAGCCCGTGCCAGCCCACCACAGCACGTCCCAGGCCACCACAGCCCGTCCCAGCCCACCACAGCCCGTCCCAGCCCACCACAGCCCACCACAGCTTGTCCCAGACCACCACAGCTCTTCCCAGCCCACCATAACCAACCACAGCCTATCCCAGCCGATCCCAGCCCACCACAGCCCGTCCCATCACACCACAGCCCACCACAGCCCGTCCCAGCCAACCACGGCCCGTCCCAGCCCACCACAGCCCGTCCCAGCCCACCACGGCCCACCACGGCCCATCCGGGCCCAACACAGCCCACCAAGGCGCACCACAGCCCATCCCAGCCCATTACAGCCTGTCCCAGACCACCACATCCCATCTCAGCCCACCACAGCCCGTCCCAGCCCACCACAACCGACCACAGCCCACCACAGCCCACCACGGCCGACCACAGCCCACCACGGCCGACCACAGCCCACCACGGCCCATCCAAGCCCACCACGGCCCATCCAAGCCCACCACAGTCAACCACAGCACGTCCCAGCCCACCACAGAGCACCACAGCCCGTCCCAGCCCACCACAGTATGTCCCAGACCACCAGAGCCCGTCCCAGCCCACCACAGCCTGTCCCAGCCCACCACAGCCCACCACGCCCCGTGCCAACCCACAAGAGCCCGTCCCAGCTCACCACAGCCCACCACAGCCCGTCCCAGACCACAAGAGGTCGTCCCAGCCCACCACTAACCCACCAAAGCCCGTCCCCGCCCACCACAGCCCGTCCCAGCCAACCACAGCGCACCACAGCCTGCCCCAACCCACCTGAGCCCGTCCCAGCTTACCACAGCCCACCACAGCCCGTCACAGCCCGTCCCAGCCCACCAGAGGTCGTCCCAGCTCACCACAAACCACCACAGCCCTTCCCAGCCCGTCCCAGCCCACCACAGCCCACCACGGCCGCCGCAGACCATCAGAACCCGTCCCAGCCCACCACAATCCCGTCCCAGCCCACCACAACCCGTTCTAGCTCACCACAACCCACCACAGCGCACCATAGCCCACCACAGCCCACCACAGCGCACCAGAGTCTGTCCCGGCCCACCAGAGCCTGTCCCAGCCCACCACAGCCCGTCCCAGCCCACCGCAGCCCGCCACGGCCCGTCCCAGCCCACCACAGCCCATTCCAGACCACCAGAGCCCTTCCCAGTTCACCACAGCCCACCACAGCCCGTCCAATTTCACCACAGCCCGTCTCAGCTTACCACAACCCACCACAGCCCGTCCCAGCCCACCGCAGCCTATCCCAACCCGTCCCAGCCCACCACGGCCCGTCCCAGCCCACCACGGCCCGTCCCAGCCCGTCCCAGCCCACGACAGCTCGTCCCAGCCCACGACAGTCCGTCCCAGCCCACCAGAGCCCTCCAGAGCCCACCACAGCCCGTCCCAGCCCACCATGGCCCATCCCAGCCCACCACGGCCCGTCCCAGCCCGTCCCAGCCCACGACAGCTCGTCCCAGCCCACGACAGTCCGTCCCAGCCCACCAGAGCCCACCACAGCTCGTCCCAGCCCACCACAGCCCACAAGAGCTTGTCACAGACCACCACAGCCCGTCCCAGCCCACCACAGCCCACTACGGCCCACCACAGCCCGTCCCTACCCACCACAGCCCGTCCCAGCCCACCACAGCCCACTACGGCCCACCACAGCCCGTCCCAGCTCGTCCCAGACCACCACAGCCTCTCACAGCACACCACAGCCCGTAACAGCCCACCACAGCAAGTACCAGCCCGTCCCAGCCCACCACGGCCCGTCTCAGCCCACCACGGCCCGTCTCAGCTCACCACAACCCGTCCCAGACGACCACAGCCCGTCCCAGCCCACCACAGCCCACCACAGCCCGTCCCAGCCCACCACGGCCCGTCCCAGCCCACCACAGCCCGTCCCAGCCCACCAGAGCCCGTCCCAGCCTTTTTCAGCCGAGCACGGCTAACCACGGCCTGTCCCGGCCCACCACGGCCAACCACGGTCCACCATGGCCCACCAGAGCACACCACGGCCCACCACGGCCCTTCCCAGTCCACCACAGCCCACCACAGCCTGTCCCAGCCCACCACGGCCCGTCCCAGCCTACCACGGCCCGTCCCAGCCCACCACAGCCCGTCCCAGCCCACCACAGCCCGTCCCAGCTCATCCCAGACCACCACAGCCTCTCACAGCACACCACAGCCCGTAACAGCCCACCACAGCAAGTACCAGCCCGTCCCAGCCCACCACGGCCCGTCTCAGCCCACCACGGCCCGTCTCAGCTCACCACAACCCGTCCCAGACGACCACAGCCCGTCCCAGCCCACCACGGCCCGTCCCAGCCCACCACAGCCCGTCCCAGCCCACCACAGCCCGTCCCAGCCTGTTTCAGCCCAGCACGGCTAACCACTGCCTGTCCCGGCCCACCACGGCCAACCACGGTCCACCATGGCCCACCAGAGCACACCACGGCCCACCACGGCCCTTCCCAGTCCACCACAGCCCACCACAGCCTGTCCCAGCCCACCACGGCCCGTCCCAGCCCACCACGGCCCACCCCAGCCCACCACGGCCCGTCCCAGCCCACCACGGCCCGTCCCAGCACACCACAGCCCGTCCCAGCACACCACAGCCCGTCCCAGCCCACCACAGCACACCACAGCCCATCCTAGCCCGCCACAGCCCGTCCCAGCCCGTCCCAGGCCACAACAGCCCGTCCCTGCCCACCACAGCCCGTCCCAGCCCGTTCCAGACCACCAGAACCCGTTCCAGCCTGTCCCAGCCCACCACAGCCCGACTCAAGCTCACCAGAACCCACCACATCCCACCACAGCCCAACACGGCCCGTCCCAGCCCACCACTGCCCACCACAGCCCACCACAGTTCACCACGGCCCATCCCAGCCCACCACGCCTCACCACAGCCCGTTCCAGCCACCACAGCCCGTCCCCGTGCACCACAGCCCATGCCCGCCCACCACAGCCAGTCTCCGCCCACCACAGCCCGTCCCAGCCCACCACTGCCCGTCCCAGCCCGTCCCAGCCCACCACAGCCCGTCCCAGCCCACCACAGCCCGTCCCAGCCCACCACAGCCCGTCCCATCCCGTCCCAGCCCACCACAGCCTGTCCCAGCCCGTCCCAGCCCACCACAGCCCGTCCCAGCCCACCACAGCCCGTCCCAGCCCACCACAGCCCGTCCCAGCCCGTCCCAGCCCACCACAGCCTGTCCCAGCCCGTCCCAGCCCACCACAGCCTGTCTCAAGCTCACCAGAACCCACCACAGCCCACCACAGCCTGTCCCAGCCCACCACAGCCCACCACAGCCCACCACGGCAGCCCATCCCAGCCCACCACGGCCCACCACAGCCCACCACAGTTCACCATGGGCCATCTCAGACCACCATGACCTGTCCCAGCCCACCACGGCCCACCAAAGCCCATCCCTTCCCATACCGGCTCAAAACAGCCCACCACGGCCCACCACAGCCCACCACGGTTCACCACAGCCCGTCCCAGCCCACCACGCCCCACCACAGCCCATCCCTGCCCACCACAGCCCGTCCCAGCACACCACAGACCATCCCAGCCCACCACAGCCCGTCCCAGCCCACCACAGCATGTCCCAGCCCACCACAGCCCGTCCCAGCCCACCACAGCCCGTCCCTAGCCCACCACAGCCCGTCCCAGCCCACCACAGACCGTCCCCGCCCGTCCCAGCCCACCACAGACCAGCACAGCCCGTCCCAGCACACCACAGCCCGTCCCCGCCCGTCCCAGCCCGTCGCAGCCTGCACAGCCCGTCCCAGCCCACCACAGACCATTCCAGACCACCACAGCCCGTCCCCGCCCACCACAGCCCGTCCCCGCCCACCATAGCCCGTCCCAGCCCACCACAGCCCGTCCCAGCTCGTTCCAGACCACCAGAACTCGTCTCAACCCGTCCCAGCCCACCACAGCCTGTCTCAAGCTCAGCAGAACCCACCACAGCCCGTCCCAGCCCACCACAGCCCGTCCCAGCCCACCACAGGCCGTCCCAGCCCACCACAGCATGTCCCAGCCCACCACAGCCCGTCCCAGCCCACCACAGCCCGTCCCAGCCCACCACAGCCCGTCCCAGCCCGTCCCAGCCATTCCCAGCCCGTCCCAGCCCGTCCCAGCCCAACTCAGCCCATCCCAGCACACCACAGCCCATCACAGCCCAACACAGCCCGTCCCAACCCGTCCCAGCCCACCGGAGCCTGTCCCAGCCCGTCCCAGCCCACCACGGCCCGTCCCAGCCCACCACGGCCCACCACAGCCCACCACAGTTCACCACGGGCCATCTCAGCCCTCCATGACCTGTCCCAGCCCACCATGACCTGTCCCAGCCCACCACAGCCCATCCCTTCCGATACCGGCTCAAAACGGCCCACCACGGCCCACCACAGCCCACCACGGTTCACCACGGCCCGTCCCAGCCCACCACGCCCCACCACAGCCCATCCCTGCCCACCACAGCCCGTCCCAGCACACCACAGACCATCCCAGTCCACCACACACCGTCCCAGCATGTCCCAGCCTGTCCCAACCCACCACAGCCTGTCCCAACCCACCACAGCCCGTCCCACCACACCACAGCCCGTCCCAACCCCGCCACAGCCCGTCCCACCACACCACAGCCCGTCCCTAGCCCGCCACAGCCCGTCCCTAGCCCGCCACAGCCCACCAGAGCCCGTCCCGGCCCGTCCCCGCCCGTCCCGGCCCGTCCCCGCCCACCACGGCCCGTCCCCGCCAACCACGGCCAGTCCCCGCCCACCACGGCCCGTCCCAGCCCACCACAGCCCGTCCCAGCCCACCACAGCCCGTCACAGCTCTCCACAGCCCGTCCCAGTCCACCACAGCCCGTCCTCGCCCACCACAGTCCGTCCCAGCCCACCACAGCCCACGAAAGCCCACCACGTCCCACCACAGTTCACCACAGCCCGTCCCAGCCCACCACAGCCCTCCAGAGCCCGTCTCAGCTCACCACAGCCTGTCCCAGCCCACCACAGCCCACCGCAGCCCATCCCAGCCCACCACGGCCCGTCCCAGCCCGTGCCAACCCGTCACAACACACCACAGCCCACCACAGCCCGTCCCTACCCACCACAGCGTGTCCCAACCCACCACAGCCCACCACAGCCCTTCAGAACCCACCACAGCCCACCACAGCCCGTCCCAGGCCACCACAGACCACCACAGCCCACCACAGCCCGTCCCAGCCCACCACAGCCCGCCTCAGCCCACTACAGCCCATCCCAGCCCACCACAGCCCGTCCCAGCCCACCACAGCCCACCACAGCTTGTCCCAGACCACCACAGCTCTTCCCAGCCCACCATAACCAACCACAGCCTATCCCAGCCGATCCCAGCCCACCACAGCTTGTCCCATCACACCACAGCCCACCACAGCCCGTCCCAGCCAACCACGGCCCGTCCCAGCCCACCACAGCCCGTCCCAGCCCACCACGGCCCACCACGGCCCATCCGGGCCCAACACAGCCCACCAAGGCGCACCACAGCCCATCCCAGCCCATTACAGCCTGTCCCAGACCACCACATCCCATCTCAGCCCACCACAGCCCGTCCCAGCCCACCACAACCGACCACAGCCCACCACAGCCCACCACGGCCGACCACAGCCCACCACGGCAGACCACAGCCCACCACGGCCCATCCAAGCCCACCACGGCCCATCCAAGCCCACCACGGTCCACCACGGCACGTCCCAGCCCACCACAGAGCACCACAGCCCGTCCCAGCACACCACAGCCCACCACAGTATGTCCCAGCCCACCAGAGCCCGTCCCAGCCCACCACAGCCCGTCTCAGCCCACCACAGCCTGTCCCAGCCTGTCCCAGCTCGTCCAAGCCTGTCCCAGACCCCCAGAGCCCGTCGCAGCCCACCACAGCCCGTCACAGCCCGTCCCAGCTCTCCACAACCCACCGCAGCCCGTCCCAGCCCACCACAGCCCGTCCCAGCCCACCACGGCCCACAAAAGCCCACCACAGCGCACCACGGCCCACCACAGCCCGTCCCAGCCCACCACAAGCCGTCCTAGCCCACCACAGACATCCAGAGCCCGTCTCAGCTCACCACAGCCTATCCCAGCCCACCACGGCCCACCACAGCACACCACGGCCCACCGCAGCCTATCCCAACCCGTCCCAGCCCACCACGGCCCGTCCCAGCCCACCACAGCCCGTCCCAGCCCACCACGGCCCGTCCCAGCCCGTCCCAGCCCACGACAGCCCGTCCCAGCCCACCAGAGCCCACCAGAGCCCACCACAGCCCGTCCCAGCCCACCACAGCCCACTACGGCCCACCACAGCCCGTCCCAGCCCACCACAGCCCGTCCCAGCCCACCACAGCTTGTCCCAGCCCTCCACAGCCCGTCCCAGCCCACCACAGCCCGTCCCAGCTCGTCCCAGACCACCACAGCCTCTCACAGCACACCACAGCCCGTAACAGCCCACCACAGCAAGTACCAGCCCGTCCCAGCCCACCACGGCCTGTCTCAGCCCACCACGGCCCACCCCAGCCCACCACGGCCCGTCCCAGCCCACCACGGCCCATCACAGCCCACCACGGCCCATCACAGCCCACCACAGTTCACCACAGCCCGTCCTAGCCAAGCACGGCCCGTCCCAGCCCACCACGGACCACCACGGCCCATCTCAGCCCACCACAGCCTGTCCAAGCCCAGCACAGCCCTCCACAACCCTCCACAGCCCGTCCCAACCCTCCACAGCTCATCCCAGCCTACCACAGCCCGTCGCAGCCCAACACAGCTTATCCCAGCCCACCGCAACCCGTCCCAGCCCACCGCAGCCCTACCCAGCACACCACAGCCCACCACCGGTCACCACAGCCCACCACAGGTCACCACAGCCTGTTTCAGCCCACCACGGCAAACCACGGCCCGTCCCAGCCCACCACGGCCCGCCATGGCCCACCACAGCTCGTCCCAGCTAAACAAGGCGCACCACAGCCCACCACGGCCCGTCCCGGCGCACCACAGCCCGTCCCAGCTTACCACAGCCCACCACAGCCCGTCCCAGCTTACCACAGCCCGTCCCAGCTTACCACAGCCCACCACAGACCGTCCCAGCCCACCACAGACCGTCCCAGCCCACCACAGCCCGTCCCAGCCCACCACTGCCCATCCCAGCCCACTACTGCCCGTCCCAGCCCGTCCCAGCCCGTCCCAACCCTCCAAAGCCCGTCCCAGCACACCACAGCCCACCACAGCCCATCACAGCCCACCACAGCCCGTCCCAGCTTACCACAGCCCACCACAGACCGTCCCAGCCCACCACGGCCCGTCCCAGCCCACCACGGCCCGTCCCAGCCCGTCCCAACCCTCCAAAGCCCGTCCCAGCACACCACAGCCCACCACAGCCCGTCACAGCCCACCACAGCCTGTCCCAGCTTACCACAGCCCACACCAGACCGTCCCAGCCCACCACAGCCCGTCCCAGTCCACCACTGCCCGTCCCAGCCCACCACTGCCCGTCCCAGCCCACCACTGCCCGTCCCAGCCCGTCCCAGCCTGTCCCAACCCACCACAGCCCGTCCCAGCCCACCGCAGCCCATCCCAGCCCACCACGGCCCGACCCAGCCCGTGCCAACCCGTCCCAGCCCACCACAGCCCACCACAGCCCACCAAAGCCCGTCCCAGCCCACCACAGCACGTCCCAGCCCACCACAGCCCGTCCCAGCCCACCACAGCCCGTCCCAGCCCACCACAGCCCACCACAGCTTGTCCCAGACCACCACAGCTCTTCCCAGCCCACCATAACCAACCACAGCCTATCCCAGCCGATCCCAGCCCACCACAGCCCGTCCCATCACACCACAGCCCACCACAGCCCGTCCCAGCCAACCACGGCCCGTCCCAGCCAACCACAGCCCGTCCCAGCCCACCACGGCCCACCACAGCCCACCACGGCCCATCCGGGCCCAACACAGCCCACCAAGGCGCACCACAGCCCATCCCAGCCCATTACAGCCTGTCCCAGACCACCACATCCCATCTCAGCCCACCACAGCCCGTCCCAGCCCACCACAACCGACCACAGCCCACCACAGCCCACCACGGCCGACCACAGCCCACCACGGCCGACCACAGCCCACCACGGCCGACCACAGCCCACCACGGCCCATCCAAGCCCACCACGGCCCATCCAAGCCCACCACAGTCAACCACAGCACGTCCCAGCCCACCACAGAGCACCACAGCCCGTCCCAGCCCACCACAGTATGTCCCAGACCACCAGAGCCCGTCCCAGCCCACCACAGCCTGTCCCAGCCCACCACAGCCCACCACGCCCCGTGCCAACCCACCAGAGCCCGTCCCAGCTCACCACAGCCCACCACAGCCCGTCCCAGACCACAAGAGGTCGTCCCAGCCCACCACTAACCCACCAAAGCCCGTCCCCGCCCACCACAGCCCGTCCCAGCCAACCACAGCGCACCACAGCCTGCCCCAACCCACCTGAGCCCGTCCCAGCTTACCACAGCCCACCACAGCCCGTCACAGCCCGTCCCAGCCCACCAGAGGTCGTCCCAGCTCACCACAACCCACCACAGCCCTTCCCAGCCCGTCCCAGCCCACCACAGCCCACCACGGCCGCCGCAGACCATCAGAGCCCGTCCCAGCCCACCACAATCCCGTCCCAGCCCACTATAGCCCGTCCCAGCCCACCACAACCCGTTCTAGCTCACCACAACCCACCACAGCGCACCATAGCCCACCACAGCCCACCACAGCGCACCAGAGTCTGTCCCGGCCCACCAGAGCCTGTCCCAGCCCACCACAGCCCGTCCCAGCCCACCGCAGCCCGCCACGGCCCGTCCCAGCCCACCACAGCCCATTCCAGACCACCAGAGCCCTTCCCAGTTCACCACAGCCCACCACAGCCCGTCCAATTTCACCACAGCCCGTCTCAGCTCACCACAACCCACCACAGCCCGTCCCAGCCCACCGCAGCCTATCCCAAACCGTCCCAGCCCACCACGGCCCGTCCCAGCCCACCACGGCCCGTCCCAGCCCGTCCCAGCCCACGACAGCCCGTCCCAGCCCACGACAGTCCGTCCCAGCCCACCAGAGCCCACCACAGCTCGTCCCAGCCCACCACAGCCCACAAGAGCTTGTCACAGACCACCACAGCCCGTCCCAGCCCACCACAGCCCACTACGGCCCACCACAGCCCGTCCCTACCCACCACAGCCCGTCCCAGCTCGTCCCAGACCACCACAGCCTCTCACAGCACACCACAGCCCGTAACAGCCCACCACAGCAAGTACCAGCCCGTCCCAGCCCACCACGGCCCGTCTCAGCCCACCACGGCCCGTCTCAGCTCACCACAACCCGTCCCAGACGACCACAGCCCGTCCCAGCCCACCACAGCCCACCACAGACCGTCCCAGCCCACCACGGCCCGTCCCAGCCCACCACATCCCGTCCCAGCCCACCAGAGCCCGTCCCAGCCTTTTTCAGCCCAGCACGGCTAACCACGGCCTGTCCCGGCCCACCACGGCCAACCACGGTCCACCATGGCCCACCAGAGCACACCACGGCCCACCACGGCCCTTCCCAGTCCACCACAGCCCACCACAGCCTGTCCCAGCCCACCACGGCCCGTCCCAGCCTACCACGGCCCGTCCCAGCCCACCACAGCCCGTCCCAGCCCACCACAGCCCGTCCCAGCTCGTCCCAGACCACCACAGCCTCTCACAGCACACCACAGCCCGTCCCAGCCCACCACAGCAAGTACCAGCCCGTCCCAGCCCACCACGGCCCGTCTCAGCCCACCACGGCCCGTCTCAGCTCACCACAACCCGTCCCAGACGACCACAGCCCGTCCCAGCCCACCACGGCCCGTCCCAGCCCACCACATCCCGTCCCAGCCCACCAGAGCCCGTCCCAGCCTGTTTCAGCCCAGCACGGCTAACCACGGCCTGTCCCGGCCCACCACGGTCCACCATGGCCCACCAGAGCACACCACGGCCCACCACGGCCCTTCCCAGTCCACCACAGCCCACCGCAGCCTGTCCCAGCCCACCACGGCCCGTCCCAGCCCACCACGGCCCACCCCAGCCCACCACGGCCCGTCCCAGCCCACCACGGCCCGTCCCAGCACACCACAGCCCGTCCCAGCACACCACAGCCCGTCCCAGCCCACCACAGCACACCACAGCCCATCCTAGCCCACCACAGCCCGTCCCAGCCCGTCCCAGGCCACAACAGCCCGTCCCTGCCCACCACAGCCCGTCCCAGCCCGTTCCAGACCACCAGAACCCGTTCCAGCCTGTCCCAGCCCACCACAGCCCGACTCAAGCTCACCAGAACCCACCACATCCCACCACAGCCCAACACGGCCCGTCCCAGCCCACCACTGCCCACCACAGCCCACCACAGTTCACCACGGCCCATCCCAGCCCACCACGCCTCACCACAGCCCGTTCCAGCCACCACAGCCCGTCCCCGTGCACCACAGCCCATGCCCGCCCACCACAGCCCGTCTCCGCCCACCACAGCCCGTCCCCGCCCACCACAGCCCGTCCCAGCCCGTCCCAGCCCACCACAGCCCGTCCCAGCCCACCACAGCCCGTCCCAGCCCACCACAGCCCGTCTCAGCCCGTCCCAGCCCACCACAGCCCGTCCCAGCCCACCACAGCCCGTCCCAGCCCACCACAGCCCGTCCCATCCCGTCCCAGCCCACCACAGCCTGTCCCAGCCCGTCCCAGCCCACCACAGCCCGTCTCAAGCTCACCAGAACCCACCACAGCCCACCACAGCCTGTTCCAGACCACCACAGCCCACCACAGCCCACCACGGCCCATACCAGCCCACCACGGCCCACCACAGCCCACCACAGTTCACCACGGGCCATCTCAGACCACCATGACCTGTCCCAGCCCACCACGGCCCACCACAGCCCATCCCTTCCCATACCGGCTCAAAACGGCCCACCACGGCCCACCACAGCCCACCACGGTTCACCACGGCCCGTCCCAGCCCACCACGCCCCACCACAGCCCATCCCTGCCCACCACAGCCCGTCCCAGCACACCACAGACCATCCCAGTCCACCACACACCGTCCCAGCATGTCCCAGCCTGTCCCAACCAACCACAGCCTGTCCCAACCCACCACAGCCCGTCCCACCACACCACAGCCCGTCCCAACCCCGCCACAGCCCGTCCCACCACACCACAGCCCGTCCCTAGCAAACCACAGCCCGTCCCTAGCCCGCCACAGCCCACCAGAGCCCGTCCCGGCCCGTCCCCGCCCGTCCCGGCCCGTCCCCGCCCACCACGGCCCGTCCCAGACCACCACGGCCCGTCCCCGCCCACCACAGCCCGTCCCAGCCCACCACAGCCCGTCCCAGTCCACCACAGCCCGTCCTCGCCCACCACAGCCCGTCCCAGCCCACCACAGCCCACGAAAGCCCACCACGTCCCACCACAGTTCACCACAGCCCGTCCCAGCCCACCACAGCCCTCCAGAGCCCGTCTCAGCTCACCACAGCCTGTCCCAGCCCACCACAGCCCACCGCAGCCCATCCCAGCCCACCACGGCCCGTCCCAGCCCGTGCCAACCCGTCACAACACACCACAGCCCACCACAGCCCGTCCCTACCCACCACAGCGTGTCCCAACCCACCACAGCCCTTCAGAACCCACCACAGCCCACCACAGCCCGTCCCAGGCCACCACAGACCACCACAGCCCACCACAGCCTACCACAGCCCATCCCAGCCCACCACAGCCCGTCCCAGCCCACCACAGCCCACCACAGCTCGTCCCAGCCCACCACAGCCCACCACGCCCCGTGCCAACCCACCAGAGCCCGTCCCAGCTCACCACAGCCCACCACAGCCCGTCCCAGACCACAAGAGGTCGTCCCAGCCCACCACTAACCCACCAAAGCCCGTCCCCGCCCACCACAGCCCGTCCCAGCCCACCACAGCCCACCACGCCCCGTGCCAACCCACCAGAGCCCGTCCCAGCACACCACAGCCCGTCACAGCCCACCAGAGGTCGTCCCAGCTCACCACAACCCACCACAGCCCTTCCCAGCCCGTCCCAGCCCACCACAGCCCGTCCCAGCCCACCACGGCCGCCGCAGACCATCAGAGCCCGTCCCAGCCCACCACAATCCCGTCCCAGCCCACTATAGCCCGTCCCAGCCCACTACAACCCGTTCTAGCTCACCACAACCCACCACAGCGCACCATAGCACACCACAGCCCACCACAGCGCACCAGAGCCTGTCCCAGCCCACCACAGCCCGTCCCAGCCCACCACAGCCAATTCCAGACCACCAGAGCCCTTCCCAGTTCACCACAGCATGTCCCAGCACACCACAGCCCACCACAGCCCGTCCAATTTCACCACAGCCCGTCTCAGCTCACCACAACCCACCACAGCCCGTCCCAGCACACCGCAGCCTATCCCAACCCGTCCCAGCCCACCACGGCCCGTCCCAGCCCACCACGGCCCGTCCCAGCCAACCACGGCCCGTCCCAGCCCGTCCCAGCCCACGACAGCCCGTCCCAGCCCACCACAGTCCGTCCCAGCCCACCAGAGCCCACCAGAGCCCACCACAGCTCGTCCCAGCCCACCACAGCCCGTCCCATCCCGTCCCAGCCCACCACAGCCTGTCCCAGCCCGTCCCAGCCCACCACAGCCCGTCTCAAGCTCACCAGAACCCACCACAGCCCACCACAGCCTGTCCCAGACCACCACGGCCCACCACAGCCCACCACGGCCCATACCAGCCCACCACGGCCCATACCAGCCCACCACGGCCCACCACAGCCCACCACAGTTCACCACGGGCCATCTCAGACCACCATGACCTGTCCCAGCCCACCACAGCCCATCCCTTCCCATACCGGCTCAAAACGGCCCACCACGGCCCACCACAGCCCACCACGGTTCACCACGGCCCGTCCCAGCCCACCACGCCCCACCACAGCCCATCCCTGCCCACCACAGCCCGTCCCAGCACACCACAGCCCGTCCACAGCCCACCACAGCCCGTCCCAGCCCACCACAGCATGTCCCAGCCCACCACAGCCCGTCCCAGCCCACCACAGCCGGTCCCTAGCCCACCACAGCCCGTCCCAGCCCACCACAGACCGTCCCCGCCCGTCCCAGCCCACCACAGACCAGCACAGCCCGTCCCAGCACACCACAGCCCGTCCCCGCCCGTCCCAGCCCGTCGCAGCCTGCACAGCCCGTCCCAGCCCACCACAGACCATTCCAGCCCACCGCAGCCCGTCCCAGCCCACCGCAACCCGTCCCAGCCCACCGCAACCCGTCGCAGCCCACCGCAACCAGTCCCAGCCCACCACAGCCCACCACAGGTCACCACAGCCCACCACCGGTCACCACAGCCCACCACCAGTCACCACAGCCCACCACCGGTCACCACAGCCTGTTTCAGCCCACCACGGCAAACCACGGCCCGTCCCAGCCCACCACGGTCCGCCATGGCCCACCAGAGCTCGTCCCAGATAAACACGGCGCACCACAGCCCACCACGGCCCGTCCCGGCCCACCACAGCCCGTCCCAGCACACCACAGCCCACCACAGCCCATCACAGCCCACCACAGCCCGTCCCAGCTTACCACAGCCCACCACAGACCGTCCCAGCCCACCACAGACCGTCCCAGCCCACCACAGCCTCTCACAGCCCACCACAGCCCGTCCCAGCCAACCACGGCCCGTCCCAGCCCACCACGGCCCATCACAGCCCACCACAGTTCACCACAGCCCGTCCTAGCCCAGCACGGCCCGTCCCAGCCCACCACGGTCCACCACGGCCCATCTCAGCACACCACAGCCTGTCCAAGCCCAGCACAGCCCTCCACAACCCTCCACAGCCCGTCCCAACCCTCCACAGCTCATCCCAGCCTACCACAGCCCGTCGCAGCCCAACACAGCTTATCCCAGCCCACCGCAGCCCGTCCCAGCCCACCGCAGCCCGTCCTAGCCCACCGAAACCCGTCCCAGCCCACTGCAACCCGTCCCAGCCCACCACAGCCCACCACAGGTCACCACAGCCCACCACAGGTCACCACAGCCTGTTTCAGCCCACCACGGCAAACCACGGCCCGTCCCAGCCCACCACGGCCCGCCATGGCCCACCACAGCTCGTCCCAGATAAACACGGCGCACCACAGCCCACCACGACCCGTCCCGGCCCACCACAGCTCGTCCCAGCTTACCACAGCCCACCACAGACCGTCCCAGCCCACCACAGCCCGTCCCAGCCCACCACAGCCCGTCCCAGCCCACCACTGCCCGTCCCAGCCCACCACTGCCCGTCCCAGCCCACCACAGCCCGTCCCAGCCCACCACAGCCCACCACAGGCCACCGCAGGCCATCCCAGCCCAAAACAGACGGTCCCAGCCAACCACAGCCCGTCGAGCCCACCACAGCCCGTCCCAGCCGTCCACAGCCCGTCCCAGCCCTCCACAGCCCACCACAGCCCGTCCCAGGTCACAACAGCCCGTCCCAGCCTACCACAGCTTACCACGGCTCACCACGGCCCACTACGGCCCACCACGGCCAACGACGGCCCGCCACAGCCCGCCACAGACTGTCCCGGCCCGCCAAAGCCCATCCCAGCCTGCCACAGCCTGACCCAGCCCACCACAGCCTGTCACAGCCCACCACAGCCCGTCCCGGCCCACCACAGCCCGTCCCTGACCACAACAGCCCGTCCCAGCCCACCACAACCCACCACAGACCGTCCCAACCCACCACAGCCCGTCTAAGCTCACCATAACCCACCACAGCCCGTCCCAGCCCACGACAGCCCGTCCCAGCCCACCAGAGCCCACCAGAGCCCACCACAGCTCGTCCCAGCCCACCACAGCCCACAAGAGCTTGTCACAGACCACCACAGCCCGTCCCAGCCCACCACAGCCCACTACGGCCCACCACAGCCCGTCCCAGCCCACCACAGCCCGTCCCAGCCCACCACAGCCCGTCCCAGCTCGTCCCAGACCACCACAGCCTCTCACAGCACATCACAGCCCGTAACAGCCCACCACAGCAAGTACCAGCCCGTCCCAGCCCACCACGGCCCGTCTCAGCCCACCACGGCCCGTCTCAGCTCACCACAACCCGTCCCAGACGACCACAGCCCGTCCCAGCCCACCACAGCCCGTCCCAGCCCACCACGGCCCGTCCCAGCCCACCACAGCCCGTCCCAGCCCACCAGAGCCCGTCCCAGCCTGTTTCAGCCCAGCACGGCTAACCACGGCCTGTCCCGGCCAACCACGGCCAACCACGGTCCACCATGGCCCACCAGAGCACACCACGGCCCACCACGGCCCTTCCCAGTCCACCACAGCCCACCACAGCCTGTCCCAGCCCACCACGGCCCGTCCCAGCCCACCACGGCCCACCCCAGCCCACCACGGCCCACCCCAGCCCACCACGGCCCGTCCCAGCCCACCACGGCCCATCACAGCCCACCACAGTTCACCACAGCCCGTCCTAGCCCAGCACGGCCCGTCCCAGCCCACCACGGACCACCACGGCCCATCTCAGCCCACCACAGCCTGTCCAAGCCCAGCACAGCCCTCCACAACCCTCCACAGCCCGTCCCAACCCTCCACAGCTCATCCCAGCCTACCACAGCCCGTCGCAGCCCAACACAGCTTATCCCAGCCCACCGCAGCCCGTCCTAGCCCACCGAAACCCGTCCCAGCCCACCGCAACCCGTCCCAGCCCACCACAGCCCACCACAGGTCACCACAGCCCACCACCGGTCACCACAGCCCACCACCGGTCACCACAGCCTGTTTCAGCCCACCACGGCAAACCACGGCCCGTCCCAGCCCACCACGGCCCGCCATGGCCCACCACAGCTCGTCCCAGATAAACAAGGCGCACCACAGCCCACCACGGCCCGTCCCGGCCCACCACAGCCCGTCCCAGCACACCACAGCCCACCACAGCCCGTCCCAGCCCACCACAGCCCACCACAGCCCACCGCAGCCCATCCCAGCCCACCACGGCCCGTCCCAGCCCGTGCCAACCCGTCACAACACACCACAGCCCACCACAGCCCGTCCCTACCCACCACAGCGTGTCCCAACCCACCACAGCCCACCACAGCCCGTCCCAGCCCACCACAGCACGTCCCAGGCCACCACAGACCACCACAGCCCACCACAGCCCATGAAGCCCACCACAGCCCACCTCAGCCCACTACAGCCCGTCCCAGCCCACCACAGCCCGTCCCAGCCCACCACAGCCCACCACAGCTTGTCCCAGACCACCACAGCTCTTCCCAGCCCACCATAACCAACCACAGCCTATCCCAGCCGATCCCAGCCCACCACAGCCCGTCCCATCACACCACAGCCCACCACAGCCCGTCCCAGCCAACCACGGCCCGTCCCAGCCAACCACAGCCCGTCCCAGCCCACCACGGCCCACCACAGCCCACCACGGCCCACCACGGCCGACTACAGCCCACCACAGCAGACCACAGCCCACCACGGCCCATCCAAGCCCACCACGGCCCATCCAAGCCCACCACGGTCCACCACGGCACGTCCCAGCCCACCACAGAGAACCACAGCCCGTCCCAGCCCGTCCCAGCCCACCACAGTATGTCCCAGACCACCAGAGCCCGTCCCAGCCCACCACAGCCCGTCCCAGCCCACCACAGCCCACCACGCCCCGTGCCAACCCACCAGAGCCCGTCCCAGCTCACCACAGCCCACCACAGCCCGTCCCAGACCACAAGAGGTCGTCCCAGCCCACCACTAACCCACCAAAGCCCGTCCCCGCCCACCACAGCCCGTCCCAGCCCACCACAGCCCACCACACCCCGTGCCAACCCACCAGAGCCCGTCCCAGCCCACCACAGCCCGTCACAGCCCGTCCCAGCCCACCAGAGGTCGTCCCAGCTCACCACAACCCACCACAGCCCGTCCCAGCCCACCACAGCCCACCACGCCCCGTGCCAGCCCACCAGAGCCCGTCCCAGCCCACCACAGCCTGTCACAGCCCGTCCCAGCCCACCACAGCCCGTCCCAGCCCACCACGGCCGCCGCAGAGCATCAGAGCCCGTCCCAGCCCACCACAATCCCGTCCCAGCCCACTATAGCCCGTCCCAGCCCACTACAACCCGTTCTAGCTCACCACAACCCACCACAGCGCACCATAGCACACCACAGCCCACCACAGCGCACCAGAGCCTGTCCCAGCCCACCACAGCCCGTCCCAGCCCACCACAGCCCATTCCAGACCACCAGAGCCCTTCCCAGTTCACCACAGCATGTCCCGGCACACCACAGCCCACCACAGCCCGTCCAATTTCACCACAGCCCGTCTCAGCTCACCACAACCCACCACAGCCCGTCCCAGCACACCGCAGCCTATCCCAACCCGTCCCAGCCCACCACGGCCCGTCCCAGCCCACCAGAGCCCACCAGAGCCCACCAGAGCCCACCACAGCTCGTCCCAGCCCACCACAGCCCACAAGAGCTTGTCACAGACAACCACAGCCCGTCCCAGCCCACCACAGCCCACTACGGCCCACCACAGCCCACCACAGCCCACCACAGCCCGTCCCAGCCCACCACAGCCCGTAACAGCCCACCACAGCAAGTACCAGCCCGTCCCAGCCCACCACGGCCCGTCTCAGCCCACCACGGCCCGTCTCAGCTCACCACAACCCGTCCCAGACGACCACAGCCCGTCCCAGCCCACCACAGCCCACCACAGCCCGTCCCAGCCCACCACGGCCCGTCCCAGCCCACCACATCCCGTCCCAGCCCACCAGAGCTTGTCCCAGCCTGTTTCAGCCCACCACGGCTAACCACGGCCTGTCCCGGCCCACCACGGCCAACCACGGTCCACCATGGCCCACCAGAGCACACCACGGCCCACCACGGCCCTTCCCACTCCACCACAGCCCACCACGGCCCGTCCCAGCCCACCACAGCCCACCACAGCCCACCACGGCCCGTCCCAGCCCACCACGGCCCGTCCCAGCCCACCACGGCCCATCACAGCCCACCACAGTTCACCACAGCCCGTCCCAGCCCACCACAGCACACTACGGCCCACCACAGCCCGTCCCAGCCCACCGCAGCCCGTCCCAGCCCACCACAGCCCGTCCCAGCTCGTCCCAGACCACCACAGCCTCTCACAGCACACCACACACCGTAACAGCCCACCACAGCAAGTACCAGCCCGTCTCAGCCCACCACGGCCCGTCTCAGCTCACCACAACCCGTCCCAGACGACCACAGCCCGTCCCAGCCCACCACAGCCCACCACAGCCCGTCCCAGCCCACCACGGCCCGTCTCAGCTCACCACAACCCGTCCCAGCCCACCACAGACCGTCCCAGCCCACCACAGCCTGTCCCAGCCCACCACAGCCCGTCCCAGCCTGTCCCGGCCCACCACGGCCAACCACGGTCCACCATGGCCCACCAGAGCACACCACGGCCCACCACGGCCCTTCTCAGTCCACCACAGCCCACCACAGCCTGTCCCAGCCAACCACGGCCCGTCCCAGCCCACCACGGCCCACCCCAGCACACCACGGCCCGTCCCAGCCCACCACGGCCCGTCCCAGCCCACCACGGCCCATCACAGCCCACCACAGTTCACCACAGCCCGTCCTAGCCAAGCACGGCCCGTCTTAGCCCACCACGGACCACCACGGCCCATCTCAGCCCACCACAGCCTGTCCAAGCCCAGCACAGCCCTCCACAACCCTCCACAGCCCGTCCCAACCCTCCACAGCTCATCCCAGCCTACCACAGCCCGTCGCAGCCCAACACAGCTTATCCCAGCCCACCGCAGCCCGTCCCAGCCCACCGCAGCCCGTCCTAGCCCACCGAAACCCGTCCCAGCCCACCGCAACCCGTCCCAGCACACCACAGCCCACCACAGCCCATCACAGCCCACCACAGACCGTCCCAGCTTACCACAGCCCACCACAGACCGTCCCAGCCCACCACGGCCCGTCCCAGCCCACCACTGCCCGTCCCAGCCCGTCCCAGCCCGTCCCAACCCTCCAAAGCCCGTCCCAGCACACCACAGCCCACCACAGCCCATCACAGCCCACCACAGCCTGTCCCAGCTTACCACAGCTCACACCAGACCGTCCCAGCCCACCACTGCCCGTCCCAGCCCACCACTGCCCGTCCCAGGCCACCACTGCCCGTCCCAGCCCGTCCCAGCCTGTCCCAACCCACCACAGCCCGTCCCAGCCCACCGCAGCCCATCCCAGCCCACCACGGCCCGACCCAGCCCGTGCCAACCCGTCACAACACACCACAGCCCACCACAGCCCACCACGGCCCGACCCAGCCCGTGCCAACCCGTCACAACACACCACAGCCCACCACAGCCCACCAAAGCCCGTGCCAGCCCACCACAGCACGTCCCAGGCCACCACAGCCCGTCCCAGCCCACCACAGCCCGTCCCAGCCCACCACAGCCCACCACAGCTTGTCCCAGACCACCACAGCTCTTCCCAGCCCACCATAACCAACCACAGCCTATCCCAGCCGATCCCAGCCCACCACAGCCCGTCCCATCACACCACAGCCCACCACAGCCCGTCCCAGCCAACCACGGCCCGTCCCAGCCCACCACAGCCCGTCCCAGCCCACCACGGCCCACCACGGCCCATCCGGGCCCAACACAGCCCACCAAGGCGCACCACAGCCCATCCCAGCCCATTACAGCCTGTCCCAGACCACCACATCCCATCTCAGCCCACCACAGCCCGTCCCAGCCCACCACAACCGACCACAGCCCACCACAGCCCACCACGGCCGACCACAGCCCACCACGGCCGACCACAGCCCACCACGGCCCATCCAAGCCCACCACGGCCCATCCAAGCCCACCACAGTCAACCACAGCACGTCCCAGCCCACCACAGAGCACCACAGCCCGTCCCAGCCCACCACAGTATGTCCCAGACCACCAGAGCCCGTCCCAGCCCACCACAGCCTGTCCCAGCCCACCACAGCCCACCACGCCCCGTGCCAACCCACAAGAGCCCGTCCCAGCTCACCACAGCCCACCACAGCCCGTCCCAGACCACAAGAGGTCGTCCCAGCCCACCACTAACCCACCAAAGCCCGTCCCCGCCCACCACAGCCCGTCCCAGCCAACCACAGCGCACCACAGCCTGCCCCAACCCACCTGAGCCCGTCCCAGCTTACCACAGCCCACCACAGCCCGTCACAGCCCGTCCCAGCCCACCAGAGGTCGTCCCAGCTCACCACAAACCACCACAGCCCTTCCCAGCCCGTCCCAGCCCACCACAGCCCACCACGGCCGCCGCAGACCATCAGAACCCGTCCCAGCCCACCACAATCCCGTCCCAGCCCACCACAACCCGTTCTAGCTCACCACAACCCACCACAGCGCACCATAGCCCACCACAGCCCACCACAGCGCACCAGAGTCTGTCCCGGCCCACCAGAGCCTGTCCCAGCCCACCACAGCCCGTCCCAGCCCACCGCAGCCCGCCACGGCCCGTCCCAGCCCACCACAGCCCATTCCAGACCACCAGAGCCCTTCCCAGTTCACCACAGCCCACCACAGCCCGTCCAATTTCACCACAGCCCGTCTCAGCTTACCACAACCCACCACAGCCCGTCCCAGCCCACCGCAGCCTATCCCAACCCGTCCCAGCCCACCACGGCCCGTCCCAGCCCACCACGGCCCGTCCCAGCCCGTCCCAGCCCACGACAGCTCGTCCCAGCCCACGACAGTCCGTCCCAGCCCACCAGAGCCCTCCAGAGCCCACCACAGCCCGTCCCAGCCCACCATGGCCCATCCCAGCCCACCACGGCCCGTCCCAGCCCGTCCCAGCCCACGACAGCTCGTCCCAGCCCACGACAGTCCGTCCCAGCCCACCAGAGCCCACCACAGCTCGTCCCAGCCCACCACAGCCCACAAGAGCTTGTCACAGACCACCACAGCCCGTCCCAGCCCACCACAGCCCACTACGGCCCACCACAGCCCGTCCCTACCCACCACAGCCCGTCCCAGCCCACCACAGCCCACTACGGCCCACCACAGCCCGTCCCAGCTCGTCCCAGACCACCACAGCCTCTCACAGCACACCACAGCCCGTAACAGCCCACCACAGCAAGTACCAGCCCGTCCCAGCCCACCACGGCCCGTCTCAGCCCACCACGGCCCGTCTCAGCTCACCACAACCCGTCCCAGACGACCACAGCCCGTCCCAGCCCACCACAGCCCACCACAGCCCGTCCCAGCCCACCACGGCCCGTCCCAGCCCACCACAGCCCGTCCCAGCCCACCAGAGCCCGTCCCAGCCTTTTTCAGCCGAGCACGGCTAACCACGGCCTGTCCCGGCCCACCACGGCCAACCACGGTCCACCATGGCCCACCAGAGCACACCACGGCCCACCACGGCCCTTCCCAGTCCACCACAGCCCACCACAGCCTGTCCCAGCCCACCACGGCCCGTCCCAGCCTACCACGGCCCGTCCCAGCCCACCACAGCCCGTCCCAGCTCATCCCAGACCACCACAGCCTCTCACAGCACACCACAGCCCGTAACAGCCCACCACAGCAAGTACCAGCCCGTCCCAGCCCACCACGGCCCGTCTCAGCTCACCACAACCCGTCCCAGACGACCACAGCCCGTCCCAGCCCACCACGGCCCGTCCCAGCCCACCACAGCCCGTCCCAGCCCACCACAGCCCGTCCCAGCCTGTTTCAGCCCAGCACGGCTAACCACTGCCTGTCCCGGCCCACCACGGCCAACCACGGTCCACCATGGCCCACCAGAGCACACCACGGCCCACCACGGCCCTTCCCAGTCCACCACAGCCCACCACAGCCTGTCCCAGCCCACCACGGCCCGTCCCAGCCCACCACGGCCCACCCCAGCCCACCACGGCCCGTCCCAGCCCACCACGGCCCGTCCCAGCACACCACAGCCCGTCCCAGCACACCACAGCCCGTCCCAGCCCACCACAGCACACCACAGCCCATCCTAGCCCGCCACAGCCCGTCCCAGCCCGTCCCAGGCCACAACAGCCCGTCCCTGCCCACCACAGCCCGTCCCAGCCCGTTCCAGACCACCAGAACCCGTTCCAGCCTGTCCCAGCCCACCACAGCCCGACTCAAGCTCACCAGAACCCACCACATCCCACCACAGCCCAACACGGCCCGTCCCAGCCCACCACTGCCCACCACAGCCCACCACAGTTCACCACGGCCCATCCCAGCCCACCACGCCTCACCACAGCCCGTTCCAGCCACCACAGCCCGTCCCCGTGCACCACAGCCCATGCCCGCCCACCACAGCCAGTCTCCGCCCACCACAGCCCGTCCCAGCCCACCACTGCCCGTCCCAGCCCGTCCCAGCCCACCACAGCCCGTCCCAGCCCACCACAGCCCGTCCCAGCCCACCACAGCCCGTCCCATCCCGTCCCAGCCCACCACAGCCTGTCCCAGCCCGTCCCAGCCCACCACAGCCCGTCCCAGCCCACCACAGCCCGTCCCAGCCCACCACAGCCCGTCCCAGCCCGTCCCAGCCCACCACAGCCTGTCCCAGCCCGTCCCAGCCCACCACAGCCTGTCTCAAGCTCACCAGAACCCACCACAGCCCACCACAGCCTGTCCCAGCCCACCACAGCCCACCACAGCCCACCACGGCAGCCCATCCCAGCCCACCACGGCCCACCACAGCCCACCACAGTTCACCATGGGCCATCTCAGACCACCATGACCTGTCCCAGCCCACCACGGCCCACCAAAGCCCATCCCTTCCCATACCGGCTGAAAACAGCCCACCACGGCCCACCACAGCCCACCACGGTTCACCACAGCCCGTCCCAGCCCACCACGCCCCACCACAGCCCATCCCTGCCCACCACAGCCCGTCCCAGCACACCACAGACCATCCCAGCCCACCACAGCCCGTCCCAGCCCACCACAGCATGTCCCAGCCCACCACAGCCCGTCCCAGCCCACCACAGCCCGTCCCTAGCCCACCACAGCCCGTCCCAGCCCACCACAGACCGTCCCCGCCCGTCCCAGCCCACCACAGACCAGCACAGCCCGTCCCAGCACACCACAGCCCGTCCCCGCCCGTCCCAGCCCGTCGCAGCCTGCACAGCCCGTCCCAGCCCACCACAGACCATTCCAGACCACCACAGCCCGTCCCCGCCCACCACAGCCCGTCCCCGCCCACCATAGCCCGTCCCAGCCCACCACAGCCCGTCCCAGCTCGTTCCAGACCACCAGAACTCGTCTCAACCCGTCCCAGCCCACCACAGCCTGTCTCAAGCTCAGCAGAACCCACCACAGCCCGTCCCAGCCCACCACAGCCCGTCCCAGCCCACCACAGGCCGTCCCAGCCCACCACAGCATGTCCCAGCCCACCACAGCCCGTCCCAGCCCACCACAGCCCGTCCCAGCCCACCACAGCCCGTCCCAGCCCGTCCCAGCCATTCCCAGCCCGTCCCAGCCCGTCCCAGCCCAACTCAGCCCATCCCAGCACACCACAGCCCATCACAGCCCAACACAGCCCGTCCCAACCCGTCCCAGCCCACCGGAGCCTGTCCCAGCCCGTCCCAGCCCACCACGGCCCGTCCCAGCCCACCACGGCCCACCACAGCCCACCACAGTTCACCACGGGCCATCTCAGCCCTCCATGACCTGTCCCAGCCCACCATGACCTGTCCCAGCCCACCACAGCCCATCCCTTCCGATACCGGCTCAAAACGGCCCACCACGGCCCACCACAGCCCACCACGGTTCACCACGGCCCGTCCCAGCCCACCACGCCCCACCACAGCCCATCCCTGCCCACCACAGCCCGTCCCAGCACACCACAGACCATCCCAGTCCACCACACACCGTCCCAGCATGTCCCAGCCTGTCCCAACCCACCACAGCCTGTCCCAACCCACCACAGCCCGTCCCACCACACCACAGCCCGTCCCAACCCCGCCACAGCCCGTCCCACCACACCACAGCCCGTCCCTAGCCCGCCACAGCCCGTCCCTAGCCCGCCACAGCCCACCAGAGCCCGTCCCGGCCCGTCCCGGCCCGTCCCCGCCCACCACGGCCCGTCCCCGCCAACCACGGCCAGTCCCCGCCCACCACGGCCCGTCCCAGCCCACCACAGCCCGTCCCAGCCCACCACAGCCCGTCACAGCTCTCCACAGCCCGTCCCAGTCCACCACAGCCCGTCCTCGCCCACCACAGTCCGTCCCAGCCCACCACAGCCCACGAAAGCCCACCACGTCCCACCACAGTTCACCACAGCCCGTCCCAGCCCACCACAGCCCTCCAGAGCCCGTCTCAGCTCACCACAGCCTGTCCCAGCCCACCACAGCCCACCGCAGCCCATCCCAGCCCACCACGGCCCGTCCCAGCCCGTGCCAACCCGTCACAACACACCACAGCCCACCACAGCCCGTCCCTACCCACCACAGCGTGTCCCAACCCACCACAGCCCACCACAGCCCTTCAGAACCCACCACAGCCCACCACAGCCCGTCCCAGGCCACCACAGACCACCACAGCCCACCACAGCCCGTCCCAGCCCACCACAGCCCGCCTCAGCCCACTACAGCCCATCCCAGCCCACCACAGCCCGTCCCAGCCCACCACAGCCCACCACAGCTTGTCCCAGACCACCACAGCTCTTCCCAGCCCACCATAACCAACCACAGCCTATCCCAGCCGATCCCAGCCCACCACAGCTTGTCCCATCACACCACAGCCCACCACAGCCCGTCCCAGCCAACCACGGCCCGTCCCAGCCCACCACAGCCCGTCCCAGCCCACCACGGCCCACCACGGCCCATCCGGGCCCAACACAGCCCACCAAGGCGCACCACAGCCCATCCCAGCCCATTACAGCCTGTCCCAGACCACCACATCCCATCTCAGCCCACCACAGCCCGTCCCAGCCCACCACAACCGACCACAGCCCACCACAGCCCACCACGGCCGACCACAGCCCACCACGGCAGACCACAGCCCACCACGGCCCATCCAAGCCCACCACGGCCCATCCAAGCCCACCACGGTCCACCACGGCACGTCCCAGCCCACCACAGAGCACCACAGCCCGTCCCAGCACACCACAGCCCACCACAGTATGTCCCAGCCCACCAGAGCCCGTCCCAGCCCACCACAGCCCGTCTCAGCCCACCACAGCCTGTCCCAGGCTGTCCCAGCTCGTCCAAGCCTGTCCCAGACCCCCAGAGCCCGTCGCAGCCCACCACAGCCCGTCACAGCCCGTCCCAGCTCTCCACAACCCACCGCAGCCCGTCCCAGCCCACCACAGCCCGTCCCAGCCCACCACGGCCCACAAAAGCCCACCACAGCGCACCACGGCCCACCACAGCCCGTCCCAGCCCACCACAAGCCGTCCTAGCCCACCACAGACATCCAGAGCCCGTCTCAGCTCACCACAGCCTATCCCAGCCCACCACGGCCCACCACAGCACACCACGGCCCACCGCAGCCTATCCCAACCCGTCCCAGCCCACCACGGCCCGTCCCAGCCCACCACAGCCCGTCCCAGCCCACCACGGCCCGTCCCAGCCCGTCCCAGCCCACGACAGCCCGTCCCAGCCCACCAGAGCCCACCAGAGCCCACCACAGCCCGTCCCAGCCCACCACAGCCCACTACGGCCCACCACAGCCCGTCCCAGCCCACCACAGCCCGTCCCAGCCCACCACAGCTTGTCCCAGCCCTCCACAGCCCGTCCCAGCCCACCACAGCCCGTCCCAGCTCGTCCCAGACCACCACAGCCTCTCACAGCACACCACAGCCCGTAACAGCCCACCACAGCAAGTACCAGCCCGTCCCAGCCCACCACGGCCTGTCTCAGCCCACCACGGCCCACCCCAGCCCACCACGGCCCGTCCCAGCCCACCACGGCCCATCACAGCCCACCACGGCCCATCACAGCCCACCACAGTTCACCACAGCCCGTCCTAGCCAAGCACGGCCCGTCCCAGCCCACCACGGACCACCACGGCCCATCTCAGCCCACCACAGCCTGTCCAAGCCCAGCACAGCCCTCCACAACCCTCCACAGCCCGTCCCAACCCTCCACAGCTCATCCCAGCCTACCACAGCCCGTCGCAGCCCAACACAGCTTATCCCAGCCCACCGCAACCCGTCCCAGCCCACCGCAGCCCTACCCAGCACACCACAGCCCACCACCGGTCACCACAGCCCACCACAGGTCACCACAGCCTGTTTCAGCCCACCACGGCAAACCACGGCCCGTCCCAGCCCACCACGGCCCGCCATGGCCCACCACAGCTCGTCCCAGCTAAACAAGGCGCACCACAGCCCACCACGGCCCGTCCCGGCGCACCACAGCCCGTCCCAGCTTACCACAGCCCACCACAGCCCGTCCCAGCTTACCACAGCCCGTCCCAGCTTACCACAGCCCACCACAGACCGTCCCAGCCCACCACAGACCGTCCCAGCCCACCACAGCCCGTCCCAGCCCACCACTGCCCATCCCAGCCCACTACTGCCCGTCCCAGCCCGTCCCAACCCTCCAAAGCCCGTCCCAGCACACCACAGCCCACCACAGCCCATCACAGCCCACCACAGCCCGTCCCAGCTTACCACAGCCCACCACAGACCGTCCCAGCCCACCACGGCCCGTCCCAGCCCACCACGGCCCGTCCCAGCCCGTCCCAACCCTCCAAAGCCCGTCCCAGCACACCACAGCCCACCACAGCCCGTCACAGCCCACCACAGCCTGTCCCAGCTTACCACAGCCCACACCAGACCGTCCCAGCCCACCACAGCCCGTCCCAGTCCACCACTGCCCGTCCCAGCCCACCACTGCCCGTCCCAGCCCACCACTGCCCGTCCCAGCCCGTCCCAGCCTGTCCCAACCCACCACAGCCCGTCCCAGCCCACCGCAGCCCATCCCAGCCCACCACGGCCCGACCCAGCCCGTGCCAACCCGTCCCAGCCCACCACAGCCCACCACAGCCCACCAAAGCCCGTCCCAGCCCACCACAGCACGTCCCAGCCCACCACAGCCCGTCCCAGCCCACCACAGCCCGTCCCAGCCCACCACAGCCCACCACAGCTTGTCCCAGACCACCACAGCTCTTCCCAGCCCACCATAACCAACCACAGCCTATCCCAGCCGATCCCAGCCCACCACAGCCCGTCCCATCACACCACAGCCCACCACAGCCCGTCCCAGCCAACCACGGCCCGTCCCAGCCAACCACAGCCCGTCCCAGCCCACCACGGCCCACCACAGCCCACCACGGCCCATCCGGGCCCAACACAGCCCACCAAGGCGCACCACAGCCCATCCCAGCCCATTACAGCCTGTCCCAGACCACCACATCCCATCTCAGCCCACCACAGCCCGTCCCAGCCCACCACAACCGACCACAGCCCACCACAGCCCACCACGGCCGACCACAGCCCACCACGGCCGACCACAGCCCACCACGGCCGACCACAGCCCACCACGGCCCATCCAAGCCCACCACGGCCCATCCAAGCCCACCACAGTCAACCACAGCACGTCCCAGCCCACCACAGAGCACCACAGCCCGTCCCAGCCCACCACAGTATGTCCCAGACCACCAGAGCCCGTCCCAGCCCACCACAGCCTGTCCCAGCCCACCACAGCCCACCACGCCCCGTGCCAACCCACCAGAGCCCGTCCCAGCTCACCACAGCCCACCACAGCCCGTCCCAGACCACAAGAGGTCGTCCCAGCCCACCACTAACCCACCAAAGCCCGTCCCCGCCCACCACAGCCCGTCCCAGCCAACCACAGCGCACCACAGCCTGCCCCAACCCACCTGAGCCCGTCCCAGCTTACCACAGCCCACCACAGCCCGTCACAGCCCGTCCCAGCCCACCAGAGGTCGTCCCAGCTCACCACAACCCACCACAGCCCTTCCCAGCCCGTCCCAGCCCACCACAGCCCACCACGGCCGCCGCAGACCATCAGAGCCCGTCCCAGCCCACCACAATCCCGTCCCAGCCCACTATAGCCCGTCCCAGCCCACCACAACCCGTTCTAGCTCACCACAACCCACCACAGCGCACCATAGCCCACCACAGCCCACCACAGCGCACCAGAGTCTGTCCCGGCCCACCAGAGCCTGTCCCAGCCCACCACAGCCCGTCCCAGCCCACCGCAGCCCGCCACGGCCCGTCCCAGCCCACCACAGCCCATTCCAGACCACCAGAGCCCTTCCCAGTTCACCACAGCCCACCACAGCCCGTCCAATTTCACCACAGCCCGTCTCAGCTCACCACAACCCACCACAGCCCGTCCCAGCCCACCGCAGCCTATCCCAAACCGTCCCAGCCCACCACGGCCCGTCCCAGCCCACCACGGCCCGTCCCAGCCCGTCCCAGCCCACGACAGCCCGTCCCAGCCCACGACAGTCCGTCCCAGCCCACCAGAGCCCACCACAGCTCGTCCCAGCCCACCACAGCCCACAAGAGCTTGTCACAGACCACCACAGCCCGTCCCAGCCCACCACAGCCCACTACGGCCCACCACAGCCCGTCCCTACCCACCACAGCCCGTCCCAGCTCGTCCCAGACCACCACAGCCTCTCACAGCACACCACAGCCCGTAACAGCCCACCACAGCAAGTACCAGCCCGTCCCAGCCCACCACGGCCCGTCTCAGCCCACCACGGCCCGTCTCAGCTCACCACAACCCGTCCCAGACGACCACAGCCCGTCCCAGCCCACCACAGCCCACCACAGACCGTCCCAGCCCACCACGGCCCGTCCCAGCCCACCACAGCCCGTCCCAGCCCACCAGAGCCCGTCCCAGCCTTTTTCAGCCCAGCACGGCTAACCACGGCCTGTCCCGGCCCACCACGGCCAACCACGGTCCACCATGGCCCACCAGAGCACACCACGGCCCACCACGGCCCTTCCCAGTCCACCACAGCCCACCACAGCCTGTCCCAGCCCACCACGGCCCGTCCCAGCCTACCACGGCCCGTCCCAGCCCACCACAGCCCGTCCCAGCCCACCACAGCCCGTCCCAGCTCGTCCCAGACCACCACAGCCTCTCACAGCACACCACAGCCCGTCCCAGCCCACCACAGCAAGTACCAGCCCGTCCCAGCCCACCACGGCCCGTCTCAGCCCACCACGGCCCGTCTCAGCTCACCACAACCCGTCCCAGACGACCACAGCCCGTCCCAGCCCACCACGGCCCGTCCCAGCCCACCACATCCCGTCCCAGCCCACCAGAGCCCGTCCCAGCCTGTTTCAGCCCAGCACGGCTAACCACGGCCTGTCCCGGCCCACCACGGTCCACCATGGCCCACCAGAGCACACCACGGCCCACCACGGCCCTTCCCAGTCCACCACAGCCCACCGCAGCCTGTCCCAGCCCACCACGGCCCGTCCCAGCCCACCACGGCCCACCCCAGCCCACCACGGCCCGTCCCAGCCCACCACGGCCCGTCCCAGCACACCACAGCCCGTCCCAGCACACCACAGCCCGTCCCAGCCCACCACAGCACACCACAGCCCATCCTAGCCCACCACAGCCCGTCCCAGCCCGTCCCAGGCCACAACAGCCCGTCCCTGCCCACCACAGCCCGTCCCAGCCCGTTCCAGACCACCAGAACCCGTTCCAGCCTGTCCCAGCCCACCACAGCCCGACTCAAGCTCACCAGAACCCACCACATCCCACCACAGCCCAACACGGCCCGTCCCAGCCCACCACTGCCCACCACAGCCCACCACAGTTCACCACGGCCCATCCCAGCCCACCACGCCTCACCACAGCCCGTTCCAGCCACCACAGCCCGTCCCCGTGCACCACAGCCCATGCCCGCCCACCACAGCCCGTCTCCGCCCACCACAGCCCGTCCCCGCCCACCACAGCCCGTCCCAGCCCGTCCCAGCCCACCACAGCCCGTCCCAGCCCACCACAGCCCGTCCCAGCCCACCACAGCCCGTCTCAGCCCGTCCCAGCCCACCACAGCCCGTCCCAGCCCACCACAGCCCGTCCCAGCCCACCACAGCCCGTCCCATCCCGTCCCAGCCCACCACAGCCTGTCCCAGCCCGTCCCAGCCCACCACAGCCCGTCTCAAGCTCACCAGAACCCACCACAGCCCACCACAGCCTGTTCCAGACCACCACAGCCCACCACAGCCCACCACGGCCCATACCAGCCCACCACGGCCCACCACAGCCCACCACAGTTCACCACGGGCCATCTCAGACCACCATGACCTGTCCCAGCCCACCACGGCCCACCACAGCCCATCCCTTCCCATACCGGCTCAAAACGGCCCACCACGGCCCACCACAGCCCACCACGGTTCACCAGGGCCCGTCCCAGCCCACCACGCCCCACCACAGCCCATCCCTGCCCACCACAGCCCGTCCCAGCACACCACAGACCATCCCAGTCCACCACACACCGTCCCAGCATGTCCCAGCCTGTCCCAACCAACCACAGCCTGTCCCAACCCACCACAGCCCGTCCCACCACACCACAGCCCGTCCCAACCCCGCCACAGCCCGTCCCACCACACCACAGCCCGTCCCTAGCAAACCACAGCCCGTCCCTAGCCCGCCACAGCCCACCAGAGCCCGTCCCGGCCCGTCCCCGCCCGTCCCGGCCCGTCCCCGCCCACCACGGCCCGTCCCAGACCACCACGGCCCGTCCCCGCCCACCACAGCCCGTCCCAGCCCACCACAGCCCGTCCCAGTCCACCACAGCCCGTCCTCGCCCACCACAGCCCGTCCCAGCCCACCACAGCCCACGAAAGCCCACCACGTCCCACCACAGTTCACCACAGCCCGTCCCAGCCCACCACAGCCCTCCAGAGCCCGTCTCAGCTCACCACAGCCTGTCCCAGCCCACCACAGCCCACCGCAGCCCATCCCAGCCCACCACGGCCCGTCCCAGCCCGTGCCAACCCGTCACAACACACCACAGCCCACCACAGCCCGTCCCTACCCACCACAGCGTGTCCCAACCCACCACAGCCCTTCAGAACCCACCACAGCCCACCACAGCCCGTCCCAGGCCACCACAGACCACCACAGCCCACCACAGCCTACCACAGCCCATCCCAGCCCACCACAGCCCGTCCCAGCCCACCACAGCCCACCACAGCTTGTCCCAGACCACCACAGCTCTTCCCAGCCCACCATAACCAACCACAGCCTATCCCAGCCGATCCCAGCCCACCACAGCCCGTCCCATCACACCACAGCCCACCACAGCCCGTCCCAGCCCACCACAACCCACCACAGCCCGTCCCAGCCCACCACAGCCCGTCCCAGCCCACCACAGCCCGTCCCAGCCCACCACAGCTTGTCCCAGACCACCACAGCTCTTCCCAGCCCACCATAACCAACCACAGCCTATCCCAGCCGATCCCAGCCCACCACAGCCCGTCCCATCACACCACAGCCCACCACAGCCCGTCCCAGCCAACCACGGCCCGTCCCAGCCCACCACAGCCCGTCCCAGCCCACCACGGCCCACCACAGCCCACCACGGCCCATCCGGGCCCAACACAGCCCACCAAGGCGCACCACAGCCCATCCCAGCCCATTACAGCCTGTCCCAGACCACCACATCCCATCTCAGCCCACCACAGCCCGTCCCAGCCCACCACAACCGACCACAGCCCACCACAGCCCACCACGGCCGACCACAGCCCACCACGGCCGACCACAGCCCACCACGGCCCATCCAAGCCCACCACGGTCCACCACGGCACGTCCCAGCCCACCACACAGCACCACAGCCCGTCCCAGCCCGTCCCAGCCAACCACAGTATGTCCCAGACCACCAGAGCCCGTCCCAGCCCACCACAGCCCACCACGCCCCGTGCCAACCCACCAGAGCCCGTCCCAGCTCACCACAGCCCACCACAGCCCGTCCCAGACCACAAGAGGGCGTCCCAGCCCACCACTAACCCACCAAAGCCCGTCCCCGCCCACCACAGCCCGTCCCAGCCAACCACAGCCCACCACGCCCCGTGCCAACCCACCAGAGCCCGTCCCAGCACACCACAGCCCGTCACAGCCCACCAGAGGTCGTCCCAGCTCACCACAACCCACCACAGCCCTTCCCAGCCCGTCCCAGCCCACCACAGCCCGTCCCAGCCCACCACGGCCGCCGCAGACCATCAGAGCCCGTCCCAGCCCACCACAATCCCGTCCCAGCCCACTATAGCCCGTCCCAGCCCACTACAACCCGTTCTAGCTCACCACAACCCACCACAGCGCACCATAGCACACCACAGCCCACCACAGCGCACCAGAGCCTGTCCCAGCCCACCACAGCCCGTCCCAGCCCACCACAGCCAATTCCAGACCACCAGAGCCCTTCCCAGTTCACCACAGCATGTCCCAGCACACCACAGCCCACCACAGCCCGTCCAATTTCACCACAGCCCGTCTCAGCTCACCACAACCCACCACAGCCCGTCCCAGCACACCGCAGCCTATCCCAACCCGTCCCAGCCCACCACGGCCCGTCCCAGCCCACCACGGCCCGTCCCAGCCAACCACGGCCCGTCCCAGCCCGTCCCAGCCCACGACAGCCCGTCCCAGCCCACCACAGTCCGTCCCAGCCCACCAGAGCCCACCAGAGCCCACCACAGCTCGTCCCAGCCCACCACAGCCCGTCCCATCCCGTCCCAGCCCACCACAGCCTGTCCCAGCCCGTCCCAGCCCACCACAGCCCGTCTCAAGCTCACCAGAACCCACCACAGCCCACCACAGCCTGTCCCAGACCACCACGGCCCACCACAGCCCACCACGGCCCATACCAGCCCACCACGGCCCATACCAGCCCACCACGGCCCACCACAGCCCACCACAGTTCACCACGGGCCATCTCAGACCACCATGACCTGTCCCAGCCCACCACAGCCCATCCCTTCCCATACCGGCTCAAAACGGCCCACCACGGCCCACCACAGCCCACCACGGTTCACCACGGCCCGTCCCAGCCCACCACGCCCCACCACAGCCCATCCCTGCCCACCACAGCCCGTCCCAGCACACCACAGACCATCCCAGCCCACCACAGCCCGTCCCAGCCCACCACAGCCCGTCCCAGCCCACCACAGCCGGTCCCTAGCCCACCACAGCCCGTCCCAGCCCACCACAGACCGTCCCCGCCCGTCCCAGCCCACCACAGACCAGCACAGCCCGTCCCAGCACACCACAGCCCGTCCCCGCCCGTCCCAGCCCGTCGCAGCCTGCACAGCCCGTCCCAGCCCACCACAGACCATTCCAGCCCACCGCAGCCCGTCCCAGCCCACCGCAACCCGTCCCAGCCCACCGCAACCCGTCGCAGCCCACCGCAACCAGTCCCAGCCCACCACAGCCCACCACAGGTCACCACAGCCCACCACCGGTCACCACAGCCCACCACCGGTCACCACAGCCCACCACCGGTCACCACAGCCTGTTTCAGCCCACCACGGCAAACCACGGCCCGTCCCAGCCCACCACGGTCCGCCATGGCCCACCAGAGCTCGTCCCAGATAAACACGGCGCACCACAGCCCACCACGGCCCGTCCCGGCCCACCACAGCCCGTCCCAGCACACCACAGCCCACCACAGCCCATCACAGCCCACCACAGCCCGTCCCAGCTTACCACAGCCCACCACAGACCGTCCCAGCCCACCACAGACCGTCCCAGCCCACCACAGCCTCTCACAGCCCACCACAGCCCGTCCCAGCCAACCACGGCCCGTCCCAGCCCACCACGGCCCATCACAGCCCACCACAGTTCACCACAGCCCGTCCTAGCCCAGCACGGCCCGTCCCAGCCCACCACGGTCCACCACGGCCCATCTCAGCACACCACAGCCTGTCCAAGCCCAGCACAGCCCTCCACAACCCTCCACAGCCCGTCCCAACCCTCCACAGCTCATCCCAGCCTACCACAGCCCGTCGCAGCCCAACACAGCTTATCCCAGCCCACCGCAGCCCGTCCCAGCCCACCGCAGCCCGTCCTAGCCCACCGAAACCCGTCCCAGCCCACTGCAACCCGTCCCAGCCCACCACAGCCCACCACAGGTCACCACAGCCCACCACAGGTCACCACAGCCTGTTTCAGCCCACCACGGCAAACCACGGCCCGTCCCAGCCCACCACGGCCCGCCATGGCCCACCACAGCTCGTCCCAGATAAACACGGCGCACCACAGCCCACCACGACCCGTCCCGGCCCACCACAGCTCGTCCCAGCTTACCACAGCCCACCACAGACCGTCCCAGCCCACCACAGCCCGTCCCAGCCCACCACAGCCCGTCCCAGCCCACCACTGCCCGTCCCAGCCCACCACTGCCCGTCCCAGCCCACCACAGCCCGTCCCAGCCCACCACAGCCCACCACAGGCCACCGCAGGCCATCCCAGCCCAAAACAGACGGTCCCAGCCAACCACAGCCCGTCGAGCCCACCACAGCCCGTCCCAGCCGTCCACAGCCCGTCCCAGCCCTCCACAGCCCACCACAGCCCGTCCCAGGTCACAACAGCCCGTCCCAGCCTACCACAGCTTACCACGGCTCACCACGGCCCACTACGGCCCACCACGGCCAACGACGGCCCGCCACAGCCCGCCACAGACTGTCCCGGCCCGCCAAAGCCCATCCCAGCCTGCCACAGCCTGACCCAGCCCACCACAGCCTGTCACAGCCCACCACAGCCCGTCCCGGCCCACCACAGCCCGTCCCTGACCACAACAGCCCGTCCCAGCCCACCACAACCCACCACAGACCGTCCCAACCCACCACAGCCCGTCTAAGCTCACCATAACCCACCACAGCCCGTCCCAGCCCGTCCCAGCCCACCACAGGCTGTCCCGGCCCACAACAGCTTGTCACAGCCCACCACAGCCTGGCACAGCCCGTCCCAGCTCGTCCTAGCCCACCACAGCCCGGCACAGCCCACCACAGCCCACCAGAGCCCGTCCCGGCCCACCAGAGCCCGCCCCGAGCCACCACGGCCCGTCCCAGCCCACCACAGCTGACCACAGCCTGTCCCAGCCCACTACAGCCGCTGCCAGCCCACCACAGCCCACCAGAGCCCGTCCCAGCCCACCACGGCCGGTCCCGGCCCACCACGGCCCACCACAGCCCGTCCCAGCACATCACAGCCTGTCCCAGCCCACCACAGCTCGTCCCAGCCCACCAAAGCCCGTGCGAGCCCACCACGGCTGACCACAGCCCGTGCCAGGCCACCACAGCCCACTACAGTTCACCACGGCCCTTCCCAGCCCACCACGGACCACTGCAGCCCACCACGGCCCGTCCCAGTTCACCACGGCCTGTCCCAGCCCACCACAGCCCATCCCAGACCACCACAGCCCGTCCCAGCCCACCACAGCTTGTCCCAGCACATCACAGCCCGTCTTAGCCAGCCACAGCCCACTGCAGCCCATCCCAGCCCACCCCAGCCAGCCACAGCCCACCACAGCCCACCACAGCCCGTCCCCCGCCCACCACAGCCGGTCCCAGCTCACCACAGCCCACCACAGCCCGTCCCAGCTCACCACAGCCCGTCACAGCCCGTCCCAGCCCACCACAGCCTCTCCCAGCCCACCACAGTCTGTCCCAGCCCACCACAGCCCGTCCCAGCCCACCACAGCCCGTCCCAGCCCACCACAGCCCGTCCCAGCCCCCCACAGACAATCCCAGCCCATCACAGCCCACCACAGCCCGTCCCGGCCCACCACAGCCCGTCCTGAGCACCACAGCCCGTCCCAGCCCACCACGGCCCGTCCCAGCCCACCACAGCCCGTCCCAGCCCACCACAGACCACCACAGCCCGTCCCAAACCACCACAGCCCGTCCCAGCCCACCACAGCCCACCACAGTCCGTCCCAGCCCACTACAACTCGTCCCAGCCCACCACAGCCCACCACAGCCCGTCCCAGCCCACCACAGCCCGTCCCTGAGCACCACAGCCCGTCCCAGCCCACCACGGCCCATCCCAGCCCACCACAGCCCGTCTCAGCCCACCACAGCCCGTCTCAGCCCACCACAGCACACCACAGACCGTCCCAGCCCACCACACAGCCCGTCCCAGCTTACCACAGCACACCACAGACCGTCCCAGCCCACCACAGCCCGTCTCAGCCCACCACAGCACACCACAGACCGTCTCAGCCCACCACAGCCCGTCCCGGCCCACTACAACTCGTCCCAGCCCACCACAGGCCACCACAGCCCACCCAGCCCGTCCCAGCCCACCAAAGGCCGTCCCAGCCCACCACAGCCCAATACAGCACACCACAGCCCGTCACAGCCCGTCAGAGGCCACCAGAGCTTGTTCCGGCCCACGAGAGTCCGTCCCAAGCCACCACGGCCCGTCCCAGCCCACGACGACTGACCACAGGCCGTCCCAGCCCACCACGGCCCGTCCCAGCCCACCACAGCCCGTTCCAGCCCACCACAGCCCGTCCCCAAACCACCACAGCCCTTCCCAGCCCACCACAGATTGTCCCAGCCCAGTACAACTCGTCCCAGCCCACCACAGCCCACCACAGCCCATCCCAGCCCACCACAGCCCATCCCTGAGCACCACAGCCCGTCCCAGCCCACCACGGCCCGTCCCAGCCCACCACGGCCCGTCCCAGCCCACCACGGCCCGTCCCAGCCCACCACAGCCTGTCCCGTCCCACCACAGCCCGTCCCGGCCCACCAGAGCCCGTCTCAGCACACCACAGCCCGTCCCGTGCCACCACAGCCCACCACAGCCCGTCCCGTCCCACCACAGCCCACCACAGCCCGTCCCAGACCACCACAGCCCACCACAGCCCACCACAGGCCACTACAGCACACCACAGGCTACCGTAGACCACCACAGCCCGTCCCAGCCCACCACAGCCCGTCCCGTCCCACCACAGCCCACCACAGCCCGTCCAAGCCTGCCACAGCCCGTCCCAGCCCGCCACAGCCCAATACAGCCCACCACAGCCCAATACAGCCCACCACAGCCCGTCTCAGCTCACCACAGCCCGTCCCAGCCCACCACGGCCCACCACAGCCCGTCCCAGCTAAACACAGTCCGTCCCAGCCCGTCCCAGCCCACCACACTCACCACAACTCGTCCCAGACCGTTCCAGCACAGCACAGCCCATCCAAGCCCACCACAGCCCGTCCCAGCCCACCATAGCCGTTCTAGCCCGTCACAGCCCACCACAGCCCTTCCCAGCCCCCCACAGCCCACCACGGCCCCTCCCAGCCCTACACAGGCTGTCCCAGACCGTCCCAGCCCACCACAGCCCGTCCCAGCCCACCACAGCCCGTCCCAACCCACCAAAGCCCATTCCAGCCATACCCAACCCACCACAGCCGGTTTGAGACCACCGGAGCCCGTCCCAGCCCACCACAGCCCGTCCCAGCCCACCACAGCCCGTCCCAGCCCACCAGAGCCCACCACAGCTTGTCCCAGCCCACCACAGTCCGTCCCAGCCCACCACAGCCCATCCCAGGACACCACAGTCCGTCCCAGCCCACCATGGCCCGTCCCAGCCCACCACGGCCCACCACAGCCCGTCCCAGCCCACCACAGCAGGTCCCAGCCCACCACAGCCCACCAAAGCCCGTCCCCGCTCACCACACCCCGTCCCCGCCCACCACAGCCCATCCCCGCCCACCACAGCCCATCCCCGCCCACCACAGCACTTCCCGGCCACCACACCTTGTCCCCGCCCACCACAACTTGTCCCCACCCACTACGGCCCTTCCCGGCCCACCACGGCCCGTCCCAGCCAAGCAAGACCGGTCCCGGCCCACCACGGCACGTCCCAACCCACCACGGCCCAGCCCAGCCCACCACAACCCACCACAGCCCATTACAGCTTACCACAGCCCGTCCCAACCCACCACAGCCTGTTCCAGCCCACCACAGCCTGTTCCAGCCCACCACAGACCGTGCCCGCCCACCACAGCACATTCAAGCCCGTCCCAGCCCACCACAACCCGTCACCGCCCACCACAGCCCGTCCAAGGCGTCCCAGCCCATCCCAGCCCATCTCAGCCCGTCCCAGCCCACCAGAACTCGTCCCAGCCAAACACAGCTCGTCCCAGCCCACCACAGCCCGTCCCAGCACACCAAAGCCCGTTCCAGCCCACCACAGCCCACCAAAGCCCGTCCCCGCCCACCACAGCCCTTCCCCGCCCACCACAACCCGTCACCCGCCCACCACAACCCGTCCAAGGCGTCCCAGCCCGTCCCAGCCCATGTCAGCCCGTCCCAGCCCACCACAGCCCGTCCCAGCCCACCACAGCCCGTCCCAGCCTGTCCCAGCCCACTACAGCCCGTCCAAGCCTGTCCCAGTCCATTGCGGCCCACCACATCCCGTCCCAGCCCGTCCCATCCCACCATAGACCACCACAGCTCGTCCCAGCCCACCACAGCCCACCACAGCCCGTCCCAGAACGTCCCAGCCCGTCCCGGCCCACCACAGCCTGTCTCAACCCGATCCAGCTCACCACAGCCTGTCCCAGCTCACCACATCCCATCATAGCCCCCCACAGCCCATCCCAGCCCACCACAGCTCACCACGGCCGGTCCCAGCCCACAACGGCCCACCGCGGCCCACCACAGACCGTCCCAGCCCACCACGGCCCGTCCCAGCCCACCACGGCCCGTCCCAGTTCGTGCCAGACAATACCAGCCCACCACAGCCCGTGCCAGCCTGTCCCAGTCCATTGCGGCCCACCACATCCCGTCCCAGCCCGTCCCATCCCACCATAGACCACCACAGCTCGTCCCAGCCCACCACAGCCCGTCCCAGCACGTCCCAGCCCGTCCCGGCCCACCACAGCCTGTCTCAGCCCGATCCAGCTCACCACAGCCTGTCCCAGCTCACCACATCCCGTCATAGCCCCCCACAGCCCATCCCAGCCCACCACAGCTCACCACAGTTCACCACGGCCCGTCCCAGCCCACAACAGCCCACCGCGGCCCACCACAGCCCGTCCCAGCCCACCACGGCCCGTCCCAGCCCACCACGGCCCGTCCCAGCCCACCACGGCCCGTCCCAGCCAACCACGGCCCGTCCCAGTTCGTGCCAGCCAATACCAGCCCACCACAGCCCGTGCCAGCCTGTCCCAGCCCACCACAGCCCTTCCCAGCCCACCACAGCCCTTCCCAGCCCACCACAGCCCACCACAGGCCGTCCCATCCCACCAGAGCCCACCACAGCTTGTCCCAGACCACCACAGCCCGTCCCAGCCCACCACAGCTCACCACAGACCGTCCCAGCCCACCAGAGCCTGTCCCAGCTTCCCACAGCCCACCACGGCCTGTCCCAGCCCTCCACAGCCCACCACAGCCCGTCCCAGCCCACCACAGCCCGTCCCAGCCCTTCCCAGCCCACCACAGACCATCCCGGCCCACCGCAGTCCGTCCCAGCCCATCACAGCCCGTCCCAGCCCAGCACAGCCCGTCCCAGCCCAGCACAGCCCGTCCCAGCCCACCACGGCCACTCACAGCCCACCACGGCCACCCACAGCCCACCACGGCCCACCACAGCCCCTTCCAGACCAACACAGCATGTCCCAGCCCTCCACAGCCCACCACAGACTATCTCAGCCCACCACAGCCCGTCCCAGCCCACCACAGCCCGTCCCAGCCCACCACAGCGCGTCCCAGCCCACCACAGCTTGTCCCAGCAGCGCGTCCCAGCCCACCACAGCTTGTCCCAGCCCACCACAGCGCGTCCCAGCCCACCACAGCGCGTCCCAGCCCACCAGAGCCCGTCCCAGCACACCACAGCCTACAACAGCACGTCCCGGCCCACCAAAGCCCGTCCCAGCCCACTACGGTCCACCACGGCCCGCCCAGGCCCATCACCGCCCGTCCCGGCCCACCGTGGCCCACCTCAGCCCACCACAGCCCACCTCAGCCCACCACAGCCCGTCCCAGCCCGTCCCAGCTCGTCCCAGCCCACCACAGGCCTTCCCAGCCCCTCCCAGACCCCCAGAGACGGCCCAGCCACTTTCAGCCCCTCCCAGACCGTCTCAGCTCACCACACCCCACCACAGCCCATCCCAGCCCACCACGGCCTGTTCCAGCCCACCATAGCCCGTCCCAACCTACCACAAGCTTGTCCCGGCCCATCATAGCCCATCCCGGCCCACCACAGCTTGTCCCGGCCCACCAGAGCCCGTCTCAGCACACCCACAGCCTGTCCTGGCTCACCGCAAGCCCGTCCCCATCCAACCACAGCCCACCACAGCCCGTCCCAGCCCACCACAGGCCACTACAGCACACCACAGGCTACCGTAGACCACCACAGCCCGTCCCAGCCCACCACCGCCTGTCCCGTCCCACCACAGCCCACCACAGCCCGTCCCAGCCTGTCCCAGCCCATCTCAGCTCAACACAACCCACCACAGCCCGTCCAAGCCCACCACAGCCCATTACAGCTTACCACAGCCCGTCCCAGCCTACCAGAGCCCGTTCCAGCCCACCAGAGCCCACCAAAGCCCGTCCCCGCTCACCACAGCCCGTCCCAGCCCGTCCCAGGCCCACCACAGCCCTTCCTGCTCACCACAGCCTGTCCCCGCCCACCAGAACTTGTCCCCGCCCACTACAGCCCGGCCCGGCCCACCACGGCCCGTCACGGCCAACCAAGGCCGGTCCTGGCCCACCACGGCCCCTCCCAGCCCACCACAGCTTGTCCCAGCCCACCACGTCCGACCACAGCCCACCACGGCCCACCACAACCCACCCACGGCTTACTACAGCCCACCACAGTTCACCACGGCACACCACGGGCACGTCATAGCCCACCACAGCCTGTCCCAGCCCACCACGGCCCACCACAGCCCACCACGGCCCACCGCATCCCGTCCCAGCCCACCACAGCCAGTCCCAGCCCACCACAGCCTGTCCCGTCCCACCACAGCCCGTCCCGGCCCACCAGAGCCCGTCTCAGCACACCACAGCCCGTCCTGGCTCACCACAGCTCGTCCCGTCCCACTACAGCCCACCACAGCCCGTCCCAGACCACCACAGCCCGTCCCAGCCCACCACATGCCACTACAGCACACCACAGGCTACCGTAGACCACCACAGCCCGTCCCAGCCCACCACAGCCCGTCCCGTCCCCACCACAGCCCACCACAGCCCGTCCAAGCCTGCCACAGCCCGTCCCAGCCCGCCACAGCCCAATACAGCCCACCACAGCCCAATACAGCCCAACACAGCCCGTCTCAGCTCTCCACAACCCCACCACAGCCCGTCCAAGCCCACCACAGCCCATTACAGCTTACCACAGCCCGTCCCAGCCCACCAGACCCCGTTCCAGCCCACCAGAGCCCACCAAAGCCCGTCCCAGCCCACCACAGCCCGTCCCAGGCCCACCACAGCCCTTCCCTGCTCACCACAGCCTGTCCCAGCCCACCACAGACCGTCCCAGCTCTCCACAGCTCTCCATAGCCCGTTCCAATCCTCCACAGCTTATCCCAGCCCACCACAGCCCGTCCCAGCCCACCACAGCCCCACCCAGCCCATCACAGGCCACTACAGCACACCACAACCTACCGCAGACCACCACAGCCCGTCCCAGCCCATCACAGCTCGTACCAGCCCGACACAGCCCACCACAGCCCGTCTCAGCTCACCACAGCCCGTCCCAGCCCACCACGGCCCACCACAGCCCGTCCCAGCTAAACACAGTCCGTCCCAGCCCGTCCCCAGCCCACCACACTCACCCACAACTCGTCCCAGACCGTTCCAGCACAGCACAGCCCATCCCAGCCCACCACAGACCGTCCCAGCCCACCATAGCCGTTCTAGCCCGTCCCCAGCCCACCACAGCCCTTCCCAGCCCCCCACAGCCCACCACAGCCCCTCCCAGCCCTACACAGGCTGTCTCAGACCGTCCCAGCCCACCACAGCCCGTCCCAGCCCACCACAGCCCGTCCCAACCCACCACAGCCCGTCCCAGCCCACCACAGCCTGTCCCAACCCACCAAAGCCCATTCCAGCCATACCCAACCCACCACAGCCGGTTTGAGACCATCGGAGCCCGTCCCAGCCCACCACAGCCCATCCCCCGCCCACCACAGCCCGTCCCAGCCCACCACAGCCTGTCCCAGCTCGACCCAGCCCGTCCCAGGCCTTCCCAGCCCACCACAGCCTGTCCCAGACCACGACAGCCCGTCCCGGACCTACCACAACCCGTCCTCGACCACAACAGCAGGTCCAAGCCCACCACACACCGTGCCAGCCCACCACAGCCCGTCCCAACCCACCACAGCCCACCACAGCCCGTCCCAGCCCACCACAGCCCACCATGGCTTACCACGACCCCACCACAGCCTGTCCCAGCCCATCCCAGCCCATCTCAGCCCGTCCCAGCCCACCACAGGCCACCATAGCCCGTCCCAGCTCACAACAGCCCGTCCCCCGCCCACCAGAGCCCGTCCCGGCCCACCTCAGCTTGTCCCAGCTCATCCTAGCCCACCACAGCCCGTCCCAGCCCACCACATAATGTACCAGCCCATAGAAGCCCACCACAGCCTGTCCCAGCCCACCACGGCCCGTCCGAGCCCACCCCAGCCCACCAAAGCCCACCACAGCCCATCTGAGCTCACCACAGCCCGTCCCAGCCCACCACGGCCCGTCCCAGCCCACCACGGCCCGTCCCAGCCCACCAGAGCCCGGCCCAGCCCACCCCCGGCCCACCACAGCCCGTTCCCCGCCCACCACCACAACTTCTCTCCGCCCACTACGGCCTGTCCCCGGCCCACCACGGCCCGTCCCAGCCCACCACAGCCCGTCCCAGCCCACCACGGCCCGTCCCAGCCCACCACGGCCCGTCCCCAGCCCGTCCCCGCTCGTCCCAGCCCACCACAGCCCACCACAGCTGGTCACAGCCCACCACAGCCTGTCCCAGCCCATCCCAGCCCACGACAGCCCGTCACAGCCTGTCCCAGCCCACCACGGCACGTCCCAGCCCACCACATCTTTTCCCAGCTTGTCCCAGCTCACCACAGCCTGTCCCAGCCCACCGCAGCCCGTCCCAGCCCACCACATCAAGTACCAGTCCCGTCCCAGCCCACCACGGCCCGTCCCAGCCCACCACAGCCCGTCCCAGACCACCACAGCCTCTCACAGCACACCACAGCCCGTAACAGCCCACCACAGCAAGTACCAGCAAGCCGTCCCAGCCCACCACGGCCCGTCTCAGCCCACCACAGCCCGTCTCAGCTCACCACAGCCTGTCCCAACCCACCACAGCCCACCACAGGCCCTTCAAAACCCACCACAGCCCGTCCCAGCCCTCCACAGCTCGTCCCAGGCCACCACAGACCACCACAGCCCACCACAGCCCGTGCCAACCCGTCACAGCACGCCTCAGCCCACTACAGCAGCCCGTCCCAGCCCACCACAGCCCGTCCCAGCCCACCACAGCCCACCACAGCTTGTCCCAGACACCCACAGCTCTTCCCAGCCCACCATAACCAACCACAGCCTATCCCAGCCAATCCCAGCCCACCACAGCCCCGTCCCATCACACCACAGCCCACCACAGCCCGTCCCAGCCCACCACGGCCCGTCCCAGCCCACCCACGGCTCGTCCCAGCCCACCACGGCCCACCACGGCCCATCCGGGCCCCAACACAGCCCACCAAGGCGCACCACAGCCCATCCCAGCCCATTACAGCCTGTCCCAGACCACCACATCCCATCTCAGCCCCACCACAGCCCGTCCCAGCCCACCACAACCGACCACAGCCCACCACAGCCCACCACGGTCCGACCACAGCCCACCACGGCCGACCACAGCCCACCACGGCCCATCCAAGCCCACCACGGTCCACCACGGCACATCCCAGCCCACCACAGAGCACCACAGCCCGTCCCAGCCCGTCCCAGCCCACCACAGTATGTCCCAGACCACCAGAGCCCGTCCCAGCCCACCACAGCCCGTCCCAGCCCACCACAGCCCACCACGCCCCGTCCCAACCCACCAGAGCCCGTCCCAGCTCACCACAGCCCACCACAGCCCGTCCCAGACCACCAGAGGTCGTCCCAACCCACCACTAACCCACCAAAGCCCGTCCCTGCCCACCACAGCCCGTCCCAGCCAAACCACAGCGCACCACAGCCCGTCCCAACCCACCAGAGCCCGTCCCAACTTACCACATCCCGTCCCAGCTTACCACAGCCCATCACAGCCCACCGCGGTCCACCACAGCCCACCACAGCCCGTCCCAGCCCACCACAGCCCATAACAACCCACCACGGCCCGTCCCGGCCCACCACAGCCCGTCCCGGCGTACTACGGCACGTCCCAGCCCACCACAGCCTGTCCCAGCCCACCAGAGCCCGTCCCAGCCCACCACGGCCTGTCCCAGCCCGTCCCAGCCCACCGCAGCACGTCCTAGCCCACCGCAGCCCGTCCCAGCCCACCGCAGCCCGTCCCAGCCCACCGCAGCTCGTACCCAGCCGTCCCAGCAAATCCCAGCCCACCATAGCTAGTCTCAGCTCACCACAGCGCGTCCCAGTCCACCACATCCACCACAGCCCGTCCCAGACCGTCCCAGCCCACCCACACAGCCCGTCCCAGCCCACCACAGCCCGTCCCAGCCCACCTCAGCTCACCACAGCCCGTCCCACCCCACCACAGCCCACCAGAGGCCGTCCCGGACCACCACCCGCCCGTCCCAGCCCACCGCAGCCCGTCCCAGCCCCCTCCCAGCCCGTCTCAGCCCACCACAGCCTGTCCCAGCCTGTCCCAGCTCGTCCAAGCCTGTCCCAGACCCCCAGAGCCCATCGCAGCCCACCACAGCCCGTCACAGCCCGTCCCAGCTCTCCACAACCCACCCACAGCCCTTCCCAGCCCGTCCCAGCCCACCACAGCCCGTCCCAGCCCACCACGGCCCACGAAAGCCCACCACTAGCCCACCACGGCCCACCACAGCCCCGTCCCAGCCCACCACAGCCCTCCAGCGCCCGTCTCAGCTCACCACAGCCTATCCCAGCCCACCACGGCCCAGCACAGCACACCACGGCCCACCGCAGCCTATCCCAACCCGTCCCAGCCCACCACGGCCCGTCCCAGCCCACCACGGCCCGTCCCAGCCCACCACGGCCCGTCCCAGCCCGTCCCAGCGCACGACAGCCCGTCACAGCCCACCACAGCCCGTCCCAGCCCATCAGAAGCCCACCAGAGCCCACCACAGCTCGTCCCAGCCCACCACAGCCCACAAGAGCTTGTCGCAGACCACCACAGCGCGTCCCAGCCCGTCCCAGCCCACCACAGGCCGTCCCTGCCCCCTTACAGCCCACCACAGCCCGTCCCAGACCACCACAGCCCGTCTCAAGCTCACCAGAACCCACCACAGCCCACCACAGCCCACCCCTTCCATCCCGGCCCAAAACGGCCCACCACAGCCCACCACGGTTCACCACGGCCCGTCCCCGCCCACCACGGCCCACTGCAGCCCGTCCCAGCCCACCACAGCCCGTCCCAGCTCACCACAGCCAGTCCCAGCCCACCACAGCCAGTCCCAGCCCACCACAGCCAGTCCCAGCCCGTCCCAGCCCACCACAGCCAGTCCCAGCCCGTCCCAGTTTACCACAGCCCGTACCAGACCACCACGGCCCACCACAGCCCAAAACGGCCCGTCCCAGCACACCACGGCCCACCACAGCCCACCACATCCCGTCCCAGCCAACCACAGCCCATCCCAGGCCACCACGGCCCGTCCCAGGCCACCACGGCCCGTCCCAAACCACCACAGCCCGTCCCAAACCACCACGGCCCGTCCCAGCCCACCACGGCCCACCACAACCCACCACAGCCCGTCCCAGCCCACCACGGCCCAGCACACCCCACCATGGTTCACCACAGCCCGTCCCAGCTCACCAAAGCCCATCCCATCACACCACAGCCCACCAGAGCCCGTCCCAGCCCGTCCCAGTCCACCACGGCACGTCCCAGCCCACCATGGCCCGTCCCAGCCCACCACGGCCCGTCCCAGTCCATCAGGACTCATCCCAGCCCACCACGGGCCCACCATAGCCCACCACGGCCCGTCCCCGCCCACCACAGCCCGTCCCAGCACACCACAGCCCGTCCCAGCACACCACAGCCCGTCCCCCGCCCACCCCAGGCCGTCCCAGCACACTACAACTCGTCCCAGCCCGTCCCAGCCCGTCCCAGCCCACGACAGCTCGTCCCAGCACACCACAGCCCGTCCCAGCACACCACAGCATGTCCCAGCCCACCACAGCCCACCAGAGCCCGTCCCAGCCCGTCCAGCCCACCACAGCCCATTGCAGCACATCACAGCTCGTTCCAGACCATCAGATCCCGTCCCAGCCTACCACAGCCCATCTCAAGCTCACAAGAACCCACCAAAGCCCACCACAGCCTGTCCAAGACGACCACGGCCCACTACAGCCCACCACGGCCCGTCCCAGCCCATCACGCCCCACCACAGCCCATCCCTGCCCACCACAGCCCGTCCCAGCACACCACAGACCATCCCAGTCCACCACACACCGTCCCAGCATGTCCCAGCCTGTCCCAACCCACCACAGCCTGTTCCAGACCACCACAGCCCGTCCCAGCACACCACAGCCCGTCCCTAGCCCAACACAGCCCATCCCAGCCCGTGCCAGCCCATCCCAGCCCGTCCCAGCCCACCACAGCCCGTCCCCGCCCGTCCCAGCCCACCACAGACCAGCACAGCCCGTCCCAGCACACCACAGCCTGTCCCAGCCTGTCCCAGCCCGTCCCAGCCCGTCCCAGCACACCACAGACCGTTCCAGACCACCACAGCCCGTCCCCGCCCACCACAGCCCGTCCCAGCTCATTCCAGACCACCAGAACTCGTCTCAGCCCATCCCAGCCCAACCACAGCCCATCTCAAGCTCACCAGAACCCACCACAGCCCACCATAGCCCGTCCCAGCCCGTCCCAGCCCACCGCAGCCCGTCCCACCAAACCACAGACCGTCCCTGTCCACTACAGACCGTCCCAGCATGTCCCAGCCCGTCCCAGCCCATCACAGCCCGTTCCAGATCACCACAAACCGTTCCAGCCAACCACGCCCCACCACAGCCCATCCCCTGCCCAACACAGCCCGTCCCAGCCCACCACAGCCCGTCCCAGCCCGTCCCAGCCCACCACAGCCCGTCCCAGCCCCGTCCCAGCTAATCCCAGCCCGACGCAGCCCACCACAGCCCATCCAAGCACACCACAGACCGTCCCAGTCCACCACAGACCCGTCCCAGCATGTCACAGCCCCGTCCCAGCCCATCACAGCCCGTTCCAGACCACCACAGCCCACCAACAGCCCTTCCCAGCCGGTCCCAGCCCACCACAGCCCGTCACCGCCCACCCACAGCCCGTCCCCCGCCCACCACAGCTTGTCCCAGCCCACCACAGCCCGTCCCAGCCCGTCCCAGCCCAACCACAGCCCGTTCCAGACCACCAGAGCCCACCACAGTCCACCACAGAATGTCCCAGGCCATCACAGCCTATCTCAGCCTATCCCAGCCTGTCCCAGCCCGTCCCAGCCGACCACAGCTCGTCCCAGCCCACCACAGCCTGTCCCAGCCCGTCCCCCGCCCACCACAGCCCGTCCCAGCCACACCACATTCTGTCCCAGCCCACCAGAGACCGTCCCAGCCCGTCCCAGCCCACCACAGCCTGTCCCAGCACACCACAGCCCATCCCAGCCCACCACAGCCCGTCCCAGCCCGTCCCAGCCCACCACAGCACGTCCCCCAGCCCGTCCCAGCCCACCACAGCCCGTTCCAGACCCCCAGAGCCTGTCCCAGCCCACCACAGCCCGTCCCAGCCCACCACAGACCGTCCAAGCCCACCACAGCCCCGTCCCCGCCCACCACAGCCCGTCCCAGCCCGTCCCAGCCCGTCCCAGCCCACCACACCAGCCCGTCCCAGCCCACCACAAGCCCGTGCCAGCCCACCACTGCCCGTGCCAGCCCACCACAGCCCGTGCCAGCCACCAACCAGCCCGTGCCAGCCACCAACAGCCCGTGCCAGCCCACCACAGCCCGTCCCAGCCCACCACAGCCCGTGCCAGCCCACCACAGCCCACCACAGCCTGTCCCAGCCCCGTCCCAGACCACCAGAGCCCATCCCAGCCCGTCCCAGCCCTCCACAGCCCGTCTCAAGCTCACCAGAACCTACCACAGCCCACCACAGCCTGTCCCAGACCACCACGGCCCACCACAGCCCATCATGGCCCGTACCAGCCCACCACGGCCGACCACAGCGAACCACGGCCCACCAAAGCTCACCACAGCCTGTCCCAGCCCACCACAGCCCGTCCCAGCCCACCACAGCCCGTCCCCGCCCGTCCCTGTCGACCACAGCCCGTCCCAGTCCACCACAGCCCATCCCAGCTTGCCACAGCCCATCCCAGCCCGTCACAGCCCACCACAGCCCGTCCCCCGCCCATGCCCGTCGACCACAGCCCATCCCAGCCCACCACAGCCCGTCCCAGCACACCACAGCCCGTCCCAGCCCACCACAGCCCGTCCCAGCACGTCCCAGCCCACCACAGCTTGTCCCAGCCCACCACAGCCCATTGCAGCCCATCACAGCTCGTTCCAGACCACCAGAGCCCCTCCCAGCCCGTCCCAGCCCACCACAGCCCATCTCAAGCTCACAAGAACCCACCAAAGCCCACCACAGCCTGTCCCAGACCACCACGGCCTGTCCCAGCCCACCACGGCCCACCACAGCCCACCACGGCCTGTCCCAGCCCACCACGGCCCACCACAGCCCACCACGGGCCGTCTCAGCCCAGCATGACCTGTCCCAGCCCACCACGGCCCAACATAGACCATCCCTTCCCATACCGGCCCAAAACGGCCCACGACGGCCCACCACAGCTTACCACAGTTCACCACGGCCTGTCCCAGCCAACCGCGCCCCACCACAGCCCGTCCCAGCCCACCACAGCCCGTCCCAGCCCCTCCCAGCCCGTCTCAGCCCACCACAGCCCGTCCCAGCCTGTCCCAGCCCGTCCCAGACCACCAGAGCCCGTCGCAGCCCACCACAGCCCGTCACAGCCCGTCACAGCTCTCCACAACCCACCACAGCCCGTCCCAGCCTGTCCTCGCCCACCACAGCCCACAAAAGCCCACCACGGCCCACCACAGTTCACCACAGCCCGTCCCAGCCCACCACAGCCCTCCAGAGCCTGTCTCAGCTCACCACAGCCTGTCCCAGCCCACCACAGCCCACCGCAGCCCATCCCAGCCCACCACGGCCCATCCCAGCCCGTGCCAACCCGTCACAACACACCACAGCCCACCACAGCCCGTCCCTACCCACCACAGCGTGTCCCAACCCACCACAGCCCACCACAGCCCTTCAGAACCCACCACAGCCCACCACAGCCCGTCCCAGGCCACCACAGACCACCACAGCCCACCACAGCCCGCCTCAGCCCACCACAGCCCGTCCCAGCCCACCAGAGCCCGTCCCAGCCTGTTTCAGCCCACCACGGCTAACCACGGCCTATCCCGGCCCACCACGGCCAACCACGGTCCACCATGGCCCACCAGAGCACACCACGGCCCACCACGGCCCTTCCCAGTCCACCACAGCCCACCACAGCCTGTCCCAGCCCACCACGGACCGTTCCAGCCCACCACGGCCCGTCGCAGCCCACCACAGCCCGTCCCAGCCCAACACAGCCCACAAGAGCTTGTCACAGACCACCACAGCCCGTCCCAGCCCACCACAGCCCACTACGGCCCACCACAGCCCGTCCCAGCCCACCACAGCCCGTCCCAGACCACCACAGCCTCTCACAGCACACCACAGCCCGTAACAGCCCACCACAGCAAGTACCAGCCCGTCCCAGCCCACCACGGCCCGTCTCAGCCCACCACGGCCCGTCTCAGCTCACCACAACCCGTCCCAGAGGACCACAGCCCGTCCCAGACGACCACAGCCCACCACAGCCCGTCCCAGCCCACCACGGCCCGTCCCAGCCCACCACATCCCGTCCCAGCCCACCAGAGCCCGTCCCAGACTGTTTCAGCCCAGCACGGCTAACCACGACCTGTCCCGGCCCACCACGGCCAACCACGGTCCACCATGGCCCACCAGAGCACACCACGGCCCACCACGGCCCTTCCCAGTCCACCACAGCCCACCACAGCCTGTCCCAGCCCACCACAGCCCGTCCCAGCCCACCACAGCCCGTCCCAGCCCACCACAGCCTGTCCCAGCCAACCACGGCCCGTCCCAGCCCACCACGGCCCACCCCAGCCCACCACGGCCCGTCCCAGCCCACCACGGCCCACCACAGCCCACCACAGTTCACCACAGCCCGTCCTAGCCCAGCACGGCCCGTCCCAGCCCACCACGGACCACCACGGCCCATCTCAGCCCACCACAGCCTGTCCAAGCCCAGCACAGCCCTCCACAACCCTCCACAGCCCGTCCCAACCCTCCACAGCTCATCCCAGCCTACCACAGCCCATCGCAGCCCAACACAGCTTATCCCAGCCCACCGCAGCCCGTCCCAGCCCACCGCAGCCCGTCCTAGCCCACCGAAACCCGTCCCAGCCAACCGCAACCCGTCCCAGCCCACCACAGCCCACCACAGGTCACCACAGCCCACCACCGGTCACCACAGCCCACCACCGGTCACCACAGCCCACCACAGGTCACCACAGCCTGTTTCAGCCCACCACGGCAAACCACGGCCCGTCCCAGCCCACCACGGCCCGCCATGGCCCACCACAGCTCGTCCCAGCTAAACAAGGCACACCACAGCCCACCACGGCCCGTCCCAGCCCACCACAGCCCCTCCCAGCCCACCACGGCCGCCGCAGACCATCAGAGCCCGTCCCAGCCCACCACAATCCCGTCCCAGCCCACTATAGCCCGTCCCAGCCCACCACAACCCGTTCTAGCTCACCACAACCCACCACAGCGCACCATAGCCCACCACAGCCCACCACAGCGCACCAGAGTCTGTCCCGGCCCACCAGAGCCTGTCCCAGCCCACCGCAGCCCGTCCCAGCCCACCGCAGCCCGTCCCAGCCTACCACAGCCCACCATAGCCCCTCCCAGCCCACCACAGCCCGTCCCAGCCCACCACAGCCCGTCCCAGCCCACCACAGCCTGTCCCAGCCAACCACGGCCCGTCCCAGCCCACCACGGCCCACCCCAGCCCACCACGGCCCGTCCCAGCCCACCACGGCCCACCACAGCCCACCACAGTTCACCACAGCCCGTCCTAGCCCAGCACGGCCCGTCCCAGCCCACCACGGACCACCACGGCCCATCTCAGCCCACCACAGCCTGTCCAAGCCCAGCACAGCCCTCCACAACCCTCCACAGCCCGTCCCAACCCTCCACAGCTCATCCCAGCCTACCACAGCCCATCGCAGCCCAACACAGCTTATCCCAGCCCACCGCAGCCCGTCCCAGCCCACCGCAGCCCGTCCTAGCCCACCGAAACCCGTCCCAGCCAACCGCAACCCGTCCCAGCCCACCACAGCCCACCACAGGTCACCACAGCCCACCACCGGTCACCACAGCCCACCACCGGTCACCACAGCCCACCACAGGTCACCACAGCCTGTTTCAGCCCACCACGGCAAACCACGGCCCGTCCAAGCCCACCACGGCCCGCCATGGCCCACCACAGCTCGTCCCAGCTAAACAAGGCACACCACAGCCCACCGCAGCCCGTCCCAGCCCACCACAGCCCGTCCCAGCCCACCACGGCCGCCGCAGACCATCAGAGCCCGTCCCAGCCCACCACAATCCCGTCCCAGCCCACTATAGCCCGTCCCAGCCCACCACAACCCGTTCTAGCTCACCACAACCCACCACAGCGCACCATAGCCCACCACAGCCCACCACAGCGCACCAGAGTCTGTCCCGGCCCACCAGAGCCTGTCCCAGCCCACCACAGCCCGTCCCAGCCCACCGCAGCCCGCCACGGCCCGTCCCAGCCCACCACAGCCCATACCAGACCACCAGAGCACTTCCCAGTTCACCAAAGCATCTCCCAGCACACCACAGCCCACCACAGACCGTCCAATTTCACCACAGCCCGTCTCAGCTCACCACAACCCACCACAGCCCGTCCCAGCCCACCACAGCCTATCCCAACCCGTCCCAGCCCACTACGGCCCGTCCCAGCCCACCACGGCCCGTCCCAGCCCGTCCCAGCCCACGACAGCCCGTCCCACCCCACGACAGTCCGTCCCAGCCCACCACAGCTCGTCCCAGCCCACCACAGCCCACCAGAGCCCACCACAGCTCGTCCCAGCCCACCACAGCCCACAAGAGCTTGTCACAGACCACCACAGCCCGTCCCAGCCCACCACAGCCCACTACGGCCCACCACAGCCCGTCCCAGCCCACCACAGCCCGTCCCAGCCCACCACAGCCCATCCCAGCTCGTCCCAGACCACCACAGGCTCTCACAGCACACCACAGCCCGTAACAGCCCACCACAGCAAGTACCAGCCCGTCCCAGCCCACCACGGCCCGTCTCAGCCCACCACGGCCCGTCTCAGCTCACCACAACCCGTCCCAGACGACCACAGCCCGTCCCAGCCCACCACAGCCCGTCCCAGCCCACCACGGCCCGTCCCAGCCCACCACATCCCGTCCCAGCCCACCAGAGCCCGTCCCAGCCTGTTTCAGCCCAGCACGGCTAACCACGGTCTGTCCCGGCCCACCACGGCCAACCACGGTCCACCATGGCCCACCAGAGCACACCACGGCCCACCACGGCCCTTCCCAGTCCACCACAGCCCACCACAGCCTGTCCCAGCCCACCACGGCCAGTCCCAGCCCACCACGGCCCGTCCCAGCCCACCACGGCCCATCACAGCCCACCACAGTTCACCACAGCCCGTCCTAGCCCAGCACGGCCTGTCCCAGCCCACCACGGCCCACCACAGCCCACCACGGGCCGTCTCAGCCCAGCATGACCTGTCCCAGCCCACCACGGCCCAACATAGACCATCCCTTCCCATACCGGCCCAAAACGGCCCACGACGGCCCACCACAGCTTACCACAGTTCACCACGGCCTGTCCCAGCCAACCGCGCCCCACCACAGCCCGTCCCAGCCCACCACAGCCCGTCCCAGCCCCTCCCAGCCCGTCTCAGCCCACCACAGCCCGTCCCAGCCTGTCCCAGCCCGTCCCAGACCACCAGAGCCCGTCGCAGCCCACCACAGCCCGTCACAGCCCGTCACAGCTCTCCACAACCCACCACAGCCCGTCCCAGCCTGTCCTCGCCCACCACAGCCCACAAAAGCCCACCACGGCCCACCACAGTTCACCACAGCCCGTCCCAGCCCACCACAGCCCTCCAGAGCCTGTCTCAGCTCACCACAGCCTGTCCCAGCCCACCACAGCCCACCGCAGCCCATCCCAGCCCACCACGGCCCATCCCAGCCCGTGCCAACCCGTCACAACACACCACAGCCCACCACAGCCCGTCCCTACCCACCACAGCGTGTCCCAACCCACCACAGCCCACCACAGCCCTTCAGAACCCACCACAGCCCACCACAGCCCGTCCCAGGCCACCACAGACCACCACAGCCCACCACAGCCCGCCTCAGCCCACCACAGCCCGTCCCAGCCCACCAGAGCCCGTCCCAGCCTGTTTCAGCCCACCACGGCTAACCACGGCCTATCCCGGCCCACCACGGCCAACCACGGTCCACCATGGCCCACCAGAGCACACCACGGCCCACCACGGCCCTTCCCAGTCCACCACAGCCCACCACAGCCTGTCCCAGCCCACCACGGACCGTTCCAGCCCACCACGGCCCGTCGCAGCCCACCACAGCCCGTCCCAGCCCAACACAGCCCACAAGAGCTTGTCACAGACCACCACAGCCCGTCCCAGCCCACCACAGCCCACTACGGCCCACCACAGCCCGTCCCAGCCCACCACAGCCCGTCCCAGACCACCACAGCCTCTCACAGCACACCACAGCCCGTAACAGCCCACCACAGCAAGTACCAGCCCGTCCCAGCCCACCACGGCCCGTCTCAGCCCACCACGGCCCGTCTCAGCTCACCACAACCCGTCCCAGAGGACCACAGCCCGTCCCAGACGACCACAGCCCACCACAGCCCGTCCCAGCCCACCACGGCCCGTCCCAGCCCACCACATCCCGTCCCAGCCCACCAGAGCCCGTCCCAGACTGTTTCAGCCCAGCACGGCTAACCACGACCTGTCCCGGCCCACCACGGCCAACCACGGTCCACCATGGCCCACCAGAGCACACCACGGCCCACCACGGCCCTTCCCAGTCCACCACAGCCCACCACAGCCTGTCCCAGCCCACCACAGCCTGTCCCAGCCCACCACAGCCCGTCCCAGCCCACCACAGCCTGTCCCAGCCAACCACGGCCCGTCCCAGCCCACCACGGCCCACCCCAGCCCACCACGGCCCGTCCCAGCCCACCACGGCCCACCACAGCCCACCACAGTTCACCACAGCCCGTCCTAGCCCAGCACGGCCCGTCCCAGCCCACCACGGACCACCACGGCCCATCTCAGCCCACCACAGCCTGTCCAAGCCCAGCACAGCCCTCCACAACCCTCCACAGCCCGTCCCAACCCTCCACAGCTCATCCCAGCCTACCACAGCCCATCGCAGCCCAACACAGCTTATCCCAGCCCACCGCAGCCCGTCCCAGCCCACCGCAGCCCGTCCTAGCCCACCGAAACCCGTCCCAGCCAACCGCAACCCGTCCCAGCCCACCACAGCCCACCACAGGTCACCACAGCCCACCACCGGTCACCACAGCCCACCACCGGTCACCACAGCCCACCACAGGTCACCACAGCCTGTTTCAGCCCACCACGGCAAACCACGGCCCGTCCCAGCCCACCACGGCCCGCCATGGCCCACCACAGCTCGTCCCAGCTAAACAAGGCACACCACAGCCCACCACGGCCCGTCCCAGCCCACCACAGCCCCTCCCAGCCCACCACGGCCGCCGCAGACCATCAGAGCCCGTCCCAGCCCACCACAATCCCGTCCCAGCCCACTATAGCCCGTCCCAGCCCACCACAACCCGTTCTAGCTCACCACAACCCACCACAGCGCACCATAGCCCACCACAGCCCACCACAGCGCACCAGAGTCTGTCCCGGCCCACCAGAGCCTGTCCCAGCCCACCGCAGCCCGTCCCAGCCCACCGCAGCCCGTCCCAGCCTACCACAGCCCACCATAGCCCCTCCCAGCCCACCACAGCCCGTCCCAGCCCACCACAGCCCGTCCCAGCCCACCACAGCCTGTCCCAGCCAACCACGGCCCGTCCCAGCCCACCACGGCCCACCCCAGCCCACCACGGCCCGTCCCAGCCCACCACGGCCCACCACAGCCCACCACAGTTCACCACAGCCCGTCCTAGCCCAGCACGGCCCGTCCCAGCCCACCACGGACCACCACGGCCCATCTCAGCCCACCACAGCCTGTCCAAGCCCAGCACAGCCCTCCACAACCCTCCACAGCCCGTCCCAACCCTCCACAGCTCATCCCAGCCTACCACAGCCCATCGCAGCCCAACACAGCTTATCCCAGCCCACCGCAGCCCGTCCCAGCCCACCGCAGCCCGTCCTAGCCCACCGAAACCCGTCCCAGCCAACCGCAACCCGTCCCAGCCCACCACAGCCCACCACAGGTCACCACAGCCCACCACCGGTCACCACAGCCCACCACCGGTCACCACAGCCCACCACAGGTCACCACAGCCTGTTTCAGCCCACCACGGCAAACCACGGCCCGTCCAAGCCCACCACGGCCCGCCATGGCCCACCACAGCTCGTCCCAGCTAAACAAGGCACACCACAGCCCACCGCAGCCCGTCCCAGCCCACCACAGCCCGTCCCAGCCCACCACGGCCGCCGCAGACCATCAGAGCCCGTCCCAGCCCACCACAATCCCGTCCCAGCCCACTATAGCCCGTCCCAGCCCACCACAACCCGTTCTAGCTCACCACAACCCACCACAGCGCACCATAGCCCACCACAGCCCACCACAGCGCACCAGAGTCTGTCCCGGCCCACCAGAGCCTGTCCCAGCCCACCACAGCCCGTCCCAGCCCACCGCAGCCCGCCACGGCCCGTCCCAGCCCACCACAGCCCATACCAGACCACCAGAGCACTTCCCAGTTCACCAAAGCATCTCCCAGCACACCACAGCCCACCACAGACCGTCCAATTTCACCACAGCCCGTCTCAGCTCACCACAACCCACCACAGCCCGTCCCAGCCCACCACAGCCTATCCCAACCCGTCCCCAGCCCACTACGGCCCGTCCCAGCCCACCACGGCCCGTCCCAGCCCGTCCCAGCCCACGACAGCCCGTCCCACCCCACGACAGTCCGTCCCAGCCCACCACAGCTCGTCCCAGCCCACCACAGCCCACCAGAGCCCACCACAGCTCGTCCCAGCCCACCACAGCCCACAAGAGCTTGTCACAGACCACCACAGCCCGTCCCAGCCCACCACAGCCCACTACGGCCCACCACAGCCCGTCCCAGCCCACCACAGCCCGTCCCAGCCCACCACAGCCCGTCCCAGCTCGTCCCAGACCACCACAGGCTCTCACAGCACACCACAGCCCGTAACAGCCCACCACAGCAAGTACCAGCCCGTCCCAGCCCACCACGGCCCGTCTCAGCCCACCACGGCCCGTCTCAGCTCACCACAACCCGTCCCAGACGACCACAGCCCGTCCCAGCCCACCACAGCCCGTCCCAGCCCACCACGGCCCGTCCCAGCCCACCACATCCCGTCCCAGCCCACCAGAGCCCGTCCCAGCCTGTTTCAGCCCAGCACGGCTAACCACGGTCTGTCCCGGCCCACCACGGCCAACCACGGTCCACCATGGCCCACCAGAGCACACCACGGCCCACCACGGCCCTTCCCAGTCCACCACAGCCCACCACAGCCTGTCCCAGCCCACCACGGCCAGTCCCAGCCCACCACGGCCCGTCCCAGCCCACCACGGCCCATCACAGCCCACCACAGTTCACCACAGCCCGTCCTAGCCCAGCACGGCCCGTCCCAGCCCACCACGGACCACCACGGCCCATCTCAGCCCACCACAGCCTGTCCAAGCCCAGCACAGCCCTCCACAACCCTCCACAGCCCGTCCCAACCCTCCACAGCTCATCCCAGCCTACCACAGCCCGTCGCAGCCCAACACAGCTTATCCCAGACCACCGAAACCCGTCCCAGCCCACCGCAACCCGTCCCAGCCCACCACAGCCCACCACAGGTCACCACAGCCCACCACCGGTCACCACAGCCCACCACAGGTCACCACAGCCTGTTTCAGCCCACCACGGCAAACCACGGCCCGTCCCAGCTCACCACGGCCCGCCATGGCCCACCACAGCTCGTCCCAGATCAACACGGCGCACCACAGCCCACCACGGCCCGTCCCGGCCCACCACAGCCCGTCCCAGCACACCACAGCCCACCACAGCCCATCACAGCCCACCACAGCCCTTCCCAGCTTACCACAGCCCACACCAGACCGTCCCAGCCCACCACAGACCGTCCCAGCCCACCACAGCCCACCACAGGCCGTCCCAGCCCACCACTGCCCGTCCCAGCCCACCGCAGCCTATCCCAACCCGTTCCAGCCCACCACGGCCCGTCCCAGCCCACCACGGCCCGTCCCAGCCCACCACAGCCCGTCCCAGCCCGTCCCAGCCCATGACAGTCCGTCCCAGCCCACCAGAGCCCGCCAGAGCCCACCACAGCTCGTCCCAGCCCACCACAGCCCACAAGAGCTTGTCACAGACCACCACAGCCCGTCCCAGCCCACCACAGCCCGTCCCAGCCCACCACAGCCCGTCCCAGCTCGTCCCAGACCACCACAGCCTCTCACAGCACACCACAGCCCGTAACAGCCCACCACAGCAAGTACCAGCCCGTCCCAGCCCACCACGGCCCGTCTCAGCCCACCACGGCCCGTCTCAGCCCACCACAACCCGTCCCAGACGACCACAGCCCTTCCCAGCCCACCACAGCCCGTCCCAGCCCACCACGGCCCGTCCCAGCCCACCACATCCCGTCCCAGCCCACCAGAGCCCGTCCCAGCCTGTTTCAGCCCACCACGGCTAACCACGGCCTGTCCCGGCCCACCACGGCCAACCACGGTCCACCACGGCCCACCAGAGCACACCACGGCCCACCACGGCCCTTCCCAGTCCACCACAGCCCACCACGGCCTGTCCCAGCCCACCGCGGCCCGTCCCAGCCCACCACAGCCCGTCCCAGCCCACCACGGCCCGTCCCAGCCCAGCACGGCTCATCACAGCCCACCACAGTTCACCACAGCCCGTCCTAGCCCAGCACGGCCCGTCCCAGCCCACCACGGACCACCACGGCCCATCTCAGCCCACCACAGCCTGTCCAAGCCCAGCACAGCCCTCCACAACCCTCCACAGCCCGTCCCAACCCTCCACAGCTCATCCCAGCCTACCACAGCCCGTCGCAGCCCAACACAGCTCGTCCCAGACCACCGAAACCCGTCCCAGCCCACCGCAACATGTCCCAGCCCACCACAGCCCACCACAGGTCACCACAGCCCACCACCGGTCACCACAGCCCACCACAGGTCACCACAGCCTGTTTCAGCCCACCACGGCAAACCACGGCCCGTCCCAGCTCACCACGGCCCGCCATGGCCCACCACAGCCCGTCCCAGATCAACACGGCGCACCACAGCCCACCACGGCCCGTCCCGGCCCACCACAGCCCGTCCCAGCACACCACAGCCCACCACAGCCCATCACAGCCCACCACAGCCCTTCCCAGCTTACCACAGCCCACACCAGACCGTCCCAGCCCACCACAGACCGTCCCAGCCCACCACAGCCCACCACAGGCCGTCCCAGCCCACCACTGCCCGTCCCAGCCCACCGCAGCCTATCCCAACCCGTTCCAGCCCACCACGGCCCGTCCCAGCCCACCACGGCCCGTCCCAGCCCACCACAGCCCGTCCCAGCCCGTCCCAGCCCATGACAGTCCGTCCCAGCCCACCAGAGCCCGCCAGAGCCCACCACAGCTCGTCCCAGCCCACCACAGCCCACAAGAGCTTGTCACAGACCACCACAGCCCGTCCCAGCCCACCACAGCCCGTCCCAGCCCACCACAGCCCGTCCCAGCTCGTCCCAGACCACCACAGCCTCTCACAGCACACCACAGCCCGTAACAGCCCACCACAGCAAGTACCAGCCCGTCCCAGCCCACCACGGCCCGTCTCAGCCCACCACGGCCCGTCTCAGCCCACCACAACCCGTCCCAGACGACCACAGCCCTTCCCAGCCCACCACAGCCCGTCCCAGCCCACCACGGCCCGTCCCAGCCCACCACATCCCGTCCCAGCCCACCAGAGCCCGTCCCAGCCTGTTTCAGCCCACCACGGCTAACCACGGCCTGTCCCGGCCCACCACGGCCAACCACGGTCCACCACGGCCCACCAGAGCACACCACGGCCCACCACGGCCCTTCCCAGTCCACCACAGCCCACCACGGCCTGTCCCAGCCCACCGCGGCCCGTCCCAGCCCACCACAGCCCGTCCCAGCCCACCACGGCCCGTCCCAGCCCAGCACGGCTCATCACAGCCCACCACAGTTCACCACAGCCCGTCCTAGCCCAGCACGGCCCGTCCCAGCCCACCACGGACCACCACGGCCCATCTCAGCCCACCACAGCCTGTCCAAGCCCAGCACAGCCCTCCACAACCCTCCACAGCCCGTCCCAACCCTCCACAGCTCATCCCAGCCTACCACAGCCCGTCGCAGCCCAACACAGCTCGTCCCAGACCACCGAAACCCGTCCCAGCCCACCGCAACATGTCCCAGCCCACCACAGCCCACCACAGGTCACCACAGCCCACCACCGGTCACCACAGCCCACCACAGGTCACCACAGCCTGTTTCAGCCCACCCCGGCAAACCACGGCCCGTCCCAGCTCACCACGGCCCGCCATGGCCCACCACAGCCCGTCCCAGATCAACACGGCGCACCACAGCCCACCACGGCCCGTCCCGGCCCACCACAGCCCGTCCCAGCACACCACAGCCCACCACAGCCCATCACAGCCCACCACAGCCCTTCCCAGCTTACCACAGCCCACACCAGACCGTCCCAGCCCACCACAGACCGTCCCAGCCCACCACAGCCCACCACAGGCCGTCCCAGCCCACCACTGCCCGTCCCAGCCCACCGCAGCCTATCCCAACCCGTTCCAGCCCACCACGGCCCGTCCCAGCCCACCACGGCCCGTCCCAGCCCACCACAGCCCGTCCCAGCCCGTCCCAGCCCATGACAGCCCGTCCCCGCCCACCACAGCCCGTCCCCGCCCACCACAGCCCACTACGGCCCACCATGGCTCGCCATGGCTCACGACAGCCCACCACAGCACACCACAGCCGGTTACAGCCTGTCCCAGCCCGTCCCGGCCCACCGCGGCCCGTCCCGGCTCACCTGTGTTAGGAACAGTATCTCACCTTCTTGATTTTGGCACCTCCTTTCGCTATGATGTTCTTGTGGAACTGTTTGCAGATGGGGACAGAAATAGAAAAGCTGTTTTCAACCTAAGGGAGAAAGGAAGGGAGACATGAAGTTTACACTGTCGTGGCAAGGGAGGCCCGACTTCAGGAGCTCTGATAAACGAGCTTTTGAAAACAGGCTTAGACCCAAGGAAGTTCTCTATACGAGGGACTTTTGTAAGACTAAACAAAGGCAAGGACGTTCCCCTATAGCCTTCCCATAACAGGTACTATCCCCCTGCCTCCATTCAGCCAAAACAGAGCTGACAGCTCCCTCCTCTTGAGGTGTTTTAGCTCTACCCAAGCCAGTAGAGCTCTGCTTTGCCCCAGGGTTATCCAGTCACGGAGGAGGGAAGAGCAGGCAGAAGACCTCCTTACCAGGTCTGCCACCATCTTTTGCATGTACTCGGTGCACTTCTCCACCTCGTTTTTGGGACCTCGGAGTTGGACGATGTCACTCTTGTGTGCAGGGTCTGGGAAGCTGATGATAACCTGCAGGAGCGGTCATTTCTAGTTAGCTCAAGCAAAAGCAAGAACCCTTGTGTCAGACACATGCAAAGGTTGGGGGGATCCTACTCATGCCCTTTTCCCATTCAGAAACGGGGAACCGTGTTAGCGGCCTCTGGCTAAAAGAACTATCTTCTCAGACACTTGCGCTACAGAGCCACTAAAGTTACGACTTCTGTGACGACAGGCCTACTAGCCATGTAGGAAATATCCCCTCTGGATTCCTCCTCTCCTACAAAGCCTTACCTCTGGGAATTGCTCCCGGATTTCCCAGACCCGCTCAGCCTTCTGCCCAATGATGGTCCGGTGGAATTTCTGCTCAACGATTAGGTCCGCAGCGTGTTCATTTTCCTGATGGGAACAGAGGGCACACTGAGTGTTCAGCCGGAGAGCCATCTACTTTGACTTAGCGGTTTGCTGCCCGACGGTTTACTTGCCAGCACTGTCCCTCTTTTCTCCAGACCAAATTCACTCTGCGTTGACAGAGAAAGGCTACCCGAGGGAACAGGGGAAGACATTTGTGAAGAGGAACTTGCACTTGTCATGAGATCCAAGTGCTCCGTGGGCAAGGGGCACACACTCGCACCAGAAGGTTACAAGGGAACACGAGAGCGCAAACCCTGCAGTCTCCCAAACATCACGTCCTACCCACTCACCATACGGGAAGCGAGTTCCAGCAGCTCTTTCTTGGCCTGTGGGACCCCCTGTGGGTCTCCTTCCATTCTGATCGGGTTGCTCTTCTCGTTGTCCGGGGGAATGCGCACAGACACCTTGTGCAGATCCTTCATCCTGTTAACTTCGAGGCAAGGACTGTGGTGACGCCATCTGCTAGGCAAAGACCTGGAAGCAAGGCACCTGGATTATCACTGCTCAGAGGCTGTTGAAGAAGTAAAGCCGCCTCTGGGAAGGGCTCAGCGGGGTAGGGTTGAGACAGGGGAAATTGCCTCTTCCCCCTGGAGTTCACTGAGAGCAGACCTGTGCCACACGAGAGCCTGTCCAAGTAAATACCGTGGCATCTACAGAGCCCATTGTTCCCTTGTCAGAGCGAGGCGTGTTTCTTCCCCAAACAGTATCACATTTAGAGCAGAGGATAATCGTTCCTTTCTACCCCAAACTCTTGGCTGGGGTCACGTTGCAGTGCTATCAAACTAGCAGACCGCAACAAGGCTTTACCGTTGACCATATTCTACTGCCGGTGCTGTAGCGCCTTCCTCCAGAGGCCAGACCACACTGCTCCTCCTCCAGCTGACACCCTCTCCCACAAGCCACAGGGCTATTTAACCCCTTAGCGGGAACCAGCTACACCTGCACGTCATCCACGTCAATCAACCCACTGCCTCTGAGGCAAGGCCACAGCTGCGTGTTATCAATGCTAATCAACCCACCGCCTTCATTCCTCTACAGGGAGAAGCTCACCAAGCACATTTCCACCACCCACAACTGGCTGCTAAAATGTCATTCGCACAGAGAAGTAATTCCACTACTGCTCAGGCTCCCAAGGTACTTTCACACGTTAAAGCCATCGCAAGGCCTCACGGCCCATTTCTCTCCTTGTACCACCACCACTCCAGGAAAGCAGAGGAAACGTGATGGAGACAGCACACTGGGTGAGCTACAGAGCCCCTGATACCATCTACTAAACACGAAGAGTGTGAGCATGGGAAGGACTAGAAAGGCACTCCACTTACCGTTTAGCTGCGTTCTTGCCAATGAGGTGTCGGTGGAATTGGTGGTCAGCCTTGATTATTGCGTAATCCATCCCGTGGATCTAAAAAGAATTATATTTTTATATCTATATCTATATATGTATGTATGTACCTTATTATATATTATATTATATAGGGCCAGGTAGGACAGGCCACCGCTTCTGTCTCGTGCCCTAAGTAACTGCCTACTGCCAGTATTGGCACTGACTCACCAGCGGTCAGCTACAAGCACTTCTGCTCTTAAGCAGAGCACAAGCATTCCTCTGCTTTGAGAAGAGAGCATTGTGCTCATGAAACATCGAAAAGACTCACTTCTATGCCTCTCCAGCTATAACCAAGAGAATCCTTCCTTCTCCGCACCAAAAAAATTAATGCTGACTTTTCAAGGATGCTATGGATGACCAAGGGGTGTCATCCACCTGCCACACAATTTGTCTCCTGCAAGTTCGATTAAGCATGCCAAGACATCCTATGGATGTGACAAACACCTCATCACCTCTGCTCTGTTGCCCCTTCTTCCCCCAGTTTCTTACTGGAACTAGTAACTGCAGCTCACCAGTTCCTTGAGCACGGCTTCAATCTGTTCCTGAGCCACATGCACATCTTCTGTAGGTCCTTCCAAAGTGATGTTATCCTCTCCTCCAGTGAATTTGATGTGAACCTTGAGGTGAAGGACAATGAATCTCTTCAGAATTTGCCAAGATCCAAGCCAGGCCAATGCTTTTGGTCAGGCCTACACCATCGATCCCTGCCACTGAGAGATGTGCTCCTTCCCAAAAAGCCCAGACCAAATCCCCACAATTTTACAAGTCAGAAACTTAACAATTTCGGCCATATGGCAGTGCCTAGAGCCCAAGGCTCTGGTGCCGTCCCGGTTTCTGCAAGGGCTTTGGAGAAGTTTACTCATTTAGCCTTTATCTAGATACCGTCTAACTCCCCAGGGAGAAGCCTTGCTGCACTCGCCATTTCCAGGTATCCTACTACATCAGTTCTCAAAACAGCACCACATAAAGCTTCCTTGGAAGGGCTCAACCCATGACAATAACATAGGAGGAGCAGTGTTTGCAGCAGTAAAAGAGAGGGTTCCCTTGAACGGCAAAGATCTGTGTCATTTCCCCCTGGTTTTACCCATGCTAGAATACACCTCTCTCTTTCATGACGAGTGATCTGGACTAAACCTTTTTCTACGCCGGGGGTGCTAAGCTAACCAGCTCACCCATACCTTTGGCATCTGCTGAGTTATTTTGGCCAGGTTCTGTCCTTTCTTTCTAATAATGAAACGATGAAGCCAAGAGGGGGCAGAGACCGAGGAGACGGTAAAACTGTTGGCCTGAGAGACAGAAAAACAGAGAAGCTGTTTGATGGACAAACCACAGCACACCACAGCAAGTCCCAGCCCACCACAGCCCGTCCCAGCCACCCACAGCCCGTCCCAGCCCGTCCCAGCTCACCACAGCCCATCCCAGCCCACCACAGCCCACCAGAGCCCGTCCAGGACCACCACAGTCCGTTCCAGCCCACCACAGCCCGTCCCCGCCCAACACAGCCCGTCCCAGACCACCACAGCCCGTCCCAGCCCCTCCCAGCCCGTCTCAGCCCACCACAGCCCGTCCCAGCCTGTCCCAGCCCGTCCCAGACCACCAGAGCCCGTCGCAGCCCACCACAGCCCGTCACAGCTCTCCACAACCCACCACAGCCCGTCCCAGCCCGTCCTCGCCCACCACAGCCCGTCCCAGTCCACCACAGCCCACGAAAGCCCACCACGGCCCACCACAGTTCACCACAGCCCGTCCCAGCCCACCACACCCTCCAGAGCCCGTCTCAGCTCACCACAGCCTGTCCCAGCCCACCACAGCCCACCGCAGCCCATCCCAGCCCACCACGGCCCGTCCCAGCCCGTGCCAACCCGTCACAACACACCACAGCCCACCACAGCCCGTCCCTACCCACCACAGCGTGTCCCAACCCACCACAGCCCACCACAGCCCTTCAGAACCCACCACAGCCCACCACAGCCCGTCCCAGGCCACCACAGACCACCACAGCCCACCACAGCCCGTGCCAGCCCACCACAGCCCGCCTCAGCCCACTACAGCCCATCCCAGCCCACCACAGCCCGTCCCAGCCCACCACAGCCCACCACAGCTTGTCCCAGACCACCACAGCTCTTCCCAGCCCACCATAACCAACCACAGCCTATCCCAGCTGATCCCAGCCCACCACAGCCCGTCCCATCACACCACAGCCCACCACAGCCCGTCCCAGCCAACCACGGCCCGTCCCAGCCCACCACAGCCTGTCCCAGCACACCACGGCCCACCACGGCCCATCCGGGCCCGTCCCAGCCCACCAAGGCGCACCACAGCCCATCCCAGCCCATTACAGCCTGTCCCAGACCACCACATCCCATCTCAGCCCACCACAGCCCGTCCCAGCCCACCACAACCGACCACAGCCCACCACAGCCCACCACGGCCGACCACAGCCCACCACGGCAGACCACAGCCCACCACGGCCCATCCAAGCCCACCACGGCCCATCCAAGCCCACCACGGTCCACCACGGCACGTCCCAGCCCACCACAGAGCACCACAGCCCGTCCCAGCCCGTCCCAGCCCACCACAGTATGTCCCAGACCACCAGAGCCCGTCCCAGCCCACTACAGCCCGTTTAGCCCACCACAGCCTGTCCCAGGCTGTCCCAGCTCGTCCAAGCCTGTCCCAGACCCCCAGAGCCCGTCGCAGCCCACCACAGCCCGTCACAGCCCGTCCCAGCTCTCCGCAACCCACCGCAGCCCGTCCCAGCCCACCACAGCCCGTCCCAGCCCACCACGGCCCACAAAAGCCCACCACAGCCCACCACGGCCCTTCCCAGCCCACCACAAGCCGTCCTAGCCCACCACAGACCTCAAGAGCCCGTCTCAGCTCACCACAGCCTATCCCAGCCCACCACGGCCCACCACAGCACACCACGGCCCACCGCAGCCTATCCCAACCCGTCCCAGCCCACCACGGCCCGTCCCAGCCCACCACGGCCCGTCCCAGCCCGTCCCAGCCCACGACAGCCCGTCCCAGCCCACCAGAGCCCACCACAGCCCGTCCCAGCCCACCACAGCCAACAAGAGCTTGTCACAGACCACCACAGCCCGTCCCAGCCCACCACAGCCCACTACGGCCCACCACAGCCCGTCCCAGCCCACCACAGCCCGTCCCAGCCCACCACAGCTTGTCCCAGACCACCACAGCCCGTCCCAGCCCACCACAGCCCGTCCCAGCCCACCACAGCCCACCACAGCCCACCGCAGCCCATCCCAGCCCACCACGGCCCGTCCCAGCCCGTGCCAACCCGTCACAACACACCACAGCCCACCACAGCCCGTCCCTATCCACCACAGCGTGTCCCAACCCACCACAGCCCACCACAGCCCTTCAGAACCCACCACAGCACGTCCCAGGCCACCACAGACCACCACAGCCCACCACAGCCCGCCTCAGCCCACTACAGCCCGTCCCAGCCCACCACAGCCCACCACAGCTTGTCCCAGACCTCCACAGCTCTTCCCAGCCCACCATAACCAACCACAGCCTATCCCAGCCGATCCCAGCCCACCACAGCCCGTCCCATCACACCACAGCCCACCACAGCCCGTCCCAGCCAACCACGGCCCGTCCCAGCCCACCACAGCCCGTCCCAGCCCACCACGGCCCACCACAGCCCACCACGGCCCATCCGGGCCCAACACAGCCCACCAAGGTGCACCACAGCCCATCCCAGCCCATTACAGCCTGTCCCAGACCACCACATCCCATCTCAGCCCACCACAGCCCGTCCCAGCCCACCACAACCGACCACAGCCCACCACAGCCCACCACGGCCGACCACAGCCCACCACGGCAGACCACAGCCAACCCCGGCCCATCCAAGCCCACCACGGCCCATCCAAGCCCACCACGGTCCACCACGGCACGTCCCAGCCCACCACAGAGCACCACAGCCCGTCCCAGCCCATCCCAGCCCACCACAGTATGTCCCAGACCACCAGAGCCCGTCCCAGCACACCACAGCCCACCACGCCCCGTGCCAACCCACCAGAGCCCGTCCCAGCTCACCACAGCCCACCACAGCCCGTCCCAGACCACCACGGCCGCCGCAGACCATCAGAGCCCGTCCCAGCCCACCACAATCCCGTCCCAGACCACTATAGCCCGTCCCAGCCCACCACAACCCGTTCTAGCTCACCACAACCCACCACAGCGCACCATAGCCCACCACAGCCCACCACAGCGCACCAGAATCTGTCCCGGCCCACCAGAGCCTGTCCCAGCCCACCACAGCCCGTCCCAGCCCACCGCAGCCCACCACGGCCCGTCCCAGCCCACCACAGCCCATTCCAGACCACCAGAGCCCTTCCCAGTTCACCACAGCCCACCACAGCCCGTCCAATTTCACCACAGCCCGTCTCAGCTCACCACAACCCACCACAGCCCGTCCCAGCCCACCGCAGCCTATCCCAACCCGTCCCAGCCCACCACGGCCCGTCCCAGCCCACCACGGCCCGTCCCAGCCCGTCCCAGCCCACGACAGCTCGTCCCAGCCCACGACAGTCCGTCCCAGCCCACCAGAGCCCACCAGAGCCCACCACAGCTCGTCCCAGCCCACCACAGCCCACAAGAGCTTGTCACAGACCACCACAGCCCGTCCAAGCCCACCACAGCCCACTACGGCCCACCACAGCCCGTCCCAGCCCACCACAGCCCGTCCCAGACCACCACAGCCTCTCACAGCACACCACAGCCCGTAACAGCCCACCACAGCAAGTACCAGCCCGTCCCAGCCCACCACGGCCCGTCTCAGCCCACCACGGCCCGTCTCAGCTCACCACAACCCGTCCCAGACGACCACAGCCCGTCCCAGCCCACCACAGCCCACCACAGCCCGTCCCAGCCCACCACGGCCCGTCCCAGCCCACCACAGCCCGTCCCAGCCCACCAGAGCCCGTCCCAGCCTGTTTCAGCCCACCACGGCTAACTACGGCCTGTCCCGGCCCACCACGGCCAACCACGGTCCACCATGGCCCACCAGAGCACACCACGGCCCACCACGGCCCTTCCCAGTCCACCACAGCCCACCACAGCCTGTCCCAGCCCACCACGGCCCACCCCAGCCCACCACGGCCCATCCCAGCCCACCACGGCCCGTCCCAGCCCACCACGGCCCATCACAGCCCACCACAGTTCACCACAGCCCGTCCTAGCCCAGCACGGCCCGTCCCAGCCCACCACGGACCACCACGGCCCATCTCAGCCCACCACAGCCTGTCCAAGCCCAGCACAGCCCTCCACAACCCTCCACAGCCCGTCCCAACCCTCCACAGCTCATCCCAGCCTACCACAGCCCGTCGCAGCCCAACACAGCTTATCCCAGCCCACCGCAGCCCGTCCCAGCCCACCGCAGCCCGTCCTAGCCCACCTCAACCCGTCCCAGCCCACCGCAACCCGTCCCAGCCCACCACAGCCCACAACAGGTCACCACAGCCTGTTTCAGCCCACCACGGCAAACCACGGCCCGTCCCAGCCCACCACAGACCGTGCCAACCCACCACAGCCCGTCCCAGCCCACCACAGCCCATCACAGCCCACCACAGCCCGTCCCAGCTTACCACAGCCCACACCAGACGATCCCAGCCCACCACAGACCGTCCCAGCCCACCACTGCCCGTCCCAACCCACCACAGACCGTCCCAGCCCACCACAGACCGTCCCAGCCCACCACAGCCCGTCCCAGCCCACCACTGCCCGTCCCAGCCCGTCCCAGCCCGTCCCAACCCACCACAGCCCGTCCCAGCCCACCACAGCCCACCACAGCCCACCGCAGCCCATCCCAGCCCACCACAGCCCGTCCCAGCCCACCACAACCGACCACAGCCCACCACAGCCCACCACGGCCGACCACAGCCCACCACGGCAGACCACAGCCCACCACAGCCCATCCAAGCCCACCACGGCCCATCCAAGCCCACCACGGTCCACCACGGCACGTCCCAGCCCACCACAGAGCACCACAGCCCGTCCCAGCCCGTCCCAGCCCACCACAGTATGTCCCAGACCACCAGAGCCCGTCCCAGCCCACCACAGCCCGTCCCAGCTCACCACAGCCCACCACAGCCCGACCCAGACCACAAGAGGTCGTCCCAGCCCACCACTAACTCACCAAAGCCCGTCCCCGCCCACCACAGCCAGTCCCAGCCAACCACAGCGCACCACAGCCTGTCCCAACCCACCTGAGCCCGTCCCAGCTTACCACAGCCCACCACAGCCCGTCACAGCCCGTCCTAGCCCACAAGAGGTCGCCCCAGCTCACCACAACACACCACAGCCCTTCTTAGCCCGTCCCAGCCCACCACAGCCCGTCCCAGCCCACCACGGCCGCCGCAGACCATCAGAGCCCGTCCCAGCCCACCACAATCCCGTCCCAGCCCACTATAGCCCGTCCCAGCCCACCACAACCCGTTCTAGCTCACCGCAACCCACCACAGCGCACCATAGCCCACCACAGCCCACCACAGCGCACCAGAGTCTGTCCCGGCCCACCAGAGCCTGTCCCAGCCCACCACAGCCCGTCCCAGCCCACCGCAGCCCGCCACGGCCCGTCCCAGCCCACCACAGCCCATTCCAGACAACCAGAGCCCTTCCCAGTTCACCACAGCCCACCACAGCCCGTCCAATTTCACCACAGCCCGTCTCAGCTCACCACAACCCACCACAGCCCGTCCCAGCCCACCGCAGCCTATCCCAACCCGTCCCAGCCCACCACGGCCCGTCCCAGCCCACCACGGCCCGTCCCAGCCCGTCCCAGCCCACGACAGCCCATCCCAGCCCACGACAGTCCGTCCCAGCCCACCAGAGCCCACCACAGCTCGTCCCAGCCCACCACAGCCCAGAAGAGCTTGTCACAGACCACCACAGCCCGTCCCAGCCCACCACAGCCCACTACGGCCCACCACAGCCCGTCCCAGCCCACCACAGCCCGTCCCAGCCCACCACAGCCCGTCCCAGCTCGTCCCAGACCACCACAGCCTCTCACAGCACACCACAGCCCGTAACAGCCCACCACAGCAAGTACCAGCCCACCACAGCCCACCACAGCCCGTCCCAGCCCACCACGGCCCGTCTCAGCCCACCACAGCCCGTCCCAGCCCACCAGAGCCCGTTTCAGCCTGTTTCAGCCCACCACGGCTAACCACGGCCTGTCCCGGCCCACCATGGCCCACCAGAGCACACCACGGCCCACCACGGCCCTTCCCAGTCCACCACAGCCCACCACAACCTGTCCCAGCCCACCACGGCCCGTCCCAGCCCACCACGGCCCACCCCAGCCCACCACGGCCCGTCCCAGCCCACCACGGCCCGTCCCAGCCCACCACGGCCCGTCCCAGCCCACCACGGCCCATCACAGCCCACCACAGTTCACCACAGCCCGTCCTAGCCCAGCACGGCCCGTCCCAGCCCACCACGGACCACCACGGCCCATCTCAGCCCACCACAGCCTGTCCAAGCCCAGCACAGCCCTCCACAACCCTCCACAGCCCGTCCCAACCCTCCACAGCTCATCCCAGCCTACCACAGCCCGTCGCAGCCCAACACAGCTTATCCCAGCCCACCGCAGCCCGTCCCAGCCCACCGCAGCCCGTCCTAGCCCACCGAAACCCGTCCCAGACCACCGCAACCCGTCCCAGCCCACCACAGCCCACCACCGGTCACCACAGCCCACCACCGGTCACCACAGCCCACCACAGGTCACCACAGCCTGTTTCAGCCCACCACGGCAAACCACAGCCCGTCCCAGCCCACCACGGCCCGTCCCAGCCCACCACAGCTCGTCCCAGATAAACACGGCGCACCACAGCCCACCACGGCCCGTCCCGGCCCACCACAGCCCGTCCCAGCACACCACAGCCCACCACAGCCCAGCCCAGCCCACCACGGCCCGTCCCAGCTTACCACAGCCCACACCAGACCGTCCCAGCCCACCACAGCCCGTCCCAGCCCACCACAGCCCGTCCCAGCCCACCACGGCCCGTCCCAGCCCACCACTGCCCGTCCCAGCCCACCACTGCCCGTCCCAGCCCGTCCCAGTCCGTCCCAACCCACCACAGCCCGTCCCAGCCCACCACAGCCCACCACAGCCCACCGCAGCTCATCCCAGCCCACCACGGCCCGTCCCAGCCCGTACCAACTTGTCACAACACACCACAGCCCACCACAGCCCGTCCCTACCCACCACAGCGTGTCCCAACCCACCACAGCCCACCACAGCACTTCAGAACCCACCACAGCCCGTCGCAGCCCACCACAGCACGTCCCAGGCCACCACAGACCACCACAGACCACCACAGCCCTTGCCAGCCCACCACAGCTCGCCTCAGCCCACTACAGCCCGTCCCAGCCCACCACAGCCCGTCCCAGCCCACCACAGCTTGTCCCAGACCACCACAGCTCTTCCCAGCCCACCATAACCAACCACAGCCTATCCCAGCCGATCCCAGCCCACCACAGCCCGTCCCATCACTCCACAGCCCACCACTGCCCGTCCCAGCCAACCACGGCCCACCACAGCCCACCACGGCCCATCCGGGCCCAACACAGCCCACCAAGGCGCACCACAGCCCATCCCAGCCCATTACAGCCTGTCCCAGACAACCACATCCCATCTCAGCCCACCACAGCCCGTCCAAGCCCACCACAACCGACCACAGCCCACCACAACCCACCACGGCTGACCACAGCCCACCACGGCCGACCACAGCCCACCACGGCAGACCACAGCCCACCACGGTCCATCCAAGCCCACCACGGCCCATCCAAGCCCACCACGGTCCACCACGGCACGTCCCAGCCCACCACAGAGCACCACAGCCCGTCCCAGCCCGTCCCAGCCCACCACAGTATGTCCCAGACCACCAGAGCCCGTCCCAGCCCACCACAGCCCGTCCCAGCCCACCACAGCCCACCACGCCCCGTGCCAACCCACCAGAGCCCGTCCCAGCTCACCACAGCCCACCACAGCCCGACCCAGACCACAAGAGGTCGTCCCAGCCCACCACTAACCCACCAAAGCCCGTCCCCGCCCACCACAGCCCGTCCCAGCCAACCACAGCGCACCACAGCCCGTCCCAACCCACCTGAGCCCGTCCCAGCTTACCACAGCCCACCACAGCCCGTCACAGCCCGTCCTAGCCCACAAGAGGTCGCCCCAGCTCACCACAACCCACCACAGCCCTTCTTAGCCCGTCCCAGCCCACCACAATCCCGTCCCAGCCCCCTATAGCCCGTCCCAGCCCACCACAACCCGTTCTAGCTCACCACAACCCACCACAGCGCACCATAGCCCACCACAGCCCACCACAGCCCACCACGGCCCGTCTCAGCTCACCACAACCCGTCCCAGACGACCACAACCTGTCCCAGCCCACCACGGCCCGTCCCAGCCCACCACGGCCCACCCCAGCCCACCACGGCCCGTCCCAGCCCACCACGGCCCGTCCCAGCCCACCACGGCCCGTCCCAGCCCACCACGGCCCATCACAGCCCACCACAGTTCACCACAGCCCGTCCTAGCCCAGCACGGCCCGTCCCAGCCCACCACGGACCACCACGGCCCATCTCAGCCCACCACAGCCTGTCCAAGCCCAGCACAGCCCTCCACAACCCTCCACAGCCCGTCCCAACCCTCCACAGCTCATCCCAGCCTACCACAGCCCGTCGCAGCCCAACACAGCTTATCCCAGCCCACCGCAGCCCGTCCCAGCCCACCGCAGCCCGTCCTAGCCCACCGAAACCCGTCCCAGACCACCGCAACCCGTCCCAGCCCACCACAGCCCACCACCGGTCACCACAGCCCACCACCGGTCACCACAGCCCACCACAGGTCACCACAGCCTGTTTCAGCCCACCACGGCAAACCACAGCCCGTCCCAGCCCACCACGGCCCGTCCCAGCCCACCACAGCTCGTCCCAGATAAACACGGCGCACCACAGCCCACCACGGCCCGTCCCGGCCCACCACAGCCCGTCCCAGCACACCACAGCCCACCACAGCCCAGCCCAGCCCACCACGGCCCGTCCCAGCTTACCACAGCCCACACCAGACCGTCCCAGCCCACCACAGCCCGTCCCAGCCCACCACAGCCCGTCCCAGCCCACCACGGCCCGTCCCAGCCCACCACTGCCCGTCCCAGCCCACCACTGCCCGTCCCAGCCCGTCCCAGTCCGTCCCAACCCACCACAGCCCGTCCCAGCCCACCACAGCCCACCACAGCCCACCGCAGCTCATCCCAGCCCACCACGGCCCGTCCCAGCCCGTACCAACTTGTCACAACACACCACAGCCCACCACAGCCCGTCCCTACCCACCACAGCGTGTCCCAACCCACCACAGCCCACCACAGCACTTCAGAACCCACCACAGCCCGTCGCAGCCCACCACAGCACGTCCCAGGCCACCACAGACCACCACAGACCACCACAGCCCTTGCCAGCCCACCACAGCTCGCCTCAGCCCACTACAGCCCGTCCCAGCCCACCACAGCCCGTCCCAGCCCACCACAGCTTGTCCCAGACCACCACAGCTCTTCCCAGCCCACCATAACCAACCACAGCCTATCCCAGCCGATCCCAGCCCACCACAGCCCGTCCCATCACTCCACAGCCCACCACTGCCCGTCCCAGCCAACCACGGCCCACCACAGCCCACCACGGCCCATCCGGGCCCAACACAGCCCACCAAGGCGCACCACAGCCCATCCCAGCCCATTACAGCCTGTCCCAGACAACCACATCCCATCTCAGCCCACCACAGCCCGTCCAAGCCCACCACAACCGACCACAGCCCACCACAACCCACCACGGCTGACCACAGCCCACCACGGCCGACCACAGCCCACCACGGCAGACCACAGCCCACCACGGTCCATCCAAGCCCACCACGGCCCATCCAAGCCCACCACGGTCCACCACGGCACGTCCCAGCCCACCACAGAGCACCACAGCCCGTCCCAGCCCGTCCCAGCCCACCACAGTATGTCCCAGACCACCAGAGCCCGTCCCAGCCCACCACAGCCCGTCCCAGCCCACCACAGCCCACCACGCCCCGTGCCAACCCACCAGAGCCCGTCCCAGCTCACCACAGCCCACCACAGCCCGACCCAGACCACAAGAGGTCGTCCCAGCCCACCACTAACCCACCAAAGCCCGTCCCCGCCCACCACAGCCCGTCCCAGCCAACCACAGCGCACCACAGCCCGTCCCAACCCACCTGAGCCCGTCCCAGCTTACCACAGCCCACCACAGCCCGTCACAGCCCGTCCTAGCCCACAAGAGGTCGCCCCAGCTCACCACAACCCACCACAGCCCTTCTTAGCCCGTCCCAGCCCACCACAATCCCGTCCCAGCCCCCTATAGCCCGTCCCAGCCCACCACAACCCGTTCTAGCTCACCACAACCCACCACAGCGCACCATAGCCCACCACAGCCCACCACAGCCCACCACGGCCCGTCTCAGCTCACCACAACCCGTCCCAGACGACCACAGCCCGTCCCAGCCCACCACAGCCCACCACAGCCCGTCCCAGCCCACCACGGCCCGTCCCAGCCCACCACAGCCCGTCCCAGCCCACCACAGCCCGTCCCAGCCTGTTTCAGCTCACCACGGCTAACCACGGCCCACCACGGCCCACCACGGCCAACCAAGGTCCACCATGGCCCACCAGAGCACACCACGGCCCACCACGGCCCTTCCCAGTCCACCACAGCCCACCACAGCCTGTCCCAGCCCACCACGGCCCACCCCAGCCCACCACGGCCCACCCCAGCCCACCACGGCCCGTCCCAGCCCACCACGGCCCATCACAGCCCACCACAGTTCACCACAGCCCGTCCTAGCCCAGCACGGCCCGTCCCAGCCCACCACGGACCACCACGGCCCATCTCAGCCCACCACAGCCTGTCCAAGCCCAGCACAGCCCTCCACAACCCTCCACAGCCCGTCCCAACCCTCCACAGCTCATCCCAGCCTACCACAGCCCGTCGCAGCCCAACACAGCCCGTCCCAGCCCACCGAAACCCGTCCCAGCCCACCGCAACCCGTCCCAGCCCACCACAGCCCACCACAGGTCACCACAGCCCACCACAGGTCACCACAGCCTGTTTCAGCCCACCACGGCAAACCACAGCCCGTCCCAGCCCACCACGGCCCGTCCCAGCCCACCACAGCTCGTCCCAGATAAACACGGCGCACCACAGCCCACCACGGCCCGTCCCGGCCCACCACAGCCCGTCCCAGCACACCACAGCCCACCACAGCCCATCACAGCCCACCACAGCCCCTCCCAGCTTACCACAGCCCACCACAGACTGTCCCAGCCCACCACAGCCCGTCCCAGCCCCTCCCAGCCCGTCTCAGCCCACCACAGCCTGTCCCAGCCTGTCCCAGCTCGTCCAAGCCTGTCCCAGACCCCCAGAGCCCGTCGCAGCCCACCACAGCCCGTCACAGCCCGTCCCAGCTCTCCACAACCCACCGCAGCCCGTCCCAGCCCACCACAGCCCGTCCCAGCCCACCACGGCCCACGAAAGCCCACCACAGCCCACCACGGCCCACCACAGCCCGTCCCAGCCCACCACAAGCCGTCCTAGCCCACCACATACCTCCAGAGCCCGTCTCAGCTCACCACAGCCTATCCCAGCCCACCACGGCCCACCACAGCCTATCCCAACCTGTCCCAGCCCACCACGGCCCGTCCCAGCCCACCACGGCCCGTCCCAGCCCACCACGGCCCGTCGTAGCCCACCACGGCCCGTCCCAGCCTACCACGGCCCGTCCCAGCCCACCACAGCCCGTCCCAGCCCACCACAGCCCGTCCCAGCTCGTCCCAGACCACCACAGCCTCTCACAGCACACCACAGCCCGTAACAGCCCACCACAGCAAGTACCAGCCCGTCCCAGCCCACCACGGCCCGTCTCAGCTCACCACAACCCGTCCCAGACGACCACAGCCCGTCCCAGCCCACCACAGCCCACCACAGCCCGTCCCAGCCCACCACAGCCCGTCCCAGCCCACCACAGCCCGTCCCAGCCCACCAGAGCCCGTCCCAGCCTGTTTCATCCCACCACGGGTAACCACGGCCTGTCCCGGCCCACCACGGCCAACCACGGTCCACCATGGCCCACCAGAGCACACCACGGCCCACCACGGCCCTTCCCAGTCCACCACAGCCCACCACAGCCTGTCCCAGCCCACCACGGCCCACCCCAGCCCACCACGGCCCACCCCAGCCCACCACGGCCCGTCCCAGCCCACCACGGCCCACCACAGCCCACCACAGTTCACCACAGCCCGTCCTAGCCCAGCACGGCCCGTCCCAGCCCACCACGGACCACCACGGCCCATCTCAGCCCACCACAGCCTGTCCAAGCCCAGCACAGCCCTCCACAACCCTCCACAGCCCGTCCCAACCCTCCACAGCTCATCCCAGCCTACCACAGCCCGTCCCAGCCCACCGCAGCTTATCCCAGCCCACCGAAATCCGTCCCAGCTCACCGCAACCCGTCCCAGCCCACCACAGCCCACCACAGGTCACCACAGCCCACCACCGGTCACCACAGCCCAACACAGGTCACCACAGCCTGTTTCAGCCCACCACGGCAAACCACGGCCCGTCCCAGCCCACCACGGCCCGCCATGGCCCACCACAGCTCGTCCCAGATAAACACGGCGCACCACAGCCCACCACGGCCCATCCCGGCCCACCACAGCCCGTCCCAGCACACCACAGCCCACCACAGCCCATCACAGCCCACCACAGCCCGTCCCAGCATACCACAGCCCACCACAGACTGTCCCAGCCCACCACAGCCCGTCCCAGCCCCTCCCAGCCCGTCTCAGCCCACCACAGCCTGTCCCAGCCTGTCCCAGCTCGTCCAAGCCTGTCCCAGACCCCCAGAGCCCGTCGCAGCCCACCACAGCCCGTCACAGCCCGTCCCAGCTCTCCACAACCCACCACAGCCCGTCCCAGCCCACCACAGCAAGTACCAGCCCGTCCCAGCCCACCACGGCCCGTCTCAGCTCACCACAACCCGTCCCAGACGACCACAGCCCGTCCCAGCCCACCACAGCCCACCACAGCCCGTCCCAGCCCACCACAGCCCGTCCCAGCCCACCACAGCCCGTCCCAGCCCACCAGAGCCCGTCCCAGCCTGTTTCATCCCACCACGGGTAACCACGGCCTGTCCCGGCCCACCACGGCCAACCACGGTCCACCATGGCCCACCAGAGCACACCACGGCCCACCACGGCCCTTCCCAGTCCACCACAGCCCACCACAGCCTGTCCCAGCCCACCACGGCCCACCCCAGCCCACCACGGCCCACCCCAGCCCACCACGGCCCGTCCCAGCCCACCACGGCCCACCACAGCCCACCACAGTTCACCACAGCCCGTCCTAGCCCAGCACGGCCCGTCCCAGCCCACCACGGACCACCACGGCCCATCTCAGCCCACCACAGCCTGTCCAAGCCCAGCACAGCCCTCCACAACCCTCCACAGCCCGTCCCAACCCTCCACAGCTCATCCCAGCCTACCACAGCCCGTCCCAGCCCACCGCAGCTTATCCCAGCCCACCGAAATCCGTCCCAGCTCACCGCAACCCGTCCCAGCCCACCACAGCCCACCACAGGTCACCACAGCCCACCACCGGTCACCACAGCCCAACACAGGTCACCACAGCCTGTTTCAGCCCACCACGGCAAACCACGGCCCGTCCCAGCCCACCACGGCCCGCCATGGCCCACCACAGCTCGTCCCAGATAAACACGGCGCACCACAGCCCACCACGGCCCATCCCGGCCCACCACAGCCCGTCCCAGCACACCACAGCCCACCACAGCCCATCACAGCCCACCACAGCCCGTCCCAGCATACCACAGCCCACCACAGACTGTCCCAGCCCACCACAGCCCGTCCCAGCCCCTCCCAGCCCGTCTCAGCCCACCACAGCCTGTCCCAGCCTGTCCCAGCTCGTCCAAGCCTGTCCCAGACCCCCAGAGCCCGTCGCAGCCCACCACAGCCCGTCACAGCCCGTCCCAGCTCTCCACAACCCACCACAGCCCGTCCCAGCCCACCACAGCCCGTCCCAGCCCACCACGGCCCACGAAAGCCCACCACAGCCCACCACGGCCCACCACAGCCCGTCCCAGCCCACCACAAGCCGTCCTAGCCCACCACAGACCTCCAGAGCCCGTCTCAGCTCACCAAAGCCTATCCTAGGCCACCACGGCCCACCGCAGCCTATCCCAACCTGTCCCAGCCCACCACGGCCCGTCCCAGCCCACCACGGCCCGTCCCAGCCCACCACGGCCCGTCGCAGCCCACCACAGCCCGTCCCAGCCTACCACGGCCTGTCCCAGCCCACCACGGCCCGTCCCAGCCCACCACGGCCCGTCCCAGCCCACCACGGCCCGTCCCAGCCCACCACAGTTCACCACAGCCCGTCCTAGCCCAGCACGGCCCGTCCCAGCCCACCACGGACCACCACGGCCCATCTCAGCCCACCACAGCCTGTCCAAGCCCAGCACAGCCCTCCACAACCCTCCACAGCCCGTCCCAACCCTCCACAGCTCATCCCAGCCTACCACAGCCCGTCGCAGCCCAACACAGCTTATCCCAGCCCACCGCAGCCCGTCCCAGCCCACCGCAACCCGTCCCAGCCCACCACAGCCCACCACCGGTCACCACAGCCCACCACAGGTCACCACAGCCTGTTTCAGCCCACCACGGCAAACCACGGCCCGTCCCAGCCCACCACGGCCCGCCATGGCCCACCACAGCTCGTCCCAGATAAACACGGCGCACCACAGCCCACCACGGCCCGTCCCGGCCCACCACAGCCCGTCCCAGCACACCACAGCCCACCACAGCCCATCACAGCCCACCACAGACCGTCCCAGCCCACCACAGCCCGTCCCAGCCCCTCCCAGCCCGTCTCAGCCCACCACAGCCTGTCCCAGCCTGTCCCAGCTCGTCCAAGCCTGTCCCAGACCCCCAGAGCCCGTCGCAGCCCACCACAGCCCGTCACAGCCCGTCCCAGCTCTCCACAACCCACCGCAGCCCGTGCCAGCCCACCACAGCCCGTCCCAGCCCACCACGGCCCACGAAAGCCCACCACAGCCCACCACGGCCCACCACAGCACGTCCCAGGCCACCACAGACCACCACAGCCCACCACAGCCTCTCACAGCCCACCACAGCCCGTCCCAGCCCACCACTGCCCGTCCCAGCCCACCACTGCCCGTCCCAGCCCGTCCCAGCCCGTCCCAACCCACCACAGCCCGTCCCAGCCCACCACAGCCCACCACAGCCCACCACAGGCCACCGCAGGCCATCCCAGCCCAAAACAGACGGTCCCAGCCAACCACAGCCCGTCGAGCCCACCACAGCCCGTCCCAGCCCTCCACAGCCCGTCCCAGGCCTCCACAGCCCACCACAGCCCGTCCCAGGTCACCACAGCCCGTCCCAGCCTACCACAGCCCACCACGGCTCGCCACGGCCCACTACGGCCCACCACGGCCAACGACGGCCCGCCACAGCCCGCCACAGACTGTCCCGGCCCGCCAAAGCCCATCCCAGCCTGCCACAGCCCGACCCAGCCCACCACAGCCTGTCACAGCCCACCACAGCCCGTCCCGGCCCACCACAGCCCACCACAGACCGTCCCAACCCACCACAGCCTGTCTAAGCTCACCATAACCCACCACAGCCCACCACAGCCCGTCCCGGCCCACCACAACTCGTCCCAGCCCACCACAGGCCGTCCCGGCCCACCAAAGCCCGTCCCGGCCCACAACAGCCCGTCACAGCCCACCACAGCCTGGCACAGCCCGTCCTAGCCCGTCCTAGCCCGTCCCAGCTCGGCACAGCCCACCACAGCCCAGCAAGGCCCACCACAGACCGTCCCAGCCTGTCCCAGCCCTTCCCAGCCCGTCCTAGCCCACCACAGCCCGGCACAGCCCACCAGAGCCCGTCCCGGCCCACTAGAGCCCGCCCCGAGCCACCACGGCCCGTCCCAGCCCACCACGGCTGACCACAGCCTGTCCCAGCCCACTACAGCCGGTGCCAGCCCACCACAGCCCACCAGAGCCCGTCCCAGCCCACCACGGCCGGTCCCGGCCCACCACGGCCCACCACAGCCCGTCCCAGCACATCACAGCCTGTCCCAGCCCACCACAGCTCGTCCATGCCCACCACAGCCCGTGCCAGCCCACCACGGCTGACCACAGCCCGTGCCAGGCCACCACGGCCCACCACAGCCCATCACGGTTCACCACGGCCCTTCCCAGCCCACCACGGACCACCGCAGCCCACCACAGCCCGTCCCAGTTCACCACGGCCTGTCCCAGCCCACCACAGCCCATCCCAGACCACCACAGACCGTCCCAGCCCACCACAGCTTGTCCCAGCACATCACAGCCCGTCCCAGCCAGCCACAGCCCACCACAGCCCACCACAGCACGTCCCAGACCGTCCCAATCCTTCCCAGCCCGTCCTAGCCCAACAAAGACCGCCACAGCCCACCACAGCCCACCACAGCCCGTCCCAACCCACCAGAGCCCGTCCGGAGCCACAACGGCCCGTCCCAGCCCACCACGGCTGACCACAGCCCGTCCCAGCCCACCACAGCCCGTCCAAGCCCACCACAGCACGTCCCTGCCCACCACAGCACGTCCCCGCCGACCACAGCCCACCACAGCCCACCACAGCCCACCACAGTGCATCCCAGCCTGTCCCAGCCCATCACAGCCCATCACAGCACGTCCCAGCTCGTCCCAGCCCACCACAGCTTGTCCCAGCCCACCATAGCCCGTCCCAGCTCACCACAACCCACCATAGCTGTCCCAGCCCGGCCCAGCCCGGCCTAGCCCACCACAGCCCGTCCCCGCCAACCACAGCCCGTCCCCACCCACCACAGCCCGTCCCCGCCCACCACAGCCCGTCCCAGCCCACCACAGCCGGTCCCAGCTCACCACAGCCCACCACAGCCCGTCCCAGCTCACCACAGCCCGTCACAGCCCGTCCCAGCCCGTCACAGCCCGTCACAGCCCGTCCCAGCCCACCAGAGCCTGTCCCAGCCCACCACAGCCTGTCCCAGCCCGTCCCATTCCACCACACCGAGTCCCAGCCCACCACAGCCCGTCCCAGCACGTGCCAGCCCGTCCCAGCCTGTCCCAGCACACCACAGCCCGTCCCAGCACACCACAGCCCGTCCCAGCCCACCACAGCCCGTCCCAGCCCACCACAGCCCCTCCCAGCCCCCCACAGACAATCCCAGCACACCACAGCCCGTCCCAGCTTACCACAGCCCACCACAGCCCGTCCCGGCCCACCACAGCCCGTCCCAGCCCCTCCCAGCCCGTGTCAGCCCACCACAGCCTGTCCCAGGCTGTCCCAGCTCGTCCAAGCCTGTCCCAGACCCCCAGAGCCCGTCGCAGCCCACCACAGCCCGTCACAGCCCGTCCCAGCTCTCCACAACCCACCGCAGCCCGTCCCAGCCCGTCCCAGCCCACCACAGCCTGTCCCAGCACGTCCCATTCCACCACACCGAGTCCCAGCCAACCACAGCCCGTCCCAGCATGTCCCAGCCCGTCCCAGCCTGTCCCTGCACACCACAGCTCGTCCCAGCACACCACAGCCCGTCCCAGCACACCACAGCCCGTCCCAGCCCACCACAGCCCGTCCCAGCCAACCACAGCCCCTCCCAGCCCCACACAGACAATCCCAGCACACCACAGCCCATCCCAGCTTACCACAGCCCACCACAGCCCGTCCCGGCCCACTACAACTCGTCCCAACCCACCACAGCCCACACCAGCCCGTCCCGGCCCACCACAGCCCGTCCCAGCTCACCACAGCCCGTCCCAGCCCACCACAACCCGTCCCAGACCACCACAGCCCGTCCCAGCCCACCACAGACCACCACAGCCCGTCCCAAACCACCACAGCCCGTCCCAGCCCACCACAGCCCACCACAGTCTGTCCGGCCCACTACAACTCGTCCCAGCCCACCACAGCCCACCACAGCCCGTCCCAGCCAACCACAGCCCGTCCCTGAGCACCACAGCCCGTCCCAGCCCACCACGGCCCATCCCAGCCCACCACAGCCCGTCCCAGCCCACCACAGCCCGTCCCAGCCCACCACAGCCCACCACAGCCCGTCTCAGCCCACCACAGCACACCACAGCCCGTCCCAGCCCACCAGAGCCCGTCCCAGCTTACCACAGCCCACCACAGCCCGTCTCAGCCCACCACAGCCCGTCCCGGCCCACTACAACTCGTCCCAGCCCACCACAGGCCACCACAGCCCACCCAGCCCTTCCCAGCCCACCTGAGGCCGTCCCAGCCCACCACAGCCCAATACAGCATACCACAGCCCGTCACAGCCCGTCAGAGGCCACCAGAGCTTGTCCCGGCCCACCAGAGTCCGTCCCAAGCCATCACGGCCCGTCACAGCCCACGACAACTGACCACAGGCCGTCCCAGCCCACCACGGCCCGTCCCAGCCCACCACAGCCCGTCCCAGCCCACCACAGACCACCACAGCCCGTCCCAAACCACCACAGCCCTTCCCAGCCCACCACAGCCCACCACAGTCTGTCCCAGCCCAGTACAACTCGTCCCAGCCCACCACAGCCCACCACAGCCCATCCCAGCCCACCACAGCCCGTCCCTGAGCACCACAGCCCGTCCCAGCCCACCACGGCCCGTCCCAGCCCACCACGGCCCATCCCAGCCCACCACGGCCCGTCCCCGCCCACCACGGCCCGTCCCAGCCCACCACAGCCCATCCCAGCCCAATACAGCCCGTCCCTGAGCACCACAGCCCGTCCCAGCCCACCACGGCCCGTCCCAGCCCACCACGGCCCATCCCAGCCCACCACGGCCCGTCCCCGCCCACCACGGCCCGTCCCAGCCCACCACGGCCCATCCCAGCCCACCACGGCCCGTCTCAGCCCAGCACGGCCCGTCCCAGCCCCCCACAGACAATCCCAGCACACCACAGCCCACCACAGCCCGTCCCGGCCCACTACAACTCGTCCCAGCCCACCACAGCCCACCACAGCCCGTCCCGGCCCACCACAGCCCGTCCCAGCTCACCACAGCCTGTCCCAGCCCACCACAACCCGTCCCAGACCACCACAGCCCATCCCAGCCCACCACAGACCACCACAGCCCGTCCCAAACCACCACAGCCCGTCCCAGCCCACCACAGCCCACCACAGTCCGTCCCGGCCCACTACAACTCGTCCCAGCCCACCATGGCCCACCACAGCCCGTCCCAGCCCACCACAGCACGTCCCTGAGCACCACAGCCCGTCCCAGCCCACCACGGCCCATCCCAGCCCACCACGGCCCACCACAGCCCACCACAGCCCGTCCCAGCCCACCACAGCCCTCCGCAGCCCGTCTCAGCCCACCACAGCCCGTCTCAGCCCACCACAGCACACCACAGCCCGTCCCAGCCCACCAGAGCCCGTCCCGGCCCACTACAACTCGTCCCAGCCCACCACAGGCCACCACAGCCCACCCAGCCCTTCCCAGCCCACCAGAGGCCGTCCCAGCCCACCACAGCCCAATACAGCACACCACAGCCCGTCACAGCCCGTCAGAGGCCACCAGAGCTTGTCCCGGCCCACCAGAGTCCGTCCCAAGCCACCACGGCCCGTCCCAGCCCACGACAACTGACCACAGGCCGTCCCAGCCCACCACGGCCCGTCCCAGCCCACCAAAGCCCGTCCCAGCCCACCACAGACCACCACAGCCCGTCCCAAACCACCACAGCCCTTCCCAGCCCACCACAGCCCACCACAGTCTGTCCCAGCCCAGTACAACTCGTCCCAGCCCACCACAGCCCACCACAGCCCATCCCAGCCCACCACAGCCCGTCCCTGAGCACCACAGCCCGTCCCAGCCCACCACGGCCCGTCCCAGCCCACCATGGCCCATCCCAGCCCACCACGGCCCGTCCCCGCCCGCCACAGCCCGTCCCAGCCCACCACGGCCCGTCCCAGCCCACCACGGCCCATCGCAGCCCACCACGGCCCGTCTCAGCCCACCACGGCCCGTCCCAGCCCACCACTAGCCCGTCCCAGCCCACCACGGCCCGTCCCAGCCCGTCCCAGCCCACCACAGCCCGTCCCAGCCCACCACAGGCCGTCCCCGCCCATTACAGCCCATCCCAGCCCGTCCCAGACCACCACAGCCCGTCTCAAGCTCACCAGAACCTACCACAGCCCACCACAGCCCGTCCCAGACCACCACGGCCCACCACAGCCCACCACGGCCCGTCCCAGACCACCACGGCCCGACCAAGCCCACCACGGCCCAAACAAGCCCACCACAGCCCGTCCCAGCACACCACAGCCCGTCGCGGCCCACCACGGCCCACAGCGGTCCGTCCCGGCCAACCACGGTCCGTCGCAGCCGACCATGGCCCACCTCAGCCCACCACGGCCCTTCCCAGCCCACCACAGCCCGTCCCAGCCCACCACAGCCCGTCCCAGCCCACCACAGCCCACCGCAGCCCACCACAGCCCACCACAGCCTGTCCCAGCCTTCCAGAACCCGCCTCAACCCAAAACAGCTCGTCCCAGGCCACCACAGCCTGTCCCAGGCCACCACAGCCCGTCCCAGCCCACCACAGCCCGTCCCAGCCAGTGTCAGACCGTACCAGCCCACCACAGCCCGTGCCAGCCCGTCCCAGCTCGTCCCAGCCCACCACAGCCCGTCCCAGCTCGTCCCAGCCCACCACAGCCCGTCCCAGCCCACCACAGCCAGTCCCCGTCGACCACAGCCCGTCCCAGCCCACCACGGCCCGTCTCAGCCCACAACGGCCCGTCCCAGCCCACCACGGCCCGAAACAGCCCACCACGGCCCGAAACAGCCCACCACGGCCCGAACAAGCCCAGCACGGCCCGAACAAGCCCAGCACGGCCCGAACAAGCCCACCACGGCTCGTAGCGGCCCACCACAGCCCGTCGCAGCCCACCACGGCCCACAGCGGTCCGTCCCGGCCCACCACGGTCCGTCGCAGCCCACCATGGCCCACCTCAGCCCACCACGGCCCTTCCCAGCACACCACAGCCCGTCCCAGCCCACCACAGCCCGTCCCAGCCCACCACAGCCCGTCCCAGCCCACCACAGCCCGTCCCAGCCCACCACAGCCCACCGCAGCCCACCACAGCCCACCACCGCCTGTCCCAGCCCACCAGAACCCGCCTCAACCCAAAACAGCTCTTCCCAGGCCACCACAGCCCGTCCCAGGCCACCACAGCCCGTCCCAGCCCACCACAGCCCGTCCCAGCCAGTGTCAGACCGTACCAGCCCACCACAGCCCGTGCCAGCCCGTCCCAGCTCGTCCCAGCCCACCACAACCCGTCCCAGCTCATCCCAGCCCACCACAGCCCGTCCCAGCTCGTCCCAGCCCACCACAGCCCGTCCCAGCTCGTCCCAGCCCACCACAGTCAGTCCCTATAGACCACAGCCCGTCCCAGCCCACCACGGCCCGTCTCAGCCCACAACGGCCCGTCCCAGCCCACCACGGCCCGTCCCAGCCCACCACGGCCCGAAACAGCCCACCACGGCCCGAACAAGCCCAGCACGGCCCGACCAAGCCCACCACGGCCCGAACAAGCTTACCACGGCCCGAACAAGCCCACCACGGCTCGTAGCGGCCCACCACAGCCCGTCGCGGCCCACCACGGCCCACAGCGGTCCGTCCCGGCCAACCACGGTCCGTCGCAGTCCACCATGGCCCACCTCAGCCCACCACGGCCCTTCCCAGCACACCACAGCCCGTCCCAGCCCGTCCCAGCCCACCACAGCCCGTCCCAGCCCACCACAGCCCGTCCCAGCCCACCACAACCCACCACAGCCTATCCCAGCCCACCAGAACCCGCCTCAACCCAAAACAGCTCTTCCCAGGCCACCACAGCCGGTCCAAGCCCACCACAGCCCGTCCCAGCCCACCACAGCCCGTCCCAGCCTGTGTCAGACCGTACCAGCCCACCACAGCCCGTCCCAGCTAGTCCCAGCTCGTCCCAGCCCACCACAGCCCGTCCCAGCCCACCACAGCCCGTCCCAGCTCGTCCCAGCCCACCACAGCCCGTCCCAGCCTGTCCCAGCCCACCACAGCCCGTCCCAGCCCACCACAGCCCGTCTCAGCCCACCACAGCCCGTCCAAGCCCACCGCAGCCCGTCCCAGCCCACCGCAGCCCGTCCCAGCCCACCGAAGCCCGTCCCAGCCCACCGCAGCCCGTCCAAGCCGTCCCAGCAAATCCCAGCCCACCATAGCCCGTCTCAGCTCACCACAGCGCGTCCCAGTCCACCACACCCACCACAGCCCATCCCAGCCCATTCCAGCCCACCACAGCCCGTCCCAGCCCACCACAGCCCGTCCCAGCCCAGCGCAGCCCGTCCCAGCCCAGCGCAGCCCGTGCCAGCCCACCACAGCCCGTCCCAGCACACCACAGCTCGTCCCAGCACACCACAGCCTGTCCCAGCCCACCACAGCCCACCACAGCCCGTCCCAGCCCGTCTCCGCCCACCACAAACTGTCCTCGCCCACCACAGCCTGTCCCCGCCCAGGAAAATCTCTCCCCGCCCACCACAGCCCATCCCAGCCCACCACAGCTCACCACAAACCACCACAGCCCACCACAGCCCGTCCCAGACCATCCCAGCCCATCCCAGCCCACGACAGCCCGTCACAGCCCGTCCCAGCCCACTGCAGCCCGTCCCAGCCCACAACAGCCCGTGTCAGCCCGTCCCAGACCGTCCCAGCTCACCACAACCCACCGCAGCCCGTCCCCGCCCAGCAGAGCCCGTCCCCGCCCAGCAGAGCCCGTCCCCGCCCAGCACAGCTCGTCCCAGCCTGTCCCAGGCCTTCCCAGCCCACCACAGCCCGTCCCGGCCCACCACAGCCCTGTCCGGCCCACCACGGCGCACCGCAACCCACCACAACTTGTCCCAGCACACCACAGCCCGTCCTAGCCCACCACAGCCCGTCCCAGCCCACCACAGCCCGTCACAGCCCGTCCCAGCCCGTGCCAACCCGTCCCAGCCCGTCCCAGCCCACCACAGCCCGTGCCTACCCACCACAGCCCGTCCTAGCCCACCACAGCCCATCCCAGCACACCATAGCCCGTCCCAGCCCACCACAGCCCACCATAGCCCGTCTCCGCCCACCACAACCTGTCCTCGCCCACCACAGCCTGTCCCCGCCCAGCAAAATCTCTCCCCGCCCACCAAAGCCAATCCCAGCCCACCACAGCTCACCACAAACCACCACAGCCCACTACAGCCCGTCCCAGACCATCCCAGCCCATCCCAGCCCACGACAGCCCGTCACAGCCCGCCCCAGCCCACAACAGCCAGTCCCAGCTTGTCCCAGACCACCACAGCCCGTCCCAGCCCACCACAGCCCGTCTCCGCTCACCACAGCACGTACCAGCCTGTCTCAGCCTACCACAGCCCGTCCCTGCATGTCCCAGCCCACCGCAGCCCGTCCCAGCCCATCAGAGCTCGTCCCAGCCCTTCCCAGCCCACCACAGCATGTCCCAGGCCCCCACAGCCCACGACAGCCCGTCCCATCCCACGACAGCCCGTCCCATCCCACGACAGCCCGTCCCAGCCCACGACAGACCACTACAGCACACCACAGCCTACCGCAGCCCACCACAGCCCGTCCCAGCCCGTCACAGCTCGTCCCAGCCCGTCACAGCTCGTCCCAGCCCTTCCCAGCCCACCACGGCCCGTCCCAGCCCACAACAGACCACCACAGTTCGTCCCAGCCCGCCACAACCCGTCCCAAACCGCCACGGCCCGTCCCAGCCCACCATGGCCCGTCCCGGCCCACCACGGCCCGTCCCGGCCCACTACGCCCCGTCCCGGCCCACCACGGCCCGTCCCGGCCCACCACGGCCCGTCCCGGCCCACCACAGCCCACCACAGACCGTCGCAGCTCACCACAGAAAGTCCCAGCCCATCCCAGCCCACCACAACCCGTCCCAGCTTACCACAGCCCACCACAGCCCGTGTCAGCCCACCACAGCCCGTGCCATCCCACCACGGCCCGTCCCAGCTTGTCGCAGCCCACCACAGCGCGTCCCAGCCAACCACAGCCAACCACAGCCAGTCCCAGCCCGTCCCAGCCCACCACAGCCCGTCCTAGCCCATCCCAGCCCACCACGGCCCGTCCCAGCCCACCACGGCACATCACAGCCCGTCCCAGCCCTCCACAGCACACCACAGCCCACTCCAGCCCATCCCAGCGCACCACAGCCCGTCCCAGCCCACCACAGCCCACCACAACCCGTCCCAGCCTGTCCCAGCTCATCCCAGCCCACCATAGCCCACCACAGTTTGTCCCAGCCCACCACAGCCCGTCCCAGCCCACCACAGGCCACTACAGCACACCACAGGCCACTACAGCACACCACAGCCCGTCACAGCTCGTCCCAGCCCGTCACAGCTTTTCCCAGCCCACCACAGCCCACCACAGCATGTCCCAGGCCCCCACAGCCCACGACAGCCCGTCCCAGCCCACCACAGCCCGTCCCAGCCCACGACAGCCCGTCCCAGCCCACGACAGCCCGTCCCAGCCCACGACAGCCCGTCCCACACCACCACAGCCCACCACAGCCGGTTACAGCTTATCACAGCCCATCCCAGCCCACCACAACCCGTCCCAGCCCACCACAGCCCGTCCCAGCCCACCACAACCCGTCCCAGCCCACCACAACCCACCACAGCCCGTCCCAGACCACCACAACCCGTCCCAGCCTACCACAGCCCGTCCCAGCCCACCGCAGCCAGTCACAGCTTGTCCCAGCCCACCACAGCCCACCACAGCCTGTCCCAGCCCATCCCAGCCCACGACAGCCCGTACCAGCCCACCACAGCCAGTCCCAGCTTGTCCCAGACCACCACAGCCCGTCCCAGCCCACCACAGCCCGTCCCAGCCCACCACATCAAGTACCAGTCCGTCCCAGCGCACCACGGCCCGTCCCAGACCACCACGGCCCGTCCCAGCGCACCACGGCCTGTCTCCACTCACCACAGCACGTACCAGCCTGTCTCAGCCTACCACAGCCCGTCCCCGCCCACCGCAGCCCGTCCTAGCCCACCACAGCCCGTCCCAGCCCACCACAGCCCGTCCCAGCCCAGCGCAGCCCGTCCCAGCCCAGCGCAGCCCGTGCCAGCCCACCACAGCCCGTGCCAGCACACCACAGCTCGTCCCAGCACACCACAGCCCGTCCCAGCCCACCACAGCCCACCACAGCCCGTCCCAGCCCACCACAGCCCACCACAAACTGTCCTCGCCCACCACAGCCTGTCCCCGCCCAGGAAAATATCTCCCCGCCCACCACAGCCCATCCCAGCCCACCACAGCTCACCACAAACCACCACAGCCCACCACAGCCCGTCCCAGACCATCCCAGCCCATCCCAGCCCACGACAGCCTGTCACAGCCCGTCCCAGCCCACCGCAGCCCGTCCCAGCCCACAACAGCCAGTCCCAGCCCGTCCCAGCCCACCACAGCCCGTCCCAGCCCACCACAGCCCGTACCAGCCCACCACATCAAGTACCAGTCTGTCCTAGCCCACCACGGCTTGTCCCAGCCCACCACGGCCCGTCTCTGCTCACCACAGCACGTACCAGCCTGTCTCAGCCTACCACAGCCCGTCCCAGCATGTCCCAGCCCACCGCAGCCCGTCCCAGCCCACCGCAGCCCGTCCCAGCCCAGCACAGCCCGTCCCAGCCCAGCGCAGCCCGTCCCAGCCCAGCGCAGCCCGTCCCAGCACACCACAGCCCGTCCCAGCCCGTCCCAGCCCACCACAGCCCGTCCCAGCCCACCACAGCCCGTCCCAGCCCACCACAACCCACCACAGCCTATCCCAGCCCACCAGAACCCGCCTCAACCCAAAACAGCTCTTCCCAGGCCACCACAGCCGGTCCAAGCCCACCACAGCCCGTCCCAGCCCACCACATCCCGTCCCAGCCTGTGTCAGACCGTACCAGCCCACCACAGCCCGTCCCAGCTAGTCCCAGCTCGTCCCAGCCCACCACAGCCCGTCCCAGCCAACCACAGCCCGTCCCAGCTCGTCCCAGCCCACCACAGCCCGTCCCAGCTCGTCCCAGCCCACCACAGCCCGTCCCAGCCTGTCCCAGCCCACCACAGCCCGTCCCAGCCCACCACAGCCCGTCTCAGCCCACCACAGCCCGTCCAAGCCCACCGCAGCCCGTCCCAGCCCACCGCAGCCCGTCCCAGCCCACCGAAGCCCGTCCCAGCCCACCGCAGCCCGTCCAAGCCGTCCCAGCAAATCCCAGCCCACCATAGCCCGTCTCAGCTCACCACAGCGCGTCCCAGTCCACCACACCCACCACAGCCCATCCCAGCCCATTCCAGCCCACCACAGCCCGTCCCAGCCCACCACAGCCCGTCCCAGCCCAGCGCAGCCCGTCCCAGCCCAGCGCAGCCCGTGCCAGCCCACCACAGCCCGTCCCAGCACACCACAGCTCGTCCCAGCACACCACAGCCTGTCCCAGCCCACCACAGCCCACCACAGCCCGTCCCAGCCCGTCTCCGCCCACCACAAACTGTCCTCGCCCACCACAGCCTGTCCCCGCCCAGGAAAATCTCTCCCCGCCCACCACAGCCCATCCCAGCCCACCACAGCTCACCACAAACCACCACAGCCCACCACAGCCCGTCCCAGACCATCCCAGCCCATCCCAGCCCACGACAGCCCGTCACAGCCCGTCCCAGCCCACTGCAGCCCGTCCCAGCCCACAACAGCCAGTCCCAGCCCGTCCCAGCCCACCACAGCCCGTCCCAGCCCACCACAGCCCGTACCAGCCCACCACATCAAGTACCAGTCCGTCCTAGCCCACCACGGCTTGTCCCAGTCCACCACGGCCCGTCTCTGCTCACCACAGCACGTACCAGCCTGTCTCAGCCTACCACAGCCCGTCCCAGCATGTCCCAGCCCACCGCAGCCCGTCCCAGCCCACCGCAGCCTGTCCCAGCCCAACGCAGCCCGTCCCAGCCCAGCGCAGCCCGTCCCAGCCCAGCGCAGCCCGTCCCAGCCCACCGCAACCCGTCCCAGCCCGTCCCAGCCCACCACAGCCCGTCCCGGCTCACCACAGCTCGTCCCGTCCCAACACGGCCGACCACAGCCCATTACGGCCCACCACAGCCTGTCCCAGCCCACCACGGCCTGTCCCAGCCCACCACGGCCCGTCCCAGCCCACCACGGCTCGTCCCAGCCCACCTCAGCCCACCACAGCCCGTCCCAGCCCACCACAGCCCGTCCCAGCCCACCACAGCCCGTCCCAATTCACCACGGCCCGTCCCAGCCCACCACAGCCCACCATAGCCAGTCCCAGCCCACCACAGCCCGTCCAAGCCCACCACAGCTCGTGCCTGTCCATCCCAGCCCACCACAGCCCACCACAGCCCGTCCCAGCCAACCAGAAGCAGTCCCAGCCCACCACAACCCGTCCAAGCCCACCACAGGTCGTACCTATCCATCCCAGCCCACCACAGCCCGTCCCAGCCAACCAGAGCCAGTCCCGGCCCACCACAACACGTCCAAGCCCACCACAGGTCGTACCTGTCCATCCCAGCCCACCACAGCCCGTGTCAGCCCGTCCCAGACCGTCCCAGCTCACCACAACCCACCGCAGCCCGTCCCTGCCCAGCAGAGCCCGTCCCCGCCCAGCAGAGCCCGTCCCCGCCCAGCACAGCTCGTCCCAGCCTGTCCCAGGCCTTCCCAGCCCACCACAGCCCGTCCCGGCCCACCACAGCCCTGTCCGGCCCACCACGGCGCACCGCAACCCACCACAACTTGTCCCAGCACACCACAGCCCGTCCTAGCCCACCACAGCCCGTCCCAGCCCACCACAGCCCGTCACAGCCCGTCCCAGCCCGTGCCAACCCGTCCCAGCCCGTCCCAGCCCACCACAGCCCGTGCCTACCCACCACAGCCCGTCCTAGCCCACCACAGCCCGTCCCAGCACACCATAGCCCGTCCCAGCCCACCACAGCCCACCACAGCCCGTCTCCGCCCACCACAACCTGTCCTCGCCCACCACAGCCTGTCCCCGCCCAGCAAAATCTCTCCCCGCCCACCAAAGCCAATCCCAGCCCACCACAGCTCACCACAAACCACCACAGCCCACTACAGCCCGTCCCAGACCATCCCAGCCCATCCCAGCCCACGACAGCCCGTCACAGCCCGCCCCAGCCCACAACAGCCAGTCCCAGCTTGTCCCAGACCACCACAGCCCGTCCCAGCCCACCACAGCCCGTCTCCGCTCACCACAGCACGTACCAGCCTGTCTCAGCCTACCACAGCCCGTCCCTGCATGTCCCAGCCCACCGCAGCCCGTCCCAGCCCATCAGAGCTCGTCCCAGCCCTTCCCAGCCCACCACAGCATGTCCCAGGCCCCCACAGCCCACGACAGCCCGTCCCATCCCACGACAGCCCGTCCCATCCCACGACAGCCCGTCCCAGCCCACGACAGACCACTACAGCACACCACAGCCTACCGCAGCCCACCACAGCCCGTCCCAGCCCGTCACAGCTCGTCCCAGCCCGTCACAGCTCGTCCCAGCCCTTCCCAGCCCACCACGGCCCGTCCCAGCCCACAACAGACCACCACAGTTCGTCCCAGCCCGCCACAACCCGTCCCAAACCGCCACGGCCCGTCCCAGCCCACCATGGCCCGTCCCGGCCCACCACGGCCCGTCCCGGCCCACTACGCCCCGTCCCGGCCCACCACGGCCCGTCCCGGCCCACCACGGCCCGTCCCGGCCCACCACAGCCCACCACAGACCGTCGCAGCTCACCACAGAAAGTCCCAGCCCATCCCAGCCCACCACAACCCGTCCCAGCTTACCACAGCCCACCACAGCCCGTGTCAGCCCACCACAGCCCGTGCCATCCCACCACGGCCCGTCCCAGCTTGTCGCAGCCCACCACAGCGCGTCCCAGCCAACCACAGCCAACCACAGCCAGTCCCAGCCCGTCCCAGCCCACCACAGCCCGTCCTAGCCCATCCCAGCCCACCACGGCCCGTCCCAGCCCACCACGGCACATCACAGCCCGTCCCAGCCCTCCACAGCACACCACAGCCCACTCCAGCCCATCCCAGCGCACCACAGCCCGTCCCAGCCCACCACAGCCCACCACAACCCGTCCCAGCCTGTCCCAGCTCATCCCAGCCCACCATAGCCCACCACAGTTTGTCCCAGCCCACCACAGCCCGTCCCAGCCCACCACAGGCCACTACAGCACACCACAGGCCACTACAGCACACCACAGCCCGTCACAGCTCGTCCCAGCCCGTCACAGCTTTTCCCAGCCCACCACAGCCCACCACAGCATGTCCCAGGCCCCCACAGCCCACGACAGCCCGTCCCAGCCCACCACAGCCCGTCCCAGCCCACCACAGCCCGTCCCAGCCCACGACAGCCCGTCCCAGCCCACGACAGCCCGTCCCAGACCACCACAGCCCACCACAGCCGGTTACAGCTTATCACAGCCCATCCCAGCCCACCACAACCCGTCCCAGCCCACCACAGCCCGTCCCAGCCCACCACAACCCGTCCCAGCCCACCACAACCCACCACAGCCCGTCCCAGACCACCACAACCCGTCCCAGCCTACCACAGCCCGTCCCAGCACACCGCAGCCAGTCACAGCTTGTCCCAGCCCACCACAGCCCACCACAGCCTGTCCCAGCCCATCCCAGCCCACGACAGCCCGTACCAGCCCACCACAGCCAGTCCCAGCTTGTCTCAGCCCACCACGGCCCGTCCCAGCCCACCACAGCCCGTCCCAGCCCACCACATCAAGTACCAGTCCGTCCCAGCGCACCACGGCCCGTCCCAGACCACCACGGCCCGTCCCAGCGCACCACGGCCTGTCTCCACTCACCACAGCACGTACCAGCCTGTCTCAGCCTACCACAGCCCGTCCCCGCCCACCGCAGCCCGTCCTAGCCCACCACAGCCCGTCCCAGCCCACCACAGCCCGTCCCAGCCCAGCGCAGCCCGTCCCAGCCCAGCGCAGCCCGTGCCAGCCCACCACAGCCCGTGCCAGCACACCACAGCTCGTCCCAGCACACCACAGCCCGTCCCAGCCCACCACAGCCCACCACAGCCCGTCCCAGCCCACCACAGCCCACCACAAACTGTCCTCGCCCACCACAGCCTGTCCCCGCCCAGCAAAATCTCTCCCCGCCCACCACAGCCCATCCCAGCCCACCACAGCTCACCACAAACCACCACAGCCCACCACAGCCCGTCCCAGACCATCCCAGCCCATCCCAGCCCACGACAGCCTGTCACAGCCCGTCCCAGCCCACCGCAGCCCGTCCCAGCCCACAACAGCCAGTCCCAGCCCGTCCCGGCCCACCACAGCCAGTCCCAGCCCACCACAGCCCGTACCAGCCCACCACATCAAGTACCAGTCCGTCCTAGCCCACCACGGCTTGTCCCAGCGCACCACGGCCCGTCTCTGCTCACCACAGCACGTACCAGCCTGTCTCAGCCTACCACAGCCCGTCCCAGCCCACCACAGCCCGTGCTAGCCCATCCCAGCCCACCACGGCCCGTCCCAGCCCACCACGGCACATCACAGCCCGTCCCAGCCCTCCACAACCCGTCCCAGCCTACCACAGCCCGTCCCAGCCCACCACAACCCGTCCCAGCCTACCACAGCCCGTCCCAGCCCACCGCAGCCAGTCACAGCTTGTCCCAGCCCACCACAGCCCACCACAGCCTGTCCCAGCCCATCCCAGCCCACGACAGCCCGTACCAGCCCACCACAGCCAGTCCCAGCTTGTCCCAGACCACCACAGCCCGTCCCAGCCCACCACAGCCCGTACCAGCCCACCACATCAAGTACCAGTCCGTCGCAGCGCACCACGGCCCGTCCCAGACCACCACGGCCCGTCCCAGCGCACCACGGCCTGTCTCCACTCACCACAGCACGTACCAGCCTGTCTCAGCCTACCACAGCCCGTTCCCGCCCACCGCAGCCCGTCCTAGCCCACTACAGCCCGTCCCAGCCCACCACAGCCCGTCCCAGCCCAGCGCAGCCCGTCCCAGCCCAGCGCAGCCCGTGCCAGCCCACCACAGCCCGTGCCAGCACACCACAGCTCGTCCCAGCACACCACAGCCCGTCACAGCCCACCACAGCCCACCACAGCCCGTCCCAGCCCACCACAGCCCACCACAAACTGTCCTCGCCCACCACAGCCTGTCCCCGCCCAGCAAAATCTCTCCCCGCCCACCACAGCCCATCCCAGCCCACCACAGCTCACCACAAACCACCACAGCCCACCACAGCCCGTCCCAGACCATCCCAGCCCATCCCAGCCCACGACAGCCTGTCACAGCCCGTCCCAGCCCACCGCAGCCCGTCCCAGCCCACAACAGCCAGTCCCAGCCCGTCCCAGCCCACCACAGCCCGTCCCAGCCCACCACAGCTTGTACCAGCCCACCACATCAAGTACCAGTCCGTCCTAGCCCACCACGGCTTGTCCCAGCGCACCACGGCCCGTCTCTGCTCACCACAGCACGTACCAGCCTGTCTCAGCCTACCACAGCCCGTCCCAGCATGTCCCAGCCCACCGCAGCCCGTCCCAGCCCACCGCAGCCCGTCCCAGCCCAGCACAGCCCGTCCCAGCCCAGCGCAGCCCGTCCCAGCCCAGCGCAGCCCGTCCCAGCCCACCGCAACCCGTCCCAGCCCGTCCCAGCCCACCACAGCCCGTCCCGGCTCACCACAGCTCGTCCCGTCCCAACACGGCCGACCACAGCCCATTACGGCCCACCACAGCCTGTCCCAGCCCACCACGGCCCGTCCCAGCCCACCACGGCCTTTCCCAGCGAACCACAGCCCGTCCCAGCCCACCACAGCCCACCATAGCCAGTCCCAGCCCACCACAGCCCGTCCAAGCCCACCACAGCTCGTGCCTGTCCATCCCAGCCCACCACAGCCCACCACAGCCCGTCCCAGCCCACCACAACCCGTCCAAGCCCACCACAGGTCGTACCTATCCATCCCAGCCCACCACAGCCCACCACAGCCCGTCCCAGCCAACCAGAGCCAGTCCCAGCCCACCACAACACGTCCAAGCCCACCACAGGTCGTACCTGTCCATCCCAGCCCACCACAGCCCGTGTCAGCCCGTCCCAGACCGTCCCAGCTCACCACAACCCACCACGGCCCATCCCAGCCCACCACGGCCCGTCTCAGCCCACCACGGCCCGTCCCAGCCCACCACTAGCCCGTCCCAGCCCACCACAGCCCGTCCCAGCCCGTCCCAGACCACCACAGCCCGTCCCAGCCCACCACAGGCCGTCCCCACCCATTACAGCCCATCCCAGCCCGTCCCAGACCACCACAGCCCGTCTCAAGCTCACCAGAACCTACCACAGCCCACCACAGCCCGTCCCAGCTTACCACAGCCCACCACAGCCCGTCCCAGCCCACCACAGCCCGTCCCAGCCCACCACAGCTTGTCCCAGCCCACCACTGCCCGTCCCAGCCCACCACTGCCCGTCCCAGCCCGTCCCAGCCCGTCCCAACGCACCAAAGCTTGTCCCAGCCCACCACAGCCCACCACAGCCCACCGCAGCCCATCCCAGCCCACCACGGCCCGTCCCAGCCCGTGCCAACCCGTCACAACACACCACAGCCCACCACAGCCCGTCCCTACCCACCACAGCGTGTCCCAACCCACCACAGCCCACCACAGCCCGTCCCAGCCCACCACAGCCCGTCCCAGCCCACTACAGCCCATCCCAGCCCACCACAGCCCGTCCCAGCCCACCACAGCCCACCACAGCTTGTCCCAGACCTCCACAGCTCTTCCCAGCCAACCATAACCAACCACAGCCTATCCCAGCCGATCCCAGCCCACCACAGCCCGTCCCATCACACCACAGCCCACCACAGCCCGTCCCAGCCAACCACGTCCCGTCCCAGCCCACCACAGCCCGTCCCAGCCCACCACGGCCCACCACAGCCCACCACGGCCCATCTCAGCCCACCACGGCCCGTCCCCGCCCACCACAGCCCGTCCCAGCCCACCACGGCCCGTCCCAGCCCACCACGGCCCATCCCAGCCCACCACGGCCCGTCTCAGCCCACCACGGCCCGTCCCAGCCCACCACTAGCCCGTCCCAGCCCACCACAGCCCGTCCCAGCTCGTCCCAGCCCACCACAGCCCGTCCCAGCCCACCACAGGCCGTCCCCGCCCATTACAGCCCATCCCAGCCCGTCCCAGACCACCACAGCCCGTCTCAAGCTCACCAGAACCTACCACAGCCCACCACAGCCCGTCCCAGACCACCACGGCCCACCACAGCCCACCACAGCCCGTCCCAGCCCACCACGGCCCGACCAAGCCCACCACGGCCCGAACAAGCCCACCACGGCCTGAACAAGCCTACCACGGCTCGTAGCGGCCCACCACAGCCCGTCGCGGCCCACCACGGCCCACAGCGGTCCGTCCCGGCCAACCACGGTCCGTCGCAGCCCACCATGGCCCACCTCAGCCCACCACGGCCCTTCCCAGCCCACCACAGCCCGTCCCAGCCCACCACAGCCCGTCCCAGCCCACCACAGCCCACCGCAGCCCACCACAGCCCACCACAGCCCGTCCCAGCTAAGCACGGCCCGTCCCAGCCCACCACGGACCACCACGGCCCATCTCAGCCCACCACAGCCTGTCCAAGCCCAGCACAGCCCTCCACAACCCTCCACAGCCCGTCCCAACCCTCCACAGCTCATCCCAGCCTACCACAGCCCGTCACAGCCCAACACAGCTTACCCCAGCCCACCGCAGCCCGTCCCAGCCCACCGCAGCCCGTCCTAGCCCACCGAAACCCGTCCCAGCCCACCGCAACCCGTCCCAGCACACCACAGCCCACCACAGCCCATCACAGCCCACCACAGCCCGTCCCAGCTTACCACAGCCCACCACAGCCCGTCCCAGCCCACCACAGCCCGTCCCAGCCCACCACAGCCCGTCCCAGCCCACCACTGCCCGTCCCAGCCCGTCCCAGCCCGTCCCAACGCACCAAAGCTTGTCCCAGCCCACCACAGCCCACCACAGCCCACCGCAGCCCATCCCAGCCCACCACGGCCCGTCCCAGCCCGTGCCAACCCGTCACAACACACCACAGCCCACCACAGCCCGTCCCTACCCACCACAGCGTATCCCAACCCACCACAGCCCACCACAGCCCTTCAGAACCCACCACAGCCCACCACAGCCCGTCCCAGCCCACCACAGCACGTCCCAGGCCACCACAGACCACCACAGCCCACCACAGCCCGTGAAGCCCACCACAGCCCGCCTCAGCCCACTACAGCCCATCCCAGCCCACCACAGCCCGTCCCAGCCCACCACAGCCCACCACAGCTTGTCCCAGACCTCCACAGCTCTTCCCAGCCCACCATAACCAACCACAGCCTATCCCAGCCGATCCCAGCCCACCACAGCCCGTCCCATCACACCACAGCCCACCACAGCCCGTCCCAGCCAACCACGTCCCGTCCCAGCCCACCACAGCCCGTCCCAGCCCACCACGGCCCACCACAGCCCACCACGGCCCATCTCAGCCCACCACGGCCCGTCCCCGCCCACCACAGCCCGTCCCAGCCCACCACGGCCCGTCCCAGCCCACCACGGCCCATCCCAGCCCACCACGGCCCGTCTCAGCCCACCACGGCCCGTCCCAGCCCACCACTAGCCCGTCCCAGCCCACCACAGCCCGTCCCAGCTCGTCCCAGCCCACCACAGCCCGTCCCAGCCCACCACAGGCCGTCCCCGCCCATTACAGCCCATCCCAGCCCGTCCCAGACCACCACAGCCCGTCTCAAGCTCACCAGAACCTACCACAGCCCACCACAGCCCGTCCCAGACCACCACGGCCCACCACAGCCCACCACAGCCCGTCCCAGCCCACCACGGCCCGACCAAGCCCACCACGGCCCGAACAAGCCCACCACGGCCCGAACAAGCCTACCACGGCTCGTAGCAGCCCACCACAGCCCGTCGCGGCCCACCACGGCCCACAGCGGTCCGTCCCGGCCAACCACGGTCCGTCGCAGCCCACCATGGCCCACCTCAGCCCACCACGGCCCTTCCCAGCCCACCACAGCCCGTCCCAGCCCACCACAGCCCGTCCCAGCCCACCACAGCCCACCGCAGCCCACCACAGCCCACCACAGCCTGTCCCAGCCCACCAGAACCCGCCTCAAGCCAAAACAGCTCTTCCCAGGCCACCACAGCCCGTCCCAGGCCACCACAGCCCGTCCAAGCCCACCACAGCCCGTCCCAGCCAGTGTCAGACCGTACCAGCCCACCACAGCCCGTGCCAGCCCGTCCCAGCTCGTCCCAGCCCACCACAGCCCGTCCCAGCTCGTCCCAGCCCACCACAGCCCGTCCCAGCTCGTCCCAGCCCACCACAGCCAGTCCCCGTCGACCACAGCCCGTCCCAGCCCACCACGGCCCGTCTCAGCCCACAACGGCCCGTCCCAGCCCACCACGGCCCGTCTCAGCCCACCACGGCCCGAAACAGCCCACCACGGCCCGAACAAGCCCAGCACGGCCCGAACAAGCCCAGCACGGCCCGAACAAGCCCACCACGGCTCGTAGCGGCCCACCACAGCCCGTCGCGGCCCACCACGGCCCACAGCGGTCCGTCCCGGCCAACCACGGTCCGTCGCAGCCCACCATGGCCCACCTCAGCCCACCACGGCCCTTCCCAGCACACCACAGCCCGTCCCAGCCCGTCCCAGCCCACCACAGCCCGTCCCAGCCCACCACAGCCCGTCCCAGCCCACCACGACCCACCACAGCCTATCCCAGCCCACCAGAACCCGCCTCAACCCAAAACAGCTCTTCCCAGGCCACCACAGCCCGTCCAAGCCCACCACAGCCCGTCCCAGCCCACCACAGCCCGTCCCAGCCTGTGTCAGACCGTACCAGCCCACCACAGCCCGTGCCAGCCCGTCCCAGCTCGTCCCAGCCCACCACAGCCCGTCCCAGCCCACCACAGCCCGTCCCAGCTCGTCCCAGCCCACCACAGCCCGTCCCAGCTCGTCCCAGCCCACCACAGCCCGTCCCAGCTCGTCCCAGCCCACCACAGCCCACCACAGCATGTCCCAGCCCACCACAGCCCGTCCCAGCCCACCACAGCCCGTCTCAGCCCACCACAGCCCGTCCAAGCCCACCGCAGCCCGTCCCAGCCCACCGCAGCCCGTCCCAGCCCACCACGGCCCGTCCCAGCCCACCACGGCCCATCCCAGCCCACCACGGCCCGTCTCAGCCCACCACGGCCCGTCCCAGCCCACCACTAGCCCGTCCCAGCCCACCACAGCCCGTCCCAGCTCGTCCCAGCCCACCACAGCCCGTCCCAGCCCACCACAGGCCGTCCCCGCCCATTACAGCCCATCCCAGCCCGTCCCAGACCACCACAGCCCGTCTCAAGCTCACCAGAACCTACCACAGCCCACCACAGCCCGTCCCAGACCACCACGGCCCACCACAGCCCACCACAGCCCGTCCCAGCCCACCACGGCCCGACCAAGCCCACCACGGCCCGAACAAGCCCACCACGGCCTGAACAAGCCTACCACGGCTCGTAGCGGCCCACCACAGCCCGTCGCGGCCCACCACGGCCCACAGCGGTCCGTCCCGGCCAACCACGGTCCGTCGCAGCCCACCATGGCCCACCTCAGCCCACCACGGCCCTTCCCAGCCCACCACAGCCCGTCCCAGCCCACCACAGCCCGTCCCAGCCCACCACAGCCCACCGCAGCCCACCACAGCCCACCACAGCCCGTCCCAGCTAAGCACGGCCCGTCCCAGCCCACCACGGACCACCACGGCCCATCTCAGCCCACCACAGCCTGTCCAAGCCCAGCACAGCCCTCCACAACCCTCCACAGCCCGTCCCAACCCTCCACAGCTCATCCCAGCCTACCACAGCCCGTCACAGCCCAACACAGCTTACCCCAGCCCACCGCAGCCCGTCCCAGCCCACCGCAGCCCGTCCTAGCCCACCGAAACCCGTCCCAGCCCACCGCAACCCGTCCCAGCACACCACAGCCCACCACAGCCCATCACAGCCCACCACAGCCCGTCCCAGCTTACCACAGCCCACCACAGCCCGTCCCAGCCCACCACAGCCCGTCCCAGCCCACCACAGCCCGTCCCAGCCCACCACTGCCCGTCCCAGCCCGTCCCAGCCCGTCCCAACGCACCAAAGCTTGTCCCAGCCCACCACAGCCCACCACAGCCCACCGCAGCCCATCCCAGCCCACCACGGCCCGTCCCAGCCCGTGCCAACCCGTCACAACACACCACAGCCCACCACAGCCCGTCCCTACCCACCACAGCGTATCCCAACCCACCACAGCCCACCACAGCCCTTCAGAACCCACCACAGCCCACCACAGCCCGTCCCAGCCCACCACAGCACGTCCCAGGCCACCACAGACCACCACAGCCCACCACAGCCCGTGAAGCCCACCACAGCCCGCCTCAGCCCACTACAGCCCATCCCAGCCCACCACAGCCCGTCCCAGCCCACCACAGCCCACCACAGCTTGTCCCAGACCTCCACAGCTCTTCCCAGCCCACCATAACCAACCACAGCCTATCCCAGCCGATCCCAGCCCACCACAGCCCGTCCCATCACACCACAGCCCACCACAGCCCGTCCCAGCCAACCACGTCCCGTCCCAGCCCACCACAGCCCGTCCCAGCCCACCACGGCCCACCACAGCCCACCACGGCCCATCTCAGCCCACCACGGCCCGTCCCCCGCCCACCACAGCCCGTCCCAGCCCACCACGGCCCGTCCCAGCCCACCACGGCCCATCCCAGCCCACCACGGCCCGTCTCAGCCCACCACGGCCCGTCCCAGCCCACCACTAGCCCGTCCCAGCCCACCACAGCCCGTCCCAGCTCGTCCCAGCCCACCACAGCCCGTCCCAGCCCACCACAGGCCGTCCCCGCCCATTACAGCCCATCCCAGCCCGTCCCAGACCACCACAGCCCGTCTCAAGCTCACCAGAACCTACCACAGCCCACCACAGCCCGTCCCAGACCACCACGGCCCACCACAGCCCACCACAGCCCGTCCCAGCCCACCACGGCCCGACCAAGCCCACCACGGCCCGAACAAGCCCACCACGGCCCGAACAAGCCTACCACGGCTCGTAGCAGCCCACCACAGCCCGTCGCGGCCCACCACGGCCCACAGCGGTCCGTCCCGGCCAACCACGGTCCGTCGCAGCCCACCATGGCCCACCTCAGCCCACCACGGCTCTTCCCAGCCCACCACAGCCCGTCCCAGCCCACCACAGCCCGTCCCAGCCCACCACAGCCCACCGCAGCCCACCACAGCCCACCACAGCCTGTCCCAGCCCACCAGAACCCGCCTCAAGCCAAAACAGCTCTTCCCAGGCCACCACAGCCCGTCCCAGGCCACCACAGCCCGTCCAAGCCCACCACAGCCCGTCCCAGCCAGTGTCAGACCGTACCAGCCCACCACAGCCCGTGCCAGCCCGTCCCAGCTCGTCCCAGCCCACCACAGCCCGTCCCAGCTCGTCCCAGCCCACCACAGCCCGTCCCAGCTCGTCCCAGCCCACCACAGCCAGTCCCCGTCGACCACAGCCCGTCCCAGCCCACCACGGCCCGTCTCAGCCCACAACGGCCCGTCCCAGCCCACCACGGCCCGTCTCAGCCCACCACGGCCCGAAACAGCCCACCACGGCCCGAACAAGCCCAGCACGGCCCGAACAAGCCCAGCACGGCCCGAACAAGCCCACCACGGCTCGTAGCGGCCCACCACAGCCCGTCGCGGCCCACCACGGCCCACAGCGGTCCGTCCCGGCCAACCACGGTCCGTCGCAGCCCACCATGGCCCACCTCAGCCCACCACGGCCCTTCCCAGCACACCACAGCCCGTCCCAGCCCGTCCCAGCCCACCACAGCCCGTCCCAGCCCACCACAGCCCGTCCCAGCCCACCACGACCCACCACAGCCTATCCCAGCCCACCAGAACCCGCCTCAACCCAAAACAGCTCTTCCCAGGCCACCACAGCCCGTCCAAGCCCACCACAGCCCGTCCCAGCCCACCACAGCCCGTCCCAGCCTGTGTCAGACCGTACCAGCCCACCACAGCCCGTGCCAGCCCGTCCCAGCTCGTCCCAGCCCACCACAGCCCGTCCCAGCCCACCACAGCCCGTCCCAGCTCGTCCCAGCCCACCACAGCCCGTCCCAGCTCGTCCCAGCCCACCACAGCCCGTCCCAGCTCGTCCCAGCCCACCACAGCCCACCACAGCATGTCCCAGCCCACCACAGCCCGTCCCAGCCCACCACAGCCCGTCTCAGCCCACCACAGCCCGTCCAAGCCCACCGCAGCCCGTCCCAGCCCACCGCAGCCCGTCCCAGCCCACCACGGCCCGTCCCAGCCCACCACGGCCCATCCCAGCCCACCACGGCCCGTCTCAGCCCACCACGGCCCGTCCCAGCCCACCACTAGCCCGTCCCAGCCCACCACAGCCCGTCCCAGCTCGTCCCAGCCCACCACAGCCCGTCCCAGCCCACCACAGGCCGTCCCCGCCCATTACAGCCCATCCCAGCCCGTCCCAGACCACCACAGCCCGTCTCAAGCTCACCAGAACCTACCACAGCCCACCACAGCCCGTCCCAGACCACCACGGCCCACCACAGCCCACCACAGCCCGTCCCAGCCCACCACGGCCCGACCAAGCCCACCACGGCCCGAACAAGCCCACCACGGCCTGAACAAGCCTACCACGGCTCGTAGCGGCCCACCACAGCCCGTCGCGGCCCACCACGGCCCACAGCGGTCCGTCCCGGCCAACCACGGTCCGTCGCAGCCCACCATGGCCCACCTCAGCCCACCACGGCCCTTCCCAGCCCACCACAGCCCGTCCCAGCCCACCACAGCCCGTCCCAGCCCACCACAGCCCACCGCAGCCCACCACAGCCCACCACAGCCCGTCCCAGCTAAGCACGGCCCGTCCCAGCCCACCACGGACCACCACGGCCCATCTCAGCCCACCACAGCCTGTCCAAGCCCAGCACAGCCCTCCACAACCCTCCACAGACCGTCCCAACCCTCCACAGCTCATCCCAGCCTACCACAGCCCGTCACAGCCCAACACAGCTTACCCCAGCCCACCGCAGCCCGTCCCAGCCCACCGCAGCCCGTCCTAGCCCACCGAAACCCGTCCCAGCCCACCGCAACCCGTCCCAGCACACCACAGCCCACCACAGCCCATCACAGCCCACCACAGCCCGTCCCAGCTTACCACAGCCCACCACAGCCCGTCCCAGCCCACCACAGCCCGTCCCAGCCCACCACAGCCCGTCCCAGCCCACCACTGCCCGTCCCAGCCCGTCCCAGCCCGTCCCAACGCACCAAAGCTTGTCCCAGCCCACCACAGCCCACCACAGCCCACCGCAGCCCATCCCAGCCCACCACGGCCCGTCCCAGCCCGTGCCAACCCGTCACAACACACCACAGCCCACCACAGCCCGTCCCTACCCACCACAGCGTATCCCAACCCACCACAGCCCACCACAGCCCTTCAGAACCCACCACAGCCCACCACAGCCCGTCCCAGCCCACCACAGCCCGTCCCAGCCTGTGTCAGACCGTACCAGCCCACCACAGCCCGTGCCAGCCCGTCCCAGCTCGTCCCAGCCCACCACAGCCCGTCCCAGCCCACCACAGCCCGTCCCAGCTCGTCCCAGCCCACCACAGCCCGTCCCAGCTCGTCCCAGCCCACCACAGCCCGTCCCAGCTCGTCCCAGCCCACCACAGCCCACCACAGCATGTCCCAGCCCACCACAGCCCGTCCCAGCCCACCACAGCCCGTCTCAGCCCACCACAGCCCGTCCAAGCCCACCGCAGCCCGTCCCAGCCCACCGCAGCCCGTCCCAGCCCACCGAAGCCCGTCCCAGCCCACCGCAGCCCGTCCAAACCGTCCCAGCAAATCCCAGCCCACCATAGCCCGTCTCAGCTCACCACAGCGCGTCCCAGTCCACCACACCCACCACAGCCCATCCCAGCCCATTCCAGCCCACCACAGCCCGTCCCAGCCCACCACAGCCCGTCCCAGCCCAGCGCAGCCCGTCCCAGCCCAGCGCAGCCCGTGCCAGCCCACCACAGCCCGTCCCAGCACACCACAGCCTGTCCCAGCCCACCACAGCCCACCACAGCCCACCACAGCCCACCACAGCCCGTCCCAGCCCGTCTCCGCCCACCACAAACTGTCCTCGCCCACCACAGCCTGTCCCCGCCCAGGAAAATCTCTCCCTGTCCACCACAGCCCATCCCAGCCCACCACAGCTCACCACAAACCACCACAGCCCACCACAGCCCGTCCCAGACCATCCCAGCCCATCCCAGCCCACGACAGCCCGTCACAGCCCGTCCCAGCCCACCGCAGCCCGTCCCAGCCCACCACAGCCAGTCCCAGCCCGTCCCAGCCCACCACAGCCCGTCCCAGCCCACCACAGCCCGTACCAGCCCACCACATCAAGTACCAGTCCGTCCTAGCCCACCACGGCTTGTCCCAGCCCACCACGGCCCGTCTCTGCTCACCACAGCACGTACCAGCCTGTCTCAGCCTACCACAGCCCGTCCCAGCATGTCCCAGCCCACCGCAGCCCGTCCCGGCTCACCACAGCTCGTCCCGTCCCAACACGGCCGACCACAGCCCATTACGGCCCACCACAGCCTGTCCCAGCCCACCACGGCCTGTCCCAGCCCACCACAGCCTGTCCCAGCCCACCACGGCCCGTCCCAGCCCACCTCAGCCCACCACAGCCCGTCCCAGCCCACCACAGCCCGTCCCAGCCCACCACAGCCCGTCCCAATTCACCACGGCCCGTCCCAGCCCACCACGGCCTGTCCCAGCGAACCACAGCCCGTCCCAGCCCACCACAGCCCACCATAGCCAGTCCCAGCCCACCACAGCCCGTCCAAGCCCACCACAGGTCGTACCTATCCATCCCAGCCCACCACAGCCCGTCCCAGCCAACCAGAGCCAGTCCCAGCCCACCAGAACACGTCCAAGCCCACCACAGGTCGTACCTGTCCATCCCAGCCCACCACAGCCCGTGTCAGCCCGTCCCAGACCGTCCCAGCTCACCACAACCCACCACAGCCCGTCCCTGCCCAGCAGAGCCCGTCCCCGCCCAGCAGAGCCCGTCCCCGCCCAGCACAGCTCGTCCCAGCCTGTCCCAGGCCTTCCCAGCCCACCACAGCCCGTCCCGGCCCACCACAGCCCTGTCCGGCCCACCACGGCGCACCACAACCCACCACAACTTGTCCCAGCACACCACAGCCCGTCCTAGCCCACCACAGCCCGTCCCAGCCCACCACAGCCCGTCACAGCCCGTCCCAGCCCGTGCCAACCCGTCCCAGCCCGTCCCAGCCCACCACAGCCCGTGCCTACCCACCACAGCCCGTCCTAGCCCACCACAGACCGTCCCAGCCCACCACAGCCCGTCCCAGCCCACCACAGCCCACCACAGCCCGTCTCCGCCCACCACAACCTGTCCTCGCCCACCACAGCCTGTCCCCGCCCAGCAAAATCTCTCCCCGCCCACCAAAGCCAATCCCAGCCCACCACAGCTCACCACAAACCACCACAGCCCACTACAGCCCGTCCCAGACCATCCCAGCCCATCCCAGCCCACGACAGCCCGTCACAGCCCGTCCCAGCCCACAACAGCCAGTCCCAGCTTGTCCCAGACCACTACAGCCCGTCCTAGCCCACCACGGCCCGTCCAAGCCCACCACAGCACGTACCAGCCTGTCTCAGCCTACACAGCCCGTCCCAGCATGTCCCAGCCCACCGCAGCCCGTCCCAGCCCATCAGAGCTCGTCCCAGCCCTTCCCAGCCCACCACAGCATGTCCCAGGCCCCCACAGCCCACGACAGCCCGTCCCATCCCACGACAGCCCGTCCCAGCCCACGACAGACCACTACAGCACACCACAGCCTACCGCAGCCCACCACAGCCCGTCCCAGCCCGTCACAGCTCGTCCCAGCCCGTCACAGCTCGTCCCAGCCCACCACGGCCCATCCCAGCCCACAACAGACCACCACAGTTCGTCCCAGCCCGCCACAACCCGTCCCAAACCGCCACGGCCCGTCCCAGCCCACCATGGCCCGTCCCGGCCCACCACGGCCCGTCCCGGCCCACTACGCCCCGTCCCGGCCCACCACGGCCCGTCCCGGCCCACCACGGCCCGTCCCGGCCCACCACAGCCCACCACAGACCGTCGCAGCTCACCACAGAAAGTCCCAGCCCATCCCAGCCCACCACAACCCGTCCCAGCTTACCACAGCCCACCACAGCCCGTGTCAGCCCGTCCCAGCTCACCACAATCCACCACAGCCCGCTCCAGCCCGCCACAGCCCGTCCCAGCCCACCACAGCCCGTGCCATCCCACCACGGCCCGTCCCAGCTTGTCGCAGCCCACCACAGCGCGTCCCAGCCCACCACAGCCAACCACAGCCAGTCCCAGCCCGTCCCAGCCCACCACAGCCCGTCCTAGCCCATCCCAGCCCACCACGGCCCGTCCCAGCCCACCACGGCACATCACAGCCCGTCCCAGCCCTCCACAGCACACCACAGCCCACTACAGCCCATCCCAGCGCACCACAGCCCATCCCAGCCCACCACAGCCCACCACAACCCGTCCCAGCCTGTCCCAGCTCATCCCAGCCCACCATAGCCCACCACAGTTTGTCCCAGCCCACCACAGCCCGTCCCAGCCCACCACAGGCCACTACAGCACACCACAGGCCACTACAGCACATCACAGCCCTTCACAGCTCGTCCCAGCCCGTCACAGCTTTTCCCAGCCCACCACAGCCCACCACAGCATGTCCCAGGCCCCCACAGCCCACGACAGCCCGTCCCAGCCCACGACAGCCCGTCCCAGCCCACGACAGCTCGTCCCAGCCCACCACAGCCCGTCCCAGCCCACCACAGCCCGTCCCAGCCCACCACAGACCGTCCCAGCCCACCACGGCCCGTCCCAGACCACCACAGACCACCACAGCCGGTTACAGCTTATCACAGCCCATCCCAGCCCACCACAACCCGTCCCAGCCCACCACAGCCCGTCCCAGCCCACCACAACCCGTCCCAGACCACCACAACCCACCACAGCCCGTCCCAGCCCACCACAACCCGTCCCAGCCTACCACAGCCCGTCCCAGCCCACCGCAGCCAGTCACAGCTTGTCCCAGCCCACCACAGCCCACCACAGCCTGTCCCAGCCCATCCCAGCCCACGACAGCCCGTACCAGCCCACCACAGCCAGTCCCAGCTTGTCCCAGACCACCACAGCCCGTCCCAGCCCACCACAGCCCGTACCAGCCCACCACATCAAGTACCAGTCCGTCGCAGCGCACCACGGCCCGTCCCAGACCACCACGGCCCGTCCCAGCGCACCACGGCCTGTCTCCACTCACCACAGCACGTACCAGCCTGTCTCAGCCTACCACAGCCCGTCCCAGCCCACCACAGCCCGTCCCAGCCCAGCGCAGCCCGTCCCAGCCCAGCGCAGCCCGTGCCAGCCCACCACAGCCCGAGCAAGCACACCACAGCTCGTCCCAGCACACCACAGCCCGTCACAGCCCACCACAGCCCACCACAGCCCGTCCCAGCCCACCACAGCCCGTACCAGCCCACCACATCAAGTACCAGTCCGTCCTAGCCCACCACGGCTTGTCCCAGCCCACCACGGCCCGTCTCTGCTCACCACAGCCCGTCCCAGCATGTCCCAGCCCACCGCAGCCCGTCCCAGCCCACCGCAGCCCGTCACAGCCCAGCGCAGCCCGTCACAGCCCAGCGCAGCCCGTCCCAGCCCACCGCAACCCGTCCCAGCCCGTCCCAGCCCACCACAGCCCGTCCCGGCTCACCACAGCTCGTCCCGTCCCAACACGGCCGACCACAGCCCATTACGGCCCACCACAGCCTGTCCCAGCCCACCACGGCCCGTCCCAGCCCACCACGGCCTGTCCCAGCGAACCACAGCCCGTCCCAGCCCACCACAGCCCACCATAGCCAGTCCCAGCCCACCACAGCCCGTCCAAGCCCACCACAGCTCGTGCCTGTCCATCCCAGCCCACCACAGCCCACCACAGCCCGTCCCAGCCCACCACAACCCGTCCAAGCCCACCACAGGTCGTACCTATCCATCCCAGCCCACCACAGCCCACCACAGCCCGTCCCAGCCAACCAGAGCCAGTCCCAGCCCACCACAACACGTCCAAGCCCACCACAGGTCGTACCTGTCCATCCCAGCCCACCACAGCCCGTGTCAGCCCGTCCCAGACCGTCCCAGCTCACCACAACCCACCGCAGCCCGTCCCCCGCCCAGCAGAGCCCGTCCCCGCCCAGAAGAGCCCATCCCCGCCCAGCACAGCTCGTCCCAGCCTGTCCCAGGCCTTCCCAGCCCACCACAGCCCGTCCCGGCCCACCACAGCCCTGTCCGGCCCACCACGGCGCACCACAACCCACCACAACTTGTCCCAGCACACCACAGCCCGTCCTAGCCCACCACAGCCCGTCCCAGCCCACCACAGCCCGTCACAGCCCGTCCCAGCCCGTGCCAACCCGTCCCAGCCCGTCCCAGCCCACCACAGCCCGTGCCTACCCACCACAGCCCGTCCCAGCCCACCACAGCCCGTCCCAGCCCACCACAGCCCACCACAGCCCGTCTCCGCCCACCACAACCTGTCCTCGCCCACCACAGCCTGTCCCCGCCCAGCAAAATCTCTCCCCGCCCACCAAAGACAATCCCAGCCCACCACAGCTCACCACAAACCACCACAGACCACTACAGCCCGTCCCAGACCATCCCAGCCCATCCCAGCCCACGACAGCCCACCACAGCCCGTCCCAGCCCACCACAGCCCACCACAGCCCGTCCCAGCCCACCACAACCTGTCCTCGCCCACCACAGCCTGTCCCCGCCCAGCAAAATCTCTCCCCGCCCACCAAAGCCAATCCCAGCCCACCACAGCTCACCACAAACCACCACAGACCACTACAGCCCGTCCCAGACCATCCCAGCCCATCCCAGCCCACGACAGCCCGTCACAGCCCGTCCCAGCCCACAACAGCCAGTCCCAGCTTGTCCCAGACCACCACAGCCCGTCCCAGCCCACCACAGCCCGTACCAGCCCACCACATCAAGTACCAGTCCGTCCTAGCCCACCACGGCCCGTCCAAGCCCACCACAGCCCGTCTCCGCTCACCACAGCACGTACCAGCCTGTCTCAGCCTACCACAGCCCGTCCCAGCATGTCCCAGCCCACCGCAGCCCGTCCCAGCCCGTCACAGCTCGCCCCAGCCCGTCACAGCTCGTCCCAGGCCCCCACAGCCCACGACAGCCCGTCCCAGCCCATCCCAGCCCACGACAGCCCGTACCAGCCCACCACAGCCAGTCCCAGCTTGTCCCAGACCACCACAGCCCGTCCCAGCCCACCACAGCCCGTACCAGCCCACCACATCAAGTACCAGTCCGTCGCAGCGCACCACGGCCCGTCCCAGACCACCACGGCCCGTCCCAGCGCACCACGGCCTGTCTCCACTCACCACAGCACGTACCAGCCTGTCTCAGCCTACCACAGCCCGTCCCAGCCCACCACAGCCCGTCCCAGCCCAGCGCAGCCCGTCCCAGCCCAGCGCAGCCCGTGCCAGCCCACCACAGCCCGAGCAAGCACACCACAGCTCGTCCCAGCACACCACAGCCCGTCACAGCCCACCACAGCCCACCACAGCCCGTCCCAGCCCACCACAGCCCGTACCAGCCCACCACATCAAGTACCAGTCCGTCCTAGCCCACCACGGCTTGTCCCAGCCCACCACGGCCCGTCTCTGCTCACCACAGCCCGTCCCAGCATGTCCCAGCCCACCGCAGCCCGTCCCAGCCCACCGCAGCCCGTCACAGCCCAGCGCAGCCCGTCACAGCCCAGCGCAGCCCGTCCCAGCCCACCGCAACCCGTCCCAGCCCGTCCCAGCCCACCACAGCCCGTCCCGGCTCACCACAGCTCGTCCCGTCCCAACACGGCCGACCACAGCCCATTACGGCCCACCACAGCCTGTCCCAGCCCACCACGGCCCGTCCCAGCCCACCACGGCCTGTCCCAGCGAACCACAGCCCGTCCCAGCCCACCACAGCCCACCATAGCCAGTCCCAGCCCACCACAGCCCGTCCAAGCCCACCACAGCTCGTGCCTGTCCATCCCAGCCCACCACAGCCCACCACAGCCCGTCCCAGCCCACCACAACCCGTCCAAGCCCACCACAGGTCGTACCTATCCATCCCAGCCCACCACAGCCCACCACAGCCCGTCCCAGCCAACCAGAGCCAGTCCCAGCCCACCACAACACGTCCAAGCCCACCACAGGTCGTACCTGTCCATCCCAGCCCACCACAGCCCGTGTCAGCCCGTCCCAGACCGTCCCAGCTCACCACAACCCACCGCAGCCCGTCCCCGCCCAGCAGAGCCCGTCCCCGCCCAGAAGAGCCCATCCCCGCCCAGCACAGCTCGTCCCAGCCTGTCCCAGGCCTTCCCAGCCCACCACAGCCCGTCCCGGCCCACCACAGCCCTGTCCGGCCCACCACGGCGCACCACAACCCACCACAACTTGTCCCAGCACACCACAGCCCGTCCTAGCCCACCACAGCCCGTCCCAGCCCACCACAGCCCGTCACAGCCCGTCCCAGCCCGTGCCAACCCGTCCCAGCCCGTCCCAGCCCACCACAGCCCGTGCCTACCCACCACAGCCCGTCCCAGCCCACCACAGCCCGTCCCAGCCCACCACAGCCCACCACAGCCCGTCTCCGCCCACCACAACCTGTCCTCGCCCACCACAGCCTGTCCCCGCCCAGCAAAATCTCTCCCCGCCCACCAAAGCCAATCCCAGCCCACCACAGCTCACCACAAACCACCACAGACCACTACAGCCCGTCCCAGACCATCCCAGCCCATCCCAGCCCACGACAGCCCACCACAGCCCGTCCCAGCCCACCACAGCCCACCACAGCCCGTCCCAGCCCACCACAACCTGTCCTCGCCCACCACAGCCTGTCCCCGCCCAGCAAAATCTCTCCCCGCCCACCAAAGCCAATCCCAGCCCACCACAGCTCACCACAAACCACCACAGACCACTACAGCCCGTCCCAGACCATCCCAGCCCATCCCAGCCCACGACAGCCCGTCACAGCCCGTCCCAGCCCACAACAGCCAGTCCCAGCTTGTCCCAGACCACCACAGCCCGTCCCAGCCCACCACAGCCCGTACCAGCCCACCACATCAAGTACCAGTCCGTCCTAGCCCACCACGGCCCGTCCAAGCCCACCACAGCCCGTCTCCGCTCACCACAGCACGTACCAGCCTGTCTCAGCCTACCACAGCCCGTCCCAGCATGTCCCAGCCCACCGCAGCCCGTCCCAGCCCGTCACAGCTCGCCCCAGCCCGTCACAGCTCGTCCCAGGCCCCCACAGCCCACGACAGCCCGTCCCAGCCCACGACAGCCCGTCCCAGCCCACCACAGACCACTACAGAACACCACAGACCACTACAGAACACCACAGCCTACCGCAGCCCACCACAGCCCGTCCCAGCCCGTCACAGCTCGTCCCAGCCCGTCACAGCTCGTCCCAGCCCGTCCCAGCCCACCACGGCCCGTCCCAGCCCACAACAGACCACCACAGTTCGTCCCAGCCCGCCACAACCCGTCCCAAACCGCCACGGCCCGTCCCAGCCCACCATAGCCCGTCCCGGCCCACCACGGTCCGTCCCGGCCTACTACGCCCCGTCCCGGCCCACCACGGCCCGTCCCGGCCCACCACGGCCCGTCCCGGCCCACCACAGCCTTTCCCAGCCCACCACAGCCCGTTCCAGCCCACCACAGACCGTCGCAGCTCACCACAGAAAGTCCCAGCCCATCCCAGCCCACCACAACCCGTCCCAGCTTACCACAGCCCACCACAGCCCATGTCAGCCCGTCCCAGCTCACCACAACCCACCACAGCCCGCTCCAGCCTGCCACAGCCCGTACCAGCCCACCACAGCCCGTCCCAGCCCACCACAGCCCGTGCCATCCCACCACGGCCCGTCCCAGCTTGTCGCAGCCCACCGCAGCTCGTCCCAGCCCACCGCAGCCAATCACAGCCCGCCCCAGCTCGTCCCAGACCACCACAGCCTCTCACAGCACACCACAGCCCGTAACAGCCCACCACAGCAAGTACCAGCCCGTCTCAGCCCACCACGGCCCGTCTCAGCCCACCACGGCCCGTCTCAGCTCACCACAACCCGTCCCAGACGACCACAGCCCACCACAGCCCACCACAGCCCACCACAGCCCGTCCCAGCCCACCACAGCCCGTCCCAGCCTGTCCCGGCCCACCACGGCCAACCACGGTCCACCATGGCCCACCAGAGCACACCACGGCCCACCACGGCCCTTCTCAGTCCACCACAGCCCACCACAGCCTGTCCCAGCCCACCACGGCCCATCCCAGCCCACCACGGCCCGTCCCAGCCCACCACGGCCCGTCCCAGCCCACCACGGCCCGTCCCAGCCCACCACGGCCCATCACAGCCCACCACAGTTCACCACAGCCCGTCCTAGCCCAGCACGGCCCGTCCCAGCCCACCACGGACCACCACGGCCCATCTCAGCCCACCACAGCCTGTCAAAGCCCAGCACAGCCCTCCACAACCCTCCACAGCCCGTCCCAACCCTCCACAGCTCATCCCAGCCTACCACAGCCCGTCACAGCCCAACACAGCTTATCCCAGCCCACCGCAGCCCGTCCCAGCCCACCACAGCCCGTCCTAGCCCACCGAAACCCGTCCCAGCCCACCGCAACCCGTCCCAGCACACCACAGCCCACCACAGCCCACCACAAACTGTCCTCGCCCACCACAGCCTGTCCCCGCCCAGCAAAATCTCTCCCCGCCCACCACAGCCCATCCCAGCCCACCACAGCTCACCACAAACCACCACAGCCCACCACAGCCCGTCCCAGACCATCCCAGCCCATCCCAGCCCACGACAGCCTGTCACAGCCCGTCCCAGCCCACCGCAGCCCGTCCCAGCCCACAACAGCCAGTCCCAGCCCGTCCCAGCCCACCACAGCCCGTACCAGCCCACCACATCAAGTACCAGTCCGTCCTAGCCCACCACGGCTTGTCCCAGCCCACCACGGCCCGTCTCTGCTCACCACAGCATGTACCAGCTTGTCTCAGCCTACCACAGCCCGTCCCAGCATGTCCCAGCCCACCGCAGCCCGTCCCAGCCCACCGCAGCCCGTCACAGCCCAGCGCAGCCCGTCACAGCCCAGCGCAGCCCGTCCCAGCCCACCGCAACCCGTCCCAGCCCGTCCCAGCACACCACAGCCCGTCCCGGCTCACCACAGCTCGTCCCGTCCCAACACGGCCGACCACAGCCCATTACGGCCCACCACAGCCTGTCCCAGCCCACCACGGCCCGTCCCAGCCCACCACGGCCTGTCCCAGCGAACCACAGCCCGTCCCAGCCCACCACAGCCCACCATAGCCAGTCCCAGCCCACCACAGCCCGTCCAAGCCCACCACAGCTCGTGCCTGTCCATCCCAGCCCACCACAGCCCACCACAGCCCGTCCCAGCCCACCACAACCCGTCCAAGCCCACCACAGGTCGTACCTATCCATCCCAGCCCACCACAGCCCACCACAGCCCGTCCCAGCCAACCAGAGCCAGTCCCAGCCCACCACAACACGTCCAAGCCCACCACAGGTCGTACCTGTCCATCCCAGCCCACCACAGCCCGTGTCAGCCCGTCCCAGACCGTCCCAGCTCACCACAACCCACCACAGCCCGTCCCCGCCCAGCAGAGCCCGTCCCCGCCCAGAAGAGCCCGTCCCCGCCCAGCACAGCTCGTCCCAGCCTGTCCCAGGCCTTCCCAGCCCACCACAGCCCGTCCCGGCCCACCACAGCCCTGTCCGGCCCACCACGGCGCACCACAACCCACCACAACTTGTCCCAGCACACCACAGCCCGTCCTAGCCCACCACAGCCCGTCCCAGCCCACCACAGCCCGTCACAGCCCATCCCAGCCCGTGCCAACCCGTCCCAGCCCGTCCCAGCCCACCACAGCCCATGCCTACCCACCACAGCCCGTCCCAGCCCACCACAGCCCGTCCCAGCCCACCACAGCCCACCACAGCCCGTCCCAGCCCACCACAACCTGTCCTCGCCCACCACAGCCTGTCCCCGCCCAGCAAAATCTCTCCCCGCCCACCAAAGCCAATCCCAGCCCACCACAGCTCACCACAAACCACCACAGACCACTACAGCCCGTCCCAGACCATCCCAGCCCATCCCAGCCCACGACAGCCCGTCACAGCCCGTCCCAGCCCACAACAGCCAGTCCCAGCTTGTCCCAGACCACCACAGCCCGTCCCAGCCCACCACAGCCCGTACCAGCCCACCACATCAAGTACCAGTCCGTCCTAGCCCACCACGGCCCGTCCAAGCCCACCACAGCCCGTCTCCGCTCACCACAGCACGTACCAGCCTGTCTCAGCCTACCACAGCCCGTCCCAGCATGTCCCAGCCCACCGCAGCCCGTCCCAGCCCGTCACAGCTCGCCCCAGCCCGTCACAGCTCGTCCCAGGCCCCCACAGCCCACGACAGCCCGTCCCAGCCCACGACAGCCCGTCCCAGCCCACCACAGACCACTACAGAACACCACAGACCACTACAGAACACCACAGCCTACCGCAGCCCACCACAGCCCGTCCCAGCCCGTCACAGCTCGTCCCAGCCCGTCACAGCTCGTCCCAGCCCGTCCCAGCCCACCACGGCCCGTCCCAGCCCACAACAGACCACCACAGTTCGTCCCAGCCCGCCACAACCCGTCCCAAACCGCCACGGCCCGTCCCAGCCCACCATGGCCCGTCCCGGCCCACCACGGCCCGTCCCGGCCCACTACGCCCCGTCCCGGCCCACCACGGCCCGTCCCGGCCCACCACGGCCCGTCCCGGCCCACCACAGCCTTTCCCAGCCCACCACAGCCCGTTCCAGCCCACCACAGACCGTCGCAGCTCACCACAGAAAGTCCCAGCCCATCCCAGCCCACCACAACCCGTCCCAGCTTACCACAGCCCACCACAGCCCATGTCAGCCCGTCCCAGCTCACCACAACCCACCACAGCCCGCTCCAGCCTGCCACAGCCCGTACCAGCCCACCACAGCCCGTCCCAGCCCACCACAGCCCGTGCCATCCCACCACGGCCCGTCCCAGCTTGTCGCAGCCCACCGCAGCTCGTCCCAGCCCACCGCAGCCAATCACAGCCCGCCCCAGCTCGTCCCAGACCACCACAGCCTCTCACAGCACACCACAGCCCGTAACAGCCCACCACAGCAAGTACCAGCCCGTCTCAGCCCACCACGGCCCGTCTCAGCCCACCACGGCCCGTCTCAGCTCACCACAACCCGTCCCAGACGACCACAGCCCACCACAGCCCACCACAGCCCACCACAGCCCGTCCCAGCCCACCACAGCCCGTCCCAGCCTGTCCCGGCCCACCACGGCCAACCACGGTCCACCATGGCCCACCAGAGCACACCACGGCCCACCACGGCCCTTCTCAGTCCACCACAGCCCACCACAGCCTGTCCCAGCCCACCACGGCCCATCCCAGCCCACCACGGCCCGTCCCAGCCCACCACGGCCCGTCCCAGCCCACCACGGCCCGTCCCAGCCCACCACGGCCCATCACAGCCCACCACAGTTCACCACAGCCCGTCCTAGCCCAGCACGGCCCGTCCCAGCCCACCACGGACCACCACGGCCCATCTCAGCCCACCACAGCCTGTCAAAGCCCAGCACAGCCCTCCACAACCCTCCACAGCCCGTCCCAACCCTCCACAGCTCATCCCAGCCTACCACAGCCCGTCACAGCCCAACACAGCTTATCCCAGCCCACCGCAGCCCGTCCCAGCCCACCGCAGCCCGTCCTAGCCCACCGAAACCCGTCCCAGCCCACCGCAACCCGTCCCAGCACACCACAGCCCACCACAGCCCGTCCCAGCCCACCACAGCCCACCACAAACTGTCCTCGCCCACCACAGCCTGTCCCCGCCCAGCAAAATCTCTCCCCGCCCACCACAGCCCATCCCAGCCCACCACAGCTCACCACAAACCACCCCAGCCCACCACAGCCCGTCCCAGACCATCCCAGCCCATCCCAGCCCACGACAGCCTGTCACAGCCCGTCCCAGCCCACCGCAGCCCGTCCCAGCCCACAACAGCCAGTCCCAGCCCGTCCCAGCCCACCACAGCCCGTACCAGCCCACCACATCAAGTACCAGTCCATCCTAGCCCACCACGGCTTGTCCCAGCCCACCACGGCCCGTCTCTGCTCACCACAGCATGTACCAGCTTGTCTCAGCCTACCACAGCCCGTCCCAGCATGTCCCAGCCCACCGCAGCCCGTCCCAGCCCACCGCAGCCCGTCACAGCCCAGCGCAGCCCGTCACAGCCCAGCGCAGCCCGTCCCAGCCCACCGCAACCCGTCCCAGCCCGTCCCAGCCCACCACAGCCCGTCCCGGCTCACCACAGCTCGTCCCATCCCAACACGGCCGACCACAGCCCATTACGGCCCACCACAGCCTGTCCCAGCCCACCACGGCCCGTCCCAGCCCACCACGGCCTGTCCCAGCGAACCACAGCCCGTCCCAGCCCACCACAGCCCACCATAGCCAGTCCCAGCCCACCACAGCCCGTCCAAGCCCACCACAGCTCGTGCCTGTCCATCCCAGCCCACCACAGCCCACCACAGCCCGTCCCAGCCCACCACAACCCGTCCAAGCCCACCACAGGTCGTACCTATCCATCCCAGCCCACCACAGCCCACCACAGCCCGTCCCAGCCAACCAGAGCCAGTCCCAGCCCACCACAACACGTCCAAGCCCACCACAGGTCGTACCTGTCCATCCCAGCCCACCACAGCCCGTGTCAGCCCGTCCCAGACCGTCCCAGCTCACCACAACCCACCACAGCCCGTCCCCGCCCAGCAGAGCCCGTCCCCGCCCAGCACAGCTCGTCCCAGCCTGTCCCAGGCCTTCCCAGCCCACCACAGCCCGTCCCGGCCCACCACAGCCCTGTCCGGCCCACCACGGCGCACCACAACCCACCACAACTTGTCCCAGCACACCACAGCCCGTCCTAGCCCACCACAGCCCGTCCCAGCCCACCACAGCCTGTCACAGCCCGTCCCAGCCCGTGCCAACCCGTCCCAGCCCGTCCCAGCCCACCACAGCCCGTGCCTACCCACCACAGCCCGTCCTAGCCCACCACAGCCCGTCCCAGCACACCATAGCCCGTCCCAGCCCACCACAACCTGTCCTCGCCCACCACAGCCTGTCCCCGCCCAGCAAAATCTCTCCCCGCCCACCAAAGCCAATCCCAGCCCACCACAGCTCACCACAAACCACCACAGACCACTACAGCCCGTCCCAGACCATCCCAGCCCATCCCAGCCCACGACAGCCCGTCACAGCCCGTCCCAGCCCACAACAGCCAGTCCCAGCTTGTCCCAGACCACCACAGCCCGTCCCAGCCCACCACAGCCCGTACCAGCCCACCACATCAAGTACCAGTCCGTCCTAGCCCACCACGGCCCGTCCAAGCCCACCACAGCCCGTCTCCGCTCACCACAGCACGTACCAGCCTGTCTCAGCCTACCACAGCCCGTCCCAGCATGTCCCAGCCCACCGCAGCCCGTCCCAGCCCGTCACAGCTCGCCCCAGCCCGTCACAGCTCGTCCCAGGCCCCCACAGCCCACGACAGCCCGTCCCAGCCCACGACAGCCCGTCCCAGCCCACCACAGACCACTACAGAACACCACAGACCACTACAGAACACCACAGCCTACCGCAGCCCACCACAGCCCGTCCCAGCCCGTCACAGCTCGTCCCAGCCCGTCACAGCTCGTCCCAGCCCGTCCCAGCCCACCACGGCCCGTCCCAGCCCACAACAGACCACCACAGTTCGTCCCAGCCCGCCACAACCCGTCCCAAACCGCCACGGCCCGTCCCAGCCCACCATGGCCCGTCCCGGCCCACCACGGCCCGTCCCGGCCCACTACGCCCCGTCCCGGCCCACCACGGCCCGTCCCGGCCCACCACGGCCCGTCCCGGCCCACCACGGCCCGTCCTGGCCCACCACAGCCTTTCCCAGCCCACCACAGCCCGTTCCAGCCCACCACAGACCGTCGCAGCTCACCACAGAAAGTCCCAGCCCATCCCAGCCCACCACAACCCGTCCCAGCTTACCACAGCCCACCACAGCCCATGTCAGCCCGTCCCAGCTCACCACAACCCACCACAGCCCGCTCCAGCCTGCCACAGCCCGTACCAGCCCACCACAGCCCGTCCCAGCCCACCACAGCCCGTGCCATCCCACCACGGCCCGTCCCAGCTTGTCGCAGCCCACCGCAGCTCGTCCCAGCCCACCGCAGCCAATCACAGCCCGCCCCAGCTCGTCCCAGACCACCACAGCCTCTCACAGCACACCACAGCCCGTAACAGCCCACCACAGCAAGTACCAGCCCGTCTCAGCCCACCACGGCCCGTCTCAGCCCACCACGGCCCGTCTCAGCTCACCACAACCCGTCCCAGACGACCACAGCCCACCACAGCCCACCACAGCCCACCACAGCCCGTCCCAGCCCACCACAGCCCGTCCCAGCCTGTCCCGGCCCACCACGGCCAACCACGGTCCACCATGGCCCACCAGAGCACACCACGGCCCACCACGGCCCTTCTCAGTCCACCACAGCCCACCACAGCCTGTCCCAGCCCACCACGGCCCATCCCAGCCCACCACGGCCCGTCCCAGCCCACCACGGCCCGTCCCAGCCCACCACGGCCCGTACCAGCCCACCACGGCCCATCACAGCCCACCACAGTTCACCACAGCCCGTCCTAGCCCAGCACGGCCCGTCCCAGCCCACCACGGACCACCACGGCCCATCTCAGCCCACCACAGCCTGTCAAAGCCCAGCACAGCCCTCCACAACCCTCCACAGCCCGTCCCAACCCTCCACAGCTCATCCCAGCCTACCACAGCCCGTCACAGCCCAACACAGCTTATCCCAGCCCACCGCAGCCCGTCCCAGCCCACCGCAGCCCGTCCTAGCCCACCGAAACCCGTCCCAGCCCACCGCAACCCGTCCCAGCACACCACAGCCCACCACAGCCCGTCCCAGCCCACCACAGCCCACCACAAACTGTCCTCGCCCACCACAGCCTGTCCCCGCCCAGCAAAATCTCTCCCCGCCCACCACAGCCCATCCCAGCCCACCACAGCTCACCACAAACCACCACAGCCCACCACAGCCCGTCCCAGACCATCCCAGCCCATCCCAGCCCACGACAGCCTGTCACAGCCCGTCCCAGCCCACCGCAGCCCGTCCCAGCCCACAACAGCCAGTCCCAGCCCGTCCCAGCCCACCACAGCCCGTACCAGCCCACCACATCAAGTACCAGTCCGTCCTAGCCCACCACGGCTTGTCCCAGCCCACCACGGCCCGTCTCTGCTCACCACAGCATGTACCAGCTTGTCTCAGCCTACCACAGCCCGTCCCAGCATGTCCCAGCCCACCGCAGCCCGTCCCAGCCCACCGCAGCCCGTCACAGCCCAGCGCAGCCCGTCACAGCCCAGCGCAGCCCGTCCCAGCCCACCGCAACCCGTCCCAGCCCGTCCCAGCCCACCACAGCCCGTCCCGGCTCACCACAGCTCGTCCCATCCCAACACGGCCGACCACAGCCCATTACGGCCCACCACAGCCTGTCCCAGCCCACCACGGCCCGTCCCAGCCCACCACGGCCTGTCCCAGCGAACCACAGCCCGTCCCAGCCCACCACAGCCCACCATAGCCAGTCCCAGCCCACCACAGCCCGTCCAAGCCCACCACAGCTCGTGCCTGTCCATCCCAGCCCACCACAGCCCACCACAGCCCGTCCCAGCCCACCACAACCCGTCCAAGCCCACCACAGGTCGTACCTATCCATCCCAGCCCACCACAGCCCACCACAGCCCGTCCCAGCCAACCAGAGCCAGTCCCAGCCCACCACAACACGTCCAAGCCCACCACAGGTCGTACCTGTCCATCCCAGCCCACCACAGCCCGTGTCAGCCCGTCCCAGACCGTCCCAGCTCACCACAACCCACCGCAGCCCGTCCCCGCCCAGCAGAGCCCGTCCCCGCCCAGAAGAGCCCGTCCCCGCCCAGCACAGCTCGTCCCAGCCTGTCCCAGGCCTTCCCAGCCCACCACAGCCCGTCCCGGCCCACCACAGCCCTGTCCGGCCCACCACGGCGCACCACAACCCACCACAACTTGTCCCAGCACACCACAGCCCGTCCTAGCCCACCACAGCCCGTCCCAGCCCACCACAGCCCGTCACAGCCCGTCCCAGCCCGTGCCAACCCGTCCCAGCCCGTCCCAGCCCACCACAGCCCGTGCCTACCCACCACAGCCCGTCCCAGCCCACCACAGCCCGTCCCAGCCCACCACAGCCCACCACAGCCCGTCTCCGCCCACCACAACCTGTCCTCGCCCACCACAGCCTGTCCCCGCCCAGCAAAATCTCTCCCCGCCCACCAAAGCCAATCCCAGCCCACCACAGCTCACCACAAACCACCACAGACCACTACAGCCCGTCCCAGACCATCCCAGCCCATCCCAGCCCACGACAGCCCGTCACAGCCCGTCCCAGCCCACAACAGCCCGTACCAGCCCACCACATCAAGTACCAGTCCGTCCTAGCCCACCACGGCCCGTCCAAGCCCACCACAGCCCGTCTCCGCTCACCACAGCACGTACCAGCCTGTCTCAGCCTACCACAGCCCGTCCCAGCATGTCCCAGCCCACCGCAGCCCGTCCCAGCCCGTCACAGCTCGCCCCAGCCCGTCACAGCTCGTCCCAGGCCCCCACAGCCCACGACAGCCCGTCCCAGCCCACGACAGCCCGTCCCAGCCCACCACAGACCACTACAGAACACCACAGACCACTACAGAACACCACAGCCTACCGCAGCCCACCACAGCCCGTCCCAGCCCGTCACAGCTCGTCCCAGCCCGTCACAGCTTGTCCCAGCCCGTCCCAGCCCACCACGGCCCGTCCCAGCCCACAACAGACCACCACAGTTCGTCCCAGCCCGCCACAACCCGTCCCAAACCGCCACGGCCCGTCCCAGCCCACCATGGCCCGTCCCGGCCCACCACGGCCCGTCCCGGCCCACTACGCCCCGTCCCGGCCCACCACGGCCCGTCCCGGCCCACTACGCCCCGTCCCGGCCCACCACGGCCCGTCCCGGCCCACCACGGCCCGTCCCGGCCCACCACAGCCTTTCCCAGCCCACCACAGCCCGTTCCAGCCCACCACAGACCGTCGCAGCTCACCACAGAAAGTCCCAGCCCATCCCAGCCCACCACAACCCGTCCCAGCTTACCACAGCCCACCACAGCCCATGTCAGCCCGTCCCAGCTCACCACAACCCACCACAGCCCGCTCCAGCCTGCCACAGCCCGTACCAGCCCACCACAGCCCGTCCCAGCCCACCACAGCCTGTGCCATCCCACCACGGCCCGTCCCAGCTTGTCGCAGCCCACCGCAGCTCGTCCCAGCCCACCGCAGCCAATCACAGCCCGCCCCAGCTCGTCCCAGCCCACCACAGCCTCTCACAGCACACCACAGCCCGTAACAGCCCACCACAGCAAGTACCAGCCCGTCTCAGCCCACCACGGCCCGTCTCAGCCCACCACGGCCCGTCTCAGCTCACCACAACCCGTCCCAGACGACCACAGCCCACCACAGCCCACCACAGCCCACCACAGCCCGTCCCAGCCCACCACAGCCCGTCCCAGCCTGTCCCGGCCCACCACGGCCAACCACGGTCCACCATGGCCCACCAGAGCACACCACGGCCCACCACGGCCCTTCTCAGTCCACCACAGCCCACCACAGCCTGTCCCAGCCCACCACGGCCCATCCCAGCCCACCACGGCCCGTCCCAGCCCACCACGGCCCGTCCCAGCCCACCACGGCCCGTCCCAGCCCACCACGGCCCATCACAGCCCACCACAGTTCACCACAGCCCGTCCTAGCCCAGCACGGCCCGTCCCAGCCCACCACGGACCACCACGGCCCATCTCAGCCCACCACAGCCTGTCAAAGCCCAGCACAGCCCTCCACAACCCTCCACAGCCCGTCCCAACCCTCCACAGCTCATCCCAGCCTACCACAGCCCGTCACAGCCCAACACAGCTTATCCCAGCCCACCGCAGCCCGTCCCAGCCCACCGCAGCCCATCCTAGCCCACCGAAACCCGTCCCAGCCCACCGCAACCCGTCCCAGCCCACCACAGCCCACCACAGCCCATCACAGCCCACCACAGCCCATCCCAGCTTACCACAGCCCACCACAGCCCGTCCCAGCCCACCACAGCCCGTCCCAGCCCACCACAGCCCGTCCCAGCCCACCACTGCCCGTCCCAGCCCACCACTGCCCGTCCCAGCCCACCACTGCCCGTCCCAGCCCGTCCCAGCCCGTCCCAACGCACCAAAGCTTTTCCCAGCCCACCACAGCCCACCACAGCCCACCGCAGCCCATCCCAGCCCACCACGGCCCGTCCCAGCCCGTGCCAACCCGTCACAACACACCACAGCCCACCACAGCCCGTCCCTACCCACCACAGCGTGTCCCAACCCACCACAGCCCACCACAGCCCTTCAGAACCCACCAAAGCCCACCACAGCCCGTCCCAGCCCACCACAGACCACCACAGCCCACCACAGCCCATGAAGCCCACCACAGCCCGCCTCAGCCCACCACAGCCCGTCCCAGCCCACCACAGCCCACCACAGCCCTTCAGAACCCACCACAGCCCACCACAGCCCGTCCCAGCCCACCACAGCACGTCCCAGGCCACCACAGACCACCACAGCCCACCACAGCCCGTGAAGCCCACCACAGCCCGCCTCAGCCCACTACAGCCCGTCCCAGCCCACCACAGCCCGCCCCAGCCCACCACAGCTTGTCCCAGACCACCACAGCTCTTCCCAGCCCACCATAACCAACCACAGCCTATCCCAGCCGATCCCAGCCCACCACAGCCCGTCCCATCACACCACAGCCCACCACAGCCCGTCCCAGCCAACCACGGCCCGTCCCAGCCCACCACAGCCCGTCCCAGCCCACCACGGCCCACCACAGCCCACCACGGCCCATCCGGGCCCAACACAGCCCACCAAGGTGCAGCACAGCCCATCCCAGCCCACCACAGCCCGTCCCAGCCCACCACAACCGACCACAGCCCACCACAGCCCACCACGGCCGACCACAGCCCACCACGGTCGACCACAGCCCACCACGGCCCATCCAAGCCCACCACGGCCCATCCAAGCCCACCACGGTCCACCACGGCACGTCCCAGCCCACCACAGAGCACCACAGCCCGTCCCAGCCCGTCCCAGCCCACCACAGTATGTCCCAGACCACCAGAGCCCGTCCCAGCCCACCACAGCCCGTCCCAGCCCACCACAGCCCACCACGCCCCGTGCCAACCCACCAGAGCCCGTCCCAGCTCACCACAGCCCACCACAGCCCGTCCCAGACGACAAGAGGTCGTCCCAGCCCACCACTAACCCACCAAAGCCCGTCCCCGCCCACCACAGCCCGTCCCAGCCAACCACAGCGCACCACAGCCTGCCCCAACCCACCTGAGCCAGTCCCAGCTTACCACAGCCCACCACAGCCCGTCACAGCCCGTCCCAGCCCACCAGAGGTCGTCCCAGCTCACCACAACCCACCACAGCCCTTCCCAGCCCGTCCCAGCCCACCACGGCCGCCGCAGACCATCAGAGCCCGTCCCAGCCCACCACAATCCCGTCCCAGCCCACTATAGCCCGTCCCAGTCCACCACAACCCGTTCTAGCTCACCACAACCCACCACAGCGCACCATAGCCCACCACAGCCCACCACAGCGCACCAGAGTCTGTCCCGGCCCACCAGAGCCCGTCCCAGCCCACCGCAGCCCGCCACGGCCCGTCCCAGCCCACCACAGCCCATTCCAGACCACCAGAGCCCTTCCCAGTTCACCACAGCCCACCACAGCCCGTCCAATTTCACCACAGCCCGTCTCAGCTCACCACAACCCACCACAGCCCGTCCCAGCCCACCGCAGCCTATCCCAACCCGTCCCAGCCCACCACGGCCCGTCCAAACCCACCACGGCCCGTCCCAGCCCGTCCCAGCCCACGACAGCCCGTCCCAGCCCACGACAGTCCGTCCCAGCCCACCAGAGCCCACCACAGCTCGTCCCAGCCCACCACAGCCCACAAGAGCTTGTAACAGACCACCACAGCCCGTCCCAGCCCACGACAGCCCACTACGGCCCACCACAGCCCGTCCCAGCCCACCACAGCCCGTCCCAGCCCACCACAGCCCGTCCCAGCTCGTCCCAGACCACCACAGCCTCTCACAGCACACCACAGCCCGTAACAGCCCACCACAGCCCGTAACAGCCCACCACAGCAAGTACCAGCCCGTCCCAGCCCACCACGGCCCGTCTCAGCCCACCACGGCCCGTCTCAGCTCACCACAACCCGTCCCAGCCCACCACAGCCCGTCCCAGCCCACCACAGCCCACCACAGCCCGTCCCAGCCCACCACCGCCCCTCCCAGCCCACCAGAGCCCGTCCCAGCCTGTTTCAGCCCAGCACGGCTAACCACGGCCTGTCCCGGCCCACCACGGCCAACCACGGCCCACCATGGCCCACCAGAGCACACCACGGCCCACCAGAGCCCGTCCCAGCCCGTCCCAGCCCACCACGGCCCACCCCAGCCCACCACGGCCCACCCCAGCCCACCACGGCCCGTCCCAGCCCACCACGGCCCACCCCAGCCCACCACGGCCCGTCACAGCCCACCACAGTTCACCACAGCCCGTCCTAGCCCAGCACGGCCCGTCCCAGCTTACCACGGACCACCACGGCCCATCTCAGCCCACTACAGCCTGTCCAAGCCCAGCACAGCCCTCCACAACCCTCCACAGCCTGTCCCAACACTCCACAGCTCATCCCAGCCTACCACGGCCCGTCGCAGCCCAACACAGCTTATCCCAGCCCACCGAAACCCGTCCCAGCCCACCGCAACCCGTCCCAGCCCACCACAGCCCACCACAGGTCACCACAGCCCACCACCGGTCACCACAGCCCACCACAGGTCACCACAGTCTGTTTCAGCCCACCACGGCAAACCACGGCCCGTCCCAGCCCACCACGGCCCGCCATGGCCCACCACAGCTCGTCCCAGATAAACACGGCGCACCACAGCCCACCACGGCCCGGCCCGGCCCACCACAACCCGTCACAGCCCGTCCCAGCTCTCCACAACCCACCGCAGCCCGTCCCAGCCCACCACAGCCTGTCCCAGCCCACCACGGCCCACAAAAGCCCACCACAGCCCACCACGGGCCACCACAGCCCGTCCCAGCCCACCACAAGCCGTCCTAGCCCACCACAGACCTCCAGAGCTTGTCCCAGCCCACCACAGCCTATCCCAGACCACCACGGCCCACCGCAGCCTATCCCAACCCGTCCCAGCCCACCACGGCCCGTCCCAGCCCACCACGGCCCGTCCCAGCCCGTCCCAGCCCACAACAGCCCGTCCCAGCCCACCAGAGCCCACCAGAGACCACCACAGCTCGTCCCAGCCCACCACAGCCCACAAGAGCTTGTCACAGACCACCACAGCCGTCCTAACCCACCACAGCCCACTACGGCCCACCACAGCCCGTCCCAGCCCACCACAGCCCGTCCCAGCCCACCACAGCCCGTACCAGCCCACCACAGCCCGTCCCAGCTCGTCCCAGACCACCACAGCCTCTCACAGCACACCACAGCCCGTAACAGCCCACCACAGCAAGTACCAGCCCGTCCCAGCCCACCACGGCCCGTCTCAGCCCACCACGGCCCGTCTCAGCTCACCACAACCCGTCCCAGACGACCACAGCCCGTCCCAGCCCACCACAGCCCACCACAGCCCGTCCCAGCCCACCACGGCCCGTCCCAGCCCACCACATCCCGTCCCAGCCCACCAGAGCCCGTCCCAGCCTGTTTCAGCCCAGCACGGCTAACCACGGCCTGTCCCGGCCCACCACGGCCAACCACGGTCAACCATGGCCCACCAGAGCACACCACGGCCCACCACGGCCCTTCCCAGTCCACCACAGCCCACCACAGACTGTCCCAGCCCACCACGGCCCGTCCCAGCCCACCACGGCCCGTCCCAGCCCACCACGGCCCGTCCCAGGCCACCACGGCCCGTCCCAGCCCACCACGGCCCATCACAGCCCACCACAGTTCACCACAGCCCGTCCTAGCCCAGCACGGCCCATCCCAGCCCACCACGGCCCACCACGGCCCATCTCAGCCCACCACAGCCTGTCCAAGGCCAGCACAGCCCTCCACAACCCTCCACAGCCCGTCCCAACCCTCCACAGCTCATCCCAGCCTACCACAGCCCGTCACAGCCCAACACAGCTTATCCCAGCCCACCGCAGCCCGTCCCAGCCCACCGCAGCCCGTCCTAGCCCACCGAAACCCGTCCCAGCCCACCGCAACCCGTCCCAGCCCACCACAGCCCACCACAGGTCACCACAGCCTGTTTCAGCCCACCACGGCAAACCACGGCCCGCCCCAGCCCACCACGGCCCGCCATGGCCCACCACAGCTCGTCCCAGATAAACACGGCGCACCACAGCCCACCACGGCCCGTCCCGGCCCACCACAGCCCGTCCCAGAACACCACAGCCCACCACAGCCCATCACAGCCCACCACAGCCCGTCCCAGCTTACCACAGCCCACCACAGACCGTCCCAGCCCACCACAGCCCGTCCCAGCCCGTCCCAGCCCACCACTGCCCGTCCCAGCCCACCACTGCCCGTCCCAGCCCACCACAGCCCGTCCCAGCCCGTCCCAGCCCGTCCCAGCCCACCACAGCCCACCACAGCCCACCGCAGCCCATCCCAGCCCACCACGGCCCGTCCCAGCCCGTGACAACCCGTCACAACACACCACAGCCCACCACAGCCCGTCCCTACCCACCACAGCCCACAAGAGCTTGTCACAGACCACCATAGCCCGTCCCAGCCCACCACAGCCTACTACGGCCCACCACAGCCCGTCCCAGCCCACCACAGCCCGTCCCAGCCCACCACAGCCCGTCCCAGCTCGTCCCAGACCACCACAGCCTCTCACAGCACACCACAGCCCGTAACAGCCCACCACAGCAAGTACCAGCCCGTCCCAGCCCACCACGGCCCGTCTCAGCCCACCACGGCCCGTCTCAGCCCACCACGGCCCGTCTCAGCTCACCACAACCCGTCCCAGACGACCACAGCCCGTCCCAGCCCACCACAGCCCACCACAGCCCGTCCCAGCCCACCACGGCCCGTCCCAGCCCACCACATCCCGTCCCAGCCCACCAGAGCCCGTCCCAGCCTGTTTCAGCCCAGCACGGCCAACCACGGCCTGTCCCGGCCCACCACGGCCAACCACGGTCAACCATGGCCCACCAGAGCACACCACGGCCCACCACGGCCCTTCCCAGTCCACCACAGCCCACCACGGCCTGTCCCAGCCCACCACGGCCCGTCCCAGCCAACCACGGCCCACCCCAGCCCACCACGGCCCGTCCCAGCCCACCACGGCCCGTCCCAGCCCACCACGGCCCATCACAGCCCACCACAGTTCACCACAGCCCGTCCCAGCCCACCACAGCCCACTACGGCCCACCACAGCCCGTCCCAACCCACCACAGCCCGTCCCAGCCCACCACAGCCCATCCCAGCCCACCACAGCCCGTCCCAGCTCGTCCCAGACCACCACAGCCTCTCACAGCACACCACAGCCCGTAACAGCCCACCACAGCAAGTACCAGCCCGTCTCAGCCCACCACGGCCCGTCTCAGCCCACCACGGCCCGTCTCAGCACACCACAATCCGTCCCAGACGACCACAGCCCGTCCCAGCCCACCACAGCCCACCACAGCCCGTCCCAGCCCACCAGAGCCTGTCCCAGCCCACCAGAGCCCGTCCCAGCCTGTTTCAGCCCACCACGGCTAACCACGGCCTGTCCCGGCCAACCACGGTCCACCATGGCCCACCAGAGCACACCACGGCCCACCACAGCTCGTCCCAGATAAACACGGCGCACCACAGCCCACCACGGCCCGTCCCGGCCCACCACAACCCGTCACAGCCCGTCCCAGCTCTCCACAACCCACCGCAGCCCGTCCCAGCCCACCACAGCCTGTCCCAGCCCACCACGGCCCACAAAAGCCCACCACAGCCCACCACGGGCCACCACAGCCCGTCCCAGCCCACCACAAGCCGTCCTAGCCCACCACAGACCTCCAGAGCTTGTCCCAGCCCACCACAGCCTATCCCAGACCACCACGGCCCACCGCAGCCTATCCCAACCCGTCCCAGCCCACCACGGCCCGTCCCAGCCCACCACGGCCCGTCCCAGCCCGTCCCAGCCCACAACAGCCCGTCCCAGCCCACCAGAGCCCACCAGAGACCACCACAGCTCGTCCCAGCCCACCACAGCCCACAAGAGCTTGTCACAGACCACCACAGCCGTCCTAACCCACCACAGCCCACTACGGCCCACCACAGCCCGTCCCAGCCCACCACAGCCCGTCCCAGCCCACCACAGCCCGTCCCAGCCCACCACAGCCCGTCCCAGCTCGTCCCAGACCACCACAGCCTCTCACAGCACACCACAGCCCGTAACAGCCCACCACAGCAAGTACCAGCCCGTCCCAGCCCACCACGGCCCGTCTCAGCCCACCACGGCCCGTCTCAGCTCACCACAACCCGTCCCAGACGACCACAGCCCGTCCCAGCCCACCACAGCCCACCACAGCCCGTCCCAGCCCACCACGGCCCGTCCCAGCCCACCACATCCCGTCCCAGCCCACCAGAGCCCGTCCCAGCCTGTTTCAGCCCAGCACGGCTAACCACGGCCTGTCCCGGCCCACCACGGCCAACCACGGTCAACCATGGCCCACCAGAGCACACCACGGCCCACCACGGCCCTTCCCAGTCCACCACAGCCCACCACAGACTGTCCCAGCCCACCACGGCCCGTCCCAGCCCACCACGGCCCGTCCCAGCCCACCACGGCCCGTCGCAGCCCACCACGGCCCGTCCCAGCCCACCACGGCCCATCACAGCCCACCACAGTTCACCACAGCCCGTCCTAGCCCAGCACGGCCCATCCCAGCCCACCACGGCCCACCACGGCCCATCTCAGCCCACCACAGCCTGTCCAAGGCCAGCACAGCCCTCCACAACCCTCCACAGCCCGTCCCAACCCTCCACAGCTCATCCCAGCCTACCACAGCCCGTCACAGCCCAACACAGCTTATCCCAGCCCACCGCAGCCCGTCCCAGCCCACCGCAGCCCGTCCTAGCCCACCGAAACCCGTCCCAGCCCACCGCAACCCGTCCCAGCCCACCACAGCCCACCACAGGTCACCACAGCCTGTTTCAGCCCACCACGGCAAACCACGGCCCGCCCCAGCCCACCACGGCCCGCCATGGCCCACCACAGCTCGTCCCAGATAAACACGGCGCACCACAGCCCACCACGGCCCGTCCCGGCCCACCACAGCCCGTCCCAGAACACCACAGCCCACCACAGCCCATCACAGCCCACCACAGCCCGTCCCAGCTTACCACAGCCCACCACAGCCCGTCCCAGCCCAGCACAGCCCGTCCCAGCCCGTCCCAGCCCACCACTGCCCATCCCAGCCCACCACTGCCCGTCCCAGCCCACCACAGCCCGTCCCAGCCCGTCCCAGCCCGTCCCAGCCCACCACAGCTCACCACAGCCCACCGCAGCCCATCCCAGCCCACCACGGCCCGTCCCAGCCCGTGACAACCCGTCACAACACACCACAGCCCACCACAGCCCGTCCCTACCCACCACAGCCCACAAGAGCTTGTCACAGACCACCATAGCCCGTCCCAGCCCACCACAGCCTACTACGGCCCACCACAGCCCGTCCCAGCCCACCACAGCCCGTCCCAGCCCACCACAGCCCGTCCCAGCTCGTCCCAGACCACCACAGCCTCTCACAGCACACCACAGCCCGTAACAGCCCACCACAGCAAGTACCAGCCCGTCCCAGCCCACCACGGCCCGTCTCAGCCCACCACGGCCCGTCTCAGCCCACCACGGCCCGTCTCAGCTCACCACAACCCGTCCCAGACGACCACAGCCCGTCCCAGCCCACCACAGCCCACCACAGCCCGTCCCAGCCCACCACGGCCCGTCCCAGCCCACCACATCCCGTCCCAGACCACCAGAGCCCGTCCCAGCCTGTTTCAGCCCAGCACGGCCAACCACGGCCTGTCCCGGCCCACCACGGCCAACCACGGTCCACCATGGCCCACCAGAGCACACCACGGCCCACCACGGCCCTTCCCAGTCCACCACAGCCCACCACGGCCTGTCCCAGCCCACCACGGCCCGTCCCAGCCAACCACGGCCCACCCCAGCCCACCACGGCCCGTCCCAGCCCACCACGGCCCGTCCCAGCCCACCACGGCCCATCACAGCCCACCACAGTTCACCACAGCCCGTCCCAGCCCACCACAGCCCACTACGGCCCACCACAGCCCGTCCCAACCCACCACAGCCCGTCCCAGCCCACCACAGCCCATCCCAGCCCACCACAGCCCGTCCCAGCTCGTCCCAGACCACCACAGCCCGTCCCAGCCCACCACAGCCCGTAACAGCCCACCACAGCAAGTACCAGCCCGTCTCAGCCCACCACGGCCCGTCTCAGCCCACCACGGCCCGTCTCAGCACACCACAATCCGTCCCAGACGACCACAGCCCGTCCCAGCCCACCACAGCCCACCACAGCCCGTCCCAGCCCACCAGAGCCTGTCCCAGCCCACCAGAGCCCGTCCCAGCCTGTTTCAGCCCACCACGGCTAACCACGGCCTGTCCCGGCCAACCACGGTCCACCATGGCCCACCAGAGCACACCACGGCCCACCACGGCCCTTCCCAGTCCACCACAGCCCACCACATACTGTCCCAGCCCACCACGGCCCGTCCCAGCCCACCACGGCCCGTCCCAGCCCACCACGGCCCGTCCCAGCCCACCACGGCCCGTCCCAGCCCACCACGGCCCATCACAGCCCACCACAGTTCACCACAGCCCGTCCTAGCCCAGCACGGCCCGTCCCAGCCCACCACAGCCCATCACAGCCCACCACAGCCCGTCCCAGCTTACCACAGCCCACCACAGACCGTCCCAGCCCACCACAGCCCGTCCCAGCCCGTCCCAGCCCACCACTGCCCGTCCCAGCCCACCACTGCCCGTCCCAGCCCACCACAGCCCGTCCCAGCCCGTCCCAGCCCGTCCCAGCCCACCACAGCCCACCACAGCCCACCGCAGCCCATCCCAGCCCACCACAGCACGTCCCAGGCCACCACAGACCACCACAGCCCACCACAGCCCGTGAAGCCCACCACAGCCCACCACAGCCCACCACAGCACGTCCCAGCCCACCACTGCCCGTCCCAGCCCACCACTGCCCGTCCCAGCCCACCACAGCCCGTCCCAGCCCGTCCCAGCCCGTCCCAGCCCGTCCCAGCCCACCACAGCCCACCACAGCCCACCGCAGCCCATCCCAGCCCACCACGGCCCGTCCCAGCCCGTGACAAACCGTCACAAAACACCACAGCCCACCACAGCCCGTCCCTACCCACCACAGCGTGTCCCAACCCACCACAGCCCACCACAGCCCTTCAGAACCCACCACAGCCCACCACAGCCCGTCCCTACCCACCACAGCACGTCCCAGGCCACCACAGACCACCACAGCCCACCACAGCACGTCCCAGGCCACCACAGACCACCACAGCCCACCACAGCCCGTGAAGCCCACCACAGCCCGCCTCAGCCCACTACAGCCCGTCCCAGCCCACCACAGCCCGTCCCAGCCCACCACAGCCCACCACAGCTTGTCCCAGACCTCCACAGCTCTTCCCAGCCCACCATAACCAACCACAGCCTATCCCAGCCGATCCCAGCCCACCACAGCCCGTCCCATCACACCACAGCCCACCACAGCCCGTCCCAGCCAACCACGGCCCGTCCCAGCCCACCACAGCCCGTCCCAGCCCACCATGGCCCACCACAGCCCACCACGGCCCATCCGGGCCCAACACAGCCCACCAAGGCGCACCACAGCCCATCCCAGCCCATTACAGCCTGTCCCAGACCACCACATCCCAGCTCAGCCCACCACAGCCCGTCCCAGCCCACCACAACCGACCACAGCCCACCACAGCCCACCACGGCCGACCACAGCCCACCACGGCAGACCACAGCCCACCACGGCCCATCCAAGCCCACCACGGCCCATCCAAGCCCACCACGGTCCACCACGGCACGTCCCAGCCCACCACAGAGCACCACAGCCCGTCCCAGCCCGTCCCAGCCCACCACAGTATGTCCCAGACCACCAGAGCCCGTCCCAGCCCACCACAGCCCGTCCCAGCCCACCACAGCCCACCACAGCTTGTCCCAGACCTCCACAGCTCTTCCCAGCCCACCATAACCAACCACAGCCTATCCCAGCCGATCCCAGCCCACCACAGCCCGTCCCATCACACCACAGCCCACCACAGCCCGTCCCAGCCAACCACGGCCCGTCCCAGCCCACCACAGCCCGTCCCAGCCCACCATGGCCCACCACAGCCCACCACGGCCCATCCGGGCCCAACACAGCCCACCAAGGCGCACCACAGCCCATCCCAGCCCATTACAGCCTGTCCCAGACCACCACATCCCAGCTCAGCCCACCACAGCCCGTCCCAGCCCACCACAACCGACCACAGCCCACCACAGCCCACCACGGCCGACCACAGCCCACCACGGCCCATCCAAGCCCACCACGGCCCATCTCAGCCCACCACAGCTTGTCCAAGCTCAGCACAGCCCTCCACAACCCTCCACAGCCCGTCCCAACCCTCCACAGCTCATCCCAGCCTACCACAGCCCGTCGCAGCCCAACACAGCTTATCCCAGCCCACCGAAACCCGTCCCAGCCCACCGCAGCCCGTCCTAGCCCACCGAAACCCGTCCCAGCCCACCGCAACCCATCCCAGCCCACCACAGCCCACCACCGGTCACCACAGCCCACCACAGGTCACCACAGCCCACCACAGGTCACCACAGCCTGTTTCAGCCCACCACGGCAAACCACGGCCCGTCCCAGCCCACCACGGCCCGCCATGGCCCACCACAGCTCGTCCCAGATAAACACGGCACACCACCACAGCCCACCACGGCCCGTCCCGGCCCACCACAGCCCGTCCCAGCACACCACAGCCCACCACAGCCCATCACAGCCCACCACAGCCCGTCCCAGCTTACCACAGCCCACCACAGACCGTCCCAGCCCACCACAGCCCGTCCCAGCCCACCACTGCCCATCCCAGCCCACCACAGCCCGTCCCAGCCCGTCCCAGCCCGTCCCAGCCCACCACAGCCCACCACAGCCCACCGCAGCCCATCCCAGCCCACCACGGCCCGTCCCAGCCCGTCCCAGCCCGTCACAACACACCACAGCCCACCACAGCCCGTCCCTACCCACCACAGCGTGTCCCAACCCACCACAGCCCACCACAGCCCTTCAGAACCCACCACAGCCCACCACAGCCCGTCCCAGCCCACCACAGCACGTCCCAGGCCACCACAGACCACCACAGCCCACCACAGCCCGTGAAGCCCACCACAGCCCGCCTCAGCCCACTACAGCCCGTCCCAGCCCACCACAGCCCGTCCCAGCCCACCACAGCCCACCACAGCTTGTCCCAGACCTCCACAGCTCTTCCCAGCCCACCATAACCAACCACAGCCTATCCCAGCCGATCCCAGCCCACCACAGCCCCGTCCCATCACACCACAGCCCACCACAGCCCGTCCCAGCCAACCACGGCCCGTCCCAGCCCACCACAGCCCGTCCCAGCCCACCACGGCCCACCACAGCCCACCACGGCCCATCCGGGCCCAACACAGCACCACCAAGGCGCACCACAGCCCATCCCAGCCCATTACAGCCTGTCCCAGACAACCACATCCCATCTCAGCCCACCACAGCCCGTCCAAGCCCACCACAACCGACCACAGCCCACCACAGCCCACCACGGCCGACCACAGCCCACCACGGCAGACCACAGCCCACCACGGCCCATCCAAGCCCACCACGGCCCATCCAAGCCCACCCACGGTCCACCACGGCACGTCCCAGCCCACCACAGAGCACCACAGCCCCGTCCCAGCCCGTCCCAGCCCACCACAGTATGTCCCAGACCACCAGAGCCCGTCCCAGCCCACCACAGCCTGTCCCAGCCCACCACAGCCCACCACAGCTTGTCCCAGACCTCCACAGCTCTTCCCAGCCCACCCATAACCAACCACAGCCTATCCCAGCCGATCCCAGCCCACCACAGCCCGTCCCCATCACACCCACAGCCCACCACAGCCCGTCCCAGCCAACCACGTCCTGTCCCAGCCCACCACAGCCCGTCCCAGCCCACCATGGCCCACCACAGCCCACCACGGCCCATCCGGGCCCAACACAGCCCACCAAGGCGCACCACACCAGCCCATCCCAGCCCATTACAGCCTGTCCCAGACCACCACATCCCATCTCAGCCCACCACAGCCCGTCCCAGCCCACCACAACCGACCACAGCCCCACCACAGCCCACCACGGCCGACCACAGCCCACCACGGCAGACCACAGGCCCACCACGGCCCCATCCAAGCCCACCACGGCCCATCCAAGCCCACCACGGTCCACCACGGCACGTCCCAGCCCACCACAGAGCACCACAGCCCGTCCCAGCCCGTCCCAGCCCACCACAGTATGTCCCAGACCACCAGAGCCCGTCCCAGCCCACCACAGCCCGTCCAGCCCACCACAGCCCACCACGCCCCGTGCCAACCCACCAGAGCCCGTCCCAGCTCACCACAGCCCACCACAGCCCGTCCCAGCCCACCACAGCACGTCCCAGGCCACCACAGACCACCACAGCCCACCACAGCCCGTGAAGCCCACCACAGCCCGCCTCAGCCCACTACAGCCCGTCCCAGCCCACCACAGCCCGCCCCAGCCCACCACAGCCCACCACAGCTTGTCCCAGACCACCACAGCTCTTCCCAGCCCACCATAACCAACCACAGCCTATCCCAGCCGATCCCAGCCCACCACAGCCCGTCCCATCACACCACAGCCCACCACAGCCCGTCCCAGCCAACCACGGCCGTCCCAGCCCACCACAGCCCGTCCCAGCCCACCACGGCCCACCACAGCCCACCACGGCCATCCGGGCCCAACACAGCCCACCAAGGTGCAGCACAGCCCATCCCAGCCCACCACAGCCCGTCCCAGCCCACCACAACCGACCACAGCCCACCACAGCCCACCACGGCCGACCACAGCCCACCACGGTCGACCACAGCCCACCACGGCCCATCCAAGCCCACCACGGCCCATCCAAGCCCACCACGGCCCATCCAAGCCCACCACGGGTCCACCACGGCACGTCCCAGCCCACCACAGAGCACCACAGCCCGTCCCAGCCCGTCCCAGCCCCACCACAGTATGTCCCAGACCACCAGAGCCCGTCCCAGCCCACCACAGCCCGTCCCAGCCCCACCACAGCCCACCACGCCCCGTGCCAACCCACCACAGCCCGTCCCAGCTCACCACAGCCCACCACAGCCCGTCCCAGACCACAAGAGGTCGTCCCAGCCCACCACTAACCCACCAAAGCCCGTCCCCGCCCACCACAGCCCGTCCCAGCCAACCACAGCGCACCACAGCCTGCCCCAACCCACCTGAGCCCGTCCCAGCTTACCACAGCCCACCACAGCCCGTCACAGCCCGTCCCAGCCCACCAGAGGTCGTCCCAGCTCACCACAACCCACCACAGCCCTTCCCAGCCCGTCCCAGCCCACCACGGCCGCCGCAGACCATCAGAGCCGTCCCAGCCCACCACAATCCCGTCCCAGCCCACTATAGCCCGTCCAGTCCACCACAACCCGTTCTAGCTCACCACAACCCACCACAGCGCACCATAGCCCACCACAGCCCACCACAGCGCACCAGAGTCTGTCCCGGCCCACCAGAGCCTGTCCCAGCCCACCGCAGCCCGCCACGGCCCGTCCCAGCCCACCACAGCCCATTCCCAGACCACCAGAGCCCTTCCCAGTTCACCACAGCCCACCACAGCCCGTCCAATTTCACCACAGCCCGTCTCAGCTCACCACAACCCACCACAGCCCGTCCCAGCCCACCGCAGCCTATCCCAACCCGTCCCAGCCCACCACGGCCCGTCCAAACCCACCACGGCCCGTCCCAGCCCGTCCCAGCCCACGACAGCCCGTCCCAGCCCACGACAGTCCGTCCCAGCCCACCAGAGCCCACCACAGCTTGTCCCAGCTCACCACAGCCCACAAGAGCTTGTAACAGACCACCACAGCCCGTCCCAGCCCACCACAGCCCACTACGGCCCACCACAGCCCGTCCCAGCCCACCACAAGCCCGTCCCAGCCCACCACAGCCCGTCCCCAGCTCGTCCCCAGACCACCACAGCCTCTCACAGCACACCACAGCCCGTAACAGCCCACCACAGCCCGTAACAGCCCACCACAGCAAGTACCAGCCCGTCCCAGCCCACCACGGCCCGTCTCAGCCCACCATGGCCCGTCTCAGCTCACCACAACCCGTCCCAGCCCACCACAGCCCGTCCCAGCCCACCACAGCCCACCACAGCCCGTCCCAGCCCACCACCGCCCCTCCCAGCCCACCAGAGCCCGTCCCAGCCTGTTTCAGCCCAGCACGGCTAACCACGGCCTGTCCCGGCCCACCACGGCCAACCACGGCCCACCATGGCCCACCAGAGCACACCACGGCCCACCAGAGCCCGTCCCAGCCCGTCCCAGCCCACCACGGCCCACCCCAGCCCCCCACGGCCCACCCCCAGCCCACCACGGCCCGTCCCAGCCCACCACTGCCCACCCCAGCCCACCACGGCCCGTCACAGCCCACCACAGTTCACCACAGCCCGTCCTAGCCCAGCACGGCCCGTCCCAGCTTACCACGGACCACCACGGCCCATCTCAGCCCACTACAGCCTGTCCAAGCCCAGCACAGCCCTCCACAACCCTCCACAAGCCTGTCCCAACACTCCACAGCTCATCCCAGCCTACCACGGCCCGTCGCAGCCCAACACAGCTTATCCAGCCCACCGAAACCCGTCCCAGCCCACCGCAACCCCGTCCCAGCCCACCACAGCCCACCACAGGTCACCACAGCCCACCACCGGTCACCACAGCCCACCACAGGTCACCACAGTCTGTTTCAGCCCACCACGGCAAACCACGGCCCGTCCCAGCCCACCACGGCCCGCCATGGCCCACCACAGCTCGTCCCAGATAAACACGGCGCACCACAGCCCACCACGGCCCGTCCCGGCCCACCACAACCCGTCACAGCCCGTCCCAGCTCTCCACAACCCACCGCAGCCCGTCCCAGCCCACCACAGCCTGTCCCAGCCCACCACGGCCCACAAAAGCCCACCACAGCCCACCACGGGCCACCACAGCCCGTCCCAGCCCACCACAAGCCGTCCTAGCCCACCACAGACCTCCAGAGCTTGTCCAGCCCACCACAGCCTATCCCAGACCACCACGGCCCACCGCAGCCTATCCCAACCCGTCCCAGCCCACCACGGCCCGTCCCAGCCCACCACGGCCCGTCCCAGCCCGTCCCAGCCCACAACAGCCCGTCCAGCCCACCAGAGCCCACCAGAGACCACCACAGCTCGTCCCAGCCCACCACAGCCCACAAGAGCTTGTCACAGACCACCACAGCCGTCCTAACCCACCACAGCCCACTACGGCCCACCACAGCCCGTCCCAGCCCACCACAGCCCGTCCCAGCCCACCACAGCCCGTAACAGCCCACCACAGCAAGTACCAGCCCGTCTCAGCCCACCACGGCCCGTCTCAGCCCACCACGGCCCGTCTCAGCACACCACAATCCGTCCCAGACGACCACAGCCCGTCCCAGCCCACCACAGCCCACCACAGCCCGTCCCAGCCCACCAGAGGCCTGTCCCAGCCCACCAGAGCCCGTCCCAGCCTGTTTCAGCCCACCACGGCTAACCACGGCCTGTCCCGGCCAACCACGGTCCACCATGGCCCACCAGAGCACACCACGGCCCACCACGGCCCTTCCCAGTCCACCACAGCCCACCACATACTGTCCCAGCCCACCACGGCCCGTCCCAGCCCACCACGGCCCGTCCCAGCCCACCACGGCCCGTCCCAGCCCACCACGGCCCGTCCCAGCCCACCACGGCCCATCACAGCCCACCACAGTTCACCACAGCCCGTCCTAGCTCAGCACGGCCCGTCCCAGCCCACCCACAGCCCACCACAGCCCATCACAGCCCACCACAGCCCGTCCCAGCTTACCACAGCCCACCACAGACCGTCCCAGCCCACCACAGCCCGTCCCAGCCCGTCCCCAGCCCACCACTGCCCGTCCCAGCCCACCACTGCCCGTCCCAGCCCACCACAGCCCGTCCCAGCCCGTCCCAGCCCGTCCCAGCCCACCACAGCCCACCGCAGCCCATCCCAGCCCACCACGGCCCGTCCCAGCCCGTGACAACCCGTCACAACACACCACAGCCCACCACAGCCCGTCCCTACCCACCACAGCGTGTCCCAACCCACCACAGCCCACCACAGCCCTTCAGAACCCACCACAGCCCACCACAGCCCGTCCCAGCCCACCACAGCACGTCCCAGGCCACCACAGACCACCACAGCCCACCACAGCCCGTGAAGCCCACCACAGCCCACCACAGCCCACCACAGCACGTCCCAGCCCACCACTGCCCGTCCCAGCCCACCACTGCCCGTCCCAGCCCACCACAGCCCGTCCCAGCCCGTCCCAGCCCGTCCCAGCCCGTCCCAGCCCGTCCCAGCCCACCACAGCCCACCACAGCCCACCGCAGCCCATCCCAGCCCACCACGGCCCGTCCCAGCCCGTGACAACCCGTCACAACACACCACAGCCCACCACAGCCCGTCCCTACCCACCACAGCGTGTCCCAACCCACCACAGCCCACCACAGCCCTTCAGAACCCACCACAGCCCACCACAGCCCGTCCCAGCCCACCACAGCACGTCCCAGGCCACCACAGACCACCACAGCCCACCACAGCCCGTGAAGCCCACCACAGCCCACCACAGCCCACCACAGCACGTCCCAGCCCACCACTGCCCGTCCCAGCCCACCACTGCCCGTCCCAGCCCACCACAGCCCGTCCCAGCCCGTCCCAGCCCGTCCCAGCCCGTCCCAGCCCACCACAGCCCACCACAGCCCACCGCAGCCCATCCCAGCCCACCACGGCCCGTCCCAGCCCGTGACAAACCGTCACAAAACACCACAGCCCACCACAGCCCGTCCCTACCCACCACAGCGTGTCCCAACCCACCACAGCCCACCACAGCCCTTCAGAACCCACCACAGCCCACCACAGCCCTTCCCTACCCACCACAGCACGTCCCAGGCCACCACAGACCACCACAGCCCACCACAGCACGTCCCAGGCCACCACAGACCACCACAGCCCACCACAGCCCGTGAAGCCCACCACAGCCCGCCTCAGCCCACTACAGCCCGTCCCAGCCCACCACAGCCCGTCCCAGCCCACCACAGCCCACCACAGCTTGTCCCAGACCTCCACAGCTCTTCCCAGCCCACCATAACCAACCACAGCCTATCCCAGCCGATCCCAGCCCACCACAGCCCGTCCCATCACACCACAGCCCACCACAGCCCGTCCCAGCCAACCACGGCCCGTCCCAGCCCACCACAGCCCGTCCCAGCCCACCATGGCCCACCACAGCCCACCACGGCCCATCCGGGCCCAACACAGCCCACCAAGGCGCACCACAGCCCATCCCAGCCCATTACAGCCTGTCCCAGACCACCACATCCCATCTCAGCCCACCACAGCCCGTCCCAGCCCACCACAACCGACCACAGCCCACCACAGCCCACCACGGCCGACCACAGCCCACCACGGCCCATCCAAGCCCACCACGGCCCATCTCAGCCCACCACAGCTTGTCCAAGCTCAGCACAGCCCTCCACAACCCTCCACAGCCCGTCCCAACCCTCCACAGCTCATCCCAGCCTACCACAGCCCGTCGCAGCCCAACACAGCTTATCCCAGCCCACCGAAACCCGTCCCAGCCCACCGCAGCCCGTCCTAGCCCACCGAAACCCGTCCCAGCCCACCGCAACCCGTCCCAGCCCACCACAGCCCACCACCGGTCACCACAGCCCACCACAGGTCACCACAGCCCACCACAGGTCACCACAGCCTGTTTCAGCCCACCACGGCAAACCACGGCCCGTCCCAGCCCACCACGGCCCGCCATGGCCCACCACAGTTCGTCCCAGATAAACACGGCACACCACAGCCCACCACGGCCCGTCCCGGCCCACCACAGCCCGTCCCAGCACACCACAGCCCACCACAGCCCATCACAGCCCACCACAGCCCGTCCCAGCTTACCACAGCCCACCACAGACCGTCCCAGCCCACCACAGCCCGTCCCAGCCCACCACTGCCCGTCCCAGCCCACCACAGCCCGTCCCAGCCCGTCCCAGCCCGTCCCAGCCCGTCCCAGCCCACCACAGCCCACCACAGCCCACCGCAGCCCATCCCAGCCCACCACGGCCCGTCCCAGCCCGTCCCAGCCCGTCACAACACACCACAGCCCACCACAGCCCGTCCCTACCCACCACAGCGTGTCCCAACCCACCACAGCCCACCACAGCCCTTCAGAACCCACCACAGCCCACCACAGCCCGTCCCAGCCCACCACAGCACGTCCCAGGCCACCACAGACCACCACAGCCCACCACAGCCGGTGAAGCCCACCACAGCCCGCCTCAGCCCACTACAGCCCGTCCCAGCCCACCACAGCCCGTCCCAGCCCACCACAGCCCACCACAGCTTGTCCCAGACCTCCACAGCTCTTCCCAGCCCACCATAACCAACCACAGCCTACCCCAGCCGATCCCAGCCCACCACAGCCCGTCCCATCACACCACAGCCCACCACAGCCCGTCCCAGCCAACCACGGCCCGTCCCAGCCCACCACAGCCCGTCCCAGCCCACCATGGCCCACCACAGCCCACCACGGCCCATCCGGGCCCAACACAGCCCACCAAGGCGCACCACAGCCCATCCCAGCCCATTACAGCCTGTCCCAGACAACCACATCCCATCTCAGCCCACCACAGCCCGTCCAAGCCCACCACAACCGACCACAGCCCACCACAGCCCACCACGGCCGACCACAGCCCACCACGGCAGACCACAGCCCACCACGGCCCATCCAAGCCCACCACGGCCCATCCAAGCCCACCACGGTCCACCACGGCACGTCCCAGCCCACCACAGAGCACCACAGCCCGTCCCAGCCCGTCCCAGCCCACCACAGTATGTCCCAGACCACCAGAGCCCGTCCCAGCCCACCACAGCCCGTCCCAGCCCACCACAGCCCACCACAGCTTGTCCCAGACCTCCACAGCTCTTCCCAGCCCACCATAACCAACCACAGCCTATCCCAGCCGATCCCAGCCCACCACAGCCCGTCCCATCACACCACAGCCCACCACAGCCCGTCCCAGCCAACCACGGCCCGTCCCAGCCCACCACAGCCCGTCCCAGCCCACCATGGCCCACCACAGCCCACCACGGCCCATCCGGGCCCAACACAGCCCACCAAGGCGCACCACAGCCCATCCCAGCCCATTACAGCCTGTCCCAGACCACCACATCCCAGCTCAGCCCACCACAGCCCGTCCCAGCCCACCACAACCGACCACAGCCCACCACAGCCCACCACGGCCGACCACAGCCCACCACGGCAGACCACAGCCCACCACGGCCCATCCAAGCCCACCACGGCCCATCCAAGCCCACCACGGTCCACCACGGCACGTCCCAGCCCACCACAGAGCACCACAGCCCGTCCCAGCCCGTCCCAGCCCACCACAGTATGTCCCAGACCACCAGAGCCCGTCCCAGCCCACCACAGCCCGTCCCAGCCCACCACAGCCCACCACGCCCCGTGCCAACCCACCACAGCCCGTCCCAGCTCACCACAGCCCACCACAGCCCGTCCCAGACCACAAGAGGTCGTCCCAGCCCACCACTAACCCACCAAAGCCCGTCCCCGCCCACCACAGCCCGTCCCAGCCAACCACAGCGCACCACAGCCTGCCCCAACCCACCTGAGCCCGTCCCAGCTTACCACAGCCCACCACAGCCCGTCACAGCCCGTCACAGCCCACCAGAGGTCGTCCCAGCTCACCACAACCCACCACAGCCCTTCCCAGCCCACCACAGCCCGTCCCAGCCCACCACGGCCGCCGCTAACCATCAGAGCCCGTCCCAGCCCACCACAATCCCGTCCCAGCCCACTATAGCCCGTCCCAGCCCACCACAACCCGTTCTAGCTCACCACAACCCACCACAGCGCACCATAGCCCACCACAGCCCACCACAGCGCACCAGAGTCTGTCCCGGCCCACCAGAGCCTGTCCCAGCCCACCACAGCCCGTCCCAGCCCACCGCAGCCCGCCACGGCCCGTCCCAGCCCACCACAGCCCATTCCAGACCACCAGAGCCCTACCCAGTTCACCACAGCGCACCACAGCCCGTCCAATTTCACCACAGCCCGTCTCAGCTCACCACAACCCACCACAGCCCGTCCCAGCCCACCGCAGCCTATCCCAACCCGTCCCAGCCCACCACGGCCCGTCCCAGCCCACCACGGCCCGTCCCAGCCCGTCCCAGCCCACGACAGCTCGTCCCAGCCCACGACAGTCCGTCCCAGCCCACCAGAGCCCACCAGAGCCCACCACAGCTCGTCCCAGCCCACCACAGCCCACAAGAGCTTGTCACAGACCACCACAGCCCGTCCAAGCCCAACACAGCCCACTACGGCCCACCACAGCCCGTCCCAGCACGCCACAGCCCACCACAGGTCACCACAGCCCACCACCGTTCACCACAGCCCACCACAGGTCACCACAGCCTGTTTCAGCCCACCACGGCAAACCACAGCCCGTCCCAGCCCACCACGGCCCGCCATGGCCCACCACAGCTCGTCCCAGATAAACACGGCGCACCACAGCCCACCACGGCCCGGCCCGGCCCACCACAGCCCGTCCCAGCACACCACAGCCCACCACAGCACACCACAGCCCGTCCCAGCTTACCACAGCCCACCACAGACCGTCCCAGCCCACCACAGCCCGTCCCAGCCCACCACTGCCCGTCCCAGCCCACCACAGCCCGTCCCAGCCCGTCCCAGCCCGTCCCAACCCTCCAAAGCCCGTCCCAGCACACCACAGCCCACCACAGCCCATCACAGCCCACCACAGCCCGTCCCAGCTTACCACAGCCCACACCAGACTGTCCTAGCCCACCACAGCCCGTCCCAGCCCACCACAGCCCGTCCCAGCCCACCACTGCCCGTCCCAGCCCACCACTGCCCGTCCCAGCCCGTCCCAACCCACCACAGCCCGTCCCAGCCCACCACAGCCCACCACAGCCCACCGCAGCCCATCCCAGCCCACCATGGCCCGTCCCAGCCCGTGCCAACCCGTCACAACACACCACAGCCCACCACAGCCCGTCCCTACCCACCACAGCGTGTCCCAACCCACCACAGCCCACCACAGCCCTTCAGAACCCACCACAGCCCACCACAGCCCGTCCCAGCCCACCACAGCACGTCCCAGGCCACCACAGACCACCACAGCCCACCACAGCCCGTGAAGCCCACCACAGCCCGCCTCAGCCCACCACAGCCCGTCCCAGCCCACCACAGCCCACCACAGCTTGTCCCAGAACTCCACAGCTCTTCCCAGCCCACCATAACCAAACACAGCCTATCCCAGCCGATCCCAGCCCACCACAGCCCGTCCCATCACACCACAGCCCACCACAGCCCGTCCAATTTCACCACAGCCCGTCTCAGCTCACCACAACCCACCACCGCCCGTCCCAGCCCACCGCAGCCTATCCCAACCCGTCCCAGCCCACCACGGCCCGTCCCAGCCCACCACGGCCCGTCCCAGCCCGTCCCAGCCCACGACAGCTCGTCCCAGCCCACGACAGTCCGTTCCAGCCCACCAGAGCCCACCAGAGCCCACCACAGCTCGTCCCAGCCCACCACAGCCAAAAAGCGCTTGTCACAGACCACCACAGCCCGTCCAAGCCCAACATAGCCCACTACAGCCCACCACAGCCCGTCCCAGCCCACCACAGCCCGTCCCAGACCACCACAGCCCGTCCCAGCCCACCACAGCCTCTCACAGCACACCACAGCCCGTAACAGCCCACCACAGCAAGTACCAGCCCGTCCCAGCCCACCACGGCCCGTCTCAGCTCACCACAACCCGTCCCAGACGACCACAGCCCGTCTCAGCTCACCACAACCCGTCCCAGACGACCACAGCCCGTCCCAGCCCACCACAGCCCACCACAGCCCGTCCCAGCCCACCACGGCCCGTCCCAGCCCACCACAGCCCATCCCAGCCCACCACTGCCCGTCCCAGCCTGTTTCAGCCCAGCACGGCTAACCACGGCCTGTCCCGGCCCACCACGGCCAACCACGGTCCACCATGGCCCACCAGAGCACACCACGGCCCACCACGGCCCTTCCCAGTCCACCACAGCCCACCACGGCCTGTCCCAGCCCACCACGGCCCGTCCCAGCCCACCACGGCCCGTCGCAGCCCACCACGGCCCGTCGCACCCCACCATGGCCTGTCCCAGCCCACCACGGCCCATCACAGCCCACCACAGTTCACCACAGCCCGTCCTAGCCCAGCACGGCCCGTCCCAGCCCACCACGGACCACCACGGCCCATCTCAGCCCACCACAGCCTGTCCAAGCCCAGCACAGCCCTCCACAACCCTCCACAGCCCGTCCCAACCCTCCACAGCTCATCCCAGCCTACCACAGCCCGTCTAAGCCCACCACAGCTCGTCCCAGCCCACCACAGCCCACAAGCGCTTGTCACAGACCACCACAGCCCGTCCCAGCCCACCACAGCCCACTACGGCCCACCACAGCCCGTCCCAGCCCACCACAGCCCGTCCCCGCCCACCACAGCCCGTCCCCGCCCACCACAGCCCGTCCCGGCCCACCACAAACTGTCCCCGCACACCACAGCCGGTCCCCGCCCAACAAAACCACTCCTAGCCCACCACAGCCCGTCCCAGCCTACCACAGCCCATCCCAGCCCGTCCAAGCCCGTCCCGGCCCACCACGGCCCGCCATGGCCAACCACAGCTCGTCCCAGATAAACACGGCGCACCACAGCCCACCACGGCCCGGCCCGGCCCACCACAGCCCGTCCCAGCCCACCACAGCCAACCACAGCCCTTACCAGCCCACCACGGCCCGTCCCAGCCCACCACGGCTGACCACAGCCTGTCCCAGCCCACTACAACCGGTGCCAGCCACCACAGCCCACCAGAGCCCGTCCCAGCGCACCACGGCCCACCACAGCCCGTCCCAGCACATCACAGCCTGTCCCAGCACACCACACCTCGTCCCAGCCCACCACAGCCCGTGCCAGGCCACCACGGCTGACCACAGCCCGTGCCAGGCCACCACGGCACGCCACAGCCCACCACAGTTCACCACGGCCCTTCCCAGCCCACCACGGACCACCGCAGCCCACCACGGCCCGTCCCAGTTCACTACAGCCTGTCCCAGCCCGCCACGGCCCATCCCAGACCACCACAGCCCGTCCCAGCCCACCACAGCTTGTCCCAGCACATCACAGCCCATCCCAGCCAGCCACAGCCCACCACAGCCCATCCCAGCCCACCACAGCCCGTCCCAGCCATCCACAGCCCACCACAGCCCGTCCCTGACCACAACACCCGTCCCAGCCCACCACAACCTCTCCCAGCCCACCACAGCCCGTCCCAGCTCATCCCAGCCAAACATAGCCCGTTCCAGCCCACCACAGCCCACCACAGCACGTCCCAGACCGTCCCAATCCTTCCCAGCCCGTCCTAGCCCACAAAAGTTCGCCACAGCCCACCACAGCCCACAACTGCCCGTCCCAACCCACCACAGCCCGCCGGAGCCACCACGGCCCGTCCCAGCCCACCAGGGCTGACCACAGCCCGTCCCAGCCCACCAAAACACGTCCCTGCCCACCACAGCACGTCCCCGCCGACCACAGCCCACCACAGCCCACCACAGCCCGTCCCCGCCCACCACAGCCCGTCCCCGCCCACCACAGTCCGTCTCCCCCCACCACAGCTCGTCCCAGCCTGTCCCAGCCCGTCCCAGCACACCACAGCCCACCACAGCCCACCCCTTCCCATATCGGCCCAAAACAGCCCACCACGGCCCACAACAGCCCACCCCTTCCCATATCGGCCCAAAACGGCCCACCACGGCCCACAACAGCCCACCACGGCCCACCACAGTTCACCACAGCCCGTCCCAGCCCACCACGGCCCACCACAGCCCACCACGGCCCACCATGGCCCGTCCCAGCCCACCACAGCCCGTCCCAGCACACCATAGCCCATCCCAGCCCGTCCCAGCCCGTCCCAGCTCGTCCCAGAACACCACAGCCCGTCCCAGCTTGTCCCAGCACACCACAGCCCGTCTCAGCACACCACAGCCCATGCCAGCACACCACAGCACATGCCAGCACACCACAGCCCGTCCCAGCACACCACAGCCCGTCTCTGCCCACCACAGCTTGTACCAGCCTGTCCCCGCCCACCAGCCCATCCCAGCACACCACAGCCCGTCCCAGCCCACCACAGCCCATCGCCGCCCACCGCAGCCCGTCCCCACCCACCACAGCTCGTTCCAGCCCGTCCCAGCCCGTCCCAGCCCATCACAGCCCGTCCCAGCCCGTCCCAGCATACCACAGCCCGTCCCAGCCCACCACAGCCCGTCCCATTCCACCACACCCCGTCCCAGCACGTCCCAGCCCGTCCCAGCCCGTCTCAGCCTGTCCCAGCCCACCACAGCCCGTCCCAGCCCACCACAGCCCGTCGCATCACACCACAGCCCACCAGAGCCCGTCCCAGCCCTTCCCAGCCCAACACAGCCCGTCCCAGCCCATCACAGCTCGTTCCAGACCACCAGAGCCCGTCCCATCCCGTCCTAGCCCACCACAGCCCATCTCAAGCTCACCAGAACCCACCAAAGCCCACCACAGCCTGTCCCAGACCACCACGGCCCGTCCCAGCCCACCACGGCCCACCACAGCCTACCACAGTTCACCACGGGCCGTCTCAGCCCACCATGACCTGTCCCAGCCCACCACGGCCCACCACAGCCCACCCCTTCCCATATCGGCCCAAAAGGGCCCACCACGGCCCACAACAGCCCACCATGGCCCACCACAGTTCACCACAGCCCGTCCCAGCCAACCACGGCCCACCACAGCCCACCACGGCCCACCACGGCCCGTCCCAGCCCACCACAGCCCGTCCCAGCACACCACAGCCCATCCCAGCCCGTCCCAGCCCGTCCCAGCTCGTCCCAGAACACCACAGCCCGTCCCAGCTTGTCCCAGCATACCACAGCCCGTCTCAGCACACCACAGCCCATGCCAGCACACCACAGCCCATGCCAGCACACCACAGCCCGTCCCAGCACACCACAGCCCGTCTCTGCCCACCACAGCTTGTCCCAGCACACCACAGCCCATCCCAGCCCGTCCCAGCCCGTCCCAGCTCGTCCCAGAACACCACAGCCCGTCCCAGCTTGTCCCAGCATACCACAGCCCGTCTCAGCACACCACAGCCCGTCCCAGCCCACCGCAGCCCGTCCCCGCCCACCGCAGCCCGTCCCCACCCACCACAGCTCGTTCCAGCCTGTCCCAGCCCGTCCCAGCCCATCACAGCCCGTCCCAGCCCGTCCCAGCATACCACAGCCCGTCCCAGCCCACCACAGCCCGTCCCAGCCCACCACAGCCCGTCCCAGCCCACCACAGACCGTCCCAGCCCGTCCCAGCTTGTGCCAACCCGTCGCAGCTCACCACAGCCAGTCCCAGCCTACCACAGCCCGTCCCAGCCCGTCCCAGCCCACCACAGCCCGTCCCAGCTTACCATAGCCCGTCTCAGCCCACCACAGCCCGTCCCAGCCCACCACAGCCCATCCCAGCACACCACAGCCCACCACAGTACGTCTCAGCCCACCACAGCACATCCCAGCCTGTCCCAGCCCGTTCCAGACGACCACAGCCCACCACAGCCCACCACAGCCCATCCCAGCCCACCACAGCACACCACATCCAGTCCCAGCTAACCACAGCTTGTCCCGGCCCACCACAGCCCACCACGGCCCGTCCCAGCCCACGAAAGCCCGTCCCAGCTTACCACATCCCTTCCCAGCTTACCACAGCCCATCACAGCCCACCACAGGCTACCACAGCACACCACAGCCCGTCCCAGCCCACCACAACCCATAACAACCCACCACGGCCCGCCCCGGCCCACCACGGCCCATCCCGGCCTACTATGGCACGTCCCAGCCCACCACAGCCCGTCCCAGCCCACCACAGCCCGTCCCAGCCCACCACAGCCCGTCCCAGCCCACCACAGCCCGTCCCAGACCACTACAGCCTGTCCCAGCCCATCACAGGCCACTACAGCACACCACAGCCTACCGCAGACCACCACAGCCCGTCCCACCCCGTCACAGCTCGTACCAGCCCGACACAGCCCACCACAGCCCGTCCCAGCCCACCACAGCCCGTCCCAGCCCACTACAGCCCACCAAAGCCCTTCCCAGCCCACCACGGCCCGTTTGGGCTCACCACGGCCCGTCCCAGCCCACCACGGCCCGTCCCGGCCCCCCACAGCTTTTCCCAGCTTGTCCCAGACGACCACAGCCCGTCCCAGCACACCACAGCCCATCCCAGCCCACCACAGACCGTCCCAGCCCGTCCCAGCTCGTACCAACCTGTCCCAGCCCACCACAGCCCGTCCCAGCCCACCACAGCCAGTCCTAGCCCACCACAGCCCGTCCCAGCCCGTCCCAGCACACCACAGCTTGTCCCAGCCCACTACAGCCCACCGCAGCCTGCCAAAGCCCGTCCCAGCCCACCACGGCCCACCCTGCCCTGCCACGGCCTACCATGGACCACCACGCCTCGCCAGAGCCCACCACGGGCCGCCACAGCCCGTCCCAGCCCACCGCAGCCCGTCCCAGCCCACCACAGCCCGTCCCATCCCACCACAACCCGTCCCAGCCCGTCGCAGCCCACAACAGCCCACCACGGCCCAATACAGCCCGCCACGGCCCACCACAGCCCGTCCCAGCCCACCACTGCCTGTCATAGCCCACCACAGCCCGTCCCAGCCCACCACAGCCCACCACTGCCGGTCACAGCCCACCACTGCCCGTCACAGCCCTCCACAGCCCTCCACAGCCCTCCACAGCCCTCCACAGCCCTCCACAGCCTACCACAGCCTACCACGTCCCACCACGGCCCGCCAAGGCCCACCACAGCCCACCACAGCCCACCACTGCCCGGCCCGCCACGGCCCACCAAGGCCCGCCACCACCCACCACAGCCGTCCCAGACCGCCACAGCCCGTCTTGGCACGCCACAGCCCATCCAAGACCACCACAGCCCGTCCCAACCCACCACACCCCGTCCCAGCACACCACAGCCCATCACAGCCCACCACAGCCCACCACAGCCCGTCCCAGCCCACCACAGCACGTTCCAGACCACCAGAGCCCACCACAGCCCGTCCCAGCCCACCACAGGCCACCACAGCAGACCAGAGATCACCACAGCCCCCCAGAACCCGTCCCAGTTTACCACAGCCCGTCCCAGCACACCACAGCCCGTCCCAGACCACCACAGCCCGTCCCAGCCCACCACAGCCCGTCCCAGCCCACCACAGCTTGTCCCAGCCCACCACAGCCCGTCCCAGCACACCACAGCCCGTCCCAGCCCACCACAGGCCGTTCCAGCCCGTCCCAGCCCATCACAGCCCGTTCCAGACCACCAGAGCCCACCAGAGCCCACCACAGGCCGTCCCAGCCCACCACAGGCCACCACAGCACACCAGAGATCACCACAGCCCCCCAGAACCCATCACAGCCCATCACAGCCCGTCCCAGCCCACCACAGCCCGTCCCAGCCCGTCCCAGCCCACCACAGCCCGTTCCAGACCACCAGAGCCCACCACAGCCCGTCCCAGCCCACCACAGGCCACCACAGCAGACCAGAGATCACCACAGCCCGCCAGAACCCGTCCCAGCCCATCACAGCCCGTCCCAGCCCACCACAGCCCGTCCCAGCCCACCACAGCCCGTCCCAGCCCGTCTCAGCCTGTCCCAGCTCGTCCCAGCCCGTCCCCGCCCACCACAGCCCGTCCCAGGCGGTGCCAGCCCGTCCCAGAACACCACAGCCCGTCCCAGCACACTACAGCCCGTCCCAGCCCACCACAGCTTATCCCATCCCACCACAACCTGTCCCAGCCCGTCCCAGCCCACAACAGCCCACCACGGCCCAATACAGCCCGCCACGGCCCACCACTGCCCGTCACAGCCCACCACAGCCCTCCACAGCCCTCCACAGCCCGTCCCAGCCCACCACGTCGCACCACGGCCCACCAAGGCCCACCACAGCCCACCAAGGCCCACCACTGCACGGCCCGCCACGGCCCACCAAGGCCCGCCACGGCCCACCACAGCCTGCCACAACCCACCACAGGCTTCCCAGACCGCCACAGCCCGTCTTGGCACGCCACATCCCATCCAACACCGCCACAGCCCGTCCCAGCCCACCACATCCCACCACAGCCCGTCCCAACCCATCACAGAGGGTCCCAGCCCACCACAGCCCACCACAGCTTTTCCCATCCCACCACAGCCCACCATAGACTGTCCCAGGCCAACACAGCTTATCCCATTCCACCACAGCCCGTCCCAGCCCACTGCAGCCCACCACGGACCACCACGGCCTACCACGGCCCACCCCGCACTGCCAGAGCCCACCACGGCCTACCACAGCCCGTCCCAGCACACCACAGCCCGTCCTAGCTCACCACAGCACACCACAGCCTGTCCCAGCCCACCACAGCCCGTCCCAGAACACCACAGCACGTCCCAGCCCGTACCAGCCCGTCCCAGTTTACCACAGCCCGTCCCAGCTGACCACAGCCCGTTAGAGCTTACCACAGCCCGTCCCAGCCCACCACAGCCCGTCCCAGCCCACCACAGCCCGTCCCAGCCCACCACAGCCCGTCCGAGCCCACCACAGCCCACCAGAGCCCGTCCCAGCCTGCCAAGGCCCACCACATCCCACCACGGCCCACCACTGCCCACCACAGTTCACCACGGCCCGTCCCAGCCCACCATGGCCCACCACATCTCGTCCCAGCCCACCACAGCCCGTCCCAGCCCGTCCCAGCACACCACAGCCCGTCCCAGCCCACCCCAGACTGTCCCAGCCAACCGGAGCTAGTTCCAGCTTACCACAGCCCACCACAGTCCTTCCCAGCTCACCACAGCCCACCACAGCCCATTACAGCCCATTACAGCTTACCACAGCCCGTCGCAGCCCACCACAGCCCGTCCCAGCCCGTCCCAACCCTTCCCAGTACACCACGGCCCGTCTCCACCCACCACGGCCCGTCCCTGCCCACCAAGGCCCACCTCAGCCCAGCAGAGCCCGTCCCAGCCAACCACAGCCCATCCCAGCCCACCACAGCCCGTCCCAGCCCGTCCCAGCCCACCGCAGCCCGTCCCAGCCCACCGCAGCCCGTCCCAGCCCACCGCAGCCCACCACAGCCCGTCCCAGCCTGTCCCAGCCCGTCCCAGCCCACCAGAGCCCATCCCAGCCCATCTCAGCTCACCACAACCCACCACAGCTTGTCCAAGCCCACCACAGCCCGTCCCAGACTCACCAGAGTCGGTCCCAGCCCACCACAGCCTGTCCCAGACTCACCAGAGTTCGTCCCAGCCCACCACAGCCCGTCCCAGCCCACCACAGGCCGTCCCAGCCTGTCCCATCCCACCACAGTGCGTCCAAGTCCGTCCCAGCCCACCAGAGCCCGTCGCAGCCCTCCACAGCCCAGCAGGGCCTGTCCCGGCCCACCACGGCCCACCACCGCCCATCCCTGCCCACCACAGCCCGTCCCAGCTCACAACGGCCCACCACAGCTCACTACGGCCCACCACAGACAAGCTCTGCCCACCATAGACCACCACGGCCTGTCAGGCCCACCACGCTCCATCCTAGCCCACTACGGCACGCTACGACCCACCACGGCCCACCAAAGCCCACCACGGCCCACCAAAGCCCACCACGGCCCGTCCCCGCCCGCCACGGCCCGTCCCTGCCCGCCACGGCCCGTCCCCGCCCGCCACGGCCCACCTCAGCTCAGCAGAGCCCGTCCCAGCCCAGCAGAGCCCGTCCCAGCCCACCACAGCCCGTCCCAGCTTACCACAGCCCGTCCCAGACTCACCAGCGCCCGTCCCAGACCACCAGAGCCCGTCCCAGCCCAACACAGCCCGTCCCAGCCCAACACAGCCCGTCCTAGCCCGTCCCAGCCCACCACAGCCTGTCCCAGCCATCCACAGCCCACCACAGACCGTCCCAGCCAACCAGTGCCAGCCCCAGCTTACCACAGCCCACCACAGACCTTCCCAGCTCACCTCAGCCCACCACAGCCCATTACAGCTTACCACAGCCCGTCGCCTCACACCACAGCCCGTTCCAGCCCGTCCCAACCATTTCCAGTCCACCACAGCCCGTCCCAGCCCACCACAGCCCGTCCCCGCCCACCACGGCCCACCTCAGCACAGCAGAGCCTGTCCCAGCCCACCACAGCCCATCCCAGCCCACCACAGCCCGTCCCAGCCCGTCCCAGCCCACCACAGCCCGTCCCAGCCCACCACAGCCCGTCCCAGCTCGTCCCAGACCGTCCCAGCACTTCCCAGCTCGTCCTGGACCACGACAGCCCGTCCCGGACCTACCAGAACCCGTCCCTGACCACCACAGCATTTCCAAGCCCACCACAGCCCTTCCCAGCCCACCACAGCCCGTTCCAGACCACCAGAGCCCACCACAGCCCACCACAGCCCGTCCCCGCCCACCACAGCCCGTCCCAGGTCATCCCAGCCCGTCACAGCCCACCACAGCCCGTCCCTATTCACCGCAGCCCACCACAGCCCGTCCCAGCCCACCATGGCCTGTCCCAGCCCACCACGGCCCGTCCCAGCTCACCACGGCCCGTCCCAGGCCGTCCCAGCCCACGACAGCCCGTCCCAGCCCACGAAAGCCCGTCCCAACTTACCACATCCCGTCCCAGCTTACCACAGCCCATCACAGCCCACCGCGGCCCGTCCCAGCCCACCGCGGCCCACCACAGCCTGTCCCAGCCCACCACAGCACGTCCCAGCCCGTTGCAGCCCACCACAGCCCGTCCCAGCCCACCATGGCCCATCCCAGCCCACCACGGCCCGTCCCAGCTCACCACGGCCCGTCCCAGGCCGTCCCAGCCCACGACAGCCCGTCCCAGCCCACGAAAGCCCGTCCCAACTTACCACATCCCGTCCCAGCTTACCACAGCCCATCACAGCCCACCACGGTCCACCACAGCCCACCACAGCCCGTACCAGCCCACCACGGCCCATAAACACCCACCACGACCCGTCACGGCCCACCACGGCCCGTCCCGGCCTACTACAACTCGTCCCAGCCCACCACAGGCCACTACAACAGACCACAGCCAATCACAGCTCGCCCCATCCCGTCACAGCTCGTCCCAGCCCTTCCCAGCCCACCACAGCATGTCCCAGGCCCCCACAGCCCACGACAGCCCGTCCCAGCCCACGACAGCTTGTCCCAGCCCACCACAGACCACTACAGCACACCACAGCCTACCGCAGCCCACCACAGCCCGTCCCAGCCCACCACGGCCCGTCCCAGCCCACCACAGACCACCACAGTTCGTCCCAGCCCGCCACAACCCGTCCCAGACCACCACGGCCCGTCCCGGCCCACGAAAGCCTGTCCCAGCTTACCACATCCCGTCCCAGCTTACCACAGCCCATCACAACCCACCACGGTCTACCACAGCCCACCACAGCCCGTCCCAGCCCACCACGGCCCGTCCCGGCCCACCACGGCCCGTTCCGGCCCACCACAGACCGTCGCAGCTCACCACAGAAAGTCCCAGCCCATCCCAGCCCACCACAACCCGTCCCAGCTTACCACAGCCCACCACAGCCCGTGTCAGCCCGTCCCAGCTCACCACAACCCACCACAGCCCGCTCCAGCCCGCCACAGCCCGTACCAGCCCACCACAGCCCGTCCCCGCCCACCACAGCCCGTCCCAGCTCGTCCCAGACCGTCCCAGCACTTCCCAGCCCACCACAGCCCGTCCTGGACCACGACAGCCTATCCCGGACCTACCAGAACCCGTCCCTGACCACCACAGCAGGTCCAAGCCCACCACAGCCCGTCCCAGCCCACCACAGCCCGTCCCAGACCTTCCCAGACCGTCCCAGCTTACCACATCCCGTCCCAGCTTACCACAGCCCGCCACGGCCCATAACAACCCACCACGGCCTGTCCCAGCTTGTCGCAGCCCACCACAGCCCACCACAGCCAGTCCCAGCCCGTCCCAGCCCACCACAGCCCGCCCCAGCCCACCACGGCCCACCGCAGCCCACCACAGCCCACCACAGCCTGTCCCAGCCTTCCAGAACCCGCCTCAACCCAAAACAGCTCGTCCCAGGCCACCACAGCCCGTCCCAGGCCACCACAGCCCGTCCCAGCCCACCACAGCCCGTCCCAGCCCACCAGAGCCCGTGCCAGCCCACCACAGCCCGTCCCAGCCCACCACAACCCGTCCCAGCCCACCACAGCCCGTCCCAGCCCACCACAACCCGTCCCAGCCCACCACAGCCCGTCCCAGCCCACCACAGACCACCACAGACCGTCCCACCCACCACAGCCCTTCCCAGACCACCACAGTCCGTCCTAGCCCACCACGGCCCGTCCCAGCCCACCACAGCCCTTTCCACACCACCAGAGCCCGTCCCAGAACACCATGGCCCGTCCCAGACCACCACAGCCCTTTCCACACCACCACAGCCCGTCCCAGCCCACCACAACCCGTCCCAGCCCACCACTGCCCGTCCCATCCCACCACAGACCAGCACAGCCCGTCCCAGCCCCTCCCAGCCCGTCCCAGCCCACCACAGGCCGTCCCAGCCCACCACAGACCACCACAGACCGTCCCACCCACCACAGCCCGTCCCAGCCCACCACAGCCCGTCCCAGCCCACAACAGCCCGTCCCAGCCCACCACAGCCCGTCCCAGCCCACCACGGCCCGTCCCAGCCCACCACGGCCCGTCCCAGCACACCACGGCCCGTCCCAGCACACCACGGCCCGTCCCAGCCCACCACGGCCCGTCCCAGCCCACCACAGACCGTCTCAGCCCACCACAGACCGTCTCAGCCCACCACAGACCGTCCCAGCCCGTCCCAGCCTGTCCCAGCCCACCACAGCCCGTCCCAGCCCATCCCAGCCCAACACAGCCCGTCCCAGCCCACCAGAGCCCGTCCCCGCCCGTCCCAGACCACCAGAGCCCGTCCCAGCCCTTCCTAGCCCACCACAGCCCATCTCAAGCTCACCAGAACCAACCAAAGCCCACCACAGCCTGTCCCAGACCACCACGGCCCACCACAGACCACCACGGCCCACCACAGCTCACCACGGGCCATCTCAGCCCTCCATGACCTGTCCCAGCCCACCATGACCTGTCCCAGCCCACCACGGCCCACCACAGCCCATCCCTTCCCATACCGGCTCAAAACGGCCCACCACGGCCCACCACAGCCCACCACAGTTCACCACGGCCCGTCCCAGCCCACCACGCCCCACCACAGCCCATCCCTGCCCACCACAGCCCGTCCCAGCATGTCCCAGCCTGTCCCAACCCACCACAGCCTGTTCCAGACCACCACAGCCCGTCCAGCCCACCACAGCCCGACCCAGCACACCACAGCCCGTCCCTAGCCCACCACAGCCCGTCCCAGCCCACCACAGCCCGTCCCCGCCCGTCCCAGCCCACCACAGACCAGCACAGCCCGTCCCAGCCCGTCGCAGCCTGCCGCAGCCCGTCCCAGCCCACCACAGCCCGTCCCAGACCACCACATCCCGTCCCCGCCCACCATAGCCCGTGCCCGCCCACCACAGCCCGTCCCAGCCCACCACAGCCCGTCCCCGCCCACCACAGCCCGTCTCAAGCTCAGCAGAACCCACCACAGCCCACCACAGCCTGTCCCAGACCACCACAGCCCACCACAGCCCGTCCCAGCACACCACAGCCCGTCCCAGCCCACCACAGCCCATCCCAGCCCGTCCCATCCAGTCCCAGCTCGTCCCAGCCCATCCCAGCCCACCACAGCCTGTCCCAGCCCGTCCCAACCCGTCCCAGTTTACCACAGCCCGTCCCAGCCCACCACAGCCCGTCCCAGCTTACCACAGCCCGTCCCAGCTCGCCACAGCTTGTTCCAGCCCGCCACAGCACACCACGGTCCGCCACAGACCACCACGGCCCGTCCCAGCCCACCACGACCTGTCCCAGCCCACCACGGCCCACCACAGCCCACCCCTTCCCATCCCGGCCCAAAACGGCCCACCACGGCGCACCACAATTCACCACGGCCCGTCCCCGCCCACCACGGCCCACAACAGTCCGTCCCAGCCTACCACAGCCCTTCCCAGCCCGTCCCAGCCAATCCCAGCTCATCCCAGCCCGTCCCAGATCACCACAGCGCGTACCAGCCCACCAAAGCCCGTCCCAGCCCGTCCCCGCCCACCACAGCCTGTCCCCGCCCACCACAGCCTGTCCCAGTCCACCACAGCCAGTCTCCGCCCACCACAGCTCGTCCCACCCCGTCCCAGCATACCACAGCCCGTCCCCGCACACCACAGCCCGTCCCCGCCCACCACAGCCCATCTCTGCCCACCACAGCCCGTCCCAGCCCACCACAGCCCGTCCCGGACCACGACAGCCCGTCCCAGCCCACCACAGCTTGTCCCAGCACACCACAGCCCGTCCCAGCACACCACAGCCCACCACAGCCCACCACAGCCCGTCCCAGCCCACCACAGCCCGTGCCAGCACACCACAGCCCGTCCCCGCCCGTCCCAGCCCACCACAGACCAGCACAGCCCGTCCCAGCACACCACAGCCCGTCCCCGCCCACCACAGCCCGTCCCAGCACACCACAGCCCGTCCCCGCCCACCACAGCCCATCCCAGCCCACCACAGCCCATCCCAGCCCAGCACAGCCCGTCCCAGCCCACCACAGCCCGTCCCAGCACACCACAGCCCGTCCCCGCCCGTCCCAGCCCACCACAGACCAGCACAGCCCTTCCCAGCGCACCACAGCCCGTCCCAGCCCGTCCCAGCCCACCAGAGCCCGTCTCAAGCTCACCAGAACCCACCACAGCCCACCACAGCCTGTCCCAGACCACCACGGCCCACCACAGCCCACCACGGCCCATCCCAGCCCACCACGGCCCACCACAGTTCACCACGGGCCATCTCAGACCACCATGACCTGTCCCAGCCCACCACAGCCCATCCCTTCCCATACCGGCTCAAAACAGCTCACCACGGCCCACCACGGTTCACCACGGCCCGTCCCAGCCCACCACGCCCCACCACAGCCCGTCCCAGCACACCACAGACCATCCCAGTCCACCACACACCGTCCCAGCATGTCCCAGCCTGTCCCAACCCACCACAGCCTGTTCCAGACCACCACAGCCTGTCCCAGCACACCACAGCCCGTCCCTAGCCCACCACAGCCCGTCCCAGCCCGTGCCAGCCCGTCCCCGCCCGTCCCAGCCCACCACAGACCAGCACAGCCCGTCCCACCCCGTCCCAGCCCGTCGCAGCCTGCCGCAGCCCGTCCCAGCCCACCACAGACCGTCCCAGCCAACCACAGACCATTCCAGACCACCACAGCCCGTCCCCGCCCACCATAGCCCGTCCCAGCCCACCACAGCCCGTCCCAGCCCACCACAGCCCGTCCCAGCTCATTCCAGACCACCAGAACTCGTCTCAGCCCGTCCCAGCCTACCACAGCCCGTCTCAAGCTCAGCAGAACCCACCACAGCCCACCACAGCCTGTCTCAGCCCGTCCCAGACCACCACAGCCCACCACAGCCCGACCCAGCACACCACAGCCCGTCCCAGCCCATCCCAGCCCACCACAGCCCGTCCCAGCCCACCACAGCCCGTCCCAGCCCACCACAGCCCGTCCCAGCCCACCACAGCCCACCAGAGTTCGTCCCAGCCCGTCCCAGCCCACCACGGCCCGTCCCAGCCCACCACGGCCCACCACAGTTCACCACGGGCCATCTCAGGCCACCATGACCTGTCCCAGCCCACCACGGCCCACCACAGCTCATCCCTTCCCATACCGGCTCAAAACAACCCACCACGGCCCACCACAGCCCACCACGGTTCACCAGGGCCCGTCCCAGCCCACCACGCCCCACCACAGCCCATCCCTGCCCACCACAGCCCGTCCTAGCACACCACAGACCATCCCAGTCTACCACACACCGTCCCAGCACGTCCCAGCCTGTCCCAACCCACCACAGCCTGTTCCAGACCACCACAGCCTGTGCCAGCCCGTCCCAGCCCATCCCAGCCCACCACAGCCCGTCCCCGCCCGTCCCAGCCCACCTCAGACCAGCACAGCCTTTCCCAGCACACCACAGCCTGTCCCAGCCCGTCCCAGTCCGTCCCAGCTAGCCGCAGCCCGTCCCAGCCCACCACAGCCCGTCCCAGCCCACCACAGCCCGTCCCAGGCCACCACAGACCGTCCCAGACAACCACAGTCCGTCCCCACCCACCACAGCCCGTCCCAGCACACCATAGCCCGTCCCAGCCCACCACAGCCCGTCCCAGCCCACCACAGCCCGTCCCAGCCCACCACAGCCCGTCCCAGCCCACCACAACCCGTCTCCGCCCACCAGAGCCCATCTCCGCCCACCACAGTTCGTCCCCGCCCACCACAGCCTGTCCCGGCCCACCACAGCCCGTCCCGGCCCACCACAGCCCCTTCCAGACCACCAGAGCCCGTCCCAGCCCACCACAGAATGTCCCAGGCCACCACAGCCTGTCTCAGCCTATCCCAGCCTGTCCCAGCCCACCACAGCCCGTCCCAGCCCACCACAGCCCACCACAGCCCGTCCCAGCCCATCCCAGCACACCACAGCATGTCCCAGCCCGTCCCAGCCCATCGCAGCCCGTCGCAGCCCACCGCAGCCCGTCCCAGCACACCACAGACCGTCCCTGTCCACCACAGCCCACCACAGCCTGTCCCAGCCCACCACAGCCCGTCCCAGCCCATCCCAGCCCATCCCAGCCCGTCGCAGCCCACCACAGCCCGTCCCAGCATACCACAGACCGTCCCAGTCCACCACAGACCGTCCCAGCATGTCCCAGCCCGTCCCAGCCCATCACTGCCCGTTCCAGACCACCACAGCCCGTTCCAGCCCACCACAGCCCACCACAGCCCTTCCCAGCCTGTCCCAGCTCACTACAACCGTCACCGCACACCACAGCCCTTCCCAACCTCTCCCAGCCCACCACAGCCCGTCACCGCTAGCCACAGCCCGTCCCCGCACAACACAGCCCGTCCCAGCCCACCACAGAATGTCCCAGCCCACCACAGCCCGTCCCAGCCCACCACAGCCCGTCCCAGCCCACCACAACCCGTCTCCGCCCACCACAGCCCATCCCCGCCCACCACAGCCTGTCCTGGCCCACCACAGCCCGTTCCAGACCACCAGAGCCCGTCCCAGCCCTTCCTAGCCCACCACAGCCCATCTCAAGCTCACCAGAACCCACCAAAGCCCACCACAGCCTGTCCCAGACCACCACGGCCCACCACAGACCACCACGGCCCACCACAGCTCACCACGGGCCATCTCAGCCCTCCATGACCTGTCCCAGCCCACCACGGCCCACCACAGCCCATCCCTTCCCATACCGGCTCAAAACGGCCCACCACGGCCCACCACAGCCCACCACGGTTCACCACGGCCCGTCCCAGCCCACCACGCCCCACCACAGCCCATCCCTGCCCACCACAGCCCGTCCTAGCACACCACAGACCATCCCAGTCCACCACACACCGTCCCAGCATGTCCCAGCCTGTCCCAACCCACCACAGCCTGTTCCAGACCACCACAGCCCACCACGGCCTGTCCCAGCCCACCACGGCCCACCACAGCCCACCACGGCCCGTCCCAGCCCACCACGGCCCGTCCCAGTCCACCACGACCTGTCCCAGCCCACCACGGCCCACCACAGCCCACCCCTTCCCATCCCGGCCCAAAACGGCCAACCACGGCGCACCACAATTCACCACGGCCCGTCCCCGCACACCACGGCCCACCACAGCCCGTCCCCGCCCACCACAGCCCATCCCAGCCCGTCCCAGCCAATCCCAGCTCATCCCAGCCCGTTCCAGCTAACCACAGCCAGTCCCAGCCCACCACAGACCGTTACAGCTTACCACAGCCCACCACAGCCCGTCCCCGCCCACCACAGCCCGTCCCCCGCCCGTCCCCGTCGACCACAGCCCGTCCCAGTCCACCACAGCCAGTCTCCGCCCACCAGAGCTCGTCCCAGCCCATCCCCGCCCACCACAGTCCTTCCCCGCTCACCACAGCTCATCCCCGCCCACCACAGCCCGTTACAGCTTACCAAAGCCCGTCCCAGCCCACCACAGCCCGTCCCCGTCCACCACAGCCCATGCCCGCCCACCACAGCCCGTCTCCGCCCACCACAGCCCGTCTCCGCCCACCACAGCCCGTCCCAGCACACCACAGCCCATCCCAGCTCGTCCCAGCCCGTCCCAGCCCGTCCCAGCCCACCACAGCCCGTCCCAGCCCACCACAGCCCGTCCCAGCCCAGCACAGCCCGTCCCAGCCCACCACAGCCCGTCCCAGCCCACCACAGCCCGTCCCAGCACGGCCCAGCCCGTCCCAGCACGGCCCAGCCCACCAAAGCCCGTCCCAGCACACCACAGCCCGTCCCACCACGGCCCAGCACACCACAGCCCGTCCAAGCCCACCACAGCCCGTCCCAGCCCGTCCCAGCCCACCAGAGCCCGTCCCAGCCCACCACAGCCCGTCTCAAGCTCACCAGAACCCACCACAGCCCACCACAGCCTGTCCCAGAACACCACGGCCCACCACAGCCCACCACGGCCCATCCCAGCCCACCACAGCCCACCACAGCCCACCACAGTTCACCACGGGCCTTCTCAGACCACCATGACCTGTCCCAGCCCACCACGGCTTACCACAGCCCATCCCTTCCCATACCGGCTCAAAACGGCTCACCACGGCCCACCACGGTTCACCAAGGCCCGTCCCAGCCCACCACGCCCCACCACAGCCCATCACTGCCCACCACAGCCCGTCCCAGCACACCACAGACCATCCCAGTGCACCACACACCGTCCCAGCATGTCCCAGCCTGTCCCAACCCACCACAGCCTGTTCCAGACCACCACAGCCCGTCCCAGAACACCACAGCCCGTCCCTAGCCCACCACAGCCCGTCCCCGCCCGTCCCAGCCCACCACAGACCAGCACAGCCCGTCCCAGCCCACCACGGCCCGTCCCTAGCCCACCACAGCCCGTCCCAGCCCACCACAGCCCGTCCCAGCCCGTCCCAGCCCACCACAGACCAGCACAGCCCGTCCCTAGCCCACCACAGCCCGTCCCAGCCCGCCACAGCCTGTCCCAGCCCGTCCCAGCCCACCACAGCCCGTCCCTAGCCCACCACGGCCCACCACAGCCCACCACAGTTCACCACGGGCCATCTCAGCCCTCCATGACCTGTCCCAGCCCACCACGGCCCACCACAGCCCATCCCTTCCCATACCGGCTCAAAACGGCCCACCACGTCCCACCACAGCCCACCACGGTTCACCACGGCCCGTCCCAGCCCACCACGCCCCACCACAGCCCGTCCCAACCCACCACAGCCTGTTTCAGACCACCATAGCCCGTCCCAGCACACCACAGCCCGTCCCTAGCCCACCACAGCCCGTCCCAGCCCGCCACAGCCCGTCCCAGCCCGTCCCAGCCCACCACAGCCCGTCCCCGCCCGTCCCAGCCCACCACAGACCAGCACAGCCCGTCCCAGCCCCTCCCAGCCCGTCCCAGCCCACCACAGGCCGTCCCAGCCCACCACGGCCCGTCCCCGCCCACCACGGCCCGTCCCAGCCTACCACGGCCCGTCCCAGCCCACCAGAGCCCGTCCCAGCCCACCACGGCCCGTCCCCGCCCACCACGGCCCGTCCCAGCCCACCACGGCCCGTCCCAGCCCACCACGGCCCGTCACAGCCCACCACGGCCCGTCCCAGCCCACCACAGCCCGTCCCAGCCCACCACAGACCACCACAGACCGTCCCACCCACCACAGCCCGTCCCAGCCCACCACAGCCCGTCCCAGCCCACAACAGCCCGTCCCAGCCCATCCCAGCCCGTCCCAGCCCACCACAGCCCGTCCCAGCCCACCACATCCCGTCCCAGCCCACCACAGCCCACCAGAGCCCATGCCAGCCCACCACAGCCCGTCCCAGCCCACCACAACCCGTCCCAGCCCACCACGGCCCGTCCCTAGCCCACCACAGCCCGTCCCAGCCCACCACAGCCCGTCCCAGCCCGTCCCAGCCCACCACAGACCAGCACAGCCCGTCCCTAGCCCACCACAGCCCGTCCCAGCCCGCCACAGCCTGTCCCAGCCCGTCCCAGCCCACCACAGCCCGTCCCTAGCCCACCACGGCCCACCACAGCCCACCACAGTTCACCACGGGCCATCTCAGCCCTCCATGACCTGTCCCAGCCCACCACGGCCCACCACAGCCCATCCCTTCCCATACCGGCTCAAAACGGCCCACCACGTCCCACCACAGCCCACCACGGTTCACCACGGCCCGTCCCAGCCCACCACGCCCCACCACAGCCCGTCCCAACCCACCACAGCCTGTTTCAGACCACCATAGCCCGTCCCAGCACACCACAGCCCGTCCCTAGCCCACCACAGCCCGTCCCAGCCCGCCACAGCCCGTCCCAGCCCGTCCCAGCCCACCACAGCCCGTCCCCGCCCGTCCCAGCCCACCACAGACCAGCACAGCCCGTCCCAGCCCCTCCCAGCCCGTCCCAGCCCACCACAGGCCGTCCCAGCCCACCACGGCCCGTCCCCGCCCACCACGGCCCGTCCCAGCCTACCACGGCCCGTCCCAGCCCACCAGAGCCCGTCCCAGCCCACCACGGCCCGTCCCCGCCCACCACGGCCCGTCCCAGCCCACCACGGCCCGTCCCAGCCCACCACGGCCCGTCACAGCCCACCACGGCCCGTCCCAGCCCACCACAGCCCGTCCCAGCCCACCACAGACCACCACAGACCGTCCCACCCACCACAGCCCGTCCCAGCCCACCACAGCCCGTCCCAGCCCACAACAGCCCGTCCCAGCCCATCCCAGCCCGTCCCAGCCCACCACAGCCCGTCCCAGCCCACCACATCCCGTCCCAGCCCACCACAGCCCACCAGAGCCCATGCCAGCCCACCACAGCCCGTCCCAGCCCACCACAACCCGTCCCAGCCCACCACAGCCCGTCCCAGCCCACCACAGACCACCACAGACCGTCCCAGCCCACCACGGCCCTTCCCAGCCCACCACAGTCCGTCCCAGCCCACCACGGCCCGTCCCAGCCCACCACGGCCCGTCCCAGCCCACAACAGCCCATTCCAGCCCACCACAGCCCGTCCCAGCACGTCCTGGCCCACCACAGCCCGTCCCAGCTTACCACAGCCCACCACAGCCCGTCTCAGTTCACCACAGCCCACCACAGCACGTCCCGGCCCACTACAACTCGTCCAAGCCCACCACAGGCCACCACAGCCCACCACAGCCCGTCCCTGCCCACCACAGCCCATCCCAGCCCGTCCAAGCCCACCACAGCCCGTCACAGCCCGTCACAGGCCACCAGAGCTTGTCCCGGCCCACCAGAGTCCGTCCCGAGCCACCACGGCCCGTCCCAGCACACCACGACTGACCACAGCCCGTCCCAGCCCACCAAGGCCTGTCCCAGCCCACCACAGCTCGTCCCAGCCCACCACAGCCCGTCACCGCCCAGCACAGCCCATCCCCGCCAACCATAGCCGGTCCCCGCCCACCACAGCCTGTCCCAGCTCGTCCCAGCTCGTCCCAGCCCTTCCCAGCTCACCACAGCCCGTCCCAGCCCAGCACAGCCCATCACAGCCCGTCCCAGCCCACTAGAGACCGTCCCAGCTTACCACAGCCCGTGCCAGCCCGTCTCAGCTCACCACAGCCCACCACAGCCCGTCCCAGCCCACCACAGCCCGTCCCAGCCAACCACAGCCCACCACAGCCCACCACAGCCCGTCCCAGCCCACCACAGCTTTTTCCACACCACAAGAGCCCGTCGAAGCCCACCACAGCCCGTCCAAGCCCACCACAGCCCGTGCCAGCCCGTCCAAGTCCGTGCCAGCTCGTTCCAGCCCGTGCCAGCTCGTCCCAGCCCGTGCCAGCCCGTCCCAGCCCGTGCCAGCCCGTCCCAGCCCGTGCCAGCCCGTCCCGGCCCCCCACAGACCGTCCCGGCCAACCACCCGTTTCAGCCCACCACAGCCCACCACAGCCCGTCTCAACTCACCACAACCCACCACAGCCCACCACGGCCCGTCCCAGTCCACCACAACCCACCACAGCCAAACACGGCCCACCACAGCCCGTCCCAGCCCACCACAGACCGTCCCAGCCCACCACATCCTGTCCCAGCCCACCACAGCCCACCAGAGCCCGTGCCAGCCCACCACAGCCCATCCCAGCCAACCACAACCCGTCCCAGTCCACTACAGCCCGTCCCAGCCCACCACAGCCCGTCCCAACCCACCACTGCCCGTCCCAGCCCACCACTGCCCGTCCCAGCCCGTCCCAGCTCGTCCCAGCCCACCACAGGCCTTCCCAGCCCCTCCCAGACCCCCAGAGCAGGCCCAGCCCGTTTCAGCCCCTCCCAGACCGTCTCAGCTCACCACACCCCACCACAGCCCATCCCAGCCCACCACGGCCTGTTCCAGCCCAGCAGAGGCCGTCCCAGCCCACCACAGCCCGTCCAAGCCCACCACAGCCCGTCCCAGCCCACCACAGCCCGTCCCAGCCCACCACAGCCCGTCCCAGCCCACCACAGCCCACCAGAGCCCGTCTCAGCTCACCACCGCCTGCCCCAGCCCACCACAACCCACCACAGCCAAACATGGCCCACCACAGTCCGTCCCAGCCCACCACAGGCCACTACAGCACACCACAGCCTACCGCAGACCGCCACAGCCTGTCCCAGCCAACCACATCCCGTCCCAGCCCACTACAGCCCATCCCAGCCCAACACGGCCCACCACGGCAGATCTCAACCCACCACAGCCTGTCCAAGCCCACCACACCTCTCCACAGCCCGCCCAACCCCCCACAGCCTGTCTCAGCTCACCACAACCCACCACAGCGCACCACAGCCCGTCCCAGCACACCACAGCTCGTCCCAGCCCACCACAGCCCGTCCCAGCCCACCACAGCCCGTCCCAGCCCACCACAGCCCGTGCCAGCCCATCCCAGCCCACCACAGCCCGTCCCAGCCTCTTCCAGACCACCAGAGCCCGAACCTGCACACCACAGCTCGTCCCAGCACACCACAGCCCGTCCCAGCACACCACAGCCCGTCCCATGCCACCACAGCCCGTCCCAGCTCACCACAGCCCGTCCCAGTTCACCACAGACCACCACAGCCCGTCCCAGCCCACCACATCCCACCACAGCCCGTACCGGCGCACCAGAACCTATCCAGGCTTACCACAGCGCGTCCCGGCCCAGCACGGCCCGGCCCGGCCCAGCACGCCCCGTCCCGGCCCACCACGGCCCGTCCCGGCCCACCACGGCAGATCTCAACCCACCACAGCCTGTCCAAGCCCACCACAGCCCTCCACAGCTCTCCACAGCCCGTCCCAACCCCCCACAGCCTGTCTCAGCTCACCACAACCAACCACAGCGCAACAGAGCCCGTCCCAGCCCACCACAGCCCGTCCCAGCCCACCACAGCCCACCAGAGCCCGTCTCAGCTCACAACAGCCTGTCCCAGCCCACCACAACCCACCACAGCCAAACACGGCCCACCACAATCCGTCCCAGCACACCACAGCCCACCACAGCTCGTCCCAGCCCACCACAGCCCACCACAGCCCGTCCCAGCCTGTCCCGTCCCGTCCCAGCGCGTCCCGGCCCGTCCCGGCCAACCACAGCCCGTCCCAGCCCACCACAGCCCGCCACAGCTTGTCCCAGCCCACCACAGCCCGCCACAGCCCACCACGGCCCGTCCCGGCACTCCACGGCCCGTCCCAGCCCACCACAGCCCGTCCCGGCCCACCACAGCCCGTCCCAGCCCACCACAGCCCGTCCCGGCCCACCACAGCCCGTCCCAGCCCACCACAGCCCGTCCCGGCACACCACAGCCCGTCCCAGCCCACCACAGCCCGTCCCAGCCCACCAGAGCCCGTCCCAGCCCACCACAGGCCATCCCAGCCTACCACAGCCCACCAGAGCCCGTCTCAGCTCACCACAGCGTGTCCCAGCACACCACAACCCACCACAGCCCGTCCCAGCCCACCACAGCCCGTCCCAGCCCACTACAGCCCGTCCCAGCCAACCACAGCCTGCCACAGCTTGTCCCAGCCCACCACAGCCCGCCACGGCCCGTCCCAGCCCACCACGGCCCACCACGGCCCGTCCCGGCACACCACGGCCCGTCCCAGCCCACCACGGCCCGACCGAGCCCACCACAGCCCGTCCCAGCTCACCACAGCCCACCACAGCCCGTCCCAGCCCACCACATCCCACCACAGACGGTCCCGGCCCACCAGAACGTGTCCAGCCTTACCACAGCGCGTCCCGGCCCACCACGGCCCGTCCCGGCCCACCACAGCAGATCTCAACCCACCACAGCCTGTCCAAGCCCACCACAGCCCTCCACAGCGCACCACAGCCCGTTGCAGCACACCACAGCTCGTCCCAGCCCACCACAGCCCGTCCCAGCACACCACAGCTCGTCCCAGCCCACCACAGCCCGTCCCAGCCCACCACAGCCCGTCCCAGCCCACCACAGCCCGTCCCAGCACACCACAGCCCGTGCCAGCCCATCCCAGCCCACCACAGCTCGTCCCAGCCCCTTCCAGACCACCAGAGCCCGTCCCAGCCCGTCCCAGCCCACCACAGCCCGTTTCAAGCTCACCAGAACCCACAACAGCCCACCACAGCCTGTCCCAGACCACCACGGCCCACCACAGCCCACTATGGCCCGTCCCAGCCCACCACGGCCCACCACAGCGAACCACGGCCCAGCAAAGCTCACCACAGCCCGTCCCAGCCCACCAGAGCCCGTCCCAGCCCACCACTGCCCGTCCCGGCCCACCACTGCCCGTCCCGGCCGGTCCCGGTACACCACGGCCCACCACGGCCCGTCCCGGCACACCACGGCCCGTCCCAGCCCACCACGGCCCGACCGAGCCCACCACAGCCCGTCCCAGCTCACCACAGCCCGTCCCAGTCCACCACAGCCCACCACAGCCCGTCCCGGCTCACCACATCCCACCACAGCCGGTCCCGGCCCACCAGAACATGTCCAGGCTTACCACAGCGCGTCCCGGCCCAGCACGCCCCGTCCCGGCCCACCACGGCCCGTCCCGGCCCACCACGGCAGATCTCAACCCACCACAGCCTGTCCAAGCCCACCATAGCCCTCCACAGCTCGTCCCAACCCCCCACAGCCTGTCTCAGCTCACCACAACCCACCACAGCGCACCAGAGCCCATCCCAGCCCACCACAGCCCGTCCCAGCCCACCACAGCCCACCGGAGCCCGTCTCAGCTCACAACAGCCTGTCCCAGCCCACCACAACCCACCACAGCCAAACACGGCCCACCACAGTCCGTCCCAGCACACCACAGCCCGTCCCAGCCCACCACAGCCCGTCCCAGCACACCACAGCTCGTCCCCGCCCACCACAGCCCGTCCCTGCACACCACAGCCCGTCCCCGCCCTCCACAGCCCATCCCAGCACACCACAGCCCGTCTAAGACCACCACAGCCCGTCCCAGCCCACCACAGCCCGTCCCAGCCCACCACAGCCCGTCCCAGCACACCACAGCCCGTCCCCGCCCACCACAGCCCGTCCCAGCACACCACAACCCGTCCCCGCCCACCACAGCCCGTCCCAGCACACCACAGCCCGTCCCAGCACACCACAGCCCGTGCCAGCACACCACAGCCCGTCCAAGACCACCACAGCCCGTCCCAGCCCACCACAGCCCGTCCCAGCACACCACAGCCCACCAGAGTTCGTCCCAGCCCGTCCCAGCCCACCACGGCTCGTCCCAGCCCACCACAGCCCACCACAGCCCACCACAGTTTACCACGGGCCATCTCAGACCACCATGACCTGTCCCAGCCTACCACGGCCCACCACAGCCCATCCCTTCCCATACCGACTCAAAACAGCTCACCACGGCCCACCACAGCCCACCACGGTTCACCACGGCCTGTCCCAGCCCACCACGCCCCACCACAGCCCATCCCTGCCCACCACAGCCCGTCCCAGCACACCACAGACCATCCCAGTCCACCACACACCGTCCCAGCATGTCCCAGCCTGTCCCAACCCACCACAGCCTATTCCAGACCACCACAGACCGTCCCAGCCCGTGCCAGCCCGTCCCAGCCCGTCCCAGCCCACCACAGCCCGTCCCCGCCCGTCCCAGCCCACCACAGACCAGCACAGCCTGTCCCAGCACACCACAGCCCGTCCCAGCCCGTCCCAGTCCGTCCCAGCCCGTCGCAGCCCGCCGCAGCCCGTCCCAGCCCACCACAGACCGTCCCAGCCCACCACAGACCGTCCCAGGCCACCACAGACCGTTCCAGACCACTACAGCTCGTCCCCGCCCACCACAGCCCGTCCCGCCCACCATAGCCCGTGCCAGCCCAGCACAGCCCGTCCCAGCCCACCGCAGACCGTCCCAGCCCACCGCAGACCGTCCCAGCCCACCGCAGACCGTTCCAGACCACCGCAGCTCGTCCCCGCCCACCGCAGCCCGTCCCCGCCCATCGCAGCCCATTCCAGCACACTACAGCTTATCCCAGCCCGTCCCAGCCCGTCCCAGCCCATCGCAGCCTGTCGCAGCCCACCACAGCCCGTCCCAGAACACCACAGCCCGTCCCAGCCCACCACAGCCCGTCCCAGCTCGTTCCAGCCCACCACAGCCCACCACAGCCCGTCCCAGCCCGTCCCAGCTTATCCCAGCCCGTCGCAGCCCATCCCAGCCCGTCCCAGCACACCACAGACCGTCCCAGTCCACCACAGACCGTCCCAGCATGTCCCAGCCCATCCCAGCCCATCACAGCCCGTTCCAGACCACCACAGCCTGTTCCAGCCCACCACAGCTTACCACAGCCCTTCCCAGCCTGTCCCAGCTCACTACAACTGTCACCGCACACCACAGCCCTTCCCAGCCTCTCCCAGTCCACCACAGCCCGTCACCGCCAGCCACAGCCCGTCCCCGCACAACACAGCCCGTCCCAGCCCACCACAGCCCGCTCCAGCCCGTCCCAGCCCGTCCCAGCCCACCACAGAATGTCCCAGCCCACCACAGCCCGCCCCGGCCCACCACAGCCCGTCCCGGCCCACCACAGCCAGTCACAGCCCACCACAGCCCACCACAGAATGTCCCAGACTACCACAGACCGTCCCAGCCCACCACAACCCGTCTCCGCCCACCACAGCCCATCCCCGCCCACCACAGTTCATCCCCGCCCACCACAGCCTGTCCTGGCCCACCACAGCCCGTTCCAGACCACCAGAGCCCGTCCCAGCCCACCAAAGAATGTCCCCGGCCACCACAGCCTGTCTCAGCCTATCCCAGCCTGTCCCAGCCCACCACAGCCCGTCCCAGCCCACCACAGCCCACCACAGCCCGTCACAGCCCGTCCCAGCACACCACAGCATGTCCCAGCCCGTCCCAGCCCACCACAGACCAGCACAGCCCACCACAGCCCGTCCCTGCCCACCACAGACCGTCCCTGTCCACCACAGCCCGTCCCAGCCCGTCCCAGCCCACCACAGCCCGTCCCAGCACACCACAGCCCGTCCCAGCCCGTCCCAGCTCGTCCCACCCCGTCCCGGCCCACCACAGCCCGTCCCAGCCCACCACAGCCCGTCCCAGCCCACCACAGCCCGTCCCAGCACACCACAGCCAACCAGAGCCTGTCCCAGCCCGTCCCAGACCACCACGGCCCACCACAGCCCACCACAGTTCACCACGGGCCATCTCAGCCCTCCATGACCTGTCCCAGCCCACCATGACCTGTCCCAGCCCACCACGGCCCACCACAGCCCATCCCATCCCATACCGGCTCAAAACGGCCCACAACGGCCCACCACAGCCCACCACGGATCACCACGGCCCGTCCCAGCCCACCACGCCCCACCGCAGCCCATCCCTGCCCACCACAGCCCGTCCCAGCACACCACAGACCATCCCAGTCCACCACACACCGTCCCAGCATGTCCCAGCCTGTCCCAACCCACCACAGCCTGTTCCAGACCACCACAGCCTGTCCCAGCCCACCACAGCCCGTCCCAGCACACCACAGCCCGTCCCTAGCCCACCACAGCCCGTCCCAGCCCGCCACAGCCCGTCCCAGCCCGTCCGAGCCCACCACAGCCCGTCCAGGCCGTCCTAGCCCACCACAGACCAGCACAGCCCGTCCCAGCACACCACAGCCCGTCCCAGCCCGTCCCAGCCCGTCGCAGCCTGTCGCAGCCCACCACAGACTGTCCCAGCCCACCACAGCCCGTCCCAGCCCACCACAGCCCGTCCCAGCCCACCACGGCCCATTCCAGCACACCACGGCCCGTCCCAGCCCACCACGGCCCGTCCCAGCCCACCACAGACCGTCCCAGCCCACCACAGACCGTCCCAGCCCGTCCCAGCCCGTCCCAGCCCACCACAGCCCGTCCCAGCCCACCACAGCCCGTCCCAGCCCACCACAGCCCGTCCCAGCCCACCACGGCCCATTCCAGCACACCACGGCCCGTCCCAGCCCACCACGGCCCGTCCCAGCCCACCACAGACCGTCCCAGCCCACCACAGACCGTCCCAGCCCGTCCCAGCCCGTCCCAGCCCACCACAGCCCGTCCCAGCCCACCACAGCCCGTCCCAGCCCACCACAGCCCGTCCCAGCCCACCACAGCCCGTCCCAGCCCACACACAGCCCGTCCCAGCTCGTCCCAGCCCGTCCCAGCCCAACACAGCCCGTCCCAGACCACCACAGCCCGTCCCCGCCCGTCCCAGCCCACCAGAGCCCGTCCCAGCCCGTCCCAGCCCACCACAGCCCGTCCCAGCACATCACAGCTCGTTCCAGACCACCAGAGCCCGTCCCAGCCCTTCCTAGCCCACCACAGCCCATCTCAAGCTCACCAGAACCCACCAAAGCCCACCACAGCCTGTCCCAGACCACCACGGCCCACCACAGACGACCACGGCCCACCACAGCCCACCACAGTTCACCACGGGCCATCTCAGCCCTCCATGACCTGTCCCAGCCCACCATGACCTGTCCCAGCCCACCACGGCCCACCACAGCCCATCCCTTCCCATACCGGCTCAAAACGGCCCACCACGGCCCACCACAGCCCACCACGGTTCACCACGGCCCGTCCCAGCCCACCACGCCCCACCACAGCCCATCCCTGCCCACCACAGCCCGTCCCAGCATGTCCCAGCCTGTCCCAACCCACCACAGCCTGTTCCAGACCACCACAGCCCGTCCAGCCCACCACAGCCTGTTTCAGACCACCACAGCCCGTCACAGCCCATCCCAGCACACCACAGCCCGTCCAAGCCCACCACAGCCCGTCCCAGCTCACCACAGCCCGTCCCAGCCCACCACAGCCCGTCCCCGCCCACCACAGCCCGTCCCAGCCCACCACAGCCCGTCCCAGCCCACCACAGCCCGTCTCAGCCCACCACAGCGTGTCCCAGCACACCACAGCCCGTCCCAGCCCACCACAGCCCACCAGAGTTCGTCCCAGCCCGTCCCAGCCCACCACGGCCCGTCCCAGCCCACCACGACCCACCACAGCCCACCACAGTTCACCACGGGCCATCTCAGGCCACCATGACCTGTCCCAGCCCACCACGGCCCACCACAGCCCATCCCCTCCCATACCGGCTTCAAAACGGCCCACCACGGCCCACCACAGCCCACCACGGTTCACCAGGGCCCGTCCCAGCCCACCACGCCCCACCACAGCCCATCCCTGCCCACCACAGCCCGTCCCAGCACACCACAGACCATCCCAGTCCACGCATGTCCCAGCCTGTCCCAACCCACCACAGCCTGTTCCAGACCACCACAGCCCGTCCCAGCCCACCACAGCCTGTTTCAGACCACCACAGCCCGTCCCAGCACACCACAGCCCGTCCCTAGCCCACCACAGACCGTCCCAGCCCACCACAACCCGTCTCCGCCCACCACAGCCCATCCCCGCCCACCACAGTTCATCCCCGCCCACCACAGCTTGTCCTGGCCCACCACAGCCCGTTCCAGACCACCAGAGCCCGTCCCAGCCCACCAAAGAATGTCCCCGGCCACCACAGCCTGTCTCAGCCTATCCCAGCCTGTCCCAGCCCACCACAGCCCGTCCCAGCCCACCACAGCCCACCACAGCCCGTCACAGCCCGTCCCAGCACACCACAGCATGTCCCAGCCCGTCCCAGCCCACCACAGACCAGCACAGCCCACCACAGCCCGTCCCTGCCCACCACAGACCGTCCCTGTCCACCACAGCCCGTCCCAGCCCGTCCCAGCCCACCACAGCCCGTCCCAGCACACCACAGCCCGTCCCAGCCCGTCCCAGCTCGTCCCACCCCGTCCCAGCCCGTCCCGGCCCACCACAGCCCGTCCCAGCCCACCACAGCCCGTCCCAGCCCACCACAGCCCGTCCCAGCACACCACAGCCAACCAGAGCCTGTCCCAGCCCGTCCCAGACCACCACGGCCCACCACAGCCCACCACAGTTCACCACGGGCCATCTCAGCCCTCCATGACCTGTCCCAGCCCACCATGACCTGTCCCAGCCCACCACGGCCCACCACAGCCCATCCCTGCCCACCACAGCCCGTCCCAGCATGTCCCAGCCTGTCCCAACCCACCACAGCCTGTTCCAGACCACCACAGCCCGTCCAGCCCACCACAGCCTGTTTCAGACCACCACAGCCCGTCACAGCCCATCCCAGCACACCACAGCCCGTCCAAGCCCACCACAGCCCGTCCCAGCTCACCACAGCCCGTCCCAGCCCACCACAGCCCGTCCCCGCCCACCACAGCCCGTCCCAGCCCACCACAGCCCGTCCCAGCCCACCACAGCCCGTCTCAGCCCACCACAGCGTGTCCCAGCACACCACAGCCCGTCCCAGCCCACCACAGCCCACCAGAGTTCGTCCCAGCCCGTCCCAGCCCACCACGGCCCGTCCCAGCCCACCACGACCCACCACAGCCCACCACAGTTCACCACGGGCCATCTCAGGCCACCATGACCTGTCCCAGCCCACCACGGCCCACCACAGCCCATCCCCTCCCATACCGGCTTCAAAACGGCCCACCACGGCCCACCACAGCCCACCACGGTTCACCAGGGCCCGTCCCAGCCCACCACGCCCCACCACAGCCCATCCCTGCCCACCACAGCCCGTCCCAGCACACCACAGACCATCCCAGTCCACGCATGTCCCAGCCTGTCCCAACCCACCACAGCCTGTTCCAGACCACCACAGCCCGTCCCAGCCCACCACAGCCTGTTTCAGACCACCACAGCCCGTCCCAGCACACCACAGCCCGTCCCTAGCCCACCACAGACCGTCCCAGCCCACCACAACCCGTCTCCGCCCACCACAGCCCATCCCCGCCCACCACAGTTCATCCCCGCCCACCACAGCTTGTCCTGGCCCACCACAGCCCGTTCCAGACCACCAGAGCCCGTCCCAGCCCACCAAAGAATGTCCCCGGCCACCACAGCCTGTCTCAGCCTATCCCAGCCTGTCCCAGCCCACCACAGCCCGTCCCAGCCCACCACAGCCCACCACAGCCCGTCACAGCCCGTCCCAGCACACCACAGCATGTCCCAGCCCGTCCCAGCCCACCACAGACCAGCACAGCCCACCACAGCCCGTCCCTGCCCACCACAGACCGTCCCTGTCCACCACAGCCCGTCCCAGCCCGTCCCAGCCCACCACAGCCCGTCCCAGCACACCACAGCCCGTCCCAGCCCGTCCCAGCTCGTCCCACCCCGTCCCAGCCCGTCCCAGCACACCACAGCCCGTCCCAGCCCACCACAGCCCGTCCCAGCCCACCACAGCCCGTCCCAGCACACCACAGCCAACCAGAGCCTGTCCCAGCCCGTCCCAGACCACCACGGCCCACCACAGCCCACCACAGTTCACCACGGGCCATCTCAGCCCTCCATGACCTGTCCCAGCCCACCATGACCTGTCCCAGCCCACCACGGCCCACCACAGCCCATCCCATCCCATACCGGCTCAAAACGGCCCACAACGGCCCACCACAGCCCACCACGGTTCACCACGGCCCGTCCCAGCCCACCACGCCCCACCGCAGCCCATCCCTGCCCACCACAGCCCGTCCCAGCACACCACAGATCATCCCAGTCCACCACACACCGTCCCAGCATGTCCCAGCCTGTCCCAACCCACCACAGCCTGTTCCAGACCACCACAGCCCGTCCCAGCCCACCACAGCCCGTCCCAGCAAACCACAGCCCGTCCCTAGCCCACCACAGCCCGTCCCAGCCCGCCACAGCCCGTCCCAGCCCGTCCCAGCCCACCACAGCCCGTCCAGGCCGTCCTAGCCCACCACAGACCAGCACAGCCCGTCCCAGCACACCACAGCCCGTCCCAGCCCGTCCCAGCCCGTCGCAGCCCGTCACAGCCCACCACAGCCTGTCCCAGCCCACCACAGCCCGTCCCAGCCCACCACAGCCCATCCTAGCCCACCACAGCCCGTCCCAGCCCGTCCCAGCCCACCACAGCCCGTCCCAGCCCACCACAGCCCGTCCCAGCCCACCACAGCCCGTCCCAGCACACCACAGCCCGTCCCAGCACACCACGGCCCATTCCAGCACACCACGGCCCGTCCCAGCCCACCACGGCCCGTCCCAGCCCACCACAGACCGTCCCAGCCCACCACAGACCGTCCCAGCCCGTCCCAGCCCGTCCCAGCCCACCACAGCCCGTCCCAGCCCACCACAGCCCGTCCCAGCCGACACACAGCCCGTCCCAGCTCGTCCCAGCCCGTCCCAGCCCAACACAGACCGTCCCAGACCACCACAGCCCGTCCCCGCCCGTCCCAGCCCACCAGAGCCCGTCCCAGCCCATCCCAGCCCACCACAGCCCGTCCCAGCACATCACAGCTCGTTCCAGACCACCAGAGCCCGTCCCAGCCCTTCCTAGCCCACCACAGCCCATCTCAAGCTCACCAGAACCCACCAAAGCCCACCACAGCCTGTCCCAGACCACCACGGCCCACCACAGACGACCACGGCCCACCACAGCCCACCACAGTTCACCACGGGCCATCTCAGCCCTCCATGACCTGTCCCAGCCCACCATGACCTGTCCCAGCCCACCACGGCCCACCACAGCCCATCCCTTCCCATACCGGCTCAAAACGGCCCACCACGGCCCACCACAGCCCACCACGGTTCACCACGGCCCGTCCCAGCCCACCACGCCCCACCACAGCCCGTCCCAGCATGTCCCAGCCTGTCCCAACCCACCACAGCCTGTTCCAGACCACCACAGCCCGTCCAGCCCACCACAGCCCGTCCCAGCACACCACAGCCCGTCCCAGCCCATCCCAGCACACCACAGCCCATCCAAGCCCACCACAGCCCGTCCCAGCTCACCACAGCCTGTCCCAGCCCACCACAGCCCGTCCCAGCCCACCACAGCCCGTCCCAGCCCACCACAGCCCGTCCCAGCCCACCACAGCCCGTCTCAGCCCACCACAGCGTGTCCCAGCACACCACAGCCCGTCCCAGCCCACCACAGCCCACCAGAGTTCGTCCCAGCCCGTCCCAGCCCACCACGGCCCGTCCCAGCCCACCACGGCCCACCACAGCCCACCACAGTTCACCACGGGCTATCTCAGGCCACCATGACCTGTCCCAGCCCACCACGGCCCACCACAGCCCATCCCCTCCCATACCGGCTTCAAAAAGGCCCACCACGGCTCACCACAGCCCACCACGGTTCACCAGGGCCCGTCCCAGCCCACCACGCCCCACCACAGCCCATCCCTGCCCACCACAGCCCGTCCCAGCACACCACAGACCATCCCAGTCCACGCATGTCCCAGCCTGTCCCAACCCACCACAGCCTGTTCCAGACCACCACAGCCCGTCCCAGCCCACCACAGCCTGTTTCAGACCACCACAGCCCGTCCCAGCACACCACAGCCCGTCCCTAGCCCACCACAGCCCGTCCCAGCCCGCCACAGCCCGTCCCAGGCCGTCCCAGCCCACCACAGCCCGTCCCCACCCGTCCCAGCCCACCACAGCCCGTCTCAGCCCCTCCCAGCCCACCACAGACCGTCCCAGCCAACCACAGACCAGCACAGCCCACCACAGACCAGCACAGCCCACCACGGCCCGTCCGCGCCCACCACGGCTCGTCCCCGCCCAGCACGGCCCGTCACAGCCAACCACGGCCCGTCACAGCCCACTACGGCCCGTCCAAGCCCACCACGGCCCGTCCCAGCCCACCAGAGCCCGTCCCAGCCCACCAGAGTCCGTCCCAGCCCACCACAGCCCGTCCCAGCCCACCACAGCCCACCACAGCCCGTCACAGCCCGTCCCAGCACACCACAGCATGTCCCAGCCCGTCCCAGCCCACCACAGACCAGCACAGCCCACCACAGCCCGTCCCTGCCCACCACAGACCGTCCCTGTCCACCACAGCCCGTCCCAGCCCGTCCCAGCCCACCACAGCCCGTCCCAGCACACCACAGCCCGTCCCAGCCCGTCCCAGCTCGTCCCACCCCGTCCCAGCCCGTCCCAGCACACCACAGCCCGTCCCAGCCCACCACAGCCCGTCCCAGCCCACCACAGCCCGTCCCAGCACACCACAGCCAACCAGAGCCTGTCCCAGCCCGTCCCAGACCACCACGGCCCACCACAGCCCACCACAGTTCACCACGGGCCATCTCAGCCCTCCATGACCTGTCCCAGCCCACCATGACCTGTCCCAGCCCACCACGGCCCACCACAGCCCATCCCATCCCATACCGGCTCAAAACGGCCCACAACGGCCCACCACAGCCCACCACGGTTCACCACGGCCCGTCCCAGCCCACCACGCCCCACCGCAGCCCATCCCTGCCCACCACAGCCCGTCCCAGCACACCACAGATCATCCCAGTCCACCACACACCGTCCCAGCATGTCCCAGCCTGTCCCAACCCACCACAGCCTGTTCCAGACCACCACAGCCCGTCCCAGCCCACCACAGCCCGTCCCAGCAAACCACAGCCCGTCCCTAGCCCACCACAGCCCGTCCCAGCCCGCCACAGCCCGTCCCAGCCCGTCCCAGCCCACCACAGCCCGTCCAGGCCGTCCTAGCCCACCACAGACCAGCACAGCCCGTCCCAGCACACCACAGCCCGTCCCAGCCCGTCCCAGCCCGTCGCAGCCCGTCACAGCCCACCACAGCCTGTCCCAGCCCACCACAGCCCGTCCCAGCCCACCACAGCCCATCCTAGCCCACCACAGCCCGTCCCAGCCCGTCCCAGCCCACCACAGCCCGTCCCAGCCCACCACAGCCCGTCCCAGCCCACCACAGCCCGTCCCAGCACACCACAGCCCGTCCCAGCACACCACGGCCCATTCCAGCACACCACGGCCCGTCCCAGCCCACCACGGCCCGTCCCAGCCCACCACAGACCGTCCCAGCCCACCACAGACCGTCCCAGCCCGTCCCAGCCCGTCCCAGCCCACCACAGCCCGTCCCAGCCCACCACAGCCCGTCCCAGCCGACACACAGCCCGTCCCAGCTCGTCCCAGCCCGTCCCAGCCCAACACAGACCGTCCCAGACCACCACAGCCCGTCCCCGCCCGTCCCAGCCCACCAGAGCCCGTCCCAGCCCATCCCAGCCCACCACAGCCCGTCCCAGCACATCACAGCTCGTTCCAGACCACCAGAGCCCGTCCCAGCCCTTCCTAGCCCACCACAGCCCATCTCAAGCTCACCAGAACCCACCAAAGCCCACCACAGCCTGTCCCAGACCACCACGGCCCACCACAGACGACCACGGCCCACCACAGCCCACCACAGTTCACCACGGGCCATCTCAGCCCTCCATGACCTGTCCCAGCCCACCATGACCTGTCCCAGCCCACCACGGCCCACCACAGCCCATCCCTTCCCATACCGGCTCAAAACGGCCCACCACGGCCCACCACAGCCCACCACGGTTCACCACGGCCCGTCCCAGCCCACCACGCCCCACCACAGCCCGTCCCAGCATGTCCCAGCCTGTCCCAACCCACCACAGCCTGTTCCAGACCACCACAGCCCGTCCAGCCCACCACAGCCCGTCCCAGCCCATCCCAGCACACCACAGCCCATCCAAGCCCACCACAGCCCGTCCCAGCTCACCACAGCCTGTCCCAGCCCACCACAGCCCGTCCCAGCCCACCACAGCCCGTCCCAGCCCACCACAGCCCGTCCCAGCCCACCACAGCCCGTCCCAGCCCACCACAGCCCGTCTCAGCCCACCACAGCGTGTCCCAGCACACCACAGCCCGTCCCAGCCCACCACAGCCCACCAGAGTTCGTCCCAGCCCGTCCCAGCCCACCACGGCCCGTCCCAGCCCACCACGGCCCACCACAGCCCACCACAGTTCACCACGGGCTATCTCAGGCCACCATGACCTGTCCCAGCCCACCACGGCCCACCACAGCCCATCCCCTCCCATACCGGCTTCAAAAAGGCCCACCACGGCTCACCACAGCCCACCACGGTTCACCAGGGCCCGTCCCAGCCCACCACGCCCCACCACAGCCCATCCCTGCCCACCACAGCCCGTCCCAGCACACCACAGACCATCCCAGTCCACGCATGTCCCAGCCTGTCCCAACCCACCACAGCCTGTTCCAGACCACCACAGCCCGTCCCAGCCCACCACAGCCTGTTTCAGACCACCACAGCCCGTCCCAGCACACCACAGCCCGTCCCTAGCCCACCACAGCCCGTCCCAGCCCGCCACAGCCCGTCCCAGGCCGTCCCAGCCCACCACAGCCCGTCCCCACCCGTCCCAGCCCACCACAGCCCGTCTCAGCCCCTCCCAGCCCACCACAGACCGTCCCAGCCAACCACAGACCAGCACAGCCCACCACAGACCAGCACAGCCCACCACGGCCCGTCCGCGCCCACCACGGCTCGTCCCCGCCCAGCACGGCCCGTCACAGCCAACCACGGCCCGTCACAGCCCACTACGGCCCGTCCAAGCCCACCACGGCCCGTCCCAGCCCACCAGAGCCCGTCCCAGCCCACCAGAGTCCGTCCCAGCCCACCACAGCCCGTCCCAGCCCACCACAGCCCACCACAGCCCGTCACAGCCCGTCCCAGCACACCACAGCATGTCCCAGCCCGTCCCAGCCCACCACAGACCAGCACAGCCCACCACAGCCCGTCCCTGCCCACCACAGACCGTCCCTGTCCACCACAGCCCGTCCCAGCCCGTCCCAGCCCACCACAGCCCGTCCCAGCACACCACAGCCCGTCCCAGCCCGTCCCAGCTCGTCCCACCCCGTCCCAGCCCGTCCCAGCACACCACAGCCCGTCCCAGCCCACCACAGCCCGTCCCAGCCCACCACAGCCCGTCCCAGCACACCACAGCCAACCAGAGCCTGTCCCAGCCCGTCCCAGACCACCACGGCCCACCACAGCCCACCACAGTTCACCACGGGCCATCTCAGCCCTCCATGACCTGTCCCAGCCCACCATGACCTGTCCCAGCCCACCACGGCCCACCACAGCCCATCCCATCCCATACCGGCTCAAAACGGCCCACAACGGCCCACCACAGCCCACCACGGTTCACCACGGCCCGTCCCAGCCCACCACGCCCCACCGCAGCCCATCCCTGCCCACCACAGCCCGTCCCAGCACACCACAGATCATCCCAGTCCACCACACACCGTCCCAGCATGTCCCAGCCTGTCCCAACCCACCACAGCCTGTTCCAGACCACCACAGCCCGTCCCAGCCCACCACAGCCCGTCCCAGCAAACCACAGCCCGTCCCTAGCCCACCACAGCCCGTCCCAGCCCGCCACAGCCCGTCCCAGCCCGTCCCAGCCCACCACAGCCCGTCCAGGCCGTCCTAGCCCACCACAGACCAGCACAGCCCGTCCCAGCACACCACAGCCCGTCCCAGCCCGTCCCAGCCCGTCGCAGCCCGTCACAGCCCACCACAGCCTGTCCCAGCCCACCACAGACCATCCCAGTCCACCACAGCCCATCCTAGCCCACCACAGCCCGTCCCAGCCCGTCCCAGCCCACCACAGCCCGTCCCAGCCCACCACAGCCCGTCCCAGCCCACCACAGCCCGTCCCAGCACACCACAGCCCGTCCCAGCACACCACGGCCCATTCCAGCACACCACGGCCCGTCCCAGCCCACCACGGCCCGTCCCAGCCCACCACAGACCGTCCCAGCCCACCACAGACCGTCCCAGCCCGTCCCAGCCCACCACAGCCCGTCCCAGCCCACCACAGCCCGTCCCAGCCGACACACAGCCCGTCCCAGCTCGTCCCAGCCCGTCCCAGCCCAACACAGACCGTCCCAGACCACCACAGCCCGTCCCCGCCCGTCCCAGCCCACCAGAGCCCGTCCCAGCCCATCCCAGCCCACCACAGCCCGTCCCAGCACATCACAGCTCGTTCCAGACCACCAGAGCCCGTCCCAGCCCTTCCTAGCCCACCACAGCCCATCTCAAGCTCACCAGAACCCACCAAAGCCCACCACAGCCTGTCCCAGACCACCACGGCCCACCACAGACGACCACGGCCCACCACAGCCCACCACAGTTCACCACGGGCCATCTCAGCCCTCCATGACCTGTCCCAGCCCACCATGACCTGTCCCAGCCCACCACGGCCCACCACAGCCCATCCCTTCCCATACCGGCTCAAAACGGCCCACCACGGCCCACCACAGCCCACCACGGTTCACCACGGCCCGTCCCAGCCCACCACGCCCCACCACAGCCCGTCCCAGCATGTCCCAGCCTGTCCCAACCCACCACAGCCTGTTCCAGACCACCACAGCCCGTCCAGCCCACCACAGCCCGTCCCAGCCCATCCCAGCACACCACAGCCCATCCAAGCCCACCACAGCCCGTCCCAGCTCACCACAGCCTGTCCCAGCCCACCACAGCCCGTCCCAGCCCACCACAGCCCGTCCCAGCCCACCACAGCCCGTCCCAGCCCACCACAGCCCGTCTCAGCCCACCACAGCGTGTCCCAGCACACCACAGCCCGTCCCAGCCCACCACACCCCGTCCCGGCCCACCACAGCCCGTCCCAGCCCACCACAGACCACCACAGACCGTCCCAGCCAACCACAGACCAGCACAGCCCACCACAGACCAGCACAGCCCACCACGGCCCGTCCGCGCCCACCACGGCTCGTCCCCGCCCAGCACGGCCCGTCACAGCCAACCACGGCCCGTCACAGCCCACTACGGCCCGTCCAAGCCCACCACGGCCCGTCCCAGCCCACCAGAGCCCGTCCCAGCCCACCAGAGTCCGTCCCAGCCCACCACAGCCCGTCCCAGCCCACCACAGCCCACCACAGCCCGTCACAGCCCGTCCCAGCACACCACAGCATGTCCCAGCCCGTCCCAGCCCACCACAGACCAGCACAGCCCACCACAGCCCGTCCCTGCCCACCACAGACCGTCCCTGTCCACCACAGCCCGTCCCAGCCCGTCCCAGCCCACCACAGCCCGTCCCAGCACACCACAGCCCGTCCCAGCCCGTCCCAGCTCGTCCCACCCCGTCCCAGCCCGTCCCAGCACACCACAGCCCGTCCCAGCCCACCACAGCCCGTCCCAGCCCACCACAGCCCGTCCCAGCACACCACAGCCAACCAGAGCCTGTCCCAGCCCGTCCCAGACCACCACGGCCCACCACAGCCCACCACAGTTCACCACGGGCCATCTCAGCCCTCCATGACCTGTCCCAGCCCACCATGACCTGTCCCAGCCCACCACGGCCCACCACAGCCCATCCCATCCCATACCGGCTCAAAACGGCCCACAACGGCCCACCACAGCCCACCACGGTTCACCACGGCCCGTCCCAGCCCACCACGCCCCACCGCAGCCCATCCCTGCCCACCACAGCCCGTCCCAGCACACCACAGATCATCCCAGTCCACCACACACCGTCCCAGCATGTCCCAGCCTGTCCCAACCCACCACAGCCTGTTCCAGACCACCACAGCCCGTCCCAGCCCACCACAGCCCGTCCCAGCAAACCACAGCCCGTCCCTAGCCCACCACAGCCCGTCCCAGCCCGCCACAGCCCGTCCCAGCCCGTCCCAGCCCACCACAGCCCGTCCAGGCCGTCCTAGCCCACCACAGACCAGCACAGCCCGTCCCAGCACACCACAGCCCGTCCCAGCCCGTCCCAGCCCGTCGCAGCCCGTCACAGCCCACCACAGCCTGTCCCAGCCCACCACAGCCCGTCCCAGCCCACCACAGCCCATCCTAGCCCACCACAGCCCGTCCCAGCCCGTCCCAGCCCACCACAGCCCGTCCCAGCCCACCACAGCCCGTCCCAGCCCACCACAGCCCGTCCCAGCACACCACAGCCCGTCCCAGCACACCACGGCCCATTCCAGCACACCACGGCCCGTCCCAGCCCACCACGGCCCGTCTCAGCCCACCACAGACCGTCCCAGCCCACCACAGACCGTCCCAGCCCGTCCCAGCCCGTCCCAGCCCACCACAGCCCGTCCCAGCCCACCACAGCCCGTCCCAGCCGACACACAGCCCGTCCCAGCTCGTCCCAGCCCGTCCCAGCCCAACACAGACCGTCCCAGACCACCACAGCCCGTCCCCGCCCGTCCCAGCCCACCAGAGCCCGTCCCAGCCCATCCCAGCCCACCACAGCCCGTCCCAGCACATCACAGCTCGTTCCAGACCACCAGAGCCCGTCCCAGCCCTTCCTAGCCCACCACAGCCCATCTCAAGCTCACCAGAACCCACCAAAGCCCACCACAGCCTGTCCCAGACCACCACGGCCCACCACAGACGACCACGGCCCACCACAGCCCACCACAGTTCACCACGGGCCATCTCAGCCCTCCATGACCTGTCCCAGCCCACCATGACCTGTCCCAGCCCACCACGGCCCACCACAGCCCATCCCTTCCCATACCGGCTCAAAACGGCCCACCACGGCCCACCACAGCCCACCACGGTTCACCACGGCCCGTCCCAGCCCACCACGCCCCACCACAGCCCGTCCCAGCATGTCCCAGCCTGTCCCAACCCACCACAGCCTGTTCCAGACCACCACAGCCCGTCCAGCCCACCACAGCCCGTCCCAGCCCATCCCAGCACACCACAGCCCATCCAAGCCCACCACAGCCCGTCCCAGCTCACCACAGCCTGTCCCAGCCCACCACAGCCCGTCCCAGCCCACCACAGCCCGTCCCAGCCCACCACAGCCCGTCCCAGCCCACCACAGCCCGTCTCAGCCCACCACAGCGTGTCCCAGCACACCACAGCCCGTCCCAGCCCACCACAGCCCACCAGAGTTCGTCCCAGCCCGTCCCAGCCCACCACGGCCCGTCCCAGCCCACCACGGCCCACCACAGCCCACCACAGTTCACCACGGGCTATCTCAGGCCACCATGACCTGTCCCAGCCCACCACGGCCCACCACAGCCCATCCCCTCCCATACCGGCTTCAAAAAGGCCCACCACGGCTCACCACAGCCCACCACGGTTCACCAGGGCCCGTCCCAGCCCACCACGCCCCACCACAGCCCATCCCTGCCCACCACAGCCCGTCCCAGCACACCACAGACCATCCCAGTCCACGCATGTCCCAGCCTGTCCCAACCCACCACAGCCTGTTCCAGACCACCACAGCCCGTCCCAGCCCACCACAGCCTGTTTCAGACCACCACAGCCCGTCCCAGCACACCACAGCCCGTCCCTAGCCCACCACAGCCCGTCCCAGCCCGCCACAGCCCGTCCCAGGCCGTCCCAGCCCACCACAGCCCGTCCCCACCCGTCCCAGCCCACCACAGCCCGTCTCAGCCCCTCCCAGCCCACCACAGACCGTCCCAGCCAACCACAGACCAGCACAGCCCACCACAGACCAGCACAGCCCACCACGGCCCGTCCGCGCCCACCACGGCTCGTCCCCGCCCAGCACGGCCCGTCACAGCCAACCACGGCCCGTCACAGCCCACTACGGCCCGTCCAAGCCCACCACGGCCCGTCCCAGCCCACCAGAGCCCGTCCCAGCCCACCAGAGTCCGTCCCAGCCCACCACAGCCCATCCCAGCACACCACAGCCCGTCCCAGCACACCACAGCCCGTCCCACCACGGCCCAGCCCACCACGGCCCAGCCCACCACAGCCCGTCCTAGCCCAACAAAGACCGCCACAGCCCACCACAGCCCACCACAGCCCGTCCCAACCCACCAGAGTCCGTCCGGAGCCACAACGGCCCGTCCCAGCCCACCACGGCTGACCACAGCGGGTCCCAGCCCACCACAGCCCGTCCAAGCCCACCACAGCACGTCCCTGCCCACCACAGCACGTCCCCGCCGAACACAGCCCACCACAGCCCACCACAGTGCATCCCAGCCTGTCCCAGCCCACCACAGCCCATCACAGCACGTCCCAGCTCGTCCCAGCCCGTCCCAGCCCAGCGCAGCCCGTCCCAGCCCACCACAGCCCGTGCCAGCACACCACAGCTCGTCCCAGCACACCACAGCCCGTCCCAGCCCGTCCCGGCCCACCACGGCCCGTCCCAGCCCACAACAGCCCACCACAACCCACCACAGCCCGTCCCAGCCCAGCGCAGCCCGTCCCAGCCCACCACAGCCCACCACAAACTGTCCTCGCCCACCACAGCCTGTCCCCGCCCAGCAAAATCTCTCCCCGCCCACCACAGCCCATCCCAGCCCACCACAGCTCACCACAAACCACCACAGCCCACCACAGCCCGTCCCAGACCATCCCAGCCCATCCCAGCCCACCACAGCCCGTCACAGCCCACAACAGCCAGTCCCAGCTCGTCCCAGACCACCACAACCCGTACCAGCCCACCACATCAAGTACCAGTCCGTCCTAGCCCACCACGGCCCGTCCCAGCCCACCACAGCCCGTCTCTGCTCACCACAGCACGTACCAGCCTGTCTCAGCCTACCACAGCCCGTCCCAGCATGTCCCAGCCCACCGCAGCCCATCCCAGCCCACCGCAGCCCGTCCCAGCCCAGCGCAGCCCGTCCCAGCCCAGCGCAGCCCGTCCCAGCCCAGCGCAGCCCGTCCCAGACCACCGCAACCCGTTCCAGCCCGTCCCAGCCCACCACAGCCCGTCCCGGCTCACCACAGCCTGTCCCAGCCCACCACGGCCCGTCCCAGCCCACCACGGCCCGTCCCAGCCCACCACAGCACGTCCCAGCCCACCACGGCCCGTCCCAGCCCACCGCAGCCCACCACAGCCCGTCCCAGCCCACCACAGCCCGTCCCAATTCACCACGGCCCGTCCCAGCCCACCACGGCCCATCCCAGCCAGTGTCAGACCGTACCAGCCCACTACAGCCCATGCCAGCCCGTCCCAGCCCACCACAGCCCGTCCCAGCTCGTCCCAGCCCACCACAGCCCGTCCCAGCCCGTCCCAGCTCACCACAGCCAGTCCCCGTCGACCACAGCCCGTCCCAGCCCACCACGGCCCGTCTCAGCCCACCACAGCCCGTCCCAGCCCACCACAACCAACCACAGCCCGTCCCACCACAGCCCGTCACAGCCCGTCCCAGCCCGTGCCAACCCGTCCCAGCCCGTCCCAGCCCACCACAGCCCGTGCCTACACACCACAGCCCGTCCGAGCCGAACACAGCCCGTCCCAGCCCATCCCAGCCCACCACAGCCCGTCCCAGCCCACCACAGCCCACCACAGCCCGTCCCAGTCCACCACAGCCCACCACGGCCCACCACAGCCCGTCTCCGCCCACCACAGCCTGTCCCCGCCCAGCAAAATCTCTCCCCGCCCACCAAAGCCAATCCCAGCCCACCACAGCTCACCACAAACCACCACAGCCCACTACAGCCCGTCCCAGACCATCCCAGCCCATCCCAGCCCACGACAGCCCGTCCCAGCCCGTCCCAGCCCACCACAGCCCGTCCCGGCTCAACACAGCTCGTCCCGGCCCAACACGGCCGATCACAGCCCGTCCCGGCATACCACAGCCCGTTCCAGACCACCACAGACCGTCGCAGCTCACCACAGAAAGTCCCAGCCCGTCACAGAACACCACAACCCGTCACCGCCCACCACAGCCCTTCCAAGGCGTCCCAGCCCGTCCCAGCCCACCACAACCAACCACAGCCCGTCCCCGTCCAACCACAGCCTGTCCCAGCCCACCACAGCCCTTTCCAGCCCACCGCAGCCTGTCCCAGCCCACCATGGCACACCACAGCCCGTCCCAGACCACCACAGCCCACCATGGCTTACCACGGCCCACCACAGCCTGTCCCAGCCCATCCCAGACCACCACAGCCCGTCCCAGCCCACCACAGGCCACCACAGCCCGTCCCAGCTCACTACAGCCCGTCCCAGCTCACCACAGCCCGTCCCGGCCCACCACAGCTTGTCCCAGCTCATACCAGCCGACCACAGCCCGTCACAGCCCGTCCCAGCCCACCACATAAAGTAACAGCCCATAGAAGCCCACCACACACCGTCCCAGCCCACCAGAGCCCCTCCCGGCCCACCACAGCTTGTCCCAGCTCATCTTAGCCCACCACAGCCCGCCACAACCCGTCCCAGCCCACCACGGCCCGTCCCAGCCCAGCACAGCCCATCCCAGCCCACCACGGCCCCTCCCAGCCCACCACGGCACATCGCAGCCCGTCCCAGCCCTCCACAGCACACCACAGCCCACTACAGCCCGTCCCAGCCCACCACAGCCCGTCCCAGCCCACCACGGCCCGGCCCGGCCCACCACGGCACGGCCCGGCCCACCACGGCCCGGCGCGGCACACCACGGCCCGTCCCGGCCCACCACGGCCCGGCCCGGCCCACCACGGCCCGTCCCAGCCCACCCCGGCCCGTCCCAGCCCACCACAGTCCGTCCCAGCCCACCACAGCCCGTCCCGGCCCACCACGGCCCGTCCCACCACACCACAGTCCGACCCAGCCCACCACGGCCCGTCACAGCTTACCACGGCCCACCACGGCTTGCCACGGCCCATCCCAGCCCACCACAGCCCGTCCCAGCCCGCCACGGCCCGTCCCAGCCCGCCACGGCCCGTCCCAGCCCGCCACAGTTTGTCCCAGCCTACCACAGCCCGTCCCAGATCACCACAGCCCGTCCCAGCCCACCACAGCCCACCACAGTTCATCCCAGCCCACCACAGTTCGTCCCAGCCCGCCACGGCCCGTCCCGGCCCACCACGGCCCGTCCCGGCCCACCACGGCCCGTCCCAGCTCACCACGGCCCGTCCCAGCCCACCACGGGCTGTCCCAGCCCACCACGGCCCGTCCCAGCTCACCACGTCCCATCCCAGCCCATCCCACCCACGACAACCCATCCCAGCCCACGAAAGCCCGTCCATGCTTACCACATCCCGTCCCAGCTTACCACAGCCCACCACGGCTTGCCACGGCCCAGCCCAGCCTACCACAGCCCGTCCAAGACACCACGGCCCGTCCCAGCCCGCCACGGCCCGTCCCAGCCCACCACGGCCCGTCCCAGCCCGCCACGGCCCGTCCCAGCCCGCCACAGACCACCACAGTTCATCCCAGCCCACCACAGTTCGTCCCAGCCCGCCACGGCCCGTCCCGGCACACTACGGCCCGTCCCGGCCCACCATGGCCCGTCCCAGCTCACCACAGTCTGTCCCAGCCCACCACGGGCTGTCCCAGCCCACCACAGGTTGTCCCAGCCCACCACGGCCTGTCCCAGCTTACCACGGCCCGTCCCAGCCCGTCCCAGCCCACGACAAACCATCCCAGCCCACGAAAGCCCGTCCATGCTTACCACATCCCGTCCCAGTTTACCACAGCCCATCACAGCCCACCATGGTCCACCACAGCCCACCACAGCCCGTCCCAGCCCACCACGGCCCATAACAACCCACCACAACCCGTCGCGGCCCACCACGGCCCGTCCCAGCCTACTACGGCTCGTCCCAGCCCACCACAGCCTGTCCAAGCCCACCAGAGCCCGTCCCAGCCCACCACGGCCCGTCCCAGCCCATCCCAGCCCACCACAGCCCGTCCCAACCCACCACAGCCCGTCCCAGCCCGTCCCACCCCGTCCCAGCCCACCACAGCCCGTCCCGGCTCACCACAGCCTGTCCCAGCCCACCACGGCCCGTCCCAGCCCACCACGGCCCGTCCCAGCCCACCACAGCACGTCCCAGCCCACCACGGCCCGTCCCAGCCCACCACGGCCCGTCCCAGCCCACCGCAGCCCACCACAGCCCGTCCCAGCCCACCACAGCCCGTCCCAGCCCACCAGAGCCCGTCCCAGCCCACATTGGCCTGTCCCAGCGAACCATAGACCGTTCCAGACCACCACAGCCCGTCCCCGCCCACGAAAGCCCGTCCCAACTTACCACAGCACGTCCCAGCCCACCACAGCACGTCCCAGCCTGTTCCAGCCCACCACAGCCCGTCCCAGCTCGTTCCAGCCCACCACAGCCCGTCTCAAGCTCAGCAGAACCCACCACAGCCTACCACAGCCCGTCCCAGCCCGTCCCAGACCACCACAGCCCACCACAGACCATCCCATCACACCACAGCCCATCCCAGCCCGTCCCACCAAACCACAGACCGTCCCAGTCCACCACAGACCGTCCCAGCATGTCCCAGCCCGTCCCAGCCCATCACAGCCCGTTCCAGATCACCACAAACCGTTCCAGCCCACCACAGCCCACCACAGCCATTCCCAGCCTGTCCCAGCCCACCACAGCCCGTCACCGCCAGCCACAGCCCGTCCCAGCCAACCACAGCCCGTCCCAGCCCGTCCCAGCCCACCACAGAATGTCCCAGCCCACCACAGCCCGCCCCGGCCCACCACAGCCCGTCCCGGCCCACCACAGCCCGTCCCGGCCCACCACAGCCCGTCACAGAATGTCCCAGCCCACCACAGCCCGTCCCAGCCAACCACAGACCGTCACAGCCCACCACAACCCGTCTCCGCCCACCACAGCCCATCCCCGCCCACCACAGTTCATCCCCGCCCACCACAGCCCGTCCCGGCCCACCACAGCCCGTTCCAGACCACCAGAGCCCGTCCCAGCCCACCACAGAATGTCCCAGGCCACCACAGCCTGTCTCAGCCTATCCCAGCCTGTCCCAGCCCACCACAGCCCGTCCCAGCCCACCACAGCCCACCACAGCCCGTCCCAGCCCATCCCAGCACACCACAGCACGTCCCAGCCCGTCCCAGCCCATCGCAGCCCGTCACAGCCCACCACAGCCTGTCCCAGCACACCACAGACCGTCCCAGCCCGTCCCAGCTCATCCCAGCCCGTCCCAGCACACCACAGACCGTCCCAGTCCACCACAGACCGTCCCAGCATGTCCCAGCCCATCCCAGCCCACCACAGCCCGTCCCAGCCCACCACGGCCTGGCCCAGCCCACCACAGCCCACCGCAGCCCTTCCCAGCCCGTCCCAGCTCACCACAGCCCGTCACCACCGACCACAGCCCGTCACCGCCCACCACAACCCCGTCCCAGCCCACCACACCCCGTCCCTGCTCCTCCCAGCCCGTCCCAGCCCAGCACAGCCCCATCCCAGCCCACCACGGCCCCTCCCAGCCCACCACGGCACATCACAGCCCGTCCCAGCCCACCACAGCCCACCACAGTTCATCACAGCCCACCACAGTTCGTCCCAGCCCGCCACGGCCCGTCCTGGCCCACCACGGCCCGTCCCAGCCCACCACGGCCCGTCCCGGCCCACCACGGCCCGTCCCAGCTCACCACGGCCCGTCCCAGCCCACCACGGGCTGTCCCAGCCCACCACGGGCTGTCCCAGCCCACCATGGCCCGTCCCAGCTCACCACGGCCCGTCCCAGCCCATCCCAGCCCACGACAACCCATCCCAGCCCACAAAAGCCCGTCCAATCTTACCACAACCCGTCCCAGCCCACCACAGCCCGTCCCAGCCCGCCACGGCCCGTCCCAGCCCGCCACGGCCCGTCCCAGCCCACCACGGCCCGTCCCAGCCCGCCATGGCCCCGTCCCAGCCCACCACAGTTTGTCCCAGCCTACCACAGCCCGTCCCAGCCCGCCACAGACCACCACAGTTCATCCCAGCCAACCACAGTTCGTCCCAGCCCGCCGCGGCCCGTCCCGGCACACCACGGCCCGTCCCAGCCCACCACGGCCCGTCCCAGCTCACCACAGTCTGTCCCAGCCCACCACGGGCTGTCCCAGCCCACCACGGCCCGTCCCAGCTCACCACGGCCCGTCCCAGCCCGTCCCAGCCCACGACAAACCATCCCAGCCCACGAAAGCCCGTCCATGCTTACCACATCCCGTCCCAGCTTACCACAGCCCATCACAGCCCACCATGGTCCACCACAGCCCACCACAGCCCGTCCCAGCCCACCACGGCCCATAACAACCCACCACGGCCCGTCGCGGCCCACCACGGCCCGTCCCAGCCTACTACGGCTCGTCCCAGCCCACCACAGCCTGTCCAAGCCCACCAGAGCCCGTCCCAGCCCACCACGGCCCGTCCCAGCCCACCACGGCCCGTCCCAGCCCGTCCCAGCCCACCACAGCCCGTCCCAACCCACCACAGCCCGTCCCAGCACACCACAGCCCGTCCCAGCCCGTCCCAGACCACCACAGCCCGTCCCGGCTCACCACAGCCTGTCCCAGCCCACCACGGCCCGTCCCAGCCCACCACGGCCCGTCCCCCGCCCACCACAGCCCGTCCCAGCCCACCACAGCCCGTCCCAGCCCACCACAGCCCGTCCCAGCTCGTTCCAGCCCACCACAGCCCGTCCCAGCTCGTTCCAGCCCACCACAGCCCGTCTCAAGCTCAGCAGAACCCACCACAGCCTACCACAGCCCGTCCCAGCCCGTCCCAGACCACCACAGCCCACCACAGCCCGTCCCATCACACCACAGCCCATCCCAGCCCGTCCCACCAAACCACAGACCATCCCAGTCCACCACAGACCGTCCCAGCATGTCCCAGCCCGTCCCAGCCCATCACAGCTCGTTCTAGATCACCACAAACCGTTCCAGCCCACCACAGCCCACCACAGCCCTTCCCAGCCTGTCCCAGCTTACCACAGCCCGTCACCGCCAGCCACAGCCCGTCCCAGCCAACCACAGCCCGTCCCAGCCCGTCCCAGCCCACCACAGAATGTCCCAGCCCACCACAGCCCCGCCCCGGCCCACCACAGCCCGTCCTGGCCCACCACAGCCCGTCCCGGCCCACCACAGACCGTCACAGCCCACCACAACCCGTCTCCGCCCACCACAGCCCATCCCCGCCCACCACAGTTCATCCCCGCCCACCACAGCCCGTCCCGGCCCACCACAGCCCGTCCCGGACCACCACACCCCGTCCCCGGCCCACCACAGCCCGTCCCAGCCCACCACAGACCACCACAGCACACCACAGCCTACCACAGCCCACCACAGCCCGTCCTGGCCCACCACAGCCCGTCCCGGCCCACCACAGCCCGTCCCAGCCTACCACAGAATGTCCCAGGCCACCACAGCCTGTCTCAGACTATCCCAGCCTGTCCCAGCCCACCACAGCCCGTCCCAGCCCACCACAGCCCACCACAGCCCGTCCCAGCCCGTCCCAGCACACCACAGCACGTTCCAGCCCGTCCCAGCCCATCGCAGCCCGTCGCAGCCCACCACAGCCCGTCCCAGCACACCACAGCCCATCCCAGCCCGTCGCAGCCCATCCCAGCCCGTCCCAGCACACCACAGACCGTCCCAGTCCACCACAGACCGTCCCAGCATGTCCCAGCCCATCCCAGCCCATCACAGCCCGTTCCAGACCACCACAGCCCGTTCCAGCCCAACACAGCCCACCGCAGCCCTTCCCAGCCTGTGCCAGCTCACCACAGACCGTCACCGCCCACCACAGCCCGTCACCGCCCACCACACCCCGTCCCAGCCCACCACACCCCCGTCCCTGCTCCTCCCAGCCCGTCCCAGCCCACCACAGAATGTCCCAGCCCACCACAGACCTTCCCAGGCCGTCTCCGCCCACCACAGCCTGTCCCCCGCCCACCGCAGCCCGTCCCCCGCAAACCACAGCTTGTCCCAGCCCACCACAGCCCGTCCTAGCCCGTCCCAGCCCAACCACAGCTCATTCCAGACCACCAGAGCCCACCACAGCCCACCACAGAATGTCCCAGGCCACCACAGCCTGTCTCAGCCTATCCCAGCCTGTCCCAGCCCGTCCCAGCCCATCCCAGCCCACAGCAGACCGTCCCAGCCAACCACAGCCCGTCCCAGCCCACCACAGCCCGTCCCCGCCCACCACAGCCCGTCCCAGCCTGTCCCAGCCCGTCCCAGCCCACCACAGCCCGTCCCAGCCCACCACAGACTGTCCCAGCCCACCACAGCCCGTCACAGCCTGTCCCAGCCCACCACAGACCGTCCCAGGCCACCACAGCCCGTCCCAGCACACCACAGCCCGTCCCAGCCCGTCCCAGCCCACCACAGCACGTCCCAGTCCACCATAGCACGTCCCAGTCCATCACAGCACGTCCGAGCCCACCACAGACCGCCCCAGCCCGTCCCAGCCCACCACGGCCCACCGCAGCGAGCCACAGCCCACCACAGCCCACCACGGCCCGTCCCAGCCCACCACAGCCTGCCACATCCCACCACAGCCCACCACAGCCCACCCCTTCCCATCCAGGCCCAAAACGGCCCACCAGAGCCCACCACGGCCCACCACAGCCCGTCCCGGCCCACCACAGCCCGTCCCAGCCCACCACAGCCCGTCCCAGCCCACCACAGCCCACCACAGACTGTCCCCGTACACCACAGCCCGTCCCATCCCGTCCCAGCACACCACAGCCCGTCCCAGCACACCACAGCCCGTCCCCGCCCGGCACAGCCCGTCCCCGCCCGCCACAGCTCGTCCCAGCCCGTCCCAGACCGCCACAGCCCACCACAGCCCACCACGGCCCGTCCCGGCCCACCACGGCCCGTCTAGGCCCCCCACAGACCGTCCCGGCCCACCACCCGTTTCAGCCCACCACAGCCCGTCCCGGCCCACCACGGCCCGTCCCAGTCCACCACAGACCACCACAGTTCGTCCCAGCCCGCCACAACCAGTCCCAGCCCGCCACAACCCGTCCCAGCCCGCCACAACCCGTCCCAGCTCGCCACAGCCCGTCCCAGCTCGCCACAGCCCGTCCCAGCTCGCCACAGCTCGTCCCAGCCCACCACGGCCCACCACGGTTCACCACGGCCCGTCCCAGCCCACCACGGCCCGTTCCAGACCACCACAGACCGTCGCAGCTCACCACAGAAAGTCCCAGCCCGTCACAGAACACCACAACCCGTCACCGCCCACCGCAGCCCTTCCAAGGCGTCCCAGCCTGTCCCAGCGCAACACAACAAACCACAGCCCGTCCCCGTCCCACCACAGCCCTTTCCAGCCCACCGCAGCCTGTCCCAGCCAACCATGGCACACCACAGCCCACCACAGCCCGTCCCAGCCCACCACAGCCCACCATGGCTTACCACGGCCCACCACAGCCTGTCCAGGCCCATCCCAGACCACCACAGCCTGTCCCAGCCCACCACAGCCCTTTCCAGCCCACCGCAGCCTGTCCCAGCCAACCATGGCACACCACAGCCCACCACAGCCCGTCCCAGCCCACCACAGCCCACCATGGCTTACCACGGCCCACCACAGCCTGTCCAGGCCCATCCCAAACCACCACAGCCCGTCCCAGCCCACCACAGCCCACCACAGCCCGTCCCAGCTCACCACAGCCCGTCCCAGCTCACCAGAGCCCGTCCAAGCTCACCAGAGCCCGTCCCGGCCCACCACAGCTTGTCCCAGCTCATACCAGCCGACCACAGCCCGTCACAGCCCGTCCCAGCCCACCACATAAAGTACCAGCCCATAAAAGCCCACCACAGCCCGTCCCAGCCCACCGGAGCCCGTCCCGGCCCACCACAGCTTGTCCCAGCTCATCCCAGCCCACCACAACCCATCCCAGCCCACCACGGCCCGTCCCGGCACACCACGGCCTGGCCCGGCCCACCACGGCCCGTCCCAGCCCACCACGGCCCATCCCAGCCCATCACGGCCCGTCCCAGCCCACCACGGCACATCACAGCCCGTCCCAGCCCTCCACAGCACACCACAGCCCACTACAGCCCGTCCCAGCCCACCACAGCCCGTCCCAGCCCACCACAGCCCACCACAACCCGTCCCCGCCTGTCCCAGCTCATCCCAGCCCACCACAGCCCGTCCCAGCCTGTCACAGCTCATCCCAGCCCACCATAGCCCACCACAGTTTTTCCCAGCCCACCACAGCCCGTCCCAGCCCACCACAGGCCACTACAGCACACCACAGGCCACTACAGCACACCACAGCCCGTCACAGCTCGTCCCAGCCCTTCCCAACCCACCACAGCATGTCCCAGGCCCCCACAGCCCACGACAGCCCGTCCCAGCCCACGATAGCCCGTCCCAGCCCACGACAGCCCGTCCCAGCCCACCACAGCCCGTCCCAGCCCACCACAGCCCGTCCCAGCCAACCACAACCCGTCCCAGCCCATCACAGACCACTACAGCACACCACAGCCTACCACAGCCCACCACAGCCCGTCCCAGTCCGGCACAGCTCGTCCCAGCCCGTCCCAGCCCACCACGGCCTGTCCCAGCCCACCACAGACCACCACAGTTCGTCCCAGTCCGCCACAACCCGTCCCAGCCCACCACAGCCTGTCCCAGCCCACCACAGCCTGTCCCAGCCCACCACAGCCCGTCCCAAACCACCACGGCCCGTCCCAGCCCACCACGGCCCATCCCGGCCCACCACGGCCCGTCCCGGCCCACCACGGCCCGGCCCGGCCCACCACGGCCCGTCCCAGCCCACCACGGCCCATCCCAGCCCACCACGGCCCGTCCCAGCCCACCACGGGACATCACAGCCCGTCCCAGCCCTCCACAGCACACCACAGCCCACTACAGCCCGTCCCAGCCCACCACAGCCCACCACAACTCGTCCCCCGCCTGTCCCAGCTCATCCCAGCCCACCACAGCCCGTCCCAGCCTGTCACAGCTCATCCCAGCCCACCATAGCCCACCACAGTTTGTCCCAGCCCACCACAGCCCGTCCCAGCCCACCACAGGCCACTACAGCACACCACAGGCCACTACAGCACACCCCAGCCCGTCACAGCTCGTCCCAGCCCTTCCCAACCCACCACAGCATGTCCCAGGCCCCCACAGCCCACAACAGCCCGTCCCAGCCCACGATAGCCCGTCCCAGCCCACGACAGCCCGTCCCAGCCCACGACAGCCCGTCCCAGCCCACCACAGCCCGTCCCAGCCCACCACAACCCGTCCCAGCCCATCACAGACCACTACAGCACACCACAGCCTACCACAGCCCACCACAGCCCGGCCCGGCCCGGCACAGCTCGTCCCAGCCCGTCCCAGCCCACCACGGCCTGTACCAGCCCACCACAGACCACCACAGTTCGTCCCAGTCCGCCACAACCCGTCCCAGCCCACCACGGGCTGTCCCAGCCCACCACGGCCCGTCCCAGCTCACCACGGCCCGTCCCAGCCCGTCCCAGCCCACGAAAGCCCGTCCCAGCTTACCACAGCCCATCACAGCCCACCACGGTCCACCACAGCCCACCACAGCCCGTCCCAGCCCACCACGGCCCATAACAACCCACCACGGCCCGTCGCGGCCCACCACAGCCCGTCCCAGCCTACTACGGCTCGTCCCAGCCCACCACAGCCTGTCCAAGCCCACCAGAGCCCGTCCCAGACCACCACAGCCCGTCCCAGCCCACCACAGCCCGTCCCAGCCCGTCCCAGCCCACCACAGCCCGTCCCAACCCACCACGGCCCGTCCAAGCACACCACAGCCCGTCCCAGCCCGTCGCAGCCCGTCCCAGCCCGTCGCAGCCCATCCCAGCCCGTCGCAGCCCACCACAGCCCGTCCCAGCCCACCACAGCCCGCCCCAGCCCACCACTAGCCCGTCCCAGCCCATCCCAGCCCACCCGGCCCGGCCCAGCCCACCACGGCACACTACAGCCCGTCCCAGTCCTCCACAGCCCACCACAGCCCACTACAGCCCGTCCCAGACCACCACAGCCCCACCCAGCCCATCACAGGCCACTACAGCACACCACAGCCTACCGCAGACCACCACAGCCCGTCCCAGCCCATCACAACTCGTACCAGCCCGACACAGCCCACCGCAGCCCGTCTCAGCTCACCACAGCCTGTCCCAGCCCACCACGGCCCACCACAGCCCGTCCCAGCCAAACACAGTCCGTCCCACCCCGTCCCAGCCCACCACACTCACCACAACTCGTCCCAGACCGTCCCAGCCCACCACAGCCCGTCCCAGCCCACCATAGCCGTTCTAGCCCGTCCCAGCCCACCACAGCCCTTCCCAGCCCCCCACAGCCCACCACAGCCCCTCCCAGCCCTACACAGGCCGTCCCAGCCCGTCCCAGCCCACCAAAGTGCGTCCAAGTCCGTCCCAGCCCACCAGAGCCCGGCCCAGCCCTTTACAGCCCACCAGGGCCTGTCCCGGCCCACCCCGGCCCATCACAGCCCGTCTCAGCTCATCACAGCTCGTCCCAGCCCACCACAGCCCGTCCCAGCCCACCACAACCAACCACAGCCCGTCCCCGTCCCACCACAGCCTGTCCCAGCCCACCACAGCCCTTTCCAGCCCACCGAAGCCTGTCCCAGCCCACCATGGCACACCACAGCCCACCACAGCCCGTCCCAGCCCACCACAGCCTCCCATGGCTTACCACGGCTCACCACAGCCTGTCCCAGCCCATCCCAGACCACCACAGCCCGTCCCAGCCCACCACTGGCCACCACAGCCCATCCCAGCCCACCACTGGCCACCACAGCCCGTCCCAGCTCACCACAGCCCGTCCCAGCCCACCAGAGCCCCTCCCGGCCCACCACAGCTTGTCCCAGCTCATCCCAGCCCACCACAGCCCGTCCCAGCCCGTCCCAGCCCACCACATAAAGTACCAGCCCATAGAAGCCCACCACAGCCCGTCCCAGCCCGTCCCAGCCCACCACAGCCCGTCCCAGCCCGTCCCAGTTTACCACAGCCCGTCCCAGCCCACGAAAGCCTGTCCCAGCTCACCACATCCCGTCCCAGCCCACCACAGTCCACCATAGCCCACCACAGCCTGTCCCAGCCCACCATGGTCCACCACAGCCCACCGCAGCAGGTCCCAGCCCACCACAGCCCACCGAAGCTGGTCCCAGCCCACCACAGCCCGTCCCACCACACCAGAGGCCGTCCCCTCCCACCGCAGCCCGTCCCGGCCCACCACAGCCCGTCCCGTCCCACCACGGCCTGTCGCAGCCCGCCACGGCTCGTCCCAACCTGCCACGGCCCGTCCCAGCCCGCCACGTCCCGTCCCAGCCCGCCACAGCCCGTCCCAGCTCACCACAGCCCGTCCCAGCCCACCACAGACCACCACAGTTCATCCCAGCCCACCACAGTTCGTCCCAGCCTGCCACGGCCTGTCCCGGCCCACCACGGCCCGTCCCAGCCCACAACAGCCTGTCCCAGCCCACTACGGCCTGTCCCAGCTCACCACGGCCCGTCCCAGCCCGTCCCAGCCCATGATGGCCCGTCCCAGCCCACGAAAGCCCGTCCCAGCTTACCACATCCCGTCCCAGCTTACCACAGCCCATCACAGCCCACCACAGGCTACCACAGCACACCACAGCCCGTCCCAGCCCACCACGACCCATAACAACCCACCACGGCCCGTCCCGGCCCACCACGGCCCATCCCGGCCTACTATGGCACGTCCCAGCCCACCACACCCTGTCCCAGCCCACCACGGCCTGTCCCAACCCACCACGGCCCGTCCCAGCCCATCACAGCCCGTCTCAGCTCATCACAGCTCGTCCCAGCCCACCACAGCCCGTCCCAGCCCACCACAACCAACCACAGCCCGTCCCCGTCCCACCACAGCATGTCCCAGCCCACCACAGCCCTTTCCAGCCCACCACAGCCCGTCCCAGCCCACCACAGCCTCCCATGGCTTACCACGGCTCACCACAGCCTGTCCCAGCCCATCCCAGACCACCACAGCCCGTCCCAGCTCACCACTGGCCACCACAGCCCGTCCCAGCCCACCACTGGCCACCACAGCCCGTCCCAGCCCACCACTGGCCACCACAGCCCGTCCCAGCTCACCACAGCCCGTCCCAGCCCACCAGAGCCCCTCCCGGCCCACCACAGCTTGTCCCAGCTCATCCCAGCCCACCACAGCCCGTCCCAGCCCGTCCCAGCCCACCACATAAAGTACCAGCCCATGGAAGCTTACCACAGCCCGTCCCAGCCCGTCCCAGCCCACCACAGCCCGTCCCAGCCCGTCCCAGTTTACCACAGCCCGTCCCAGCCCACGAAAGCCTGTCCCAGCTTACCACATCCCGTCCCAGCTTACCACATCCCGTCCCAGCCCACCACGGTCCACCATAGCCCACGACAGCCTGTCCCAGCCCACCACGGTCCACCACAGCCCACCGCAGCAGGTCCCAGCCCACCACAGCCCACCGAAGCTGGTCCCAGCCCACCACAGCCCGTCCCACCACACCACAGCCCGTCCCAGCACACCACAGCCCGTCCCAGCCCGTCCCAGCACACCACAGCCCGTCCAAGCCCACCACAGCCCGTCCCAGCACACCACAGCCCGTCCCAGCACACCACAGCCCGTCCCAGCACACCACAGCCCGTCCCAGCACACCACAGCCCGTCCCAGCCCGTCCCAGCCCACCACAGCCCGTCTCAAGCTCACCAGAGCCCACCACAGCCCACCACACCCTGTCCCAGACCACCACGGCCCACCACAGCCCACCACGGCCCATCCCAGCCCACCACGGCCCACCACAGTTCACCACGGGCCATCTCAGACCACCATGACCTGTTCCAGCCCACTACCGCCCACCACAGCCCATCCCTTCCCATACCAGCTCAAAACGGCCCACCACGGCTCACCACATCCCACCACGGTTCATCACGGCCCGTCCCAGCCCACCACGCCCCACCACAGCCCATCCCTGCCCACCACAGCCCGTCCCAGCACACCACAGACCATCCCAGTCCACCACACACCGTCCCAGCCTGTCCCAACCCACCACAGCCCGTCCCAGCCCACCACAGCCCGTCCCAGCTCACCATAGCCCGTCCCCGCCCACCACAGACCGTCCCAGCCCACCACAGACCGTTCCAGCCCACCACAGCCCACCAAAGCCCGTCTAAGCTCACCAGAACCCACCACAGCCCACCACGGCCCACCACTGCCCACCACGGCCTTTCCCAGCCCACCAAGGCCCGTCCCAGCCCACCACAGACCGTCCCAGCACACCACAGCCTGTCCCAGCCCGTCCCAACCCACCACAGCCCGTCCCAGCCCACCACAGCCCACCACAGACCGTCCCAGCCCACCACGGCCCTTCCCAGCCCACCACAGTCCGTCCCAGCCCACCACGGCCCGTCCCAGCCCACCACAGCCCGTCCCAGCCCACAGCAGCCCATTGCAGACCATCAGAACCCGTCCCAGCACGTCCCGGCCCACCACAGCCCGTCCCAGCTTACCACAGCCCACCACAGCCCGTCTCAGTTCACCACAGCCCACCACAGCCCGTCCCGGCCCAAAACAACTCGTCCAAGCCCACCACAGCCCGTCACAGCCCGTCACAGGCCACCAGAGCTTGTCCCGGCCCACCAGAGTCCGTCCCGAGCCACCACAACACGTCCCAGCCCACCACGACTGACCACAGCCCGTCCCAGCCCACCACGGCCTGTCCCAGCCCACCACAGCTCGTCCCAGCCCACCACAGCCCGTCCCAACCCACCACAGCCTGTCCCAGCCCACCACAGCCCGTCCCAGCCCACCACAGCCCGTCCCAGCCCACCACAGCCCGTCCCAGCCCGTCCCAGCCCACCACAGCTTTTTCCACAGCACCAGAGCCCGTCCAAGCCCACCACAGCCCGTCCAAGCCCACCACAGCCCGTGCCAGCCCGTCCCAGTCCGTGCCAGCTCGTTCCAGCCCGTGCCAGCTCGTCCCAGCCCGTGCCAGCCTGTCCCAGCCCGTGCCAGCCCGTCCCAGCCCACCACAGCCCACCCGGCCCGGCCCAGCCCACCACGGCACACTACAGCCCGTCCCAGTCCTCCACAGCCCACCACAGCCCACTACAGCCCGTCCCAGACCACCACAGCCCCACCCAGCCCATCACAGGCCACTACAGCACACCACAGCCTACCGCAGACCACCACAGCCCGTCCCAGCCCATCACAACTCGTACCAGCCCGACACAGCCCACCGCAGCCCGTCTCAGCTCACCACAGCCTGTCCCAGCCCACCACGGCCCACCACAGCCCGTCCCAGCCAAACACAGTCCGTCCCACCCCGTCCCAGCCCACCACACTCACCACAACTCGTCCCAGACCGTCCCAGCCCACCACAGCCCGTCCCAGCCCACCATAGCCGTTCTAGCCCGTCCCAGCCCACCACAGCCCTTCCCAGCCCCCCACAGCCCACCACAGCCCCTCCCAGCCCTACACAGGCCGTCCCAGCCCGTCCCAGCCCACCAAAGTGCGTCCAAGTCCGTCCCAGCCCACCAGAGCCCGGCCCAGCCCTTTACAGCCCACCAGGGCCTGTCCCGGCCCACCCCGGCCCATCACAGCCCGTCTCAGCTCATCACAGCTCGTCCCAGCCCACCACAGCCCGTCCCAGCCCACCACAACCAACCACAGCCCGTCCCCGTCCCACCACAGCCTGTCCCAGCCCACCACAGCCCTTTCCAGCCCACCGAAGCCTGTCCCAGCCCACCATGGCACACCACAGCCCACCACAGCCCGTCCCAGCCCACCACAGCCTCCCATGGCTTACCACGGCTCACCACAGCCTGTCCCAGCCAATCCCAGACCACCACAGCCCGTCCCAGCCCACCACTGGCCACCACAGCCCATCCCAGCCCACCACTGGCCACCACAGCCCGTCCCAGCTCACCACAGCCCGTCCCAGCCCACCAGAGCCCCTCCCGGCCCACCACAGCTTGTCCCAGCTCATCCCAGCCCACCACAGCCCGTCCCAGCCCGTCCCAGCCCACCACATAAAGTACCAGCCCATAGAAGCCCACCACAGCCCGTCCCAGCCCGTCCCAGCCCACCACAGCCCGTCCCAGCCCGTCCCAGTTTACCACAGCCCGTCCCAGCCCACGAAAGCCTGTCCCAGCTCACCACATCCCGTCCCAGCCCACCACAGTCCACCATAGCCCACCACAGCCTGTCCCAGCCCACCATGGTCCACCACAGCCCACCGCAGCAGGTCCCAGCCCACCACAGCCCACCGAAGCTGGTCCCAGCCCACCACAGCCCGTCCCACCACACCAGAGGCCGTCCCCTCCCACCGCAGCCCGTCCCGGCCCACCACAGCCCGTCCCGTCCCACCACGGCCTGTCGCAGCCCGCCACGGCTCGTCCCAACCTGCCACGGCCCGTCCCAGCCCGCCACGTCCCGTCCCAGCCCGCCACAGCCCGTCCCAGCTCACCACAGCCCGTCCCAGCCCACCACAGACCACCACAGTTCATCCCAGCCCACCACAGTTCGTCCCAGCCTGCCACGGCCTGTCCCGGCCCACCACGGCCCGTCCCAGCCCACAACAGCCTGTCCCAGCCCACTACGGCCTGTCCCAGCTCACCACGGCCCGTCCCAGCCCGTCCCAGCCCATGATGGCCCGTCCCAGCCCACGAAAGCCCGTCCCAGCTTACCACATCCCGTCCCAGCTTACCACAGCCCATCACAGCCCACCACAGGCTACCACAGCACACCACAGCCCGTCCCAGCCCACCACGACCCATAACAACCCACCACGGCCCGTCCCGGCCCACCACGGCCCATCCCGGCCTACTATGGCACGTCCCAGCCCACCACACCCTGTCCCAGCCCACCACGGCCTGTCCCAACCCACCACGGCCCGTCCCAGCCCATCACAGCCCGTCTCAGCTCATCACAGCTCGTCCCAGCCCACCACAGCCCGTCCCAGCCCACCACAACCAACCACAGCCCGTCCCCGTCCCACCACAGCATGTCCCAGCCCACCACAGCCCTTTCCAGCCCACCACAGCCCGTCCCAGCCCACCACAGCCTCCCATGGCTTACCACGGCTCACCACAGCCTGTCCCAGCCCATCCCAGACCACCACAGCCCGTCCCAGCTCACCACTGGCCACCACAGCCCGTCCCAGCCCACCACTGGCCACCACAGCCCGTCCCAGCCCACCACTGGCCACCACAGCCCGTCCCAGCTCACCACAGCCCGTCCCAGCCCACCAGAGCCCCTCCCGGCCCACCACAGCTTGTCCCAGCTCATCCCAGCCCACCACAGCCCGTCCCAGCCCGTCCCAGCCCACCACATAAAGTACCAGCCCATGGAAGCTTACCACAGCCCGTCCCAGCCCGTCCCAGCCCACCACAGCCCGTCCCAGCCCGTCCCAGTTTACCACAGCCCGTCCCAGCCCACGAAAGCCTGTCCCAGCTTACCACATCCCGTCCCAGCTTACCACATCCCGTCCCAGCCCACCACGGTCCACCATAGCCCACGACAGCCTGTCCCAGCCCACCACGGTCCACCACAGCCCACCGCAGCAGGTCCCAGCCCACCACAGCCCACCGAAGCTGGTCCCAGCCCACCACAGCCCGTCCCACCACACCACAGCCCGTCCCAGCACACCACAGCCCGTCCCAGCCCGTCCCAGCACACCACAGCCCGTCCAAGCCCACCACAGCCCGTCCCAGCACACCACAGCCCGTCCCAGCACACCACAGCCCGTCCCAGCACACCACAGCCCGTCCCAGCACACCACAGCCCGTCCCAGCCCGTCCCAGCCCACCACAGCCCGTCTCAAGCTCACCAGAGCCCACCACAGCCCACCACACCCTGTCCCAGACCACCACGGCCCACCACAGCCCACCACGGCCCATCCCAGCCCACCACGGCCCACCACAGTTCACCACGGGCCATCTCAGACCACCATGACCTGTTCCAGCCCACTACCGCCCACCACAGCCCATCCCTTCCCATACCAGCTCAAAACGGCCCACCACGGCTCACCACATCCCACCACGGTTCATCACGGCCCGTCCCAGCCCACCACGCCCCACCACAGCCCATCCCTGCCCACCACAGCCCGTCCCAGCACACCACAGACCATCCCAGTCCACCACACACCGTCCCAGCCTGTCCCAACCCACCACAGCCCGTCCCAGCCCACCACAGCCCGTCCCAGCTCACCATAGCCCGTCCCCGCCCACCACAGACCGTCCCAGCCCACCACAGACCGTTCCAGCCCACCACAGCCCACCAAAGCCCGTCTAAGCTCACCAGAACCCACCACAGCCCACCACGGCCCACCACTGCCCACCACGGCCTTTCCCAGCCCACCAAGGCCCGTCCCAGCCCACCACAGACCGTCCCAGCACACCACAGCCTGTCCCAGCCCGTCCCAACCCACCACAGCCCGTCCCAGCCCACCACAGCCCACCACAGACCGTCCCAGCCCACCACGGCCCTTCCCAGCCCACCACAGTCCGTCCCAGCCCACCACGGCCCGTCCCAGCCCACCACAGCCCGTCCCAGCCCACAGCAGCCCATTGCAGACCATCAGAACCCGTCCCAGCACGTCCCGGCCCACCACAGCCCGTCCCAGCTTACCACAGCCCACCACAGCCCGTCTCAGTTCACCACAGCCCACCACAGCCCGTCCCGGCCCAAAACAACTCGTCCAAGCCCACCACAGCCCGTCACAGCCCGTCACAGGCCACCAGAGCTTGTCCCGGCCCACCAGAGTCCGTCCCGAGCCACCACAACACGTCCCAGCCCACCACGACTGACCACAGCCCGTCCCAGCCCACCACGGCCTGTCCCAGCCCACCACAGCTCGTCCCAGCCCACCACAGCCCGTCCCAACCCACCACAGCCTGTCCCAGCCCACCACAGCCCGTCCCAGCCCACCACAGCCCGTCCCAGCCCACCACAGCCCGTCCCAGCCCGTCCCAGCCCACCACAGCTTTTTCCACAGCACCAGAGCCCGTCCAAGCCCACCACAGCCCGTCCAAGCCCACCACAGCCCGTGCCAGCCCGTCCCAGTCCGTGCCAGCTCGTTCCAGCCCGTGCCAGCTCGTCCCAGCCCGTGCCAGCCTGTCCCAGCCCGTGCCAGCCCGTCCCAGCCCACCACAGCCCACCCGGCCCGGCCCAGCCCACCACGGCACACTACAGCCCGTCCCAGTCCTCCACAGCCCACCACAGCCCACTACAGCCCGTCCCAGACCACCACAGCCCCACCCAGCCCATCACAGGCCACTACAGCACACCACAGCCTACCGCAGACCACCACAGCCCGTCCCAGCCCATCACAACTCGTACCAGCCCGACACAGCCCACCGCAGCCCGTCTCAGCTCACCACAGCCTGTCCCAGCCCACCACGGCCCACCACAGCCCGTCCCAGCCAAACACAGTCCGTCCCACCCCGTCCCAGCCCACCACACTCACCACAACTCGTCCCAGACCGTCCCAGCCCACCACAGCCCGTCCCAGCCCACCATAGCCGTTCTAGCCCGTCCCAGCCCACCACAGCCCTTCCCAGCCCCCCACAGCCCACCACAGCCCCTCCCAGCCCTACACAGGCCGTCCCAGCCCGTCCCAGCCCACCAAAGTGCGTCCAAGTCCGTCCCAGCCCACCAGAGCCCGGCCCAGCCCTTTACAGCCCACCAGGGCCTGTCCCGGCCCACCCCGGCCCATCACAGCCCGTCTCAGCTCATCACAGCTCGTCCCAGCCCACCACAGCCCGTCCCAGCCCACCACAACCAACCACAGCCCGTCCCCGTCCCACCACAGCCTGTCCCAGCCCACCACAGCCCTTTCCAGCCCACCGAAGCCTGTCCCAGCCCACCATGGCACACCACAGCCCACCACAGCCCGTCCCAGCCCACCACAGCCTCCCATGGCTTACCACGGCTCACCACAGCCTGTCCCAGCCCATCCCAGACCACCACAGCCCGTCCCAGCCCACCACTGGCCACCACAGCCCATCCCAGCCCACCACTGGCCACCACAGCCCGTCCCAGCTCACCACAGCCCGTCCCAGCCCACCAGAGCCCCTCCCGGCCCACCACAGCTTGTCCCAGCTCATCCCAGCCCACCACAGCCCGTCCCAGCCCGTCCCAGCCCACCACATAAAGTACCAGCCCATAGAAGCCCACCACAGCCCGTCCCAGCCCGTCCCAGCCCACCACAGCCCGTCCCAGCCCGTCCCAGTTTACCACAGCCCGTCCCAGCCCACGAAAGCCTGTCCCAGCTCACCACATCCCGTCCCAGCCCACCACAGTCCACCATAGCCCACCACAGCCTGTCCCAGCCCACCATGGTCCACCACAGCCCACCGCAGCAGGTCCCAGCCCACCACAGCCCACCGAAGCTGGTCCCAGCCCACCACAGCCCGTCCCACCACACCAGAGGCCGTCCCCTCCCACCGCAGCCCGTCCCGGCCCACCACAGCCCGTCCCGTCCCACCACGGCCTGTCGCAGCCCGCCACGGCTCGTCCCAACCTGCCACGGCCCGTCCCAGCCCGCCACGTCCCGTCCCAGCCCGCCACAGCCCGTCCCAGCTCACCACAGCCCGTCCCAGCCCACCACAGACCACCACAGTTCATCCCAGCCCACCACAGTTCGTCCCAGCCTGCCACGGCCTGTCCCGGCCCACCACGGCCCGTCCCAGCCCACAACAGCCTGTCCCAGCCCACTACGGCCTGTCCCAGCTCACCACGGCCCGTCCCAGCCCGTCCCAGCCCATGATGGCCCGTCCCAGCCCACGAAAGCCCGTCCCAGCTTACCACATCCCGTCCCAGCTTACCACAGCCCATCACAGCCCACCACAGGCTACCACAGCACACCACAGCCCGTCCCAGCCCACCACGACCCATAACAACCCACCACGGCCCGTCCCGGCCCACCACGGCCCATCCCGGCCTACTATGGCACGTCCCAGCCCACCACACCCTGTCCCAGCCCACCACGGCCTGTCCCAACCCACCACGGCCCGTCCCAGCCCATCACAGCCCGTCTCAGCTCATCACAGCTCGTCCCAGCCCACCACAGCCCGTCCCAGCCCACCACAACCAACCACAGCCCGTCCCCGTCCCACCACAGCATGTCCCAGCCCACCACAGCCCTTTCCAGCCCACCACAGCCCGTCCCAGCCCACCACAGCCTCCCATGGCTTACCACGGCTCACCACAGCCTGTCCCAGCCCATCCCAGACCACCACAGCCCGTCCCAGCTCACCACTGGCCACCACAGCCCGTCCCAGCCCACCACTGGCCACCACAGCCCGTCCCAGCCCACCACTGGCCACCACAGCCCGTCCCAGCTCACCACAGCCCGTCCCAGCCCACCAGAGCCCCTCCCGGCCCACCACAGCTTGTCCCAGCTCATCCCAGCCCACCACAGCCCGTCCCAGCCCGTCCCAGCCCACCACATAAAGTACCAGCCCATGGAAGCTTACCACAGCCCGTCCCAGCCCGTCCCAGCCCACCACAGCCCGTCCCAGCCCGTCCCAGTTTACCACAGCCCGTCCCAGCCCACGAAAGCCTGTCCCAGCTTACCACATCCCGTCCCAGCTTACCACATCCCGTCCCAGCCCACCACGGTCCACCATAGCCCACGACAGCCTGTCCCAGCCCACCACGGTCCACCACAGCCCACCGCAGCAGGTCCCAGCCCACCACAGCCCACCGAAGCTGGTCCCAGCCCACCACAGCCCGTCCCACCACACCACAGCCCGTCCCAGCACACCACAGCCCGTCCCAGCCCGTCCCAGCACACCACAGCCCGTCCAAGCCCACCACAGCCCGTCCCAGCACACCACAGCCCGTCCCAGCACACCACAGCCCGTCCCAGCACACCACAGCCCGTCCCAGCACACCACAGCCCGTCCCAGCCCGTCCCAGCCCACCACAGCCCGTCTCAAGCTCACCAGAGCCCACCACAGCCCACCACACCCTGTCCCAGACCACCACGGCCCACCACAGCCCACCACGGCCCATCCCAGCCCACCACGGCCCACCACAGTTCACCACGGGCCATCTCAGACCACCATGACCTGTTCCAGCCCACTACCGCCCACCACAGCCCATCCCTTCCCATACCAGCTCAAAACGGCCCACCACGGCTCACCACATCCCACCACGGTTCATCACGGCCCGTCCCAGCCCACCACGCCCCACCACAGCCCATCCCTGCCCACCACAGCCCGTCCCAGCACACCACAGACCATCCCAGTCCACCACACACCGTCCCAGCCTGTCCCAACCCACCACAGCCCGTCCCAGCCCACCACAGCCCGTCCCAGCTCACCATAGCCCGTCCCCGCCCACCACAGACCGTCCCAGCCCACCACAGACCGTTCCAGCCCACCACAGCCCACCAAAGCCCGTCTAAGCTCACCAGAACCCACCACAGCCCACCACGGCCCACCACTGCCCACCACGGCCTTTCCCAGCCCACCAAGGCCCGTCCCAGCCCACCACAGACCGTCCCAGCACACCACAGCCTGTCCCAGCCCGTCCCAACCCACCACAGCCCGTCCCAGCCCACCACAGCCCACCACAGACCGTCCCAGCCCACCACGGCCCTTCCCAGCCCACCACAGTCCGTCCCAGCCCACCACGGCCCGTCCCAGCCCACCACAGCCCGTCCCAGCCCACAGCAGCCCATTGCAGACCATCAGAACCCGTCCCAGCACGTCCCGGCCCACCACAGCCCGTCCCAGCTTACCACAGCCCACCACAGCCCGTCTCAGTTCACCACAGCCCACCACAGCCCGTCCCGGCCCAAAACAACTCGTCCAAGCCCACCACAGCCCGTCACAGCCCGTCACAGGCCACCAGAGCTTGTCCCGGCCCACCAGAGTCCGTCCCGAGCCACCACAACACGTCCCAGCCCACCACGACTGACCACAGCCCGTCCCAGCCCACCACGGCCTGTCCCAGCCCACCACAGCTCGTCCCAGCCCACCACAGCCCGTCCCAACCCACCACAGCCTGTCCCAGCCCACCACAGCCCGTCCCAGCCCACCACAGCCCGTCCCAGCCCACCACAGCCCGTCCCAGCCCGTCCCAGCCCACCACAGCTTTTTCCACAGCACCAGAGCCCGTCCAAGCCCACCACAGCCCGTCCAAGCCCACCACAGCCCGTGCCAGCCCGTCCCAGTCCGTGCCAGCTCGTTCCAGCCCGTGCCAGCTCGTCCCAGCCCGTGCCAGCCTGTCCCAGCCCGTGCCAGCCCGTCCCAGCCCACCACAGCCCACCACAGCCCGTCCCAGCCCACCACAGCATGTCCCAGGCAACCACTGAACGCCACAGCCCGTCCCAGCCCACCACAGCCCACCACAGCCCGTCCCAGCCTACAACAACCCGTCCCAGCCCACCACAGCCCGTCCCAGCAAACCACAGCTCACCACGGCCCGTCCCAGCCCACCACAGCCCGTCCCAGACCACCACAGCCCGTCCCAGCCCGTCCCAACCCACCACAGCCTGTCCCAGCCCACCACAGCCCATCCCAGCCCACCACAGCCCGTCCCAGCCCACCACAGCCCGTCCCAGCCCGTCCCAGCCCACCACAGCCCGTCCCAGCCCACCATAGCCCGTCCTAGCCCACCACAGACCTTCCCAGTCCACCACAGCTTGTCCCAGCCCACCACAGCCCGTCACCGCCCAGCACAGACCATCCCCGCCCACCATAGCCGGTCCCCGCCCACCACAGCCGGTCCCAGCTCGTCCCAGCCCTTCCCAGCTCACCACAGCCCGTCCCAGCCCACCACAGCCCATCACAGACCGTCCCAGCTTAACAGAGCCCGTCCCAGGTTACCACAGCCCGTGCCCGCCCGTCTCAGCTCACCACAGCCCACCACAGCCCGTCCCAGCCCACCACAGCCCGTCCCAGCCAACCACAGCCCACCACAGACCACCACAGCCCGTCCCAGCCCACCACAGCCCTTTCCACACCACCAAGGCCCGTCCCAGCCCACCACAGCCCGTCCCAGCCCACCACAGCCCACCACATCCCACCACAGCCCATCCCAGCCCACCACAGCCCACCAAAGCCCGTCCCAGCCCACCACCGCCCGACTCAAGCTCACCAGAACCCACCACACCCCACCACAGCCCATCACGGCCCGTCCCAGCCCACCACTGCCCACCACAGTTCACCACGGCCCATCCCAGCCCACCACGGCCCGTCTCAGCCCACCACAGCCCGTCCCAGCCCATCCCAGACCACCACAGCCCGTCCCAGCCCACCACATGCCACCACAGCCCGTCCCAACCCACCACAGCCCGTCCCAGCCCACCAGAGCCCGTCACAGCCCGTCCCAGCTTACCATATAAAGTACCAGCCCATACAAGCCCACCACAGCCCGTCCCAGCCCACCACGGCCCGTCCCACACCACCACAGCCCACCACAGCCGGTTACAGCTTATCTGAGCCCATCCCAACCCACCACAACCCGTCCCAGCCCACCACAGCCCGTCCCAGCCCACCACAACCCGTCTCAGCGCACCACAACTCGTCCCAGAACACCACAACCCACCACAGCCCGTCCCAGCCCACCGCAGCCCGTCCCAGCCCGTCCCAGCCTACCACAGCCCGTCCCAGCCCACCACAGCCCGTCACAGCCCACCACAGCCAGTCACAGCTTGTCCCAGCCCACCACAGCTCACCACAGCCCGTCCCAGCCAACCAGAGCCCACCACAGCCCACCACAGCCCGTCCCAGCCCAGCATAGCTTTTCCCAGTTCATCCCAGACCACCACAGCCCGTTCCAGCCCACCACAGCCCGTACCAGCCCACCACATCAAGTACCAGTCCGTCCCAGCGCACCACGGCCTGTCCCAGCGCACCACGGCCCGTCTCCGCTCACCACAGCACGTACCAGCCTGTCTCAGCCTACCACAGCCCGTCCCAGCATGTCCCAGCCCACCGCAGCCCGTCCCAACCCACCACAGCCCGTCCCCGCCCACCATAGCCCGTCCCCGACCACCACAGCCCGTCCCCGCCCACCATAGCCCGTGCCAGCCCAGCACAGCCCGTCCCAGCCCACCACAGACCGTCCCAGCCCACCGCTGACCGTCCCAGCCCACCGCAGACGGTTCCAGACCACCGCAGCCCGTCCCAGCCCACCGCAGCCCGTCCCCGCCCATCCGAGCCCATCCCAGCACACTACAGCTTGTCCCAGCCCGTCCCAGCCCGTCCCAGCCCATCACAGTTCGTCCAAGCACACCACAGCCCTTCCAAGCACACCACAGCCCGTCCCAGCACACCACACCCCGTCCCAGCCCACACCAGCCCGTCCCAGCCCGTCCCCGCCCACCGCAGACCGTCTCCCCCCACCGCAGCCCGCCCCCGCCTACCAGAGCCCGTCCCAGCACACTATAACTTGTCCCAGCCCGTCCCAGCCCACCACAGCCCGTCCCAACACACCACAGCCCGTCCCATCACACCACAGCCCACCAGAGCCCGTCCCAGCCCATCCCTGCCCACCACAGCCCGTCCCAGCCCACCACAGCCCGTCCCAGCCCACCACAGCCCGTCCCAACACACCACAGCCCGTCCCATCACACCACAGCCCACCAGAGCCCGTCCCAGCCCATCCCTGCCCACCACAGCCCGTCCCAGCCCACCACAGCCCGCCCCAGCCCACCACAACCCGTCTCCGCCCACCACAGCCCATCCCCGCCCACCAAAGCCCGTCCCGGCCCACCACAGCCCGTTCCAGACCACCAGAGCCCGTCCCAGCCCACCACAGAATGTCCCAGCCCACCACAGAATGTCCCAGCCCACCACAGCCCGTCCCAGCCCACCACAGCCCGTCCCAGCCCACCACAACCCGTCCCAGCCCACCACAGCCCATATCCGCCCACCACAGCCCATCCCCGCCCACCACAGCCTGTCCCGGCCCAACACAGCCCGTTCCAGACCACCACAGCCCGTCCCAGCTCGTCCCAGATCACCACAGCCTCTCACAGCCCGTCACAGCCCATCACAGCCCTTCACAGCCCGTCACAGCCCGTCACGGCCCACCACAGCCCACCACAGACCACCACAGCCTGTCCCAGCCCACCACGGCCCGTCCCAGCCCACCACGGCCCGTCCCAGCTCACCACGGCCCATCACAGCCCACCACAGCCCACCACAGCCCATCCCGGCCCACCACAGCCCGTCCCTGAGCACTACAGCCCATCCCAGCCCACCACAACCCGTCCCAGCCCACCACAGCCCGTCCAAGCCCACCACAGCTCGTGCCTGTCCATCCGAGCCCACCACAGCCCACCACAGCCCTTCCCAGCCAACCAGAAGCAGTCCCAGCCCACCACAACCCGTCCAAGCCCACCACAGGTCGTACCTGTCCATCCCAGCCCACCACAGCCAACCACAGCCCGTCCCAGCCAACCAGAGCCAGTCCCAGCCCACCACAACACGTCCAAGCCCACCAAAGGTCGTACCTGTCCATCCCAGCCCACCACAGCCCGTGTCAGCCCGTCCCAGACCGTCCCAGCTCACCACAACCCACCACAGCCCGTCCCCGCCCAGCAGAGCCCGTCCCCGCCCAGTAGAGCCCGTCCCCGCCCAGCACAGCTCGTCCCAGCCTGTCCCAGGCCTTCCCAGCCCACCACAGCCCGTCCCGGCCCACCACAGCCCGGTCCGGCCCACCACAGCTCGGTCCGGCCCAACACGGCGCACCACAACCCACCACAACTTGTCCCAGCACACCACAGCCCGTCCTAGACCACCACAGCCCGTCCCAGCCCACCACAGCCCGTCACAGCTCGTGCCAACCTGTCCCAGCCCGTCCCAGCACACCACAGCCCGTGCCTACCCACCACAGCCCGTCCCAGCCCACCACAGCCCACCACAGCCCGTCCCAGCCCACCACAACCTGTCCTCGCCCACCACAGCCTGTCCCCGCCCAGCAAAATCTCTCCCCGCCCACCAAAGCCCATCCCAGACCACCACAGCTCACCACAAACCACCACAGCCCACCACAGCCCGTCCCAGATCATCCCAGACCATCCCAGCCCACGACAGCCCGTCACAGCCCGTCAAAGCCCACCACAGCCCGTCCCAGCCCACAACTGCCAGTCCCAGCTCGTCCCAGCCCACCACAGCCCGTACCAGCCCACCATATCAAGTACCAGTCCGTCCTAGCCCACCACGGCTTGTCCCAGCCCACCACGGCCCGTTTCCGCTCACCACGGCACGTACCAGCCTGTCTCAGCCTACCACAGGCCGTCCCAGCATGTCCCAGCCCACCGCAGCCCGTCCCAACCCACCACAGCCCGTCCCAGCCCAGCGCAGCCCGTCCCAGCCAACCACAGCCCGTCCCCGCCAAGCGAAGCCCGTCCCAACCAAGCGCAGCCCGTCCCAGACCAACGCAACCCATCCCAGCCCGTCCCAGCCCACCACAGCCCGTCCCGGCTCACCACAGCTCGTCCTGGCCCAACACGGCCGACCAGAGCCCACTACGGCCCACCACAGCCTGTCCCAGCCCACCACGGCCCGTCCCAGCCCACCACAGCCCGTCCCAGACCACTACGGCCCGTCCCAGCCCACCGCAGCCCACCACAGCCCATTCAAGCCCACCACAGCCCGTCCCAATTCACCACAGCCCGTCCAAGCCCACCACAGCCCGTCCCAGCCCACCACAGCGCACCACAACCCGTCCCAGCTCGTCCCAGCCCACCACAGCCCGTCCCAGCTCGTCCCAGCCCACCACAGCCCGTGCCAGCTCGTCCCAGCCCACCACAGCTGGTCCCAGCCTGTCCCAGCCCACCACAGCCCGTCCCAGCCCACCACAGCCCGTCTCAGCCCACCACAGCCCGTCCCAGCCCACCGCAGCCCGTCCCAGCCCACCGCAGCCGGTCCCAGCCCACTGCAGCCCGTCCCAGCCCACCGCAGCCCGACCCAGCCCACTGCAGCCCGTCCCAGCCGTCCCAGCAAATCCCAACCCACCATAGCCCGTCTCAGCTCACCACAGCGCGTCCCAGTCCACCACACCCACCACAGCCCATCCCAGCCCATTCCAGCCCACCACAGCCCGTCCCAGCTCACCACAGCCCACCGCAGCCAGTCCCAGCCCACCACAGCCCACCGCAGCCGGTCCCAGCCCACCACACCCCACCGCAGTCCGGCCCTAGCCCACCACAGCCCGTCCCACCACAACAGAGTCCGTCCCAGCCCACCACGGCCCATCACAGCTTACCACGGCCCACCACGGCTTGCCACGGCTCATCCCAGCACACCAGAGCCCTTCCCACCCAACCACGGCCCACCACAGCCCGCCACGGCCCATCCCACCCGCCACGGCCCGTCCCAGCCCGCCACGTACCGTCTCAGCCCGCCACGGCCTGTCCCAGCTCGCCACGGGCCGTCCCAGCTCGTCTCAGCCCACCACAGCCCGTCCCAACCCACCACAACCCGTCCCAGCCCACCACAGCCCGTCCCAGCCCACCACAGCCCACCACAGCCCGTCCCAGCCCACCACAGCCCACCAAAGCCCGTCCCAGCCCACCACCGCCCGACTCAAGCTCACCAGAACCCACCACGCCCCACCACAGCCCATCACGGCCCGTCCCAGCCCACCACTGCCCACCACAGTTCACCACGGCCCATCCCAGCCCACCACGGCCCGTCTCAGCCCACCACAGCCCATCCCAGCCCATCCCAGACCACCACAGCCCGTCCCAGCCCACCACAGGCCACCACAGCCCGTCCCAGCCCACCACAGCCCGTCCCAGCCCACCAGAGCCCGTCACAGCCCGTCCCAGCTTACCATATAAAGTACCAGCCCATACAAGCCCACCACAGCCCGTCCCAGCCCACCACGGCCCGTCCCACACCACCACAGCCCACCACAGCCGGTTACAGCTTATCTGAGCCCATCCCAACCCACCACAACCCGTCCCAGCCCACCACAGCCCGTCCCAGCCCACCACAACCCGTCTCAGCGCACCACAACTCGTCCCAGAACACCACAACCCACCACAGCCCGTCCCAGCCCACCGCAGCCCGTCCCAGCCCGTCCCAGCCTACCACAGCCCGTCCCAGCCCACCACAGCCCGTCACAGCCCACCACAGCCAGTCACAGCTTGTCCCAGCCCACCACAGCTCACCACAGCCCGTCCCAGCCAACCAGAGCCCACCACAGCCCACCACAGCCCGTCCCAGCCCAGCATAGCTTTTCCCAGTTCATCCCAGACCACCACAGCCCGTTCCAGCCCACCACAGCCCGTACCAGCCCACCACATCAAGTACCAGTCCGTCCCAGCGCACCACGGCCTGTCCCAGCGCACCACGGCCCGTCTCCGCTCACCACAGCACGTACCAGCCTGTCTCAGCCTACCACAGCCCGTCCCAGCATGTCCCAGCCCACCGCAGCCCGTCCCAACCCACCACAGCCCGTCCCCGCCCACCATAGCCCGTCCCCGACCACCACAGCCCGTCCCCGCCCACCATAGCCCGTGCCAGCCCAGCACAGCCCGTCCCAGCCCACCACAGACCGTCCCAGCCCACCGCTGACCGTCCCAGCCCACCGCAGACCGTTCCAGACCACCGCAGCCCGTCCCAGCCCACCGCAGCCCGTCCCCGCCCATCCGAGCCCATCCCAGCACACTACAGCTTGTCCCAGCCCGTCCCAGCCCGTCCCAGCCCATCACAGTTCGTCCAAGCACACCACAGCCCTTCCCAGCACACCACAGCCCGTCCCAGCACACCACACCCCGTCCCAGCCCACACCAGCCCGTCCCAGCCCGTCCCCGCCCACCGCAGACCGTCTCCCCCCACCGCAGCCCGTCCCCGCCTACCAGAGCCCGTCCCAGCACACTATAACTTGTCCCAGCCCACCACAGCCCGTCCCAACACACCACAGCCCGTCCCATCACACCACAGCCCACCAGAGCCCGTCCCAGCCCATCCCTGCCCACCACAGCCCGTCCCAGCCCACCACAGCCCGTCCCAGCCCACCACAGCCCGCCCCAGCCCACCACAACCCGTCTCCGCCCACCACAGCCCATCCCCGCCCACCAAAGCCCGTCCCGGCCCACCACAGCCCGTTCCAGACCACCAGAGCCCGTCCCAGCCCACCACAGAATGTCCCAGCCCACCACAGAATGTCCCAGCCCACCACAGCCCGTCCCAGCCCACCACAGCCCGTCCCAGCCCACCACAACCCGTCTCCGCCCACCACAGCCCATATCCGCCCACCACAGCCCATCCCCGCCCACCACAGCCTGTCCCGGCCCAACACAGCCCGTTCCAGACCACCACAGCCCGTCCCAGCTCGTCCCAGATCACCACAGCCTCTCACAGCCCGTCACAGCCCATCACAGCCCTTCACAGCCCGTCACAGCCCGTCACAGCCCACCACAGCCCACCACAGCCCGTACCAGCCCACCATGGCCCGTCCCAGCCCGTCCCAGCCCACCACAGCCGGTCCCAGCCCACCACAGCCCACTACGGAACGACCCAGTCCACCACAACCCGTCCCAGCCCACCACAGCCCACCACAGCCCGTCCCAGCCCACCACGGCCCGTCCCTACAAACCACAACCCGTCCCAGCCCACCACAGCCCACCACAGCCCGTCCCAGCCCACCACAGCCCATCCCAACCCACCACGGCCCGTCCCAGCCCGTGCCAACCCGTCACAACACACCACAGCCCACCACAGCCCGTCCCTACCCACCACAGCGTGTCCCAACCCACCACAGCCCACCACTAGCCCTTCAGAACCCACCACAGCCCACGATAGCCCGTCCCAGCCCACCACAGCACGTCCCAGGCCACCACAGCCCGTGCCAGCCCACCACAGCCCGTGCCAGCCCACCACAGCCCGTCCCAGCCAACCACAGCCCGTCCCAGCCCACCACAGCCCGTCCCAGCCCACCACAGCCCACCACAGCTTGTCCCAGACCACCACAGCTCTTCCCAGCCCACCATAACCAACCACAGCCTATCCCAGCCAATCCCAGCCCACCACAGCCCGTCCCATCACACCACAGCCCACCACAGCCCGTCCCAGCCAACCACGGCCCGTCCCAGCCCACCACAGCCCGTCCCAGCCCACCACGGCCCACCACAGCCCACCACGGCCCATCCGGGCCCAACACAGCCCACCAAGGCGCACCACAGCCCATCCCAGCCCATTACAGCCTGTCCCAGACCACCACATCCCATCTCAGGCCACCACAGCCCGTCCCAGCCCACCACAACCGACCACAGCCCACCACAGCCCACCACAGCCGACCACAGCCCACCACGGCAGACCACAGCCCACCACGGCCCATCCAAGCCCACCGCGGCCCATCCAAGCCCACCACGGTCCACCACGGCACGTCCCAGCCCACCACAGAGCACCACAGCCCGTCCCAGCCCGTCCCAGCCCACCACAGTATGTCCCAGACCACCACGCCCCGTGCCAACCCACCACAGCCCGTCCCAGCCCACCACAGCCCACCACGCCCCGTGCCAACCCACCAGAGCCCGTCCCAGCTCACCACAGCCCACCACAGCCCGTCCCAGACCACAAGAGGTCGTCCCAGCCCACCACTAACCCACCAAAGCCCGTCCCCGCCCACCACAGCCCGTCCCAGCCAACCACAGTGCACCACAGCCTGTCCCAACCCACCTGAGCCCGTCCCAGCTTAGCACAGCCCACCACAGCCCGTCACAGCCCGTCCCAGCCCACCAGAGGTCGTCCCAGCTCACCACAACCCACCACAGCCCTTCCCAGCCCGTCCCAGCCCACCACAGCCCGTCCCAGCCCACCACAGCCCACCACAGCTTGTACCAGACCACCACAGCTCTTCCCAGCCCACCATAACCAACCACAGCCTATCCCAGCCGATCCCAGCCCACCAGAGCCCGTCCCATCACACCACAGCCCACCACAGCCTGTCCCAGCCAACCACGGCCCGTCCCAGCCCACCACAGCCCGTCCCATCACACCACAGCCCACCACAGCCCGTCCCAGCCAACCACGGCCCGTCCCAGCCCACCACAGCCTGTCCCAGCCCACCACGGCCCACCACAGCCCACCACGGCCCATCCGGGCCCAACACAGCCCACCAAGGCGCACCACAGCCCATCCCAGCCCATTACAGCCTGTCCCAGACCACCACATCCCATCTCAGGCCACCACAGCCCGTCCCAGCCCACCACAACGGACCACAGCCCACCACAGCCCACCACAGCCGACCACAGCCCACCAAAGTCGCCGCAGACCATCAGAGCCCGTCCCAGCCCACCACAATCCCGTCCCAGCCCACTATAGCCCGTCCCAGCCCACCACAACCCGTTCTAGCTCACCACAACCCACCACAGCGCACCATAGCCCACCACAGCCCACCACAGCGCACCAGAGTCTGTCCCGGCCCACCAGAGCCTTTCCCAGCCCACCACAGCCCGTCCCAGCACACCACAGCCCACCACAGCCCGTACAATTACACCACAGCCCGTCTCAGCTCACCACAACCCACCACAGCCCGTCCCAGCCCACCGCAGCCTATCCCAACCCGTCCCAGCCCACCACGGCCCGTCCCAGCCCACCACGGCCCGTCCCAGCCCGCCACGGCCCGTCCCAGCCCGTCCCAGCCCACGACAGCCCGCCCCAGCCCACGACAGCCCGTCCCAGCCCACCAGAGCCCACCAGAGCCCACCACAGCTCGTCCCAGCCCACCACAGCCCACAAGAGCTTGTCACAGACCACCACAGCCCGTCCCAGCCCACCACAGCCCACTACGGCCCACCACAGCCCGTCCCAGCCCACCACAGCCCGTCCCCGCCCACCACAGCCCGTCCCAGACCACCACAGCCTCTCACAGCACACCACAGCCCGTAACAGCCCACCACAGCAAGTACCAGCCCGTCCCAGCCCACCACGGCTCGTCTCAGCCCACCACGGCCCGTCTCAGCTCACCACAACCCGTCCCAGACGACCACAGCCCGTCCCAGCCCACCACAGCCCACCACAGCCCGTCCCAGCCCACCACGGCCCGTCCCAGCCCACCACATCCCGTCCCAGCCCACCAGAGCCCGTCCCAGCCTGTTTCAGCCCAGCACGGCTAACCACGGCCTGTCCCGGCCCACCACGGCCAACCACGGTCCACCATGGCCCACCAGAGCACACCACGGCCCACCACGGCCCTTCCCAGTCCACCACAGCCCACCACAGCCTTTCCCAGCCCACCACAGCCCGTCCCAGCCCACCACGGCCCGTCCCAGCCCACCACAGCCCGTCCCAGCCCACCAGAGCCCGTCCCAGCCTGTTTCAGCCCAGCACGGCTAACCACGGCCTGTCCCGGCCCACCACGGCCAACCACGGTCCACCATGGCCCACCAGAGCACACCACGGCCCACCACAGCCCTTCCCAGTCCACCACAGCCCACCACGGCCTGTCCCAGCCCACCACGGCCCGTCCCAGCCCACTACGGCCCGTCCCAGCCCACCACGGCCCGTCCCAGCCCACCACGGCCCATCACAGCCCACCACAGTTCACCACAGCCCGTCCTAGCCCAGCACGGCCCGTCCCAGCCCACCACGGACCACCGCGGCCCATCTCAGCCCACCACAGCCTGTCCAAGCCCAGCACAGCCCTCCACAACCCTCCACAGCCCGTCCCAACCCTCCACAGCTCATCCGAGCCTACCACAGCCCGTCGCAGCCCAACACAGCTTATCCCAGCCCACCGAAACCCGTCCCAGCCCACCGCAACCCGTCCCAGCCCACCACAGCACACCACAGCCTGTCCCAGCTTACCATAGCCCACCACAGACCGTCCCAGCCCACCACAGCCCGTCCCAGCCCACCACTGCCCGTCCCAGCCCACCACTGCCCGTCCCAGCCCGTCCCAGCCCGTCCCAACCCTCCAAAGCACGTCCCAGCACACCACAGCCCACCACAGCCCATCACAGCCCACCACAGCCCGTCCCAGCTTACCACAGCCCACCGCAGCCCACCACTGCCCGTCCCAGCCCACCACTGCCCGTCCCAGCCCACCACAGCCCGTCCCAGCCCGTCCCAGCCCGTCCCAACCCACCACAGCCCGTCCCAGCCCACCACAGCCCACCACAGCCCACCGCAGCCCATCCCAGCCCACCACGGCCCACCACAGCCCACCGCAGCCCATCCCAGCCCACCACGGCCCGTCCCAGCCCGTGCCAACCCGTCACAACACACCACAGCCCACCACAGCCCGTCCCTACCCACCACAGCGTGTCCCAACCCACCACAGCCCACCACAGCCCTTCAGAACCCACCACAGCCCACCACAGCCTGTCCCAGCCCACCACAGCACGTCCCAGGCCACCACAGACCACCACAGCCCACCACAGCCCGTGAAGCCCACCACAGCCCGTCCCAGCCAACCACGGCCCGTCCCAGCCCACCACAGCCCGTCCCAGCCCACCACGGCCCACCAGAGCCCACCACGGCCCATCCGGGCCCAACACAGCCCACCAAGGCGCACCACAGCCCATCCCAGCCCATTACAGCCTGTCCCAGACCACCACATCCCATCTCAGCCCACCACAGCCCGTCCCAGCCCACCACAACCGACCACAGCCCACCACAGCCCACCACGGCCGACCACAGCCCACCACGGCCGACCACAGCCCACCACGGCCCATCCAAGCCCACCACGGCCCATCCAAGCCCACCACGGTCCACCACAGCACGTCCCAGCCCACCACAGAGCACCACAGCCCGTCCCAGCCCGTCCCAGCCCACAACAGCCTGTCCCAGACCACCAGAGCCCGTCCCAGCCCACCACAGCCCGTCCCAGCCCACCACAGCCCACCACGCCCCGTGCCAACCCACCAGAGCCCGTCCCAGCTCACCACAGCCCACCACAGCCCATCCCAGACCACAAGAGGTCGTCCCAGCCCACCACTAACCCACCACAGCCCGTCCCCGCCCACCACAGCCCGTCCCAGCCAACCACAGCGCACCACAGCCCGTCACAGCCCGTCCCAGCCCACCAGAGGTCGTCCCAGCTCACCACAACCCACCACAGCCCTTCCCAGCCCGTCCCAGCCCACCACAGCCCGTCCCAGCCCACCACGGCCGCCGCAGACCATCAGAGCCCGTCCCAGCCCACCACAATCCCGTCCCAGCCCACTATAGCCCGTCCCAGCCCACCACAACCCGTTCTAGCTCACCACAACCCACCACAGCGCACCATAGCCCACCACAGCCCACCACAGCGCACCAGAGTCTGTCCCGGCCCACCAGAGCCTGTCCCAGCCCACCACAGCCCGTCCCAGGCCACCGCAGCCCGCCACAGCCCGTCCCAGCCCACCACAGCCCATTCCAGACCACCAGAGCCCTTCCCAGTTCACCACAGCCCACCACAGCCCGTCCAATTTCACCACAGCCCGTCTCAGCTCACCACAACCCACCACAGCCCGTCCCAGCCCACCGCAGCCTATCCCAACCCGTCCCAGCCCACCACGGCCCGTCCCAGCCCGTCCCAGCCCACGACAGCTCGTCCCAGCCCACGACAGTCCGTCCCAGCCCACCAGAGCCCACCAGAGCCCACCACAGCTCGTCCCAGCCCACCACAGCCCACAAGAGCTTGTCACAGACCACCACAGCCCGTCCCAGCCCACCACAGCCCGTCCCAGCTCGTCCCAGACCACCACAGCCTCTCACAGCACACCACAGCCCGTAACAGCCCACCACAGCAAGTACCAGCCCGTCCCAGCCCACCACGGCCCGTCTCAGCCCACCACGGCCCGTCTCAGCTCACCACAACCCGTACCAGACGACCACAGCCCGTCCCAGCCCACCACAGCCCACCACAGCCCGTCCCAGCCCACCACATCCCGTCCCAGCCCACCAGAGCCCGTCCCAGCCTGTTTCAGCCCACCACGGCTAACCACGGCCTGTCCCGGCCCACCACGGCCAACCATGGTCAACCATGGCCCACCAGAGCACACCACGGCCCACCACGGCCCTTCCCAGTCCACCACAGCCCACCACGGCCTGTCCCAGCCCACCACGGCCCGTCCCAGCCCACCACGGCCCGTCCCAGCCCACCACGGCCCGTCCCAGCCCACCACGGCCCATCACAGCCCACCACAGTTCACCACAGCCCGTCCTAGCCCAGCACGGGCCGTCCCAGCCCACCACGGACCACCACGGCCCATCTCAGCCCACCACAGCCTGTCCAAGCCCAGCACAGCCCTCCACAACCCTTCCCAACCCTCCACAGCTCATCCCAGCCTACCACTGCCCGTCCCAGCCCACCACAGCCCGTCCCAGCCCACCGCAGCCCGTCCTAGCCCACCGAAACCCGTCCCAGCCCACCGCAACCCGTCCCAGCCCACCACAGCCCACCACCGGTCACCACAGCCCACCTCAGGTCACCACAGCCTGTTTCAGCCCACCACGGCAAACCACGGCCCGTCCCAGCCCACCACGGCCCGCCATGGCCCACCACAGCTCGTCCCAGATAAACACGGCGCACCACAGCCCATCACGGCCCGTCCCGGCCCACCACAGCCCGTCCCAGCTTACCACAGCCCACCACAGCCCGTCCCAGCCCACCACAGCCCGTCCCAGCCCACCACAGCCCGTCCCAGCCCACCACTGCCCGTCCCAGCCCACCACTGCCCGTCCCAGCCCGTCCCAACCCTCCAAAGCCCGTCCCAGCACACCAGAGCTTACCACAGCCCATCACAGCCCACCACAGCCCGTCCCAGCTTACCACAGCCCACACCAGACCGTCCCAGCCCACCACAGACCGTCCCAGCCCACCACTGCCCGTCCCAGCCCACCACTGCCCGTCCCAGCCTGTCCCAGGCCGTCCCAACCCACCACAGCCCGTCCCAGCCCACCACAGCCCACCACAGCCCACCGCAGCCCATCCCAGCCCACCACGGCCCGTCCCAGCCCGTGCCAACCCGTCACAACACACCACAGCCCACCACAGCCCGTCCCTATCCACCACAGCTCGTCCCAGGCCACCACAGACCACCACAGCCGTTCAGAACCCACCACAGCCCACCACAGCCCGTCCCAGCCCACCACAGCACGTCCCAGGCCACCACAGACCACCACAGCCCACCACAGCCCGTGAAGCCCACCACAGCCTGCCTCAGCCCACTACAGCCCGTCCCAGCACACCACAGCCCACCACAGCTTGTCCCAGACCTCCACAGCTCTTCCCAGCCCACCATAACCAACCACAGCCTATCCCAGCCGATCCCAGCCCACCAGAGCCCGTCCCATCACACCACAGCCCACCACAGCCCGTCCCAGCCAACCACGGCCCGTCCCAGCCCACCACAGCCTGTCCCAGCCCACCACGGCCCACCACAGCCCACCACGGCCCATCCGGGCCCAACACAGCCCACCAAGGCGCACCACAGCCCATCCCAGCCCATTACAGCCTGTCTGAGACGACCACATCCCATCTCAGCCCACCACAGCCCGTCCCAGCCCACCACAACCGACCACAGCCCACCACAGCCCACCACGGCCGACCACAGCCCACCACGGCCGACCACAGCCCACCACGGCCCATCCAAGCCCACCACGGCCCATCCAAGCCCACCACGGTCCACCACGGCACGTCCCAGCCCACCACAGAGCACCACAGCCCGTCCCAGCACACCACAGTATGTCCCAGCCCACCAGAGCCCGTCCCAGCCCACCACAGCCCGTCCCAGCCCACCACAGCCCACCACGCCCCGTGCCAACCCACCAGAGCCCGTCCCAGCTCACCACAGCCCACCACAGCCCGTCCCAGACCACAAGAGGTCGTCCCAGCCCACCACTAACCCACCAAAGCCCGCCCCCGCCCACCACAGCTCGTCCCAGCCAACCACAGCGCACCACAGCCTGTCCCAACCCACCTGAGCCCGTCCCAGCTTACCACAGCCCACCACAGCCCGTCACAGCCCGTCACAGCCCATCCTAGCCCACCAGAGGTCGCCCCAGCTCACCACAACCCACCACAGCCCTTCTTAGCCCGTCCCAGCCCACCACAATCCCGTCCGAGCCCACTATAGCCCGTCCCAGCCCACCACAACCCGTTCTAGCTCACCACAACCCACCACAGCGCACCATAGCCCACCACAGCCCACCACAGCGCACCAGAGTCTGTCCCGGCCCACCAGAGCCTGTCCCAGCCCACCACAGCCCGTCCCAGCCCACCGCAGCCCGCCACGGCCCGTCCCAGCCCACCACAGCCCATTCCAGACCACCAGAGCCCTTCCCAGTTCACCACAGCCCACCACAGCTCGTCCAATTTCACCACAGCCCGTCTCAGCTCACCACAACCCACCACAGCCCGTCCCAGCCCACCGCAGCCTATCCCAACCCGTCCCAGCCCACCACGGCCCGTCCCAGCCCACCACGGCCCGTCCCAGCCCGTCCCAGCGCACGACAGCCCGTCCCAGCCCACGACAGTCCGTCCCAGCCCACCAGAGCCCACCACAGCTCGTCCCAGCCCACCACAGCCCACAAGAGCTTGTCACAGCCCACCACAGCCCGTCCCAGCCCACCACAGCCCACTACGGCCCACCACAGCCCGTCCCAGCCCACCACAGCCCGTCCCAGCCCACCGCAGTCCGCCACGGCCCGTCCCAGCCCACCACAGCCCATTCCAGACCACCAGAGCCCGTCCCAGCCCACGACAGCCCGTCCCAGCCCACCAGAGCCAACCAGAGCCCACCACAGCCCGTCCCGGCCCACCACAGCCCGTCCCAGAACACCACAGCCCACCACAGCCCATCACAGCCCACCACAGCCCGTCCCAGCTTACCACAGCCCACCACAGACCGTCCCAGCCCACCACGGCCCGTCCCAGCCCCTCCCAGCCCGTCTCAGCCCACCACAGCCTGTCCCAGGCTGTCCCAGCTCGTCCAAGCCTGTCCCAGACCCCCAGAGCCCGTCGCAGCCCACCACAGCCCGTCACAGCCCGTCCCAGCTCTCCACAACCCACCGCAGCCCGTCCCAGCCCACCACAGCCCGTCCCAGCCCACCACGGCCCACGAAAGCCCACCACAGCCCACCACAGCCCGTCCCAGCCCACCACAAGCCGTCCTAGCCCACCACAGACCTCCAGAGCCCGTCTCAGCCCACCACAGCCTATCCCAGCCCACCACGGCCCACCACAGCACACCACGGCCCACCGCAGCCTATCCCAACCCGTCCCAGCCCACCACGGCCCGTCCCAGCCCACCACGGCCCGTCCCAGCCCACCACGGCCCGTCCCAGCCCACCACGGCCCATCACAGCCCACCACAGTTCACCACAGCCCGTCCTAGCCCAGCACGGCCCATCCCAGCCCACCACGGACCACCACGGCCCATCTCAGCCCACCACAGCCTGTCCAAGCCCAGCACAGCCCTCCACAACCCTCCACAGCCCGTCCCAACCCTCCACAGCTCATCCCAGCCTACCACAGCCCGTCGCAGCCCAACACAGCTTATCCCAGCCCACCGCAACCCGTCCCAGCCCACCACAGCCCACCACAGGTCACCACAGCCCACCACAGGTCACCACAGCCTGTTTCAGCACACCACGGCAAACCACGGCCCGTCCCAGCCCACCACGGCCCGCCATGGCCCACCACAGCTCGTCCCAGATAAACACGGCACACCACAGCCCACCATGGCCCGTCCCGGCCCACCACAGCCCGTCCCAGCACACCAGAGCCCACCACAGCCCACCACAGACCGTCACAGCCCACCACAGCCCGTCCCAGCCCCTCCCAGCCCCTGTCAGCCCACCACAGCCTGTCCCAGCCTGTCCCAGCTCGTCCAAGCCTGTCCCAGACCCCCAGAGCCCGTCGCAGCCCACCACGGCCCACAAAAGCCCACCACAGCCCACCACGGCCCACGAAAGCCAACCACAGCCCACCACAGCCTATCCCAGCCCACCACGGCCCACCACAGCACACCACGGCCCACCGCAGCCTATCCCAACCCGTCCCAGCCCACCACGGCCCGTCCCAGCCCACCACGGCCCGTCCCAGCCCACCACGGCCCGTCCCAGCCCGTCCCAGCCCACGACAGCCCGTCCCAGCCCACGACAGTCCGTCCCAGCCCACGACAGCCCGTCCCAGCCCACCAGAGCCCACCAGAGCCCACCACAGCTCGTCCCAGCCCACCACAGCCCACAAGAGCTTGCCACAGACCACCACAGCCCGTCCCAGACCACCACAGCCCACTACGGCCCACCACAGCCCGTCCCAGCCCACCACAGCCCGTCCCAGCCCACCACAGCCCGTCCCAGCCCACCACAGCCCGTCCCAGCTCGTCCCAGACCACCACAGCCCACCACAGCCCGTAACAGCACACCACAGCAAGTACCAGCCCGTCCCAGCCCGTCTCAGCTTACCACAGCCCACCACAGACCGTCCTAGCCCACCACAGCCCGTCACAGCCCCTCCCAGCCCGTGTCAGCCCACCACAGCCTGTCCCAGCCTGTCCCAGCTCGTCCAAGCCTGTCCCAGACCCCCAGAGCCCGTCGCAGCCCACCACAGCCCGTCACAGCCCGTCCCAGCACTCCACAACCCACCGCAGCCCGTCCCAGCCCACCACAGCCCGTCCCAGCCCACCACGGCCAACGAAAGCCCACCACAGCCCACCACAGCCCGTCCCAGCCCACCACAAGCCGTCCTAGCCCACCACAGACCTCCAGAGCCCGTCTCAGCTCACCAGAGCCTATCCCAGCCCACCACGGCCCACCACAGCACACCACGGCCCACCGCAGCCTATCCCAACCCGTCCCAGCCCACCACGGCCCGTCCCAGCCCACCACGGCCCGTCCCAGCCCACCACGGCCCGTCCCAGCCCGTCCCAGCCCACGACAGCCCGTCCCAACCCACGACAGCCCGTCCCAGCCCACCAGAGCCCACCAGAGCCCACCACAGCTCGTCCCAGCCCACCACAGCCCACAAGAGCTTGTCACAGACCACTACAGCCCGTCCCTGCCCACCACAGCCCACTACGGCCCACCACAGCCCGTCCCAGCCCACCACAGCCCGTCCCAGCACACCACAGCCCGTCCCAGCCCACCACGGCCCGTCCCAGCCCACCACGGCCCACCCCAGCCCACCACGGCCCGTCCCAGCCCACCACGGCCCATCACAGCCCACCACAGTTCACCACAGCCCGTCCTAGCCCAGCACGGCCCGTCCCAGCCCACCACGGACCACCACGGCCCATCTCAGCCCACCACAGCCTGTCCAAGCCCAGCACAGCCCTCCACAACCCTCCACAGCCCGTCCCAACCCTCCACAGCTCATCCCAGCCTACCACAGCCCGTCGCAGCCCAACACAGCTTATCCCAGCCCACCGAAACCCGTCCCAGCCCACCGCAACCCGTCCCAGCCCACCACAGCCCACCACAGGTCACCACAGCCCACCACCGGTCACCACAGCCCACCACAGGTCACCACAGCCTGTTTCAGCCCACCACGGCAAACCACGGCCCGTCCCAGCCCACCACGGCCCGCCATGGCCCACCACAGCTCGTCCCAGATAAACACGGCGCACCACAGCCCACCACGGCCCGTCCCGGCCCACCACAGCCCGTCCCAGCACACCACAGCCCACCACAGCCCATCACAGCCCACCACAGCCCGTCCCAGCTTACCACAGCCCACCACAGACCGTCCCAGCCCACCGCAGCCCGTCCCAGCCCCTCCCAGCCCGTCTCAGCCCACCACAGCCTGTCCCAGCCTGTCCCAGCTCGTCCAAGCCTGTCCCAGACCCCCAGAGCCCGTCGCAGCCCACCACAGCCCGTCCCAGCCCACCACGGCCCACGAAAGCCCACCACAGCCCGTCCCAGGCCACCACAAGCCGTCCTAGCCCATCACAGACCTCCACAGCCCGTCCCAGCTCACCAGAGCCTATCCCAGCCCACCACGGCCCACCACAGCACACCACGGCCCACCGCAGCCTATCCCAACCCGTCCCAGCCCACCACGGCCCGTCCCAGCCCACCACGGCCCGTCCCAGCCCACCACGGACCGTCCCAGCCCGTCCCAGCCCACGACAGCCCGTCCCAGCCCACCAGAGCCCACCAGAGCCCACCACAGCTCGTCCCAGCCCACCACAGCCCACAAGAGCTTGTCACAGACCACTACAGCCCGTCCCTGCCCACCACAGCCCACTACGGCCCACCACAGCCCGTCCCAACCCACCACAGCCCGTCCCAGCCCACCACAGCCCGTCCCAGCCCACCACAGCCCGTCCCAGCTCGTCCCAGACCACCACAGCCTCTCACAGCACACCACAGCCCGTAACAGCTCACCACAGCAAGTACCAGCCCGTCCCAGCCCACCACGGCCCGTCTCAGCCCACCACGGCCCGTCCCAGCCCACCACAGCACACCACAGCCCGTCCCAGCCCACCACAGCCCGTCCCAGCCCACCACAGCCCGTCCCAGCCCACCAGAGCCTGTCCCAGCCTGTTTCAGCCCACCACGGCTAACCACGGCCTGTCCCGGCCCACCACGGCCAACCACGGTCCACCATGGCCCACCAGAGCACACCACGGCCCACCACGGCCCTTCCCAGTCCACCACAGCCCACCACAGCCTGTGCCAGCCCACCACAGCCCGTTGCAGCCCACCACGGCCCGTCCCAGCCCACCACGGCCCATCACAGCCCACCACAGTTCACCACAGCCCGTCCTAGCCCAGCACGGCCCGTCCCAGCCCACCACGGACCACCACAGCCCATCTCAGCCCACCACAGCCTGTCCAAGCCCAGCACAGCCCTCCACAACCCTCCACAGCCCGTCCCAACCCTCCACAGCTCATCCCAGCCTACCACAGCCCGTCGCAGCCCAACACAGCTTATCCCAGCCCACCGCAGCCCGTCCCAGCCCACCGCAGCCCGTCCTAGCCCACCGCAACCCGTCCCAGCCCACCGCAACCCATCCCAGCCCACCACAGCCCACCACAGGTCACCAAAGCCCACCACCGGTCACCACAGCCCACCACCGGTCACCACAGCTCACCACAGGTCACCACAGCCTGTTTCAGCCCACCACGGCAAACCACGGCCCGTCCCAGCCCACCACGGCCCGCCATGGCCCACCACAGCTCGTCCCAGATAAACACGGCACACCACAGCCCACCACGGCCCGTCCCGGCCCACCACAGCCCATCCCAGCACACCACAGCCCACCACAGCCCATCACAGCCCACCACAGCCCGTCCCAGCACACCACAGCCCACCACAGACCGTCCCAGCCCACCACAGACCGTCCCAGCCCACCACAGCCTCTCACCGCCCACCACAGCCCGTCCCAGCCCACCACAAGCCATCCCAGCCCACCACTGTCCGTCCCAGCCCGTCCCAGCCCATCCCAACCCACCACAGCCCACCACAGCCAACCACAGGCCACCGCAGGCCATCCCAGCCCAAAACAGACGGTCCCAGCCAACCACAGCCCGTCGAGCCCACCACAGCCCGTCCCAGCCCTCCACAGCCCGTCCCAGCCCTCCACAGCCCACCACAGCCCGTCCCAGGTCACCACAGCCCGTCCCAGCCTACCACAGCCCACCACGGCTCACCACGGCCCACTACGGCCAACGACGGCCCGCCACAGCCCGCCACAGACTGTCCCGGCCCGCCAAAGCCCATCCCAGCCTGCCACAGCCCGACCCAGCCCACCACAGCCTGTCACAGCCCACCACAGCCCGTCCCAGCCCACCACAACCCACCACAGACCGTCCCAACCCACCACAGCCCGTCTAAGCTCACCATAACCCACCACAGCCCACCACAGCCCGTCCCGGCCCACCACAACTCGTCCCAGCCCACCACAGGCCGTCCCGGCCCACCACAGCCCGTCCCGGCCCACAACAGCCCGTCACAGCCCACCACAGCCTGGCACAGCCCGTCCCAGCCCGTCCTAGCCCGTCCCAGCTCGGCACAGCCCACCACAGCCCGGCAAGGCCCACCACAGACCGTCCCAGCCTGTCCCAGCCCTTCCCAGCCCGTCCTAGCCCACCACAGCCCGGCACAGCCCACCACAGCCCACCAGAGCCCGTCCCGGCCCACCAGAGCCCGCCCCGAGCCACCACGGCCCGTCCCAGCCCACCACGGCTGACCACAGCCTGTCCCAGCCCACTACAGCCGGTGCCAGCCCACCACAGCCCACCAGAGCCCGTCCCAGCCCACCACGGCCGGTCCCGGCCCACCACGGCCCACCACAGCCCGTCCCAGCACATCACAGCCTGTCCCAGCCCACCACAGCTCGTCCCAGCCCACCACAGCCCGTGCCAGCCCACCACGGCTGACCACAGCCCGTGCCAGGCCACCACGGCCGACCACAGCCCATCACAGTTCACCACGGCCCTTCCCAGCCCACCACGGACCACCGCAGCCCACCACGGCCCGTCCCAGTTCACCACGGCCTGTCCCAGCCCACCACAGCCCATCCCAGACCACCACAGACCGTCCCAGCACATCACAGCCCGTCCCAGCCAGCCACAGCCCACCGCAGCCCATCCCAGCCCACCCCAGCCAGCCACAGCCCAACACAGCACGTCCCAGACCGTCCCAATCCTTCCCAGCCCGTCCTAGCCCAACAAAGACCGCCACAGCCCACCACAGCCCACCACAGCCCGTCCCAACCCACCAGAGCCCGTCCGGAGCCACAACGGCCCGTCCCAGCCCACCACGGCTGACCACAGCCCGTCCCAGCCCACCACAGCCCGTCCAAGCCCACCACAGCACGTCCCTGCCCACCACAGCACGTCCCTGCCGACCACAGCCCACCACAGCCCACCACAGCCCACCACAGTGCATCCCAGCCTGTCCCAGCCCATCACAGCCCATCACAGCACGTCCCAGCTCGTCCCAGCCCACCACAGCTTGTCCCAGCCCACCATATCCCGTCCCAGCTCACCACAACCCACCATAGCCCGTCCCAGCCCGTCCCAGCCCGGCCTAGCCCACCACAGCCCGTCCCCGCCAACCACAGCCTGTCCCCGCCCACCACAGCCCGTCCCCGCCCACCACGGCCCGTCCCAGCCCACCACGGCTGACCACAGCCTGTCCCAGCCCACCACAGCCGGTCCCAGCTCACCACAGCCCACCACAGCCCGTCCCAGCCCGTCCCAGCCCGTCACAGCCCGTCCCAGCCCACCACAGCCTGTCCCAGACCACCACAGCCTGTCCCAGCCCGTCCCATTCCACCACACCGAGTCCCAGCCCACCACAGCCCGTCCCAGCACGTGCCAGCCCGTCCCAGCCTGTCCCTGCACACCACAGCTCGTCCCAGCACACCACAGCCCGTCCCAGCACACCACAGCCCGTCCCAGCCCACCACAGCCCGTCCCAGCCCACCACAGCCCCTCCCAGCCCCCCACAGACAATCCCAGCACACCACAGCCCGTCCCAGCTTACCACAGCCCACCACAGCCCGTCCCGGGCCACTAAAACTCGTCCCAGCCCACCACAGCCCACCACAGCCCGTCCCGGCCCACCACAGCCCGTCCCAGCCCCTCCCAGCCCGTGTCAGCCCACCACAACCCGTCCCAGCTTACCACAGCCCACCACAGACCGTCCCAGCCCACCACAGCCCGTCCCAGCCCCTCCCAGCCCGTCTCAGCCCACCACAGCCTGTCCCAGCCTGTCCCAGCTCGTCCCAGCCTGTCCCAGACCCCCAGAGCCCGTCGCAGCCCACCACAGCCCGTCACAGCCCGTCCCAGCTCTCCACAACCCACCGCAGCCCGTCCCAGCCCACCACAGCCCGTCCCAGCCCACCACGGCCCACGAAAGCCCACCACAGCCCACCACAGCCCGTCCCAGCCCACCACAGCCCGTCCTAGCCCACCACAGACCTCCAGAGCCCGTCTCAGCTCACCAGAGCCTATCCCAGCCCACCACAGCCCACCACAGAACACCACGGCCCACCGCAGCCTATCCCAACCCGTCCCAGCCCACCACGGCCCGTCCCAGCCCACCACGGCCCGTCCCAGCCCACCACGGCCCGTCCCAGCCCGTCCCAGCCCACGACAGCTCGTCCCAGCCCACGACAGCCCGTCCCAGCCCACCAGAGCCCACCAGAGCCCACCACAGCTCGTCCCAGCCCACCACAGCCCACAAGAGCTTGTCACAGACCACTACAGCACGTCCCAGCCCACCACAGCCCACTACGGCCCACCACAGCCCGTCCCAACCCACCACAGCCCGTCCCAGCCCACCACAGCCCGTCCCAGCTCGTCCCAGACCACCACAGCCTCTCACAGCACACCACAGCCCGTAACAGCCCACCACAGCAAGTACCAGCCCGTCCCAGCCCACCACGGCTCGTCTCAGCCCACCACGGCCCGTCTCAGCTCACCACAACCCGTCCCAGACGACCACAGCCCGTCCCAGCCCACCACAGCCCACCACAGCCCGTCCCAGCCCACCACAGCCCGTCCCAGCCCACCAGAGCCTGTCCCAGCCTGTTTCAGCCCACCACGGCTAACTACGGCCTGTCCCGGCCCACCACGGCCAACCACGGTCCACCATGGCCCACCCGAGCACACCACGGCCCACCACGGCCCTTCCCAGTCCACCACAGCCCACCACAGCCTGTCCCAGCCCACCACGGCCCGTCCCAGCCCACCACGGCCCGTCCCAGCCCACCACGGCCCGTCCCAGCCCACCACAGTTCACCACAGCCCGTCCTAGCCCAGCACGGCCCGTCCCAGCCCACCACGGACCACCACAGCCAATCTCAGCCCACCACAGCCTGTCCAAGCCCAGCACAGCCCTCCACAACCCTCCACAGCCCGTCCCAACCCTCCACAGCTCATCCCAGCCTACCACAGCCCGTCGCAGCCCAACACAGCTTATCCTAGCCCACCGCAGCCCGTCCCAGCCCACCGCAGCCCGTCCTAGCCCACCGCAACCCGTCCCAGCCCACCGCAACCCGTCCCAGCCCACCACAGCCCACCACAGGTCACCAAAGCCCACCACCGGTCACCACAGCTCACCACAGGTCACCACAGCCTGTTTCAGCCCACCACGGCAAACCACGGCCCGTCCCAGCCCACCACAGCCCGTCCCAGGCCGTCCCAACCCTCCAAAGCCCGTCCCAGCACACCACAGCTTACCACAGCCCGTCCCAGCCCACCACAGCCCGTCCCAGCCCACCACAGCCCGTCCCAGCCCACCACAGCCCGTCCCAACCCACCACTGCCCGTCCCAGCCCGTCCCAGCCTGTCCCAACCCACCACAGCCCGTCCCAGCCCACCACAGCCCACCACAGGCCACCGCAGGCCATCCCAGCCCAAAACAGCCGGTCCCAGCCCACCACAGCCCGTCCTAGCCGAGCACGGCCCGTCGCAGCCCACCACGGCCCGTCCCAGACTACCACGGCCCGTCCCAGCCCACCACGGCCCGTCGCAGCCCACCACGGCCCGTCGCAGCCCACCACGGCCCGTCCCAGCCCACCACGGCCCATCACAGCCCACCACAGTTCACCACAGCCCGTCCTAGCCCAGCACGGCCCGTCCCAGCCCACCACGGACCACCACGGCCCATCTCAGCCCACCACAGCCTGTCCAAGCCCAGCACAGCCCTCCACAACCCTCCACAGCCCGTCCCAACCCTCCACAGCTCATCCCAGCCTACCACAGCCCGTCGCAGCCCAACACAGCTTATCCCAGCCTACCACAGCCCGTCCTAGCCCACCGAAACCCGTCCCAGCCCACCGCAACCCGTCCCAGCCCACCACAGCCCACCACAGGTCACCACAGCCCACCACCGGTCACCACAGCCCACCACAGGTCACCACAGCCTGTTTCAGCCCACCACGGCAAACCACGGCCTGTCCCAGCCCACCACGGCCCGCCATGGCCCACCACAGCTCGTCCCAGATAAACACGGCGCACCACAGCCCACCACGGCCCGTCCCGGCCCACCACAGCCCGTCCCAGCACACCACAGCCCACCACAGCCCGTCCCAGCTTACCACAGCCCACCACAGACCGTCCCAGCCCACCACAGACCGTCCCAGCCCACCACAGACCGTCCCAGCACACCACTGCCCGTCCCAACCCACCACTGCCCGTCCCAGCCCGTCCCAGCCCGTCCCAACCCACCACAGCCCGTCCCAGCCCACCACAGCCCACCACAGGCCACCGCAGGCCATCCCAGCCCAAAACAGACGGTCCCAGCCAACCACAGCCCGTCGAGCCCACCACAGCCCGTCCCAGCCCTCCACAGCCCGTCCCAGCCCTCCACAGCCCACCACAGCCCGTCCCAGGTCACCACAGCCCGTCCCAGCCTACCACAGCCCACCACGGCTCACCACGGCCCACTACGGCCAACGACGGCCCGCCACAGCCCGCCACAGACTGTCCCGGCCCGCCAAAGCCCATCCCAGCCTGCCAGAGCCCGACCCAGCCCACCACAGCCTGTCACAGCCCACCACAGCCCGTCCCGGTCCACCACAGCCCGTCCCTGACCACAACAGCCCGTCCCAGCCCACCACAACCCACCACAGACCGTCCCAACCCACCACAGCCCGTCTAAGCTCACCATAACCCACCACAGCCCACCACAGCCCGTCCCGGCCCACCACAACTCGTCCCAGCCCACCACAGGCCGTCCCGGCCCACCACAGGCCGTCCCGGCCCACAACAGCCCGTCACAGCCCACCACAGCCTGGCACAGCCCGTCCCAGCCCGTCCTAGCCCGGCATAGCCCGTCCCAGCTCGGCACAGCCCACCACAGCCCGGCAAGGCCCACCACAGACCGTCCCAGCCTGTCCCAGCCCTTCCCAGCCCGTCCTAGCCCACCACAGCCCACCACAGCCCACCAGAGCCCGTCCCGGCCCACCAGAGCCCGCCCCGAGCCACCACGGCCCGTCCCAGCCCACCATGGCTGACCACAGCCTGTCCCAGCCCACTACAGCCGCTGCCAGCCCACCACAGCCCACCAGAGCCCGTCCCAGCCCACCACGGCCGGTCCCGGCCCACCACGGCCCACCACAGCCTGTCCCAGCCCACCACAGCCTGTCCCAGCCCACCACAGCCCGTGCCAGCCCACCACGGCTGACCACAGCCCGTGCCAGGCCACCACGGCCCACCACAGCCCATCACAGTTCACCACGGCCCTTCCCAGCCCACCACGGACCACCGCAGCCCACCACGGCCCGTCCCAGTTCACCACGGCCTGTCCCAGCCCACCACAGCCCATCCCAGACCACCACAGCCCGTCCCAGCCCACCACAGCTTGTCCCAGCACATCACAGCCCGTCCCAGCCAGCCACAGCCCACCGCAGCCCATCCCAGCCCACCCCAGCCAGCCACAGCCCACCACAGCCCACCACAGCACGTCCCAGACCGTCCCAATCCTTCCCAGCCCATCCTAGCCAAACAAAGACCGCCACAGCCCACCACAGCCCACCACAGCCCGTCCCAACCCACCAGAGCCCGTCCGGAGCCACAACGGCCCGTCCCAGCCCACCACGGCTGACCACAGCCCGTCCCAGCCCACCACAGCCCGTCCAAGCCCACCACAGCACGTCCCTGCCCACCACAGCACGTCCCCGCCGACCACAGCCCACCACAGCCCACCACAGCCCACCACAGTGCATCCCAGCCTGTCCCAGCCCACCACAGCCCATCACAGCACGTCCCAGCTCGTCCCAGCCAACCACAGCTTGTCCCAGCCCACCATAGCCCGTCCAAGCTCACCACAACCCACCATAGCCCGTCCCAGCCCGTCCCAGCCCGGCCTAGCCCACCACAGCCCGTCCCCGCCAACCACAGCCCGTCCCCGCCCACCACAGCCCGTCCCCGCCCACCACAGCCCATCCCCGCCCACCACAGCCGGTCCCAGCCCACCGCAGCCGGTCCCAGCTCACCACAGCCCACCACAGCCCGTCCCAGCTCACCACAGCCCGTCACAGCCCGTCCCAGCCCGTCCCAGCCCACCACAGCCTGTCCCAGCCCGTCCCATTCCACCACACCGAGTCCCAGCCCACCACAGCCCGTCCCAGCACGTCCCAGCCCGTCCCAGCCTGTCCCTGCACACCACAGCTCGTCCCAGCACACCACAGCCCGTCCCAGCACACCACAGCCCGTCCCAGCCCACCACAGCCCGTCCCAGCCCACCACAGCCCCTCCCAGCCCCACACAGACAATCCCAGCACACCACAGCCCGTCCCAGCTTACCACAGCCCACCACACCCCGTCCCGGCCCACTACAACTCGTCCCAGCCCACCACAGCCCACCACAGCCCGTCCCAAACCACCACAGCCCGTCCCAGCCCACCACAGCCCACCACAGTCCGTCCCGGCCCACTACAACTCGTCCCAGCCCACCACAGCCCACCACAGCCCGTCCCAGCCCACCACAGCCCGTCCCACCCCACCACAGCCCGTCCCAGCCCACCACGGCCCGTCCCAGCCCACCACAGCCCGTCTCAGCCCACCACAGCCCGTCTCAGCCCACCACAGCACACCACAGCCCGTCCCAGCCCACCAGAGCCCGTCCCAGCTTACCACAGCCCACCACAGCCCTTCTCAGCCCACCACAGCCCGTCCCGGCCCACTACAACTCGTCCCAGCCCACCACAGGCCACCACAGCCCACCCAGCCCTTCCCAGCCCACCAGAGGCCGTCCCAGCCCACCACAGCCCAATACAGCACACCACAGCCCGTCACAGCCCGTCAGAGGCCACCAGAGCTTGTCCCGGCCCACCAGAGTCCGTCCCAAGCCACCACGGCCCGTCCCAGCCCACGACAACTGACCACAGGCCGTCCCAGCCCACCACGGCCCGTCCCAGCCCACCACAGCCCGTCCCAGCCCACCACAGACCACCACAGCCCGTCCCAAACCACCACAGCCCACCACAGCCCACCACAGCCCACCACAGTCTGTCCCAGCCCAGTACAACTCGTCCCAGCCCACCACAGCCCACCACAGCCCATCCCAGCCCACCACAGCCCGTCCCTGAGCACCACAGCCCGTCCCAGCCCACCACAGCCCGTCCCAGCCCACCACGGCCTATCCCAGCCCACCACGGCCCGTCCCAGCCCACCACTAGCCCGTCCCAGCCCACCACAGCCCACCACAGCCCGTCCCAGTCCACCACAGGCCGTCCCCGCCCATTACAGCCCATCCCAGCCCGTCCCAGACCACCACAGCCCGTCTCAAGCTCACCAGAACCTACCACAGCCCACCACAGCCCGTCCCAGACCACCACGGCCCACCACAGCCCACCACGGCCCGTCCCAGCCCACCACGGCCCGACCAAGCCCACCACGGCCCGAACAAGCCCACCACGGCCCGAACAAGCCCACCACGGCCCGAACAAGCCCACCACGGCTCGTAGCGGCCCACCACAGCCCGTCGCGGCCCACCACGGCCCACAGCGGTCCGTCCTGGCCAACCACGGTCCGTCGCAGCCCACCATGGCCCACCTCAGCCCACCACGGCCCTTCCCAGCCCACCACAGCCCGTCCCAGCCCACCACAGCCCGTCCCAGCCCACCACAGCCCACCGCAGCCCACCACAGCCCACCACAGCCTGTCCCAGCCCACCAGAACCCGCCTCAACCCAAAACAGCTCTTCCCAGGCCACCACAGCCCGTCCCAGGCCACCACAGCCCGTACCAGCCCACCACAGCTTGTCCCAGCCAGTGTCAGACCCTACCAGCCCACCACAGCCCGTGCCAGCCCGTCCCAGCTCGTCCCAGCCCACCACAGCCCGTCCCAGCTCGTCCCAGCCCACCACAGCCAGTTCCAGCCCACCACAGCCCGTCCCAGCCCACCACAACCCACCACAGCCTATCCCAGCCCACCAGAACCCGCCTCAACCCAAAACAGCTCTTCCCAGCCCACCACAGCCCGTCCAAGCCCACCACAGCCCGTCCCAGCCCACCACAGACCACCACAGCCAGTGTCAGACCGTACCAGCCCACCACAGCCCGTGCCAGCCCGTCCCAGCTCGTCCCAGCCCACCACAGCCCGTCCCAGCCCACCACAGCCCGTCCCAGCTCGTCCCAGCCCACCACAGCCCGTCCCAGCTCGTCCCAGCCCACCACAGCCCACCGCAGCCCGTCTCAGCCCACCACGGCCCGTCTCAGCCCACCACGGCCCGTCTCAGCTCACCACAGCCCGTCCCAGCCCACCAGAGCCCGTCCCAGCTTACCACAGCCCACCACAGCCCGTCTCAGCCCACCACAGCCCGTCCCGGCCCACTACAACTCGTCCCAGCCCACCACAGGCCACCACAGCCCACCCAGCCCTTCCCAGCCCACCAGAGGCCGTCCCAGCCCACCACAGCCCAATACAGCACACCACAGCCCGTCACAGCCCGTCAGAGGCCACCAGAGCTTGTCCCGGCCCACCAGAGTCCTTCCCAAGCCACCACGGCCCGTCCCAGCCCACGACAACTGACCACAGGCCGACCCAGCCCACCAGAGCCCGTCCCAGCCCACCACAGCCCGTCCCAGCCCACCACAGACCACCACAGCCCGTCCCAAACCACCACAGCCCTTCCCAGCCCACCACAGCCCACCACAGTCTGTCCCAGCCCAGTACAACTCGTCCCAGCCCACCACAGCCCACCACAGACCATCCCAGCCCACCACAGCCCGTCCCTGTGCACCACAGCCCGTCCCAGCCACCACGGCCCGTCCCAGCCCACCACGGCCCGTCCCAGCCCACCACGGCCCGTCCCAGCCCACCACGGCCCGTCCCCGCCCACCACGGCCCGTCCCAGCCCACCACGGCCCGTCCCAGCCCACCACGGCCCAGTCTCAGCCCACCACGGCCCGTCCCAGCCCACCACTAGCCCGTCCCAGCCCACCACAGCCCGTCCCAGCCCGTCCCAGCCCACCACAGCCCGTCCCAACCCACCACAGTCCGTCCCAGCCCACCACAGCCCGTCCCAGCCCACCACAGCCCGTCCCAGCCCACCACAACCCACCACAGCCTATCCCAGCCCACCAGAACCCGCCTCAACCCAAAACAGCTCTTCCCAGGCCACCACAGCCCGTCCAAGCCCACCACAGCCCGTCCCAGCCCACCACAGCCCGTCCCAGCCAGTGTCAGACCGTACCAGCCCACCACAGCCCGTGCCAGCCCGTCCCAGCTCGTCCCAGCCCACCACAGCCCGTCCCAGCCCACCACAGCCCGTCCCAGCTCGTCCCAGCCCACCACAGCTCGTCCCAGCTCGTCCCAGCCCACCACAGCCCGTACCAGCTCGTCCCAGCCCACCACAGCCCGTCCCAGCTCGTCCCAGCCCACCACAGCTGGTCCCAGCCTGTCCCAGCCCACCACAGCCCGTCCCAGCCCACCACAGCCCGTCTCAGCCCACCACAGCCCGTCCAAGCCCACCGCAGCCCGTCCCAGCCCACCGCAGCCCGTCCCAGCCCACCGAAGCCCGTCCCAGCCCACCGCAGCCCGCCCAAGCCGTCCCTGCAAATCCCAGCCCACCATAGCCCGTCCCAGCACACCACAGCTCGTCCCAGCACACCACAGCCCGTCCCAGCCCACCACAGCCCACCACAGCCTGTCCCAGCCCGTCTCCGCACACCACAAACTGTCCTCGCCCACCGCAGCCTGTCCCCGCCCAGCAAAATCTCTCCCCGCCCACCACAGCCCATCCCAGCCCACCACAGCTCACCACAAACCACCACAGCCCACCACAGCGCGTCCCAGCCTGGCACAGCTCGTCCCAGCCCATCCCAGCCCACCACGGCCCGTCCCAGCCCGGCACAGACTACCACAGTTCGTCCCAGTCCGCCACAACCCGTCCCAGCCCGCCACGGCCCGTCCCAGCCCACCACGGCCCGTCCCGGCCCACCATGGCCCCTCCCGGCCCACCACAGCCTGTCACAGCTTACCACAGCCTGTCACAGCCTAACACAGCCTGTCCTAGCCAAACACAGCCCGTCCCAGCACACCACGGCCCGTCCCGGCCCACCACGGCCCGTCCCAGCTCACCACAGCCTGTCCCAGCCCACCACGGGCTGTCCCAGCCCACCACGGCCCGTCCCAGCTCACCACGGCCCGTCCCAGCCCGTCCCAGCCCACGACAACCCATCCCAGCCCACGAAAGCCCGTCCCAGCTTACCACATCCCGTCCCAGCTTACCACAGCCCACCACGGCTTGCCACGGCCCAGCCCAGCCCACCACAGCCCGTCCAAGCCAGCACGGCCCGTCCCAGCCCGCCACGGCCCGTCCCAGCTTACCACAGCCCACCACAGCCCGTCCCAGCCCACCACAGCCCGTCCCAACCCACCACTGCCCGTCCCAGCCCGTCCCAGCCTGTCCCAACCCACCACAGCCCGTCCCAGCCCACCACAGCCCACCACAGGCCACCGCAGGCCATCCCAGCCCAAAACAGCCGGTCCCAGCCAACCACAGCTTGTCGAGCCCACCACGGCCCGTCCCAGCCCACCACGGCCCATCACAGCCCACCACAGTTCACCACAGCCCGTCCTAGCCCAGCACGGCCCGTCCCAGCCCACCACGGACCACCACAGCCCATCTCAGCCCACCACAGCCTGTCCAAGCCCAGCACAGCCCTCCACAACCCTCCACAGCCCGTCCCAACCCTCCACAGCTCATCCCAGCCTACTGCAGCCCGTCGCAGCCCAACACAGCTTATCCCAGCCAACCGCAGCCCGTCCTAGCCCACCGAAACCCGTCCCAGCCCACCGCAACCTGTCCCAGCCCACCACAGCCCACCACAGGTCACCACAGCCCACCACAGGTCACCACAGCCTGTTTCAGCCCACCACGGCAAACCACGGCCCGTCCCAGCCCACCACGGCCCGCCATGGCCCACCACAGCTCGTCCCAGATAAATACGGCGCACCACAGCCCACCATGGCCCAGCCCGGCCCACCACAGCCCGTCCCAGCACACCACAGACCACCACAGCCCGTCCCAGCTTACCACAGCCCACCACAGCCCGGCAAGGCCCACCACAGACCGTCCCAGCCTGTCCCAGCCCTTCCCAGCCCGTCCTAGCCCACCACAGCCCAGCACAGCCCACCAGAGCCCGTCCCGGCCCACCAGAGCCCGCCCCGAGCCACCACGGCCCGTCCCAGCCCACCACGGCTGAACACAGCCTGTCCCAGCCCACTACAGCCGGTGCAAGCCCACCACAGCCCACCAGAGCCCGTCCCAGCCCACCACGGCCCGTCCCGGCCCACCACGGCCCACCACGGCCCGTCCCAGCCCGCCACGGCCCGTCCCAGCCCGCCACAGTTTGTCCCAGCCTACCACAGCCCGTCCCAGCCCGCCACAGACCACCACAGTTCATCCCAGTCCACCACAGTTCGTCCCAGCCCGCCACGGCCCGTCCTGGCCCACCACGGCCCGTCCCAGCTCACCACAGCCTGTCCCAGCCCACCACGGGCTGTCCCAGCACACCACGGGCTGTCCCAGCCCACCACGGCCCGTCCCAGCTCACCACGGCCCGTCCCAGCCCGTCCCAGCACACGACAACCCATCCCAGCCCACGAAAGCCTGTCCATGCTTACCACATCCCGTCCCAGCTTACCACAGCCCATAACAACCCACCACGGCCCGTCGCGGCCCACCACGGCCCATAACAACCCACCACGGCCCGTCGCGGCCCACCACGGCCCGTCCCAGCCTACTACGGCTCGTCACAGCCCACCACAGCCCGTCTCAGCTCACCACAGCCTGTCCCAGCCCACCACGGCCCACCACAGCCCGTCCCAGCCAAACACAGTCCGTCCCAGCCCGTCCCAGCCCACCACACTCACCACAACTCGTCCCAGACCGTTCCAGCACAGCACAGCCCATCCAAGCCCACCACAGCCCGTCCCAGCCCACCATAGCCGTTCTAGCCCGTCCCAGCCCACCACAGCCCTTCCCAGCCCCCCACAGCCCCCCACAGCCCCTCCCAGCCCTACACAGGCCGTCCCAGCCCACCACAGTGCGTCCAAGTCCGTCCCAGCCCACCAGAGCCCGGCCCAGCCCTCCACAGCCGACCAGAGCCTGTCCCGGCCCACCCCGGCCCATCACAGCCCGTCTCAGCTCATCACAGCTCGTCCCAGCCCACCACAGCCCGTCCCAGCCCACCACAACCAACCACAGCCCGTTCCAGCCCGTCCCAATTTACCACAGCCCACCACAGCCCGTTCCAGCCCACCACAGCCCTTTCCAGCCCACCGCAGCCTGTCCCAGCCCACCATGGCACACCACAGCCCACCACAGCCCGTCCCAGCCCACCACAGCCCACCATGGCTTACCACGGCCCACCACAGCCTGTCCCAGCCCATCCCAGACCACCACAGCCCACCACATAAAGTACCAGCCCATAGAAGCCCACCACAGCCCGTCCCAGCCCACCACGGCCCGTCACAGCCCGTCCCAGTCCACCAAAGCCCACCACAGCCCATCTCAGCTCACCACAACCCGTACCAGACCACCACAGCCCACCACAGCCGGTTACAGCTTATCACAGCCCATCCCAGCCCACCACAGCCCGTCCCAGCCCACCACAGCCCGTCCCAGCCCACCACAGCCGACCATGGCTTACCACGGATCACCACAGCCTGTCCCAGCCCATCCCAGACCACCACAGCCCGTCCCAGCTCACCACAGACCGTCCCAGCCCAACAGAGCCCATCCCGGCCCACCACAGCTTGTCCCAGCTCATACCAGCCAACCACAGCCCGTCACAGCCCGTCCCAGCCCACCACATAAAGTAACACCCCATAGAAGCCCACCACAGCCCATCCCAGCCTACCACAGACCGTCCCAGCCCACCAGAACTCGTCCCGGACCTACCAGAACCCGTCCCTTACCACCACAGCAGGTCCAAGCCCAGCACAGCCCGTCCCAGCCCACCACAGCCTGTCCCAACCCACCAAAGCCCATTCCAGCCCTTCCCAACCCACCACAGCCGGTTTGAGACCACCAGAGCCCGTCCCAGCCCACCACAGCCCGTCCCCGCCCACCACAGCCCGTCCCCGCCCACCACAGCCCGTCCCAGCTCGTCCCAGCCCGTCTCAGGCCTTCCCAGCCCACCACAGCCCGTCCCGGACCACGACAGCCCGTCCCGGACCTACCACAATCCGTCCCCGACCACAACAGCAGGTCCAAGCCCACCACAGCCTGTGCCAACCCACCACAGCCCGTCTCAACACACCAAAGCCCATTCCAGCCCTTCCCAGCCCAGCACAGCCCACCACAGCCCGTCCCAGCCCACCACAGCCCACCACAGCCCGTCACAGCCCACCACAGACCATCCCAGCTTACCACAGCCCCCCACAGCCCGTCCCAGCCCACCACAGCCCACCACAGCCCGTCCCAGGCTCCCACAGCCCGTCCCAGGCCAACACAGCCCGTCCCAGCCCACCACAGCCCGTTCAAGACCACCAGAGCCCGTCCCAGCCCAGCACAGCCTGCCACAGCCCGTCCCAGCCCACCACAGCCCGCCATGGCCCACCACGGCCCGCCACAGCCTGTCCCAGGCCACCACAGACTGTCCCAGGCCGCCACAGACTGTCCCAGCCCACCAAAGCCCATCCCAGCCTGGAACAGCCCGTGCCAGCACACCACAGCCCACCAAAGCCCACTACAGCCCTCCACAGCCCGTCCCAGCCCACCACAGTCCGTCCCAGCCCACCACAGTCCGTCCCAGCCCACCACAGCCCTCCACAGCACGTCCCAGCCCAAGACGGTCCACCATAGCCCACCACGGCCCACCACAGCCCGCCACGGCCCACCATGGCCCAACACGGCCTGCCAGAGTCCACCACGGCCCCTCCCAGCCCACCACAGCCCACCACAATCCACGACGGCTTGCCACGGCCCACTACGGCCCACCACAGCCCGACACAGCCCACCACAGCCCGTCCCAGCCCACCACAGCCCACCACAGCTTGTCCCAGCCCACTACAGCACTCCACAGCCCGTCCCAGCCCACCACAGCCCTCCACAGCATGTCCCAGCCAACCACGGTCCACCACAGCCCGCCACGGCTGACCACAGCCCACCACGGCCCACCATAGCCCACCACTGCCCGTCCCTGCCCGCCACGGCCCACCACGGCCCGCCACAGCCCACCCCGGCCCACGACGGCCCCTCCAGAGCCCACCACGGCCCGTCCCAGCCCACCACAGCCCACCACAGCCTGCCACAGCCCACCAAAGATTGCAACGGCCCACCACGGCCCACCACAGCCCACCACGGGCCGTCACGGCACGCCACAGCCCACCACAGCCCGACCCAGCCCACCACAGCCCGTCCCAGCCCACCACAGCCCGTCCCAGCCCACCACAGCCCGTCCCAGGCCACCACAGCCTATCCCAGCCCACCACAGCCCGTCCCAGCCTGTCCCAGGCCACCACAGCCCGTCCCAGGCCGTCCCAGCACACCACAGCCCGTCCCAGCACACCACAGCCCGTCCCAGCACACCACAGCCCGTCCCAGCATGTCACAGCCCGTCCCAGCCCAACACAGCCCGTTCCAGACCACCACAGCCCGTCCCAGCACACCACAGCCCGTCCCAGCCCACCACAGCCCACCACAGCACGTCCCAGCCCACCACAGCCCGTTCCAGCCCATCCCAGCACACCACAGCCCGTCCCAGCCCAGCTCAGCACACGACAACTAGCCACGGCCCACCACGGCCCGCCAAAGCCCATCCCAGCCCACCACAGCCCACCACGGCCTGCCACAGCCCACCACGGCCCGTCCCAGCCCACCACAGCCCATCCCAGCCTACCACAGCCCACCACAGCCCGTCCCAGCCCGTCCCAGGCCGTCCCAGCACACCACAGCCCGTCCCAGGCCGTCCCAGCACACCACAGCCCGTCCCAGCACACCACAGACCGTCCCAGCATGTCACAGCCCGTCCCAGCATGTCACAGCCCGTCCCAGCACACCACAGCCCGTCCCAGCCCACCACAGCCCACCACAGCCCGTCCAAGCCCATCCCAGCACACCACAGCCCGTCCCAGCCCACCACAGCCCGTCCCAGCCCACCACAGCCCATACCAGCCCACCACAGCCCTCCACAGCGCACCACGGCCCGTCCCAGCCCGCCACGGCCCGCCACAACCCACCACAGCCCGTCAGAGGCCATCCCAGACCGCCACAGCCCGTCATGGCACGCCACAGCCCATCCAAGACCGCCACAGCCCATTCCAGCCCACCACAGCCCACAACAGCCTATCCCAGCCCACCACAGCCTGTCCCAGCCCGTCCCAGGCCACCACAGCCTGTCGCAGCTCACCAAACCCCATCCCAGCTAAACACAGCCCGTCCCAGCCCACTACAGCCCACCACAGCCTGCCACGGCCCGCCACGGCCCGCCACGGCCCGCCATAGCTAGTCACAGCCCACCACAGCCCACCACAGCCCACCACAGCCCACCACAGCCCAAAACAGATGGTCCCAGCCCACCACAGCCCGTCCCAGCCCACCACAGCCCATCCCAGCCCACCGCAGCCCGTCCCAGGTCACCACAGCCCGTCCCAGCCCATTACAGCCCACCACCGACCACCACAGCCCACCACAGCCCTCCACAGCCCGTCCCAGCACACCACGGCCCACCACGGCCAGCCAAGGCCCACCACAGCCCACCAGAGCCCACCACGGCCCGTCACAGCCCACAAAAGCTCACCACGGCCCACCACGGCCCGCCACGGCCCGCCACAGCCCATTCCAGTCCACCACAACCCACCACAGCCCACCAAAGCCCGTCCCAGCCCGCCACAGCCCAGCCCAGCCCACCACAGCCTGTCGCAGCCCGCCACAGACCACCACGGCCTGTTCCAGACCATCACAGCCCACCATAGCCCACCACAGCCTGTCCCAGGCACCACAGCCCATCCCAGACTACCACAGCCCACCCCAGCACACCACAGTCTGCTACAACCCGCCATAGCCCGCCACAGCCCGTCCCAGCCCACCACAGCTCGTCCCAGCTCGCCACAGCCCACCACAGCCCACCACAGCCCACCACAGCCCGTCCAAGGCCACCACAGCCCGTCCCAGCTCAAAAAAGCTCGTCCCAGGCCGCCACAGGTAGTGCCAGCCCACAACAGCCCGTCCTAGCCCGCCACAGCCCGCCACAGCCCTCCACAGCCCTCCACAGCCCTCCACAGCCCGCCAAGGCCCACCACTGCCCGTCACAGGTTGTCCCAGACGGCCACAGCCCGTTTCGGCCCACCACAGTCCGTCCAAGACCTCCACAACCCGTCCCAGCCCACCCAGCCCACCACAGCCTGTCCCAGCCCGTCCCAGCCTGTCCCAGCCCTCCACAGCCCGTCCCCGCCCACCACAGCCCGTCCCAGCCCGTCCCAGCTCGTTCCGGAACACCAGAACTCGTCTCAGCCCATCCGAGCCCACCACAGCCCGTCTCAAGCTCACCAGAACCCACCACAGCCCACCACAGCCCGTCCCAGCCCACGACGGCCCACCACAGCCCACCACAGCCCACCACAGTTCACCACGACCCGTCCCAGCCCACCACGGCCCACCACAGCCCACCCCTTCCCATCCCGGCCCAAAACGACCCACCACGATCCACCACAGCCCACCACAATTCACCACTGCCCAGCCCAGCCCGCCACGGCCCACCAGGGCCCGCCACGGCCCAACACGGCCCGCCCCAACCCACCACAGCCCGTCACAGACCGTCTCAGACCGCCACAGCCCGTCTTGGCATGCCACAGCCCATCCAAGACCGCCACAGCCCGTCCCACCCCACCACAGCCCACAACAGCCCATCACAGACGGTCCCAGCCCACCACAGCCCAGCCCAGCCCACCACAGTTTGTACCATCCCACCACAGCCCACCATAGACTGTCCCAGCCCACCACAGCTTATCCCATCCCACCACAGCCCGTCCCATCCCACCACAGACCGTCCCAGCCCACCACAGACTGTCCCAGCCCACAACAGCTAGTCCCAGCCCACCACAGCCCTCCACAGCCCACCACGACCCACCACGGCCCGCCAAGGCCCACCACAGTCCACCACGGCCCACCACAGCGTACCACTGCCCGTCACGGCCCGCCACGGCCCACCACGACCCGTCCTGGCCCGCCACGGCCCACCACGGCCCACCACTACCCACCATTGCCCGGCCCAGCCCGCCACGGCCCACCAGGGCCCGCCACGGCCCAACACGGCCCGCCCCAACACACCACAGCCCGTCACAGACCGTCTCAGACCGCCACAGCCCGTCTTGGCACGCCACAGCCCATCCAAGACCGCCACAGCCCGTCCCACCCCACCACAGCCCACCACAGCCCACAACAGCCCATCACAGATGGTCCCAGGCCACAACAGCCCAGCCCAGCCCACAACAGCTTGTACCATCCCACCACAGCCCACCATAGACTGTCCCAGCCCACCACAGCTTATCCCATCCCACCACAGCCCGTCCCAGCACGCCACAGCCCACTGCAGCCCACCACGGTCCGCCACGGCCTACCCCAGCCTACCACGGCCCACCACGCCCCACCAGACCCCACCACGGCCCACCACAGCCCGCCACAGCCCACCACAGCCCGTCCCAGCCCACCACAGCCCTCCACAGCACGTCCCAGCCCACCACAGCCCTCCACAGCACGTCCCAGCCCACACAGCCCGTCCCAGCCCACCACAACCCGTCCCAGCCCACCACAACCCGTCCCAGCTTACCACAACCCGTCCCAGCCCACCACAGCCCACCACAGCCCTCCACAGCCCACCACAGCCCTCCACAGCACGTCCCAGCCCACTACAGCCATCCACAGCCCATCCCAGCCCTCCACAGCACGTCCCAGCCCATCACAGATGGTCCCAGCCCACAACAGCCCAGCCCAGCCCACCACAGCTTGTACCATCCCACCACAGCCCACCATAGACTGTCCCAGCCCACCACAGCTTATCCCATCCCACCACAGCCCGTCCCAGCACGCCACAGCCCACTGCAGCCCACCACGGTCCGCCACGGCCTACCCCAGCCTACCACGGCCCACCACGCCCCGCCAGACCCCACCACGGCCCACCACAGCCCGCCACAGCCCACCACAGCCCGTCCCAGCCCACCACAGCCCGTCCCAGCCCACCACAGCCCTCCACAGCACGTCCCAGCCCACCACAGCCCTCCACAGCACGTCCCAGCCCACCACAGCCCTCCACAGCACGTCCCAGCCCACCACAGCCCGTCCCAGCCCACCACAGGCCACCACAGCCCACCACAACCCGTCCCAGCTTACCACAACCCGTCCCAGCCCACCACAGCCCACCACAGCCCTCCACAGCCCACCACAGCCCTCCACAGCACGTCCCAGCCCACTACAGCCATCCACAGCCCATCCCAGCCCTCCACAGCACGTCCCAGCCCATCACAGATGATCCCAGCAAACCACAGCCCGTCCCAGCCCACCACAGCCCACACCAGCCGGTCCCAGCCGAACACAGCCCGTCCCAGCCCACCACAGCCCGTCCCAGCCCACCACAGCCCATCCCAGCCCAGCACAGCCCGTCCCAGCCTGCCACAGCTAGTCCCAGCCGACCACAGCCCACCACAGCCCACCACAGCCCTCCACAGTCCACCACAGCCCACCACAGCCCGCCACGGCCCACCACGGCCTACCACGGCCCACCACTGCCCGTACCTGCACGCCACGGCCCACCACGGCCCGCCACAACCCACCATGGTCCACCAGATGCCACCAAAGCCCGTCACAGGCCGCCACAGCCCGTCTTGGCACGCCACAGCCCGTCCAAGACCGCCACAGCCCGTCCCAGCCCACAACAGCACGTCCCAGCCCGACCCAGGCCACCACAGCCTGTCGCAGCTCACCAAAGCCCGTCCCAGCTCACCACAGCCTTTCCCAGCCCACCAAAGCCCGTCCCAGCCCACCACAGCCCACCACAGCCCATCCCAGCCCACCACAGATTATCCCAGGCCACCACAGCCCATACCAGGCCACCATAGCCCGTCCCAGCCCACCACAGCCCGTCCCAGCCCACCACAACCCGTCCCAGCCCACCACAGCCCACCACAGCCGGTTCCAGCCCGACACAGAACACCACGGCCCGTCGCGGCCTGCCACAGAGCACCACAGCCCGCCACAACCCACTACGGCCCCCAACAGCCCACCACGGCCCATTACGGACCAGAACAGGCTGTCGCGACAAGCCACGGCCCACCACGGACCGCCACAGGCCACCACAGCCCGTCCATGTCTACCACAGCCCGGCCCGGCCCACCACAGCCCGTCCCGGCCCACCACGGCCCACCACGGCCCGCCACGGCCCACCCTGGCCCGCCATGGCCCGCCAGAGCCCACGCTGGCCCGTGACAGCCCGGCCCGGCCCGCCACAGCCTATCCTGGCCCGCCACAGCCCGTCCCAGCCTACCACAGCTTATCCCAGCAGACCACAGCCCACCGAAGCCCACCACAGCCCGTCACAGCCCACCACAGCTAGTCCCAGCCCACCACAGCCCGTCACAGCCCACCACAGCCTGTCCCAGCCTACCACAGCCCACCACAGCCCATCCCAACCCATCGCAGACGGTCCCAGCCATCCACAACTTGTCCCAGCCCAACACAGCCCGTCCCAGCCCTCCACAGCCCGCCACAGCCCACCACAGCCCGTCCCAGCCCACCACAGCCCGTCCTAGCCCGTCCCAGCCCACCACAGCCCTTTCCAGCCCACCACAGCCCACCACGGGCAAACACAGCACGTCCCAGCCGACCACGGCCCGTCCCAGCCCACCACAGCCCGTCCCAGCCCACCACAGCTTATCCCAGGCCACCACAGCCCGTCCCAGGCCACCACAGCCCGTCCCAGCCCACCACAGCCCGTCCCAGCCCACCACAGCCCGTCCTAGCCCGTCCCAGCCCACCACAGCCCTTTCCAGCCCACCACAGCCCACCACGGGCAAACACAGCACGTCCCAGCCGACCACGGCCCGTCCCAGCCCACCACAGCCCGTCCCAGCCCACCACAGCTTATCCCAGGCCACCACAGCCCGTCCCAGGCCACCACAGCCCGTCCCAGCTTACCACAGCCCACCACAGCCCGTGTCAGCCCATCCCAGCCCGTCCCAGCTCACCAGAACCCACCACAGCCCATGCCAGGCCACCACAGCACATCCCAGCCCTCCCCAGCCTGTCCCAGCCCTTCACAGCCCACCACAGCCCGTCCCAGCCCACCACAGCCCGTCCCAGCCCACCAGAGCCCACCACAGCCCATCCCAGCCCACCACAGCCCGTCCCAGCCCACCACAGCCCACCACAGCCCACCACAGCCCGTCCCAGCCCACCACAGACCGTCCCAGCCCGCCACAGCCCACCACAGCCCGTCCCAGCCCACCACAGCCCGTCCCAGCCCACTACAGCCCACCATAGCCCACCACAGCCCGTCCCAGCCCACCACACCTTATCCCAGCCCACCACAGCCCGTCCCAGCCCACTACAGCCCGTCCCAGCCAGCCACAGCCCACCACGGCCCGCCACAGCCTGCCACAGTCCAACACGGCCCGTCCCAGCCTGTCCCACCCTCCACAGTCCGTCCCAGCCCACCATAGCCCACCACAGCCCGTCCCAGCACACCACAGACCGTCCCAGCCTGTCCAAACCTGCCAAAGCTTGTCCCAGCCCACCACAGCCCACAACAGGTCACCACAGCCCGTCACAGACCGCCACACCCCGTCCCAGCCCGCCAAAGCTCGTCCCAGCCCACCACAGCCCACCACAGCCGTACCACAGCCCGTCCCAACCCACCACAGCCCGCCCCAGCACACCACAGCTCATCCCAGCCCACCACAGCCCGTCCAAGCCCACCACAGCCCGTCCAAGCCCACCACAGCCCGTCCCAGCCCACTATGGCCCACCACAGCCCGTCCCAGCCCACCATAGCCCACCACAGCCCGTCCCAGCCCGTCCCAGCTTGTCCCAGCCCATCCCAGCCCACCACGGCCTGTCCCAGCACACCACAGCCCGTCCCAGCCCACCACAGACCACCACAGCCCGTCCCAGCACACCACAGACCGTCCCAGCCTGTCCCAGCCCGTCCCAGCCCACCACAGTGCGTTCCAGACCACCACAATCCATCCCCGCCCACCACAGCCCGTCCCCGCCCACCACAGCCCGTCCCAGCCTGTCCAAGCCCGTCCCAGCTTACCACAGCCCATCCCAGCCATCCACAGCCCGTCCCAGCCCGTCGCATCCCGTCCCAGCCCACCACAGCTCGTCCCAGTACACCACAGACCGTCCCAGTCCACCACAGCCCATCCCAGCCAACCACAGTCCGTTCCAGACCACCACAACCCCTCCCCGCCCACCACAGCCCGTCCCCGCCCACCACAGCCCGTCCCAGCCCGTCCCAGCACACCACAGCCCGTCCCAGCCCACCACAGCCCACCACAGCCCGTCCCAGCCCGTCCCAGCCCGTTAAAGCCCACCACGGCCCACCACGGCCCGCCACAGACCGTCCCAGCCAGCCACAGCCCATCCAAGCCCACTACAACCCACCACAAACCACCACAGCCCACCACAGCCCGTCCCAGGCTGCCACAGCCCATCCCAGACCACTACAGCCCACCACAGCTCACCACAGCCCGTCACAGCCCACCACAGCCCACCACAGCCCGTCCCAGCCCACCACAGACCGTCCCAGCCAGCCACAGCCCATCCAAGCCCACTACAAACCACCACAGCCCACCACAGCCTGTCCCAGGCTGCCACAGCCCATCCCAGACCACTACAGCCCACCACAGCTCACCACAGCCCGTCACAGCCCACCACAGCCCACCACAGCCCGTCCCAGCCCACCACAGCCCATTCCAGCCTACTACAGCCCAGCCCAGCACACCACGGCCCGCCACGGCCCACCAAATCCCGCCAGAGCCCACCACAGCCCACCACAGCCCGTTCCAGTCTTCCACAGCTCGTCCCAGCCCGCAACAGCCCACCACAGCCCGCAACAGACCATCACAGCCCACCACATCCCGTCCCACCCTGTCCCAGCGCACTATAGCACGTCCCAGCCCACCACAGCCCGTCCCAGCCTACCACAGACAGTCCCAGCCCACCAAAGCCCATCACAGCCCACCACAGTCCATCACTGCCCACCACAGCCCAGCACAGTCCACCACTAGCAGTCCTGTCCTGTCAAGGCCGACAACGGCCCGCCACGGCCCACCAGAGCCCAGCACGGCCCGCCACAGCCCGTCCCAGACTGCCACAGCCTGTCCCAGCCCACCACAGACCGTCCCAGCCAGCCACAGCCCGTCCCAGCCCGCCACAGCCCGCCACAGCCTACCACAGCCCGTCCTAGCCCTCCACAGCTGGTCCCAACCCACCACAGCCCACCACGGCCCGCCACGGCCCACCACGGCTCACCACGGCCCACCACGGCTCACCAGAGCCGACCACGACCCGTCAAATCACGTCCCAGTCCGCCACAGCCCATCCCAGCCCGCCACAGCCCACCACAGCCTGTCCCAGCCCACCACAGCCCACCATAGCCCACCAAAGCCCACCACAGCCCACCATAGCCCTTCCCAGCCCGTCCGAGCCCACCACAGCCCACCACAGCCAACCATAGCCCGTCCCAGCCCACCACAGCGCACCACCGCCCACTACAGCTCATCACAGCCGACCATAGCACACCACAGCCCACCACAGCCCGTCCCAGCTAACCACATCCTGACCCAGCCCACCACAGCCCGTCCCAGCACACCACAGCCCGTTAAAGCCCACCACGGCGCACAACGGCCCGCCACAGCCCGCCATAGCATGCCACAGCCCATCCCAGCCCGCCACAGACCGTCCCAGCCAGCCACAGCCCATCCAAGCCCACTACAGCCCACCACAAACCACCACAGCCCACCACAGCCCGTCCCAGGCTGCCACAGCCCGTCCCAGCCCACCACAGGCCACCACAGCTCATCCCAGCACACCACAGCCCATCCCAGCCCACCACAGCCCGTCCCACCCCGTCCCAGGCTGTCCCACCCCGTCCCAGGCCGTCCCAGCCCACCACAGCCCGTCCCAGCCCACCACAGCCCATTGCAGCACATCACAGCTCGTTGCAGACCACCAGAGCCCGTCCCAGCCCATCCCAGCCCACCTCAAGCTCACCAGAACCCACCACAGCCCACCACAGCCTGTCCCAGCCCACCACGGCCCACCACAGACCACCACGGCCCGTCCCAGCCCACCACGGCCTGTCCCAGCGAACCACAGCCCGTCCCAGCCCACCACAGCCCACCACAGCCCGTCCCAGCTCGTCCCAGCCCACCACAGCCCGTCCCAGCTCGTCCCAGCCCACCACAGCTGGTCCCAGCCTCTCCCAGCCCACCACAGCCCGTCCCAGCCCACCACAGCCCGTCTCAGCCCACCACAGCCCGTCCCAGCCCACCGCAGCCCGTCCCAGCCCACCGCAGCCCGTCCCAGCCCACTGCAGCCCGTCCCAGCCGTCCCAGCAAATCCCAGCCCACCATAGCCCGTCTCAGATCACCACAGCGCGTCCCAGTCCACCACACCCACCACAGCCCATCCCAGCCCATTCCAGCCCACCACAGCCCGTCCCAGCTCACCACAGCCCACCGCAGCCAGTCCCAGCCCACCACAGTCCACCGCAGCCGGTCCCAGCCCACCACACCCCACCGCAGCCCGTCCCAGACCCTCCCGACCCGTCCCAGCCCACCACGGCGTGTCCCAGCCCACCACGGCGCGTCTCAGCCCACCACGGCCCGTCCCAGCCCACCACGGCCCGTCCCAGCCCAGCACGGCCCGTCCAAGCCCACCGCAGCCCACCACAGCCCGTCCCAGCCCACCACAGCCCGTCCCAATTCACCACAGCCCGTCCCAGCCCACCACGGCCTCTCCCAGCGAACCACAGCCCGTCCCAGCCCACCACAGCCCACCACAGCCCGTCCCAGCCCACCACAGCCCGTCCCAGCCCACCACAGCCCGTCCCAGCCCACCACGGCCTGTCCCAGCGAACCACAGCCCGTCCCAGCCCACCACAGCCCACCACAGCCCGTCCCAGCCCACCACGGCCCGACCCAGCCCACCACGGCCCACCACAGCCCGTCCCAGCCCACCACAGGTTGTCCCAGCCCACAACGGCCCGTCCCAGCCTACCACGGCCCGTCCCAGCCCGTCCCAGCACACCACAGCCCGTCCCAGCCCACCACAGCCCATCCCAGCCCACCACAGCCCGTCCCAGCCCACCACAGCCCGTTGCAGCACATCACCGCTCGTTCCAGACCACCAGAGCCCGTCCCAGCCCGTCCCAGCCCATCTCAAGCTCACCAGAACCCACCACAGTCCACCACAGCCTGTCCCAGACCACCACGGCCCACCACAGCCCACCACGGCCCGTCCCAGCCCACCACAGCCCGTTAAAGCCCACCACGGCGCACAACGGCCCGCCACAGCCCGCCATAGCATGCCACAGCCCATCCCAGCCCGCCACAGACCGTCCCAGCCAGCCACAGCCCATCCAAGCCCACTACAGCCCACCACAAACCACCACAGCCCACCACAGCCCGTCCCAGGCTGCCACAGCCCGTCCCAGCCCACCACAGGCCACCACAGCTCATCCCAGCACACCACAGCCCATCCCAGCCCACCACAGCCCGTCCCACCCCGTCCCAGGCCGTCCCACCCCGTCCCAGGCCGTCCCAGCCCACCACAGCCCGTCCCAGCCCACCACAGCCCATTGCAGCACATCACAGCTCGTTCCAGACCACCAGAGCCCGTCCCAGCCCATCCCAGCCCACCTCAAGCTCACCAGAACCCACCACAGCCCACCGCAGCCCGTCCCAACCCGTCCCAGCCCACCACAGCCCGTCCCAGCCCACCACAGCCTGTCCCAGCCCGTCCCATTCCACCACAGCCCGTCCCAGTCCACCACAGACCGTCCCAGCCCACCACAGACCGTCCCAGCATGTCCCAGCCCACCACAGCTCGTTCCAGACCACCACGGCCCGTCCCAGCCCACCACGGCCCATCCCAGCCCACCACAGCCCGTCCCAGTCCACCACAGACCGTCCCAGCCCACCACAGACCGTCCCAGCATGTCCCAGCCCACCACAGCTCGTTCCAGACCACCACAGCCTGTCCCCGCCCACCACAGCCCATCCCAGCACACCACAGCCCGTCCCAGCACACCACAGCCCACCACAGCCCGTCCCAGCCCACCACAGCCAGTCTCAGCCCGTCCCAGCCCACCACAGCCTGTCTCAAGCTCACCAGAACCCACCACAGCCCACCACGGCCTGTCCCAGCCCACCACAGCCCACTACGGCCCACCACAGCCCCCCATGGCTCGTCCCTGTCCACCACAGCCCATCCCCGCCCACCACAGGTTGTCCCAGCCCACAACAGCCCGTCCCAGCCCACCACGGCCCGACCCAGCCCACCACGGCCCACCACAGCCCGTCCCAGCCCACCACAGGTTGTCCCAGCCCACAACGGCCCGTCCCAGCCCACCACGGCCCGACCCAGCCCACCACGGCTCTCCACAGCCCGTCCCAGCCCACCGCAGCCCGTCCCAGCCCGTACCAGCCCGTACCAGCCCGTACCAGCCCACCACAGCCTATCCCAGCCCGTCCCAGCCCACCACAGCCCACCACGGCCTGTCCCAGCCCACCACAGCCCGTCCCAGCCCACCACAGCCTGTCCCAGCCCGTCCCAGCCCACCACAGCCCATCCCAGCCCACCACAGCCCGTCCCAGCCCACCACAGCCCACCACAGCCCGTCCCAGGCCATCACAGACGGACCCAGCCCATCACAGACGGTCCCAACCCACCACAGCCCATCCCAGCCCACCACAACTTATCCCATCCCACCACAACGCGTCCCAGCCCGTCCCAGCCCACAACAGCCCACCACGGCCCGCCACGGCCCAACACAGGCCACCACGGCCCACCACAGCCCACCACTGCCCGTCCTGGCCCGCCACGGCCCACCACGGCCCACCCTGGCATGCCACGGCCTACCACGGCCCGTCCCAGCCCGTCCCAGCACACCACAGCCCGTCCCAGCCCACCACAGCCCATCCCAGCCCACCACAGCCCGTCCCAGCCCACCACAGCCCGTTGCAGCACATCACCGCTCGTTCCAGACCACCAGAGCCCGTCCCAGCCCGTCCCAGCCCATCTCAAGCTCACCAGAACCCACCACAGTCCACCACAGCCTGTCCCAGACCACCACGGCCCACCACAGCCCACCACGGCCCGTCCCAGCCCACCACAGCCCGTCCCAGCCCACCACAGCCCGTCCCAGCCCGTACCAGACCACCACAGCCCGTCCCAGCACACCGCAGCCTGTCCCAGTCCACCACAGCCCGTCCCAGCATGTCCCAGCCCACCACAGCCCGTTCCAGACCACCACAGCCTGTCCCCGCCCACCACAGCCCACCACAGCCCGTCCCAGCCCGTCCCAGCCCACCACAGCCCACCACAGCCCGTCCGAGCCCACCACAGCCCACCACAGCCCACCACAGCCTGTCGCAGCCCACCACAGCCCGTTCCAGCCCACCACAGCCTGTCCCAGCCCACCACAGCCCGTCCCACCACGCTACAGCCCAGCCCAGCCCGTCTCTGCCCACCACAGCCCACCACAGCCCGTCCCAGCCTGTCCCAGCCCGTCCCAGCCCACCACAGCCAGACCCAGCCCGTCCCAGCCCACCACAGCCTGTCTCAAGGTCACCAGAACCCACCACAGCCCACCACGGCCTGTCCCAGCCCACCACAGCCCACTACGGCCCACCACAGCCCACCACAGCCCACCACGGCCCGTCCCAGCCCACCACAGCCCGTCCCAGCCCACCACGGCCTGTCCCAGCCCACCACAGCCCATCCCAGCCCACCACAGACCGTCCCAGTCCACCACAGACCGTCCCAGCCCACCACAGACCGTCCCAGCATGTCCCAGCCCACCACAGCTCATTCCAGACCACCACAGCCTGTCCCCGCCCACCACAGCACATCCCAGCACACCACAGCCCGTCCCAGCACACCACAGCCCACCACAGCCCGTCCCAGCTCACCACAGCCAGTCTCAGCCCGTCCCAGCCCACCACAGCCTGTCTCAAGCTCACCAGAACCCACCACAGCCCACCATGGCCTGTCCCAGCCCACCACAGCCCACTACGGCCCACCACAGCCCCCCATGGCTCGTCCCTGTCCACCACAGCCCATCCCCGCCCACCACAGGTTGTCCCAGCCCACAACAGCCCGTCCCAGCCCACCACGGCCCGACCCAGCCCACCACGGCCCACCACAGCCCGTCCCAGCCCACCACAGCTTGTCCCATCCCACAACGGCCCGTCCCAGCCCACCACGGCCCGACCCAGCCCACCACGGATCTCCACAGCCCGTCCCAGCCCATCGCAGCCCGTCCCAGCCCGTCCCAGCCCGTCCCAGCCCGTCCCAGCCCACCACAGCCTGTCCCAGCCCGTCCCAGCCCTCCGCAGCCTGTCTCAAGCTCACCAGAACCCACCACAGCCCACCACGGCCTGTCCCAGCCCACCACAGCCCACTACGGCCCACCACAGCCCCCCATGGCTCGTCCCTGTCCACCACAGCCCATCCCCGCCAACCACAGGTTGTCCCAGCCCACAACAGCCCGTCCCAGCCCACCACAGCCCGACCCAGCCCACCACGGCCCACCACAGCCCGTCCCAGCCCACCACAGCTTGTCCCAGCCCACAACGGCCCGTCCCAGCACACCACGGCCCGACCCAGCCCACCACGGCTCTCCACAGCCCGTACCAGCCCGTACCAGCCCGTCCCAGCCCACCACAGCCTGTCCCAGCCCATCCCATTCCACCACAGTTCGTCCCAGCCCACCACAGCCCGTCCCAGCACACCACAGCCCGTCCCAGCCCACCACAGCCCGTCCCAGCCCACCACAGCCCGTCCCAGCCCACCACAGCCCGTCCCAGGCCATCACAGATGGACCCAGCCAATCACAGACGGTCCCAGCCCACCACAGCCCATCCCAGCCCACCACAGCCCACCACAGACTGACCCAGCCCACCACATCTTATCCCATCCCACCACAACGCGTCCCAGCCCGTCCCAGCCCACAACAGCCCACCACGGCCCGCCACGGCCCAACACAGGCCACCACGGCCCACCACAGCCCACCACTGCCCGTTCTTGCCCGCCACGGCCCACCACGGCCCACCCTGGCATGCCACGGCCTACCACGGCCCGTCCCAGCCCGTCCCAGCACACCACAGCCCGTCCCAGCCCACCACAGCCCATCCCAGCCCACCACAGCCCGTCCCAGCCCACCACAGCCCATTGCAGCACATCACCGCTCGTTCCAGACCACCAGAGCCCGTCCCAGCCCGTCCCAGCCCATCTCAAGCTCACCAGAACCCACCACAGTCCACCACAGCCTGTCCCAGACCACCACGGCCCACCACAGCCCACCACGGCCCGTCCCAGCCCACCACAGCCCGTCCCAGCCCACCACAGCCCGTCCCAGCCTGTCCCAGCCCACCACAGCCCGTCCCAGCCCGTACCAGACCACCACAGCCCGTCCCAGCACACCGCAGCCTGTCCCAGTCCATCACAGCCCGTCCCAGCATGTCCCAGCCCACCACAGCCCGTTCCAGACCACCACAGCCTGTCCCCGCCCACCACAGCCCACCACAGCCCGTCCCAGCCCGTCCCAGCCCACCACAGCCCGTCCGAGCCCACCACAGCCCACCACAGCCCACCACAGCCTATCGCAGCCCACCACAGCTTGTTCCAGCCCACCACAGCCTGTCCCAGCCCACCACAGCCCGTCCCACCACACTACAGCCCATCCCAGCCCGTCTCTGCCCACCACAGCCCACCACAGCCCGTCCCAGCCTGTCCCAGCCCGTCCCAGCCCACCACAGCCAGACCCAGCCCGTCCCAGCCCACTACAGCCTGTCTCAAGGTCACCAGAACCCACCACAGCCCACCACGGCCTGTCCCAGCCCACCACAGCCCACCACGGCCCGTCCCAGCCCACCACGGCCCGTCCCAGCCCACCACTGCCCACTACGGCCCACCACAGCCCCCCATGGCTCGTCCCTGTCCACCACAGCCCATCCCCGCCCACCACAGGTTGTCCCAGCCCACAACAGCCCGTCCCAGCCCACCACGGCCCGTCCCAGCCCACCACGTCCCACCACAGCCCGTCCCATCACACCATGGCCCGCCACAGTCCGTCCCCGCCCACCACAGCCCGTCCCAGCACACCACGGCCCGCCACAGCCCGTCCCCGCCCACCACAGCCCGTCCCAGCCCATCCCAGCCCGTCCGAGCCCGTCTCAAGCTCACCAGAACCCACCACATCCCACCACAGCCCACCACGGCCCCTCCCAGCCCGCCACAGCCCGCCACGGCCCACCACAGCCCACCACGGCCCACCACAGCCCGTCCCAGCCCACCACGACTCGTCCCGGCCCACCACGGCCCACCACAGCCCACCCCTTCCCATCCCGGCCCAAAACGACCCACCACGATCCACCACAGTCCACCACGGCCCACCACAATTCACCACGGCCCGTCCCAGCCCACCACAGGCCACCACAGCTCATCCCAGCACACCACAGCCCATCCCAGCCCACCACAGCCCGTCCCACCCCGTCCCAGGCCGTCCCACCCCGTCCCAGGCCGTCCCAGCCCACCACAGCCCGTCCCAGCACACCACAGCCCATTGCAGCACATCACAGCTCGTTCCAGACCACCAGAGCCCGTCCCAGCCCATCCCAGCCCACCTCAAGCTCACCAGAACCCACCACAGCCCATCACAGCCTGTTCCAGACCACCACGGCCCACCACAGCCCACCATGGCCCGTCCCAGCCCACCACGGCCCGTCCCAGCCCACCACAGCCCGTCCCAGTCCACCACAGACCGTCCCAGCCCACCACAGACCGTCCCAGCATGTCCCAGCCCACCACAGCTCGTTCCAGACCACCACAGCCTGTCCCCGCCCACCACAGCCCATCCCAGCACACCACAGCCCGTCCCAGCACACCACAGCCCACCACAGCCCGTCCCAGCCCACCACAGCCTGTCTCAAGCTCACCAGAACCCACCACAGCCCACCACGGCCTGTCCCAGCCCACCACAGCCCACTACGGCCCACCACAGCCCCCCATGGCTCGTCCCTGTCCACCACAGCCCATCCCCGCCCACCACAGGTTGTCCCAGCCCACAACAGCCCGTCCCAGCCCACCACGGCCCGACCCAGTCCACCACGTCCCACCACAGCCCGTCCCAGCCCACCACAGCTTGTCCCATCCCACAACGGCCCGTCCCAGCCCACCACGGCCCGACCCAGCCCACCACGGCTCTCCACAGCCCGTCCCAGCCCACCGCAGCCCGTCCCAGCCCGTACCAGCCCGTACCAGCCCGTCCCAGCCCACCACAGCCTGTCCCAGCATGTCCCAGCCCACCGCAGCCCGTCCCAGCCCGTCCCAGCCCGTCCCAGCCCACCACAGCCCGTCCCAGCCCACCACAGCCTGTCCCAGCCCGTCCCATTCCACCACAGCCCGTCCCAGCCCACCACAGCCCGTCCCAGCACACCACAGCCCGTCCCAGCCCACCACAGCCCATCCCAGACCACCACAGCCCGTCCCAGCCCACCACAGCCCACCACAGCCCGTCCCAGGCCATCACAGACGGACCCAGCCCATCACAGACGGTCCCAGCCCACCACAGCCCATCCCAGCCCACCACAGCCCACCACAGACTGTCCCAGCCCACCACAACGCGTCCCAGCCCGTCCCAGCCCACAACAGCCCACCACGGCCCGCCACGGCCCAACACAGGCCACCACGGCCCACCACAGCCCACCACTGCCCGTCCTGGCCCGCCACGGCCCACCACGGCCCACCCTGGCATGCCACGGCCTACCACGGCCCGTCCCAGCCCGTCCCAGCACACCACAGCCCGTCCCAGCCCACCACAGCCCGTCCCAGCCCACCACAGCCCGTCCCAGCACACCACAGCCCGTTGCAGCACATCACCGCTCGTTCCAGACCACCAGAGCCCGTCCCAGCCCATCTCAAGCTCACCAGAACCCACCACAGTCCACCACAGCCTGTCCCAGACCACCACGGCCCACCACACCCACCACGGCCCGTCCCAGCCCACCACAGCCCATCCCAGCCCACCACAACTTATCCCATCCCACCACAACGCGTCCCAGCCCGTCCCAGCCCACAACAGCCCACCACGGCCCGCCACGGCCCAACACAGGCCACCACGGCCCACCACAGCCCACCACTGCCCGTCCTGGCCCGCCACGGCCCACCACGGCCCACCCTGGCATGCCACGGCCTACCACGGCCCGTCCCAGCCCGTCCCAGCACACCACAGCCCGTCCCAGCCCACCACAGCCCATCCCAGCCCACCACAGCCCGTCCCAGCCCACCACAGCCCGTTGCAGCACATCACCGCTCGTTCCAGACCACCAGAGCCCGTCCCAGCCCGTCCCAGCCCATCTCAAGCTCACCAGAACCCACCACAGTCCACCACAGCCTGTCCCAGACCACCACGGCCCACCACAGCCCACCACGGCCCGTCCCAGCCCACCACAGCCCGTCCCAGCCCACCACAGCCCGTCCCAGCCCGTACCAGACCACCACAGCCCGTCCCAGCACACCGCAGCCTGTCCCAGTCCACCACAGCCCGTCCCAGCATGTCCCAGCCCACCACAGCCCGTTCCAGACCACCACAGCCTGTCCCCGCCCACCACAGCCCACCACAGCCCGTCCCAGCCCGTCCCAGCCCACGACAGCCCACCACAGCCCGTCCGAGCCCACCACAGCCCACCACAGCCCACCACAGCCTGTCGCAGCCCACCACAGCCCGTTCCAGCCCACCACAGCCCGTCCCACCACGCTACAGCCCAGCCCAGCCCGTCTCTGCCCACCACAGCCCACCACAGCCCGTCCCAGCCTGTCCCAGCCCGTCCCAGCCCACCACAGCCAGACCCAGCCCGTCCCAGCCCACCACAGCCTGTCTCAAGGTCACCAGAACCCACCACAGCCCACCACGGCCTGTCCCAGCCCACCACAGCCCACTACGGCCCACCACAGCCCACCACGGCCCACCACGGCCCGTCCCAGCCCACCACAGCCCGTCCCAGCCCACCACGGCCTGTCCCAGCCCACCACGGCCCGTCCCAGCCCACCACAGCCCGTCCCAGTCCACCACAGACCGTCCCAGCCCACCACAGACCGTCCCAGCATGTCCCAGCCCACCACAGCTCATTCCAGACCACCACAGCCTGTCCCCGCCCACCACAGCACATCCCAGCCCACCACAGCCCGTCCCAGCTCACCACAGCCAGTCTCAGCCCGTCCCAGCCCACCACAGCCTGTCTCAAGCTCACCAGAACCCACCACAGCCCACCATGGCCTGTCCCAGCCCACCACAGCCCACTACGGCCCACCACAGCCCCCCATGGCTCGTCCCTGTCCACCACAGCCCATCCCCGCCCACCACAGGTTGTCCCAGCCCACAACAGCCCGTCCCAGCCCACCACGGCCCGACCCAGCCCACCACGGCCCACCACAGCCCGTCCCAGCCCACCACAGCTTGTCCCATCCCACAACGGCCCGTCCCAGCCCACCACGGCCCGACCCAGCCCACCACGGATCTCCACAGCCCGTCCCAGCCCATCGCAGCCCGTCCCAGCCTGTCCCAGCCCGTCCCAGCCCACCACAGCCTGTCCCAGCCCGTCCCAGCCCTCCGCAGCCTGTCTCAAGCTCACCAGAACCCACCACAGCCCACCACGGCCTGTCCCAGCCCACCACAGCCCACTACGGCCCACCACAGCCCCCCATGGCTCGTCCCTGTCCACCACAGCCCATCCCCGCCCACCACAGGTTGTCCCAGCCCACCACAGCCCGTACCAGCCCGTACCAGACCACCACAGCCCGTCCCAGCACACCGCAGCCTGTCCCAGTCCATCACAGCCCGTCCCAGCATGTCCCAGCCCACCACAGCCCGTTCCAGACCACCACAGCCTGTCCCCGCCCACCACAGCCCACCACAGCCCGTCCCAGCCCGTCCCAGCCCACCACAGCCCGTCCGAGCCCACCACAGCCCACCACAGCCCACCACAGCCTATCGCAGCCCACCACAGCTTGTTCCAGCCCACCACAGCCTGTCCCAGCCCACCACAGCCCGTCCCACCACACTACAGCCCATCCCAGCCCGTCTCTGCCCACCACAGCCCACCACAGCCCGTCCAAGCCTGTCCCAGCCCGTCCCAGCCCACCACAGCCAGACCCAGCCCGTCCCAGCCCACTACAGCCTGTCTCAAGGTCACCAGAACCCACCACAGCCCACCACGGCCTGTCCCAGCCCACCACAGCCCACCACGGCCCGTCCCAGCCCACCACGGCCCGTCCCAGCCCACCACTGCCCACTACGGCCCACCACAGCCCCCCCATGGCTCGTCCCTGTCCACCACAGCCCATCCCCGCCCACCACAGGTTGTCCCAGCCCACAACAGCCCGTCCCAGCCCACCACGGCCCGTCCCAGCCCACCACGTCCCACCACAGCCCGTCCCATCACACCATGGCCCGCCACAGTCCGTCCCCGCCCACCACAGCCCGTCCCAGCACACCACGGCCCGCCACAGCCCGTCCCCGCCCACCACAGCCCGTCCCAGCCCATCCCAGCCCGTCCGAGCCCGTCTCAAGCTCACCAGAACCCACCACATCCCACCACAGCCCACCACGGCCCCTCCCAGCCCGCCACAGCCCGCCACGGCCCACCACAGCCCACCACGGCCCACCACAGCCCGTCCCAGCCCACCACGACTCGTCCCGGCCCACCACGGCCCACCACAGCCCACCCCTTCCCATCCCGGCCCAAAACGACCCACCACGATCCACCACAGTCCACCACGGCCCACCACAATTCACCACGGCCCGTCCCAGCCCACCACAGGCCACCACAGCTCATCCCAGCACACCACAGCCCATCCCAGCCCACCACAGCCCGTCCCACCCCGTCCCAGGCCGTCCCACCCCGTCCCAGGCCGTCCCAGCCCACCACAGCCCGTCCCAGCACACCACAGCCCACCAGACACCGTCCTGGACCACCACAGCCCGTCCCAGACCACCACAGCCCGTGTCAGCCCACCACAGCCCGTCCCCACCCAACACAGCCCGTCCCAGCCCCTCCCAGCCCGTGTCAGCCCACCACAGCCTGTCCCAGCCTGTCCCAGCTCGTCCAAGCCTGTCCCACACCCCCAGAGCCCGTCGCAGCCCACCACAGCTCGTTACAGCCCGTCCCAGCTCTCCACAACCTACCGCAGCCCGTCCCAGCCCACCACAGCCCGTCCCAGCCCACCACGGCACACCACAGCCCACCACGGCCCACCAGAAGCCGTCCTATCCCACCACAGACCACCAGAGCCCATCTCAGCTCACCACAGCCTATCCCAGCCCACCACGGCCCACCACAGCACACCACGGCCCACCGCAGCCTATCCCAACCCGTCCCAGCCCACCACGGCTCGTCCCAGCCCACCACGGCCCGTCCCAGCCCACTACGGCCCACCACAGCCCGTCCCAGCCCACCACAGCCCGTCCCAGCCCACCACAGCCCGTCCCAGCTCGTCCCAGACCACCACAGCCTCTCACAGCACACCACAGCCCGTAACAGCCCACCACAGCAAGTACCAGCCCGTCCCAGCCCACCACGGCCCGTCTCAGCCCACCACGGCCCGTCTCAGCTCACCACAACCCGTCCCAGACGACCACAGCCCGTCCCAGACGACCACAGCCCACCACAGCCCACCACAGCCCACCACGGCCCGTCCCAGCCCACCACATCCCGTCCCAGCCCACCAGAGCCCGTCCCAGCCTGTTTCAGCCCAGCACGGCTAACCACGGCCTGTCCCAGCCCACCACGGCCAACCACGGTCCACCATGGCCCACCAGAGCACACCACGGCCCACCACGACCCTTCCCAGTCCACCACAGCCCACCACAGCCTGTCCCAGACCACCACGGCCCGTCCCAGCCCACCACGGCCCACCCCAGCCCACCACGGCCCGTCCCAGCCCACCACGGCCCGTCCCAGCCCACCACGGCCCGTCGCAGCCCACCACGGCCCATCACAGCCCACCACAGTTCACCACAGCCCGTCCTAGCCCAGCACGGCCCGTCCCAGCCCACTACGGCCCGCGACAGCCCGTCCCAGCCCACCACAGCCCACTACGGCCCACCACAGCCCGTCCCAGCCCACCACAGCCCGTCCCACCACACCACAGCCCGTCCCAGCCCACCACAGCCCGTCCCAGCCCACAACAGCCAGTCCCAGCTCGTCCCAGACCACCACAGCGCGTCCCAGCCCACCACAGCCCGTACCAGCCCACCACATCAAGTACCAGTCCGTCCCAGCCCACCACGGCCTGTCCCAGCCCACTACGGCCCGTCCAAGCTCACCACAGCCCGTCTCCGCTCACCACAGCATGTACCAGCCTGTCTCAGCCTACCACAACCCGTCCCAGCATGTCCCAGCCCACCGCGGCCCGTCCCAGCCCAGCGCAGCCCGTCCCAGCCCAGCGCAGCCCGTCCCAGACCACCGCAACCCGTCCAAGCCCGTCCCAGGCCACCACAGCCCGTCCCGGCTCACCACATGTCGTCCCGGCCTAAAACGGCCGACCACAGCCCACTACGGCCCACCACAGCCTGCCCCAGCTCGCCACGGCCCGTCCCAGCCCACCACAGCCCGTCCCAGCTCACCACGGCCCGTCTCTGCTCACCACAGCACGTACCAGCCTGTCTCAGCCTACCACAGCCCATCCTAGCATGTCCTAGCCCACCGCAGCCCGTCCCAGCCCACCGCAGCCCGTCCCAGCCCACCACAGCCCGTCCCAGCCCAGCGCAGCCCGTCCCAGCCCAGCGCAGCCCGTCCCAGCCCAGCGCAGCCCGTCCCAGACCACGGCAACCCGTCCCAGCCCGTCCCAGCCCACCACAGCCCGTCCCGGCTCACCACAGCTCGTCCCGGCCCAACACGGCCGACCACAGCCCACTACGGCCCACCACAGCCCGTCCCCGCCCACCACGGCCCACCACAGCCTGTCCCAGCCCACCACAGCCCGTTCCAGCCCACCACAGCCCACCACAGCCCGTCCCCGCCCACCACAGCCCGTCCCCGCCCGTCCCCGTCGACCACAGCCCGTCCCAGTCCACCACAGCCAGTCTCCGCCCACCACAGCTCGTCCCAGCCCGTCCCAGCACACCACAGCCCGTCCCAGCACAGCACAGACCGTCCCAGCACACCACAGCCCGTCCCCGCACACCACAGCCCGTTACAGCTTACCAAAGCCCGTGCCAGCCCATCCCAGCCCGTCCCAGCCCACCACAGCCCGTCCAAGCCCACCACAGCCCGGCCCAGCCCACCACAGCCCCGGCCCAGCCCACCACAGCCCATCCCAGCACACCACAGCCCGTCCCACCACGGCCCAGCCCACCACAGCCCGTCCCAGCCCACCACAGCCCGTCCCAGCCAACCACGGCCCGTCCCAGCCCACCACGGCCCACCACAGCCCACCACAGTTCACCACGGGCCATCTCAGACCACCATGACCTGTTCCAGCCCACTACCGCCCACCACAGCCCATCCCTTCCCATACCGGCTCAAAACGGCCCACCACGGCTCACCACATCCCACCACGGTTCACCACGGCCCGTCCCAGCCCACCACGCCCCACCACAGCCCATCCCTGCCCACCACAGCCCGTCCCAGCACACCACAGACCATCCCAGTCCACCACACACCGTCCCAGCATGTCCCAACCCTCCACAGCCTGTTCCAGACCACCACAGCCCTTCCCAGCCCACCATAGCCCGTCCCAGCACACCACAGCCCGTCCCTAGCCCACCACAGCCCGTCCCAGCGCGTGCCAGCCCGTCCTCGCCCGTCCCAGCCCACCACAGACCAGCACAGCCCATCCCAGCACACCACAGCCCGTCCCAGCCCGTCGCAGCCTGCCGCAGCCCGTCCCAGCTCATCCCAGCCCACCACAGCACGTCCCAGCCACTCCCAGCCCACCATAGCCCGTCCCAGCCCACCACGGCCCACCTCAGACCAGCAGAGCCCGTCCCTACCCACCACAGCCCGTCCCAGCCCACCACAGCCCATCCCAGACCGTCCCAGCGCACCACAGCCCGTCCCAGCCCACCACAGCCCGTCCCAGCCCACCACAGACCGTCCCAGCCCACCACAGCCCGTCACAGCCTGTCCCAGCCCACCACAGCCCGTCCTAGCCTGTCCCAGCCCACCACAGCCCACCACAGCCCGTCCCAGCACACCACAGCTCGTCCCAGCCCACCACAGCCCGTCCCAGCCCGTGTCAGACCGTACGAGCCAACCACAGCCCGTGCCAGCCCGTCCAAGCCAACCGCAGCCCGTCCCAGCCCGTCCCAGCCCACCACAGCACGTCCCAGCCACTCCCAGCACACCATAGCCCGTCCCAGCCAACCACAGCCCGTCCCAGCCCACCACGGCCCACCTCAGCCCAGCAGAGCACGTCCCAACCCACCACAACCCGTCCCAGCCCACCACAGCCCGTCCCAGACCGTCCCAGTGCACCTCTGCCCGTCCCAACCCACCACAGCCCGTCCCAGCCGAACACAGCCCGTCCCAGCTCACCACAGCCCGTCCTAGCCTGTCCCAGCCCACCACAGCCTGTCCTAGCCCGTCCCAGCCCATCCCAGCCCACCACAGCCCGTCCCAGCCCGTGTCAGCCCACCACAGCCCGTCCCAGCCTGTCCCATCCCGTCCCACCCTGTCCCAGCCAACCAGAGCCCATCCCAGCCCACCACAGCCCGTCCCAGCTCGTCTCAGCTCACCACAACCCACCAAAGCCCGTCCCAGCCCACCACAGCCCACCACAGCCCGTCCCCGACCATTACAGCCTGTCCTCGCCCACCACAGCACATCCCAGCCCACCACAGACCGTCGCACTCGTCTCATCTCACCACAACCAACCACAGCCCGTCCCAGCACACCACAGCCCACCACAGCCCGTCCCCGACCATTACAGCCCGTCCCCGCCCACCACAGAACATTCCAGCCCACCACAGCCCGTCCCAGCCCACCACAGCCCGTCCCAGACTCACCAGAGTCTGTCCCAGCCCACCACAGCACATCCCAGCCCACCACGGCCCGTCCCAGCCCACCACAGACCGTCCCAGACTCACCAGAGTCTGTCCCAGCCCACCACGGCCCGTCCCAGCACACCACGGCCCGTTCCACCCCACCACAGCCCGTCCCAGCCCACCACAGCCCGTCCCAGCCCACCACAGCCTGTTCCAGACCACCACAGCCTGTCCCAGACCACCAGAGCTCGTCCCAGCCTGTCCCAGCCCACCACAGCCCGTCTCAAGCTCACCAGAACCCCCCACAGCCCACCATAGCCCGTACCAGACCACCACGGCCCACCACAGATAACCACGGCCCGTCCCAGCCCACCACGGCCCACCACAGCGAACCACGGCCCACCACAGCCCAGCACGGCCCGTCCCAGCCCACCACGGCCCGTCCCAGCCCACCACGGCCCACCACAGCCCACCCCTTCCCATCCCGGCCCAAAACGGCCCGTCCCAGCCCACCACGGTTCACCACGGCCCGTCCCCGCCCACCACGGCCCACCACAGCCCATCCCAGCCCACCACAGCCCATCCCAGCCCGTTCCATCCAGTCCCAGCTCGTCCCAGCCCGTCCCAGACCACCACAGCCAGTCCCAGCCCACCACAGCCAGTCCCATTCCACAATAGCCCGTCCCAGCCTGTCCCAGCCCGTCCCAACCCGTCCCAGTTTACCACAGCCCGTCCCAGCCCACCACAGCCCGTCCCAGCTTACCACAGCCCGTCCCAGCTCGCCACAGCTTGTTCCAGCCTGCCACAGCCCACCACGGTCCGCCACAGCCCACCACAGCCCGTCCCAGCCCAACATGACATGTCCCAGCCCAACACGGCCCAACACAGCCCACCCCTTCCCATCCCGGCCCAAAACGGCCCACCACGGCGCACCACAATTCACCACGGCCCGTCCCCGCCCACCACGGCCCACCACAGCCCGTCCCCGCCAACCACGGCCCGTCCCCGCCCACCACAGCCCGTCCCCGCCCGTCCCCGTCGACCACAGCCTGTCCCAGTCCACCACAGCCAGTCTCCGCCCACCACAGCTCGTCCCAGCCCGTCCCCGCCCACCACAGCCCGTCCCAGCACACCACAGCCTGTCCCCGCACACCACAGCCCGTTACAGCTGAACAAAGCCCGTGCCAGCCCGTCCCAGCCCGTCCCAGCCCACCACAGCCCGTCCCAGCCCACCACAGCCCCGGCCCAGCCCACCACAGCCCCGGCCCAGCCCACCACAGCCTGTCCCAGCCCGCCATAGCCCGTCCCAGCCCACCACAGCCCGTCCCAGCCCACCACAGCCCGTCCCAGCCCGTCCCAGCCCGTCCGAGCCCATCCCAGCCCACCACGGCCCGTCCCAGCACACCACAGCCCGTTCCTGCACACCACAGCCCGTCCCAGCACACCACAGCCCACCACAGCCCGTCCCAGCACACCACAGCTCGTCCCAGCCCACCACAGCCCGTCCCAGCCCACCACAGCCCGTGCCAGCCCATCCCCGCCCACCACAGCCCGTCCCAGCCCACCACAGCCCGTCCCAGCCCACCACAGCCCATCCCAGCCCACCACAGCCTGTCTCAGCATATCCCAGCCTGTCCCAGCCCACCACAGCCCGTCCCAGCACACCACAGCCCACCACAGCCCGTCCCAGCACACCACAGCTCGTCCCAGCCCACCACAGCCCGTCCCAGCCCACCACAGCCCGTGCCAGCCCATCCCCGCCCACCACAGCCCGTCCCAGCCCACCACAGCCCGTCCCAGCCCACCACAGCCCATCCCAGCCCACCACAGACTGTCTCAGCATATCCCAGCCTGTCCCAGCCCACCACAGCCCGTCCCAGCTCACCACAGCCCACCACAGCCCGTCCCAGCCCGTGCCAGCCCATCCCAGCACACCACAGCCCGTCCCAGCACACCACAGCCTGTTCCAGAGCACCAGAGCCCGTCCCAGCCCGTCCCAGCCCAGCCCAGCCCGTCTCAAGCTCACCAGGACCCACCACAGCCCACCATGGCCCATCCCAGCCCACCACAGCGAACCACGGCCCACCAAAGCTCACCACGGGCCGTCTCAGCGCACAATGACCTGTCCCAGCCCACCACGGCCCACCAGAGCCCGCCCCTTCCCATCCCGGCCCAAAACGGCCCACCACGGCCCACCACGGTTCACCACGGCCCGACCCAGCCCACCACGGCCCACCACAGCCCGTCCCAGCCCACCACAGCCCGTGCCAGCCCGTCCCAGCACGTCCCAGCCCACCACAGCCCGTCCCAGCCCACCACAGCCCACAACAGCCTGTTGCAGCACATCACAGCTCGTTCCAGACCACCAGAGCCCATCCCAGCCTGTCCCAGCCCATCTGAAGCTCACTAGAACCCACCAAAGTCCACCACAGCCTGTCCCAGACCACCACGGCCCACCACAACCCACCACGGCCCACCACAGCCCACCACAGTTCACCACGGGCCATCTCAGACCACCAGGACCTGTACCAGCCCACCACGGCTCACCACAGCCCATCCCTTCCCATACCGGCTCAAAACGGCCCACCACGGCCCACCACAGCCCACCACGGTTCACCACGGCCTGTCCCAGCCCACCACGCCCCACCACAGCCCATCCCTGCCCACCACAGCCCGTCCCAGCACACAACAGACCATCCCAGTCCACCACACACCGTCCCAGCATGTCCCAGCCCGTCTGAGCCCACCACAGCCTGTTCCAGACCACCACAGCCCGTCCGAGCCCACCACAGCCCGTCCCAGCACACCACAGCCCGTCCCCGCCCGTCCCAGCCCACCACAGACCACCACAGCCCGTCCCAGCCCACCACAGCCCGTCCCAGCACACCACAGCCCGTCCCCGCCCGTCCCAGCCCACCACAGCCCACCACAGCCCGTCCCAGCCCACCACAGCCCGCCGCAGCCCGTCCCAGCCCACCACAGCCCGTCCCAGCCCACCACAGCCCGTCCCAGCACACCACAGCCCGTCCCCGCCCGTCCCAGCCCACCACAGCCCACCACAGCCCGTCCCAGCCCACCACAGCCCGCCGCAGCCCGTCCCAGCCCACCACAGCCCGTCCCGGCCCACCACAGACCGTCCCAGCCCACCACAGCCCGTCCCCGCCCACCACAGCCCGTCCCCGCCCACCACAGCCCGTTCCCACCCACCACAGCCCTTCACCGCCCACCACAGCCCGTCCCCGCCCACCACAGCCCGTCCCGGACCACGACAGCCCGTCCCGGACCACAACAGCCCGTCCCGGACAACGACAGCCCGTCCCGGACCACAACAGCCCGTCCTGGACAACGACAGCCCGTCCCAGACCACGACAGCCCGTTCCGGACCACGACAGCCCGTCCCAGCCCACGACAGCCCGTCCCAGCCCACCACAGCCCGTCCCAGCCCACGACAGCCCGTCCCGGACCACCGCGGCCCGTCCCAGCCCACGACAGCCCGTCCCGGACCACCGCGGCCCGTCCAGGACCACCGCAGCCCATCCCGGACAACCGCGGCCCACCAGGGCCCGGCCCGGCCCAGCACAGCCCGTCCCAGCCCACCTGTCTTAGGAACAATATCTCACCTTCTTGATGTTGGCACCTCCTTTCGCTACGATGTTCTTGTGGAACTGTTTGCAGATGGGGACAGAAATAGAAAAGCTGTTTTCAACCTAAGGGAGAAAGGAAGGGAGAACTGAAGATTACACTGTCGTGGCAAGGGAGGCCCGACTTCAGGAGCTCTGATAAACGAGCTTTTGAAAACAGACCCAAGGAAGTTCTCTATACGAGGGACTTTTGTAAGACTAAACAAAGGCAAGGACGTTCCCCTATAGCCTTCCCATAACAGGTACTACCCCCTGCCTCCATTCAGCCAAAACAGCGCCGACAGCTCCCTCCTCTTGAGGTGTTTTAGCTCTACCCAAGCCAGTAGAGCTCTGCTTTGCCCCAGGGTTATCCAGGCACGTAGAAGGGAAGAGCAGGCAGACCTCCTTACCAGGTCTGCCACCATCTTTTCCATCGCAGCCCACCACAGCCCGTCTCAGCTCACCACAGCCCTTCCCAGCCCACCACACCCACCACAGCCCGTCCCAGCCCACCACAGCCCGTCCCACCCCACCACGGCCCATCCCGGCCCCGCACGGCCCGTCCCGGCCCGTCCCGGCCCACCACGGCCCACCAGAGCCAGTCCCGGCCCATCCCAGTCCGTCTCGTCCCGTCCCAGCTCGTCCCGTCCCGTCCCACCACAGCCCGTCCCGTCCCAGAACAGCCCGTCCCGTCCCAGCCCACCACAGCCCGTCCCAGCCCACCACGGCCTGTCCCAGCACACCACAGACCGTCCCAGCCCACCACAGCCCACCAAAGCCCGTCTAAGCTCACCAGAACCCACCACAGCCCACCACGGCCCGTCACAGCCCACCACGACTTTTCCCAGCCCACCAGCCCGTCCCAGCCCACCACAGACCGTCCCAGCCCACCACAGCCCACCAAAGCCCGTCTAAGCTCACCAGAACCCACCACAGCCCACCACAGTCCGTCCCGGCCCACTACAACTCACCACAGCCCACCACAGCCTGTCCCGGCCCACCACAGCCCGTCCCTGAAGCACCACAGCCCGTGCCAGCCCACCACAGCCCGTCCCAGCCCACCACAGCCCGTCCCAGCCCACCACAGCCCGTCCCAGCGCACCACAGCCCGTCCCAGCCCATCACAGACCACCAAAGACCGTCCCAGCCCACCACGGCCCTTCCCAGGCCACCACAGTCCGTCCCAGCCCACCACGGCCTGTCCCAGCCCACCATGGCCCGTCCCAGCCGACCACGGCCCGTCCCAGCCCACCACGGCCCGTCCCAGCTTGCCACAACCCGTTCCAGCCCGCCACAGCCCACCACAGCCCGTCCCTGCCCACCACAGCCCGTCCCAGCCCACCACAGCCCGTCCCCGCCCGACCCGTCGACCACAGCCCGTCCCAGCCCACCACGGCCCGTCCCAGCCCACCACGGCCCGTCCCAGCCCACCACAGCCTGTTCCAGACCACCACAGCCTGTCCCAGACCACCAGAGCTCGTCCCAGCCTGTCCCAGCCCACCACAGCCCGTCTCAAGCTCACCAGAACCCACCACAGCCCACCATAGCCCGTACCAGACCACCACGGCCCACCACAGATAACCACGGCCCGTCCCAGCCCACCACGGCCCACCACAGCGAACCACGGCCCACCACAGCCCACCACGGCCCGTCCCAGCCCACCACGGCCCGTCCCAGCCCACCACGGCCCACCACAGCCCACCCCTTCCCATCCCGGCCCAAAATGGCCCGTCCCAGCCCACCACGGTTCACCACGGCCCGTCCCCGCCCACCACGGCCCACCACAACCCGTCCCAGCCCACCACAGCCCATCCCAGCCCGTTCCATCCAGTCCCAGCTCGTCCCAGCCCGTCCCAGACCACCACAGCCAGTCCCAGCCCACCACAGCCAGTCCCATTCCACAATAGCCCGTCCCAGCCTGTCCCAGCCCGTCCCAACCCGTCCCAGTTTACCACAGCCCGTCCCAGCCCATCACAGCCCGTCCCAGCTTACCACAGCCCGTCCCAGCTCGCCACAGCTTCTTCCAGCCTGCCACAGCCCACCACGGTCCGCCACAGCCCACCACGGCCCGTCCCAGCCCAACACGACCTGTCCCAGCCCACCACGGCCCAACACAGCCCACCCCTTCCCATCCCGGCCCAAAACGGCCCACCACGGCACACCACAATTCACCACGGCCCGTCCCCGCCCACCACGGCCCACCACAGGCTGTCCCCACCCACCACAGCCCGTTCCAGCCCACCACAGCCCACCACAGCCCGTCCCCGCCCACCACAGCCCGTCCCCGCCCGTCCCCGTCGACCACAGCCCGTCCCAGTCCACCACAGCCAGTCTCCGCCCACCACAGCTCGTCCCAGCCCGTCCCAGCACACCACAGCCCGTCTCAGCCCACCACATCCCGTCCAAGCCCACCACAGCCCGTCCCAGCCCACCACAGCCCCGGCCCAGCCCACCACAGCCCGTCCCAGGACACCACAGCCCGTCCCACCACGGCCCAGCCCACCACAGCCCGTCCCAGCACACCATAGCCCGTCCCAGCCAACCACGGCCCGTCCCAGCCCACCACGGCCCACCACAGCCCACCACAGTTCACCACGGGCCATCTCAGACCACCAGGACCTGTTCCAGCCCACTACCGCCCACCACAGCCCATCCCTTCCCATACCGGCTCAAAACGGCCCACCACGGCTCAACACATCCCACCACGGTTCACCACGGCCCGTCCCAGCCCACCACGCCCCACCACAGCCCATCCCTGCCCACCACAGCCCGTCCCAGCACACCACAGACCATCCCAGTCCACCACACACCGTCCCAGCATGTCCCAACCCTCCACAGCCTGTTCCAGACCACCACAGCCCGTCCCAGCCCACCACAGCCTTTCCCAGCCCACCACAGCCCATTGCAGCACATCGCAGCCCGTCCCAGCCCACCACAGCCCGTCCCAGCCCACCACAGCCCGTCCCAGCACACCACAGCCCGTCCCCGCCCGTCCCAGCCCACCACAGCCCACCACAGCCAGTCCCAGCCCACCACAGCCAGTCCCATTCCACAATAGCCCGTCCCAGCCTGTCCCAGCCCGTCCCAACCCGTCCCAGTTTACCACAGCCCGTCCCAGCCCACCACAGCCCGTCCCAGCTTACCACAGCCCGTCCCAGCTCGCCACAGCTTGTTCCAGCCTGCCACAGCCCACCACGGTCCGCCACAGCCCACCACAGCCCGTCCCAGCCCAACATGACATGTCCCAGCCCAACACGGCCCAACACAGCCCACCCCTTCCCATCCCGGCCCAAAACGGCCCACCACGGCGCACCACAATTCACCACGGCCCGTCCCCGCCCACCACGGCCCACCACAGCCCGTCCCCGCCAACCACGGCCCGTCCCCGCCCACCACAGCCCGTCCCCGCCCGTCCCCGTCGACCACAGCCTGTCCCAGTCCACCACAGCCAGTCTCCGCCCACCACAGCTCGTCCCAGCCCGTCCCCGCCCACCACAGCCCGTCCCAGCACACCACAGCCTGTCCCCGCACACCACAGCCCGTTACAGCTGAACAAAGCCCGTGCCAGCCCGTCCCAGCCCGTCCCAGCCCACCACAGCCCGTCCCAGCCCACCACAGCCCCGGCCCAGCCCACCACAGCCCCGGCCCAGCCCACCACAGCCTGTCCCAGCCCGCCATAGCCCGTCCCAGCCCACCACAGCCCGTCCCAGCCCACCACAGCCCGTCCCAGCCCGTCCCAGCCCGTCCGAGCCCATCCCAGCCCACCACGGCCCGTCCCAGCACACCACAGCCCGTTCCTGCACACCACAGCCCGTCCCAGCACACCACAGCCCACCACAGCCCGTCCCAGCACACCACAGCTCGTCCCAGCCCACCACAGCCCGTCCCAGCCCACCACAGCCCGTGCCAGCCCATCCCCGCCCACCACAGCCCGTCCCAGCCCACCACAGCCCGTCCCAGCCCACCACAGCCCATCCCAGCCCACCACAGCCTGTCTCAGCATATCCCAGCCTGTCCCAGCCCACCACAGCCCGTCCCAGCACACCACAGCCCACCACAGCCCGTCCCAGCACACCACAGCTCGTCCCAGCCCACCACAGCCCGTCCCAGCCCACCACAGCCCGTGCCAGCCCATCCCCGCCCACCACAGCCCGTCCCAGCCCACCACAGCCCGTCCCAGCCCACCACAGCCCATCCCAGCCCACCACAGACTGTCTCAGCATATCCCAGCCTGTCCCAGCCCACCACAGCCCGTCCCAGCTCACCACAGCCCACCACAGCCCGTCCCAGCCCGTGCCAGCCCATCCCAGCACACCACAGCCCGTCCCAGCACACCACAGCCTGTTCCAGAGCACCAGAGCCCGTCCCAGCCCGTCCCAGCCCAGCCCAGCCCGTCTCAAGCTCACCAGGACCCACCACAGCCCACCATGGCCCATCCCAGCCCACCACAGCGAACCACGGCCCACCAAAGCTCACCACGGGCCGTCTCAGCGCACAATGACCTGTCCCAGCCCACCACGGCCCACCAGAGCCCGCCCCTTCCCATCCCGGCCCAAAACGGCCCACCACGGCCCACCACGGTTCACCACGGCCCGACCCAGCCCACCACGGCCCACCACAGCCCGTCCCAGCCCACCACAGCCCGTGCCAGCCCGTCCCAGCACGTCCCAGCCCACCACAGCCCGTCCCAGCCCACCACAGCCCACAACAGCCTGTTGCAGCACATCACAGCTCGTTCCAGACCACCAGAGCCCATCCCAGCCTGTCCCAGCCCATCTGAAGCTCACTAGAACCCACCAAAGTCCACCACAGCCTGTCCCAGACCACCACGGCCCACCACAACCCACCACGGCCCACCACAGCCCACCACAGTTCACCACGGGCCATCTCAGACCACCAGGACCTGTACCAGCCCACCACGGCTCACCACAGCCCATCCCTTCCCATACCGGCTCAAAACGGCCCACCACGGCCCACCACAGCCCACCACGGTTCACCACGGCCTGTCCCAGCCCACCACGCCCCACCACAGCCCATCCCTGCCCACCACAGCCCGTCCCAGCACACAACAGACCATCCCAGTCCACCACACACCGTCCCAGCATGTCCCAGCCCGTCTGAGCCCACCACAGCCTGTTCCAGACCACCACAGCCCGTCCGAGCCCACCACAGCCCGTCCCAGCACACCACAGCCCGTCCCCGCCCGTCCCAGCCCACCACAGACCACCACAGCCCGTCCCAGCCCACCACAGCCCGTCCCAGCACACCACAGCCCGTCCCCCGCCCGTCCCAGCCCACCACAGCCCACCACAGCCCGTCCCAGCCCACCACAGCCCGCCGCAGCCCGTCCCAGCCCACCACAGCCCGTCCCAGCCCACCACAGCCCGTCCCAGCACACCACAGCCCGTCCCCGCCCGTCCCAGCCCACCACAGCCCACCACAGCCCGTCCCAGCCCACCACAGCCCGCCGCAGCCCGTCCCAGCCCACCACAGCCCGTCCCGGCCCACCACAGACCGTCCCAGCCCACCACAGCCCGTCCCCGCCCACCACAGCCCGTCCCCGCCCACCACAGCCCGTTCCCACCCACCACAGCCCTTCACCGCCCACCACAGCCCGTCCCCGCCCACCACAGCCCGTCCCGGACCACGACAGCCCGTCCCGGACCACAACAGCCCGTCCCGGACAACGACAGCCCGTCCCGGACCACAACAGCCCGTCCTGGACAACGACAGCCCGTCCCAGACCACGACAGCCCGTTCCGGACCACGACAGCCCGTCCCAGCCCACGACAGCCCGTCCCAGCCCACCACAGCCCGTCCCAGCCCACGACAGCCCGTCCCGGACCACCGCGGCCCGTCCCAGCCCACGACAGCCCGTCCCGGACCACCGCGGCCCGTCCAGGACCACCGCAGCCCATCCCGGACAACCGCGGCCCACCAGGGCCCGGCCCGGCCCAGCACAGCCCGTCCCAGCCCACCTGTCTTAGGAACAATATCTCACCTTCTTGATGTTGGCACCTCCTTTCGCTACGATGTTCTTGTGGAACTGTTTGCAGATGGGGACAGAAATAGAAAAGCTGTTTTCAACCTAAGGGAGAAAGGAAGGGAGAACTGAAGATTACACTGTCGTGGCAAGGGAGGCCCGACTTCAGGAGCTCTGATAAACGAGCTTTTGAAAACAGACCCAAGGAAGTTCTCTATACGAGGGACTTTTGTAAGACTAAACAAAGGCAAGGACGTTCCCCTATAGCCTTCCCATAACAGGTACTACCCCCTGCCTCCATTCAGCCAAAACAGCGCCGACAGCTCCCTCCTCTTGAGGTGTTTTAGCTCTACCCAAGCCAGTAGAGCTCTGCTTTGCCCCAGGGTTATCCAGGCACGTAGAAGGGAAGAGCAGGCAGACCTCCTTACCAGGTCTGCCACCATCTTTTCCATCGCAGCCCACCACAGCCCGTCTCAGCTCACCACAGCCCTTCCCAGCCCACCACACCCACCACAGCCCGTCCCAGCCCACCACAGCCCGTCCCACCCCACCACGGCCCATCCCGGCCCCGCACGGCCCGTCCCGGCCCGTCCCGGCCCACCACGGCCCACCAGAGCCAGTCCCGGCCCATCCCAGTCCGTCTCGTCCCGTCCCAGCTCGTCCCGTCCCGTCCCACCACAGCCCGTCCCGTCCCAGAACAGCCCGTCCCGTCCCAGCCCACCACAGCCCGTCCCAGCCCACCACGGCCTGTCCCAGCACACCACAGACCGTCCCAGCCCACCACAGCCCACCAAAGCCCGTCTAAGCTCACCAGAACCCACCACAGCCCACCACGGCCCGTCACAGCCCACCACGACTTTTCCCAGCCCACCAGCCCGTCCCAGCCCACCACAGACCGTCCCAGCCCACCACAGCCCACCAAAGCCCGTCTAAGCTCACCAGAACCCACCACAGCCCACCACAGTCCGTCCCGGCCCACTACAACTCACCACAGCCCACCACAGCCTGTCCCGGCCCACCACAGCCCGTCCCTGAAGCACCACAGCCCGTGCCAGCCCACCACAGCCCGTCCCAGCCCACCACAGCCCGTCCCAGCCCACCACAGCCCGTCCCAGCGCACCACAGCCCGTCCCAGCCCATCACAGACCACCAAAGACCGTCCCAGCCCACCACGGCCCTTCCCAGGCCACCACAGTCCGTCCCAGCCCACCACGGCCTGTCCCAGCCCACCATGGCCCGTCCCAGCCGACCACGGCCCGTCCCAGCCCACCACGGCCCGTCCCAGCTTGCCACAACCCGTTCCAGCCCGCCACAGCCCACCACAGCCCGTCCCTGCCCACCACAGCCCGTCCCAGCCCACCACAGCCCGTCCCCGCCCGACCCGTCGACCACAGCCCGTCCCAGCCCACCACGGCCCGTCCCAGCCCACCACGGCCCGTCCCAGCCCACCACAGCCTGTTCCAGACCACCACAGCCTGTCCCAGACCACCAGAGCTCGTCCCAGCCTGTCCCAGCCCACCACAGCCCGTCTCAAGCTCACCAGAACCCACCACAGCCCACCATAGCCCGTACCAGACCACCACGGCCCACCACAGATAACCACGGCCCGTCCCAGCCCACCACGGCCCACCACAGCGAACCACGGCCCACCACAGCCCACCACGGCCCGTCCCAGCCCACCACGGCCCGTCCCAGCCCACCACGGCCCACCACAGCCCACCCCTTCCCATCCCGGCCCAAAATGGCCCGTCCCAGCCCACCACGGTTCACCACGGCCCGTCCCCGCCCACCACGGCCCACCACAACCCGTCCCAGCCCACCACAGCCCATCCCAGCCCGTTCCATCCAGTCCCAGCTCGTCCCAGCCCGTCCCAGACCACCACAGCCAGTCCCAGCCCACCACAGCCAGTCCCATTCCACAATAGCCCGTCCCAGCCTGTCCCAGCCCGTCCCAACCCGTCCCAGTTTACCACAGCCCGTCCCAGCCCATCACAGCCCGTCCCAGCTTACCACAGCCCGTCCCAGCTCGCCACAGCTTCTTCCAGCCTGCCACAGCCCACCACGGTCCGCCACAGCCCACCACGGCCCGTCCCAGCCCAACACGACCTGTCCCAGCCCACCACGGCCCAACACAGCCCACCCCTTCCCATCCCGGCCCAAAACGGCCCACCACGGCACACCACAATTCACCACGGCCCGTCCCCGCCCACCACGGCCCACCACAGGCTGTCCCCACCCACCACAGCCCGTTCCAGCCCACCACAGCCCACCACAGCCCGTCCCCGCCCACCACAGCCCGTCCCCGCCCGTCCCCGTCGACCACAGCCCGTCCCAGTCCACCACAGCCAGTCTCCGCCCACCACAGCTCGTCCCAGCCCGTCCCAGCACACCACAGCCCGTCTCAGCCCACCACATCCCGTCCAAGCCCACCACAGCCCGTCCCAGCCCACCACAGCCCCGGCCCAGCCCACCACAGCCCGTCCCAGGACACCACAGCCCGTCCCACCACGGCCCAGCCCACCACAGCCCGTCCCAGCACACCATAGCCCGTCCCAGCCAACCACGGCCCGTCCCAGCCCACCACGGCCCACCACAGCCCACCACAGTTCACCACGGGCCATCTCAGACCACCAGGACCTGTTCCAGCCCACTACCGCCCACCACAGCCCATCCCTTCCCATACCGGCTCAAAACGGCCCACCACGGCTCAACACATCCCACCACGGTTCACCACGGCCCGTCCCAGCCCACCACGCCCCACCACAGCCCATCCCTGCCCACCACAGCCCGTCCCAGCACACCACAGACCATCCCAGTCCACCACACACCGTCCCAGCATGTCCCAACCCTCCACAGCCTGTTCCAGACCACCACAGCCCGTCCCAGCCCACCACAGCCCGTCCCAGCACACCACAGCCCGTCCCTAGCCCACCACAGCCCGTCCCAGCGCGTGCCAGCCCGTCCTCGCCCGTCCCAGCCCACCACAGACCAGCACAGCCCGTCCCAGCACACCACAGCCCGTCCCAGCCCGTCGCAGCCTGCCGCAGCCCGTCCCAGCCCACCACAGCCCGTCCAAGCCCACCACAGCCCGTCCCAGCCCACCACAGCCCCGGCCCAGCCCACCACAGCCCGTCCCAGGACACCACAGCCCGTCCCACCACGGCCCAGCCCACCACAGCCCGTCCCAGCACACCATAGCCCGTCCCAGCCAACCACGGCCCGTCCCAGCCCACCACGGCCCACCACAGCCCACCACAGTTCACCACGGGCCATCTCAGACCACCAGGACCTGTTCCAGCCCACTACCGCCCACCACAGCCCATCCCTTCCCATACCGGCTCAAAACGGCCCACCACGGCTCAACACATCCCACCACGGTTCACCACGGCCCGTCCCAGCCCACCACGCCCCACCACAGCCCATCCCTGCCCACCACAGCCCGTCCCAGCACACCACAGACCATCCCAGTCCACCACACACCGTCCCAGCATGTCCCAACCCTCCACAGCCTGTTCCAGACCACCACAGCCCGTCCCAGCCCACCACAGCCCGTCCCAGCACACCACAGCCCGTCCCTAGCCCACCACAGCCCGTCCCAGCGCGTGCCAGCCCGTCCTCGCCCGTCCCAGCCCACCACAGACCACCACAGCCCGTCCCAGCACACCACAGCCCGTCCCAGCCCGTCGCAGCCTGCCGCAGCCCGTCCCAGCCCACCACAGCCCGTCCAAGCCCACCACAGCCCGTCCCAGCCCACCACAGCCCGTCCCAGCTCGTTCCAGACCACCAGAACTCGTCTCAGCCCGTCCCAGCCCACCACAGCCCGTCTCAAGCTCAGCAGAACCCACCACAGCCCACCACAGCCCGTCCCAGACCACCACAGCCCACCACAGCCCGTCCCTGCACACCACAGCCCGTCCCAGCACACCACAGCCCACCACAGCCCGTCCCAGCACACCACAGCTCGTCCTAGCCCACCACAGCCCGTCCCAGCCCACCACAGCCCGTCCCAGCACACCACAGCCCGTCCCAGCACACCACAGCCCGTCCCAGCACACCACAGCCCGTGCCAGCCCATCCCCGCCCACCACAGCCCGTCCCAGCCCACCACAGCCCGTCCCAGCCCACCACAGCCCGTCCCAGCCCACCAGAGCCCACCACAGCCCGTCCCAGCCCTTGCCAGCCCACCACAGCCCGTCCCAGCCCACCACAGACCGTCCCAGCCCACCACAGCCTGTCCCAGCCCACCACGGCCCGTCCCAGCTTGCCACAACCCGTTCCAGCCCGCCAGAGCCCACCACAGCCCGTCCCTGCCCACCACAGCCCGTCCCAGCCCACCACAGCCCGTCCCCGCCCGTCCCCGTCGACCACAGCCCGTCCCAGCCCACCACGGCCCGTCCCAGCACACCACGGCCCGTCCCAGCCAACCACGGCCCGTCCCAGCCCACCACAGCCCGTCCCAGCCCACCACAGCCTGTTCCAGACCACCACAGCCTGTCCCAGACCACCAGAGCTCGTCCCAGCCTGTCCCAGCCCACCACAGCCCGTCTCAAGCTCACCAGAACCCCCCACAGCCCACCATAGCCCGTACCAGACCACCACGGCCCACCACAGATAACCACGGCCCGTCCCAGCCCACCACGGCCCACCACAGCGAACCACGGCCCACCACAGCCCACCACGGCCCGTCCCAGTCCACCACGGCCCGTCCCAGCCCACCACGGCCCACCACAGCCCACCCCTTCCCATCCCGGCCCAAAATGGCCCGTCCCAGCCCACCACGGTTCACCACGGCCCGTCCCCGCCCACCACGGCCCACCACAGCCCGTCCCAGCCCACCACAGCCCATCCCAGCCCGTTCCATCCAGTCCCAGCTCGTCCCAGCCCGTCCCAGACCACCACAGCCAGTCCCAGCCCACCACAGCCAGTCCCATTCCACAATAGCCCGTCCCAGCCTGTCCCAGCCCGTCCCAACCCGTCCCAGTTTACCACAGCCCGTCCCAGCCCACCACAGCCCGTCCCAGCTTACCACAGCCCGTCCCAGCTCGCCACAGCTTCTTCCAGCCTGCCACAGCCCACCACGGTCCGCCACAGCCCACCACGGCCCGTCCCAGCCCAACACGACCTGTCCCAGCCCACCACGGCCCAACACAGCCCACCCCTTCCCATCCCGGCCCAAAACGGCCCACCACGGCACACCACCATTCACCACGGCCCGTCCCCGCCCACCACGGCCCACCACAGGCTGTCCCAGCCCACCACAGCCCGTTCCAGCCCACCAGAGCCCACCACAGCCCGTCCCCGCCCACCACAGCCCGTCCCCGCCCGTCCCCGTCGACCACAGCCCGTCCCAGTCCACCACAGCCAGTCTCCGCCCACCACAGCTCGTCCCAGCCCGTCCCAGCACACCACAGCCCGTCCCAGCACACCACAGCCCGTCCCCGCCCACCACAGCCCGTCCCCGCCCACCACAGCCCGTCCCAGCCCACCACAGCCCACCACAGCCCGTCCCAGCCCACCACAGCCCGTCCAAGCCCACCACAGCCCGGCCCAGCCCACCACAGCCCCGGCCCAGCCCACCACAGCCCGTCCCAGCCCACCAGAGCCCGTCCCAGGCCGTCCCAGCCCACCACAGCCCGTCCCAGCCCACCACAGCCCATTGCAGCACATCACAGCTCGTTCCAGACCACCAGAGCCCGTCCCAGCCCACCACAGCCCATCTCAAGCTCACAAGAACCCACCAAACCCCACCACAGCCTGTCCTAGCCCACCACGGCCCACCACAGCCCACCACGGCCCGTCCCAGCCCACCACGGCCTGTCCCAGCCCACCACGACCTGTCCCAGCCCACCACGGCCCACCACAGCCCACCCCTTCCCATCCCGGCCCAAAACGGCCCAACACGGCCCACCACGGTTCACCACGGCCCGTCCCCACCCACCACGGCCCACCACAGCCCGTCCCAGCCCACTACAGCCCATCCCAGCCCGTCCCATCCAGTCCCAGCTCGTCCCAGCCCGTCCCAGACCACCACAGCCAGTCCCAGCCCACCACAGCCAGTCCCATTCCACAATAGCCCGTCCCAGCCTGTCCCAGCCCGTCCCAACCCGTCCCAGTTTACCACAGCCCGTCCCAGCCCACCACACCCCGTCCCAGCTCGCCACAGCCCACCACGGTCCGCCACAGCCCACCACGGCCCGTCCCAGCCCACCACGACCTGTCCCAGCCCACCACGGCCCACCACAGCCCACCACGGCCCACCACAGCCCACCCCTTCCCATCCCGGCACAAAACGGCCCACCACGGCGCACCACAATTCACCACGGCCCGTCCCCGCCCACCACGGCCCACCACAGCCCGTCCCAGCCAACCACAGCCCGTCCCAGCCCGTCCCAGCCAATCCCAGCTCATCCCAGCCCGTCCCAGCTAACCACAGCCAGTCCCAGCCCACCACAGCCCGTTACAGCTTACCACAGCCCGTCCCAGATCACCACAGCCCGTTCCAGCCAACCACGGCCCACGAAAGCCCACCACAGCCCACCACGGCCCTTCCCAGCCCGTCCCAGCCCACCACAAGCCGTCCCAGCCCACCACAGCCCTCCAGAGCCCGTCTCAGCTCACCACAGCCTATCCCAGCCCACCACAGCCCACAACAGCACACCACGGCCCACCGCAGCCTATCCCAACCCGTCCCAGCCCACCACAGCCCGTTCCAGCCCTCCACGGCCCGTCCCAGCCCACGACAGCTCGTCCCAGCCCACGACAGCCCGTCCCAGCCTACCAGAGCCCACCAGAGCCCACCACAGCTCGTCCCAGCCCACCACAGCCCACAAGAGCTTGTCACAGACCACCACAGCCCGTCCCAGCCCACCACAGCCCACTACGGCCCACCACAGCCCGTCCCAGCCCACCACAGCCCGTCCCAGCCCACCACAGCCCGTCCCAGCTCGTCCCAGACCACCACAGCCTCTCACAGCACACCACAGCCCGTAACAGCCCACCACAGCAAGTACCAGCCCGTCTCAGCCCACCACGGCCCGTCTCAGCCCACCACGGCCCGTCTCAGCTCACCACAACCCGTCCCAGACGACCACAGACTGTCCCAACCCACCACAGCCCGTCCCAGCCCACCAGAGCCCGTCCCAGCACACCAGAGCCCGTCCCAGCCTGTTTCAGCCCACCACGGCTAACCACGGCCTGTCCCGGCCCACCATGGACAACCACGGTCCACCATGGCCCACCAGAGCACACCACGGCCCACCACGGCCCTTCCCAGTCCACCACAGCCCACCACAGCCTGTCCCAGCTTACCACAGCCCGTCCCAGCCCACCACGGCCCGTCCCAGCCCGTCCCAGCCCACCACGGCCCGTCCCAGCCCACCACGGCCCGTCCCAGCTCACCACGGCCCATCACAGGCCACCATAGCCCACCACGGCCCGTTACAGCCCACCACAGCCCACCACAGCCCGTCCCGGCCCACCACAGCCCGTCCCTGAGCACTACAGCCAATCCCAGCCCACCACAACCCGTCCCAGCCCACCACAGCCCGTCCCAGCCCACCACAGCTTGTCCCAGCCCACCACAGACCACCACAGCGCATCCCAGCCCACCACGGCCCGTCCCAGCCCACCACAGCCCACCACAGTCCGTCCCGGCCCACTACAATTCGTCCCAGCCCACCACAGCCCACCACAGCCCGTCCAAGCCCACCACAGCCCATCCCTGAGCACCACAGCCCGTCCCAGCCCACCACGGCCCATCCCAGCCCACCACGGCCCGTCCCAGCCCCCCACTAGCCCGTCCCAGCCCACCACAGCCCGTCCCAGCCCACCACAGCCCGTCCCAGCCCACCACAGCCCATCCCAGCCCACCATAGCCAGTCCCAGCCCACCACAGCCCGTCCAAGCCCACCACAGCTCGTGCCTGTCCATCCCAGCCCACCACAGCCAACCACAGCCCATCCCAGCCAACCAGAGCCAGTCCCAGCCCACCACAACCCGTCCAAGCCCACCAAAGGTCGTACCTGTCCATCCCAGCCCACCACAGCCCGTGTCAGCCCATCCCATACCGTCCCAGCTCACTACAAGCCACCACAGCCCGTCCCCGCCCAGCAGAGCCCAGCCCAGCCCAGCAGAGCCCATCCCCGCCCAGCACAGCTCGTCCCAGCCTGTCCCAGGCCTTCCCAGCCCACCACAGCCCGTCCCGGCCCACCACAGCCCGGTCCGGCCCACCACAGCCCGGTCCGGCCCAACACGGCGCACCACAACCCACCACAACTTGTCCCAGCCCACCACAGCCCGTCCTAGCCCACCACAGCCCGTCCCAGCCCACCACAGCCCGTCACAGCTCGTGCCAACCTGTCCCAGCCTGTCCCAGCCCACCACAGCCCGTGCCTACCCACCATAGCCCGTCCTAGCCCACCACAGCCCGTCCCAGCCCACCACAGCCCACCACAGCCCGTCCCAGCCCGTCTCCGCCCACCACAACCTGTCCTCGCCCACCACAGCCTGTCCCCGCCCAGCAAAGTCTCTCCCCGCCCACCAAAGCCCATCCCAGCCCACCACAGCTCACCACAAACCACCACAGCCCACCACAGCCCGTCCCAGATCATCCCAGACCATCCCAGCCCACCACAGCCCGTCACAGCCCGTCCCAGCCCACCACAGCCCGTCCCAGCACACAACAGCCAGTCCCAGCTCGTCCCAGACCACCACAGCCCGTACCAGCCAAGCACAGCCCGTACCAGCCCACCATATAAAGTACCAGTCCGTCCTAGCCCACCACAGCCCGTCCCAGCCCACCGCAGCCCGTCCCAGCCCACCACAGCCCGTCCCAGCCCGTCTCAGCTCACCACAACCCACCACAGCCCGTCCAAGCCCACCACATCCCACAATAGCCCGTCACCGACCATTACAGCCCGTACCCGCCCACCACAGCACAACCCAGCCCACCACGGCCCATCACAGCCCACCACAGTTCACCACAGCCCGTCCTAGCCCAGCACGGCCCGTCCCAGCCCACCACGGACCACCACGGCCCATCTCAGCCCACCACAGCCTGTCCCGGCCCAGCACAGCCCTCCACAACCCTCCACAGCCCGTCCCAACCCTCCACAGCTCATCCCAGCCTACCACAGCCCGTCGCAGCCCAACACAGCTTATCCCAGCCCTCCGAAACCCGTCCCAGCCCACCACAACCCGTCCCAGCCCACCACAGCCCATCCAAGCCCACCACAGCTCGTGCCTGTCCATCCCAGCCCACCACAGCCCACCACAGCCCTTCCCAGCCAACCAGAAGCAGTCCCAGCCCACCACAACCCGTCCAAGCCCACCACAGGTCGTACCTGTCCATCCCAGCCCACCACAGCCAACCACAGCCCGTCCCAGCCAACCAGAGCCAGTCCCAGCCCACCACAACCCGTCCAAGCCCACCAAAGGTCGTACCTGTCCATCCCAGCCCACCACAGCCCGTGTCAGCCCGTCCCAGACCGTCCCAGCTCACCACAGCCCACCACAGCCCGTCCCAGCCCACCACAGCCCGTCCCAGCCCGTCTCCGCCCACCACAACCTGTCCTCGCCCACCACAGCCTGTCCCCGCCCAGCAAAATCTCTCCCCGCCCACCAAAGCCCATCCCAGCCCACCACAGCTCACCACAAACCACCACAGCCCACCACAGCCCGTCCCAGATCATCCCAGACCATCCCAGCCCACGACAGCCCGTCACAGCCCGTCCCAGCCCACCACAGCCCGTCCCAGCCCACCACAGCCCGTACCAGCCCACCATATCAAGTACCAGTCCGTCCTAGCCCACCACGGCCCGTCCCAGCCCACCATGGCCCGTCTCCGCTCACCACAGCACGTACCAGCCTGTCTCAGCCTACCACAGCCCGTCCCAGCATGTCCCAGCCCACCGCAGCCCGTCCCAACCCACCACAGCCCGTCCCAGCCCAGCGCAGCCCGTCCCAGCCAAGCACAGCCCGTCCCCGCCAAGCGCAGCCCGTCCCCACCAAGCGCAGCCCGTCCCCACCAAGCGCAGCCCGTCCCAGACCAACGCAACCCGTCCCAGCCCGTCCCAGCCCACCACAGCCCGTCCCGGCTCACCACAGCTCGTCCCGGCCCAACACGGCCGACCAGAGCCCACTACGGCCCACCACAGCCTGTCCCAGCCCACCACGGCCCGTCCCAGCCTACCACGGCCCGTCCCAGACCACCACGGCCCGTCCCAGACCACCACGGCCCGTCCCAGCCCACCGCAGCCCACCACAGCCCATTCCAGACCACCACAGCCCGTCCCAATTCACCACAGCCCGTCCCAGCCCACCACGGCCTGTCCCAGCGAACCACAGCCCGTCCCAGCCCACCACAGCCCACCACAGCCCGTCCCAGCTCGTCCCAGCCCACCACAGCCCGTCCCAGCTCGTCCCAGCCCACCACAGCCCGTCCCAGCTCGTCCCAGCCCACCACAGCTGGTCCCAGCCTCTCCCAGCCCACCACAGCCCGTCGCAGCCCACCACAGCCCGTCTCAGCCCACCACAGCCCGTCCCAGCCCACCGCAGCCCGTCCCAGCCCACCGCAGCCCGTCCCAGCCCACTGCAGCCCGTCCCAGCCGTCCCAGCAAATCCCAGCCCACCATAGCCCGTCTCAGATCACCACAGCGCGTCCCAGTCCACCACACCCACCACAGCCCATCCCAGCCCATTCCAGCCCACCACAGCCCGTCCCAGCTCACTACAGCCCACCGCAGCCCGTCCCAGCCCACCACAGTCCACCGCAGCCGGTCCCAGCCCACCACACCCCACCGCAGCCCGTCCCAGACCCTCCCGACCCGTCCCAGCCCACCACGGCGTGTCCCAGCCCACCACGGCGCGTCTCAGCCCACCACGGCCCGTCCCAGCCCAGCACGGCCCGTCCCAGCCCAGCACGGCCCGTCCAAGCCCACCGCAGCCCACCACAGCCCGTCCCAGCCCACCACAGCCCGTCCCAATTCACCACAGCCCGTCCCAGCCCACCACGGCCTGTCCCAGCGAACCACAGCCCGTCCCAGCCCACCACAGCCCACCACAGCCCGTCCCAGCCCACCACAGCCAGTCCCAGCCCACCACAGCCAGTCCCATTCCACAATAGCCCGTCCCAGCCTGTCCCAGCCCGTCCCAACCCGTCCCAGTTTACCACAGCCCGTCCCAGCCCACCACACCCCGTCCCAGCTCGCCACAGCCCACCACGGTCCGCCACAGCCCACCACGGCCCGTCCCAGCCCACCACGACCTGTCCCAGCCCACCACGGCCCACCACAGCCCACCACGGCCCACCACAGCCCACCCCTTCCCATCCCGGCACAAAACGGCCCACCACGGCGCACCACAATTCACCACGGCCCGTCCCCGCCCACCACGGCCCACCACAGCCCGTCCCAGCCAACCACAGCCCGTCCCAGCCCGTCCCAGCCAATCCCAGCTCATCCCAGCCCGTCCCAGCTAACCACAGCCAGTCCCAGCCCACCACAGCCCGTTACAGCTTACCACAGCCCGTCCCAGATCACCACAGCCCGTTCCAGCCAACCACGGCCCACGAAAGCCCACCACAGCCCACCACGGCCCTTCCCAGCCCGTCCCAGCCCACCACAAGCCGTCCCAGCCCACCACAGCCCTCCAGAGCCCGTCTCAGCTCACCACAGCCTATCCCAGCCCACCACAGCCCACAACAGCACACCACGGCCCACCGCAGCCTATCCCAACCCGTCCCAGCCCACCACAGCCCGTTCCAGCCCTCCACGGCCCGTCCCAGCCCACGACAGCTCGTCCCAGCCCACGACAGCCCGTCCCAGCCTACCAGAGCCCACCAGAGCCCACCACAGCTCGTCCCAGCCCACCACAGCCCACAAGAGCTTGTCACAGACCACCACAGCCCGTCCCAGCCCACCACAGCCCACTACGGCCCACCACAGCCCGTCCCAGCCCACCACAGCCCGTCCCAGCCCACCACAGCCCGTCCCAGCTCGTCCCAGACCACCACAGCCTCTCACAGCACACCACAGCCCGTAACAGCCCACCACAGCAAGTACCAGCCCGTCTCAGCCCACCACGGCCCGTCTCAGCTCACCACAACCCGTCCCAGACGACCACAGACTGTCCCAACCCACCACAGCCCGTCCCAGCCCACCAGAGCCCGTCCCAGCACACCAGAGCCCGTCCCAGCCTGTTTCAGCCCACCACGGCTAACCACGGCCTGTCCCGGCCCACCATGGACAACCACGGTCCACCATGGCCCACCAGAGCACACCACGGCCCACCACGGCCCTTCCCAGTCCACCACAGCCCACCACAGCCTGTCCCAGCTTACCACAGCCCGTCCCAGCCCACCATGGCCCGTCCCAGCCCGTCCCAGCCCACCACGGCCCGTCCCAGCCCACCACGGCCCGTCCCAGCTCACCACGGCCCCATCACAGGCCACCATAGCCCACCACGGCCCGTTACAGCCCACCACAGCCCACCACAGCCCGTCCCGGCCCACCACAGCCCGTCCCTGAGCACTACAGCCAATCCCAGCCCACCACAACCCGTCCCAGCCCACCACAGCCCGTCCCAGCCCACCACAGCTTGTCCCAGCCCACCACAGACCACCACAGCGCATCCCAGCCCACCACGGCCCGTCCCAGCCCACCACAGCCCACCAGAGCCCGTCCCAGCCCACCACGGCCCGTCCGAGCCGACCACAGCCCTTCCCAGCCCACCACAGCCCGTCCCAGCCCACCAAAGCCTGCCCCGGCCTGCCACTACACACCACTACCTGCCACGGCCCACCACGGCCCGCCAGAGCCCACCACGGCCCGTCACAGCCCGTCCCAGCCCACCACAGCCCACCAAAGCCCGTCCCAGCCCGACCCAGCCCATCACAGAGGGTCCAAGTCAACCACAGCCCGTCCCAGCCCACCAAAGCCCATCCCAGCTCACCACAGCCTGTCACAGCCCACCACGGCCCGTCCCAGCCCACTACAGCCCACCACAGCCCACCACAGCCTGTCCCATCCCACCGCAGCCCGTCCCAGACTACCACAGCCCACCACACCACACCACAGCCTGTCCCATCCCACCACAGCCCGTCCCAGCCTGTCCCAAACCACCACAGCCCATCCCAGCCCACCACAGCATATCTCAGCCCACCACAGCCCATCCCAGCCCATCCCAGCTCACCAAAGCCCGTCCCAGCCCACCACAGCCTGTCCCAGACTGGCACAGCTCACCGCAGCCCGTCACAGCCCGCCACAGCCCGCCACAGACCACCACAGACCACCACTGCCTGTCCCGGCCCACCACGGCCCACCACGGCCTGCCATGGCCTACCACGGCCCATAATGGCCCACCAGAGCACACCACGGACCGTCACAGCCCGTCCCAGACCACCACAGCCTGTCCCAGCCCACCACAGCCCGTCACAGCCCACCACAGCCCGTCACAGACCACTACAGCCCACCACAGCCCGTTACAGCCCACCACAGCCCGTCCCAGCCCACCACAGCACACCACAGCCCACCACAGCCCGTCCCAGCTCACCAAAGCCACTCCCAGCCCAACACAGCCCGTCCCAGGCCACCACAGCCCATCCCAGCCCACCACAGCTTATCCCAGCCCACCACAGCCCATCCCAGTCTATCCCAGCCCGCTACAGCCCGTCCCAGCTCACCAAAGCCCGTCAAAGCCCACCACAACCCGTCCCAGCCCACTACAGCCCACCACAGCCCGTCCCAGCCTGCCACAGCTAGTCCCAGCCCACCACAGCCCACCACAGCCCGCCAAGGCCCACAGCAGTCCCTCCACAGCCCGCCACGGCCCGCCAAGGCCCACCACGGCCCGCCACAACCCACCACGGTCCACCAGACCCCACCACAGCCTGTCACAGGCCGTCACAGACCGCCACAGCCTGTCTTGGCACGCCACAGCCCATCCAAGACCACCACAGCCCGTCCCAGCCCACCACAGCCCGTCCCAGACCACCACACCTTATCCCAGCCCACCACGGGCCGACCCAGGCCACCACAGCATGTCGCAGCTCACCAAAGCCCGTCCCAGCTCACCACAGCCTTTTCCAGCCCACCAAAGCTTGTCCCAGCCGACCACAGCCTGTCCCAGCCCACCACAGCCCGTCCCAGCCCACCACAGCCCGTCACAGCCCACCACAGCCCACCAGATCTTGTCCCAGCCCACCAGACTCCATCCCGAGCCACCACGGCCCGTCCCAGCCCACCACAGCTTGTCCCAGCCCACTACAGCCCTCCACAGCCCGTTCCAGCCCACCACAGCCCGTCCCAGCCCACCACAGCCCGTCACAGCCCACCACAGCCCTCCACAGCACGTCCCAGCCCACGACAGCCCGTCACAGCCCACCACAGCCCACCACAGCCCACCCTGGCCCGCCACGGCCCGCCACGCTTTTCCAGAGCCCACCACAGCCCGCCACAGACCTCCACAGCCCATCCCAGCCTACCACAGCTTGTCCCAGCTCACTACAGCCCTCCACAGCCCGTCCAAGCCCACCACAGCCCGTCCCAGCCCACCACAGCCCGACCCAGCCCACCACAGCCCACCACAGCCCGTCCCCGCCCGTCCCAGCCCACCACAGACCAGCACAGCCCGTCCCTGCCCGCCACGGCCCACCACGGCCCGCCACAACTCACCCAGGCCTGCCACGGCCCACCATGGCCCACCACGGCCTATCCCAGCCCACCACGGCCCGTCCCAGCCCACCACAGCCCGTCCCAGACTCACCAGAGCCTGTCCCAGCCCACCACAGCCCGTCCAGCCCTGCACAGCCCACCACAGCCCACCACAGCCCTCCACAGCCCTCCACAGCCCAACCCCGCCCACCACGGCCCGCCACAAACCACCACGGCCAGCAGACCCCAATACAGCCCGTCACAGACCATCCCAGACCACCACAGCCCGTCTTGGCACACCACAGCCCATCCAAGACTGCCACAGCCCGTCCCAGCCCACCACAGCCCACAACAGCCCGTCCCAGCCCACCACACCTTATCCCAGCCCACCACAGCCCGTCCCAGCCAGTCCCAGGCCACCACAGCCTGTCGCAGCTCACCAAAGCCCGTCCCACCTCACCACAGCCCGTCACAGCCCACCACGGCCCACCACGGCCCACTACGTAGCATTACAGCCCGCCACAGGCCGTCGCGGCACACTACGGCACACCCCGGCCCGCCACGGCCCAACACGGATCACCACGGCCCGCCACAGCCCGTCCCAGCCCACCACAGAGTGTCCCAGCCCGCCAAAGCCCGTCCCAGCTTACCACAGCCCACTACAGCACACCACAGCCCGTCCCAGCCCATCAGAGATGATCCCAGCCCACCACAGCTCGTCCCAGCCCACCACAGCTCGTCCCAGCCCACCACAGCCCACCACAGCTTATCCCAGCCCACCACAGCCCGTCCCAGATTACCACAGCCCACCGCAGCCCACAACAGCCCATCCCAGCCGAACTCAGCCCGTCCCAGGCCACCACAGCCTGTTCCAGCCTAAAAAAATCCCGTCCCAGCCCACCACAGCCCATCCAAGGCCACCACTACCTTATCCCAGCCCACCACAGCCCGTCCTAGCCCGTTGCAGGGCACCACAGCCCGTCCCAGCTTACCAAAGCCCGTCCCAGTTCACCGCAGCCAGCCACACCCCACCACAGCCCGCCACAGCCCTCCACAGCCCATCCCAGCCTACCACAGCTTATCCCAACCCACCACAGCCCACCAAAGCCCACCACAGCCCATCACAGACCACCACAGCCTGTCAAAGCCCACCACAGCTCACCACAGCCCACCACACCCCATCCCAGCCCGCCACAGCCCTCCACAGCCCATCCCAGCCTACCACAGCTTATCCCAGCCCACCACAGCCCGTCCCAGCCCACCACAGCCCATCACAGTCCACCACAGCCCGTCCCAGCCCACTACTGCCGGTCTCTAGCCTACCACAGCCCACCACAGCCCACCACAGCCCGTCCCAGCCCATTACAAACGATCCCAGCAAACCACAGCCCGTCCCAGCCCACCACGGCCCGTCCCAGCCCACCACGGTCCACCACAGCCCTCCACAGCCCGTCCCAGCCCACCACGGCCCACCACGGCCCGCCACGACCCACCACGGCCAACCAGAGCCCACCACGCCCATCACAGGTTGTCCCAGACCGCCACAGCCCGTCTCGGCCCGCCACAGCCCGTCCCAGCTCGACACAGCCCTCCACAGCCCGTCTCAGCCCACCACAGCCCGTCCCAGCCCGTCCCAGCCAACCATAGCCCGTCCCAGCCCACCACAGCCCGTCCCAGCCCACCACAGGCTGTCCAAACCCGCCAAAGCTTGTCCCAGCCCACCACAGCCCACCACAGCCCGTCACAGACCACCACAGCCTGTCACAGCCCACTACAGCTCACCACAGCCCACTACAGCACACCGCAACCGACCACAGCCCGTCCCAGCATACCAAAGCCCACTACAGCCCACCACAGCCCGTCCCAGCCCGTCAGAGATGATTCTAGCAAACCACAGCCCGTCTCAACCCACCACAGCTCGTCCTAGCCCACCACAGGCCGTCCCAGTCCACCACAGACGGTCCCAGCCCACCACAGCCCACCACAGACCGTCCCAGCCCACCACAGCTTATCCCAGCCCACCACAGCCCGTCCCAGCCCGTCCCAGCCCACCACAGCTTATCCCAGCCCACCACAGCTCATCCCAGCCCACCACAGCTAGTCCCAGCCCCCCACAGCCCCCCACAGCCCCCCACAGCCCGCCAAGGCCCATTACGGCACGCCACGGGCCGTCCCGGCACGTCACGGCACACCACTGTCTGCCACGGCACAACACAGCCCGCCACGGACCACCACGGCCCGCCACAGCCTGTCCCAGGCCGCCACAGCCTGTCCCAGCCCACCACAGACTGTCCCATCCCACCAAAGCCCATCCCAGCCTGCCACAGCCCGTGCCAGCCCACCACAGCCCACCACAGCCCGTCACAGCCCACCACAGCCTGTCCCAGCCTACCACAGCCCACCACAGCCCGTCACAGCCCACCACAGCCTGTCCCAGCTTACCCCAGCCCACCACAGCCCTTCCCAGCCCACCACAGCCCGTCCCAGCCCACTACAGCCCACCACCGACCACCACAGCCCACCACAGCCTACCACAGCCCATCCCAGCCCGTCCCAGCCCACCACAGCCCGTCACAGCCGACCACAACCCGTCCCAGCCCACCACAGGCTGTCAAAACCCACCAAAGCTTGTCCCAGCCCACCACAGCCCACCAAAGCCCACCACAGCCCGTCACAGACCACCACAGCCTGTCACAGCCCACCACAGCTCACCACAGGCCACCACAGACCACCACAGCCTGTTCCAGCCCACCACAACCCACCACAGCCCGCCAAAGCCTGTCCCAGCCTCCCACAGCCCATCCCAGCCCACCACAGCCTGTCCGAGCCTGCTACAGACCACCACAGCCTGTCCCAGGCACCACAGCCCATCCCAGACTACCACAGCCCATCCCGGCAAGCCGCGGTCTGCCACAACCCGCCATACCCCACCACAGCCCATCCCAGCCCACCACAGCTCGTACCAGCTCGCCACAGCCCATCCCAGCCCGCCTCAGCCCACCACAGCCCGTCCCAGCCCACCACAGCCCAACACAACCCGTCCCAGCACACCACAGTCCATCCCAGCCCACCACAGCTTGTCCCAGCACACTACAGCCCTCCACAGCCCATCCCAGCCAACCACAGCCTGTCCGAGCCAACCACAGCCCACCACAGCCCACCACAACCCTCCACAGCACGTCCCAGCCCACCACGGCCCACCACAGCCCGTCCCAGCCGAACACAGCCCGTCCCAGCCCGTCCCAGGCCACCACACCCCGTCCCAGCCCACTAAAGCCCACCACAGCCCGTCCCAGCCTACCACAGCCCGTCCCAGCCCACCACGGTCCGTCCGAGCCGACCACAGCCCGTCCCAGCCCAACACAGCCCGTCCCAGCCCACCACAGCCCGTCCCAGCCCTCCACAGCCCGCCACAGCCCACCACAGCCCGTCCCAGCCCACCACAGCTAGTCCCAGCCCACCACAGCCTACAATGGCCCGCCAAGGCCCACCACAGCCCACCACTGCCCGTCCCGGCCCGCCACGGCCCACCACGGCCCGCCACAACCCACCACGGCCTGCCAGACCCCACCACAGCCCGTCCCAGCCCATCACAGCCCGTCCCAGCCCACCACAGCCCGTCCCAGGCCACCACAGCCCGTCCCAGCCCACCACACATAATCCCAGCCCACCACAGCCCGTCCCAGGTCACCACAGCCCATCCCAGCCCACTAGAGCCCACCACCGACCACCACAGCCCACCACAGCCCTCCACAGCCCGTCCCAGCACACCACGGCCCATCAGAGCCCACCACGGCCCGTCCCAGCTCACAAAAGCCCACCACGGCCCACCACGGCCCACCACAACTGACCACGGCCCGCCACAGCCCATTCCAGCCCACCACAACCCGCCACAGCCCGCCAAAGCCTGTCCCAGCCCACCACAGCCCATCCCAGCCCACCACAGCCAGTCGCAGCCCGCCACAGACCACCACAGCCCACCACAGCCTGTTCCAGCCCATCACAGCCCACCATAGCCCACCACAGCCTGTCCCAGGCACGACAGCCCATCCCAGACTACCAAAGCCCACCCCAGCACACCACAGTCTGCCACAAACCGCCATAGTCCGCCACAGCCCGTCCCAGCCCGCCACAGCTCGTCCCAGCTCGCCACAGCCCGTCCCAGCCCACCACAGCCCACCACAGCCCGTCCCAGCCCACTAGAGCCTTCAACGGCCCACCACGGCCCGCCACGGCCCACCATAACCCACCACATCCCGCCACAACCCGTCACAGCCCGTCCCAGCCCTCCACAGCCCGTCTCAGCCCTCCACAGACCACCACAGACCGTCCCAGCCCGTCCCAGCCCACCACAGCCCATCAAAGCCCACCACAGCCAGTCCCAGCCCACCACAGACCACCACAGCCCACACAACCCGTCCCAGCCTACCACAGGCTGTCCAAACCTGCCAAAGCTTGTCCCAGCCCACCACAGCCCACCAAAGCCCACCACAGCCCGTCACAGCCCACTACAGCTCGCCACAGCCCACTACAGCACACCACAGCCCACCATAGTCCGTCCTAGCCTACCAAAGCCCACTACAGCCCACCACAGCCCGTCCCAGCCCATCACAGATGATCCCAGCAAACCACAGCCCGTCCCAGCCCACCACAGCTCATCCTAGCCCACCACAGCCTGTCCCAGTCCACCACAGCCCACCACAGCCCGTCCCAGCCGGCCATAGCCCGTCCCAGCCCACCACAGCCCATCCCAGCCCGACAGAGACCGCCACAGCCTACCACAGCCCGTCCCAGCCCACAACAGCCCGTCACAGCCCACCACAACCCGTCCCAGCCCACCACAGGCTGTCCAAACCCACCAAAGCTTGTCCCAGCCCACCACAGCCCACCAAAGCCCACCACAGCCCGTCACAGACCACCACAGCCTGTCACAGCCCACCACAGCTCACCACAGCCCACCACAGCCCACCACAGCCTGTCCCAGCCCACCACAACCCACCACAGCCCGCCAAAGCCCGTCCCAGCCTCCCACAGCCCATCCCAGCCCACCACAGCCTGTCCGAGCCCGCTACAGACCACCACAGCCTGTCCCAGGCACCACAGCCCATCCCAGACTACCACAGCCCATCCCGGCAAGCCACGGTCTGCCACAACCCGCCATACCCCACCACAGCTTGTCCCAGCCCACCACAGCTCGTACCAGCTCGCCACAGCCCATCCCAGCCCGCCACAGCCCACCACAGCCCGTCCCAGCCCACCACAGCCCGTCCCAGCCCACCACAGCCCAACACAGCCTGTCCAAGCACACCACAGCCCGTCCCAGCCCACCACAGCTTATCCCAGCCCACCACAGCCCGTCCCAGCCCACCACGGCCCACCACAGCCGGTCCCAGCCCGACACAGCCCACCACAGCCCACCACGGCCCATCCCAGCCCACCACGGCCTGTCCCAGCCCGTCCCAGCCCACCACGGCCCATAACAACCCACCACGGCCCGTCCCGGCCTACTACGGCTCGTCCCAGCCCACCACAGCCTGTCCCAGCCCACCAGAGCCCGTCCCAGCACACCACGACCCGTCCCAGCCCACCACAACCCACCACAGCCGGTTACAGCTTATCACAGCCCGTCCCAGCCCAACACAGGCCGTCTCTGCTAACCACCAGAGCCCGTCCCAGCCCACCACAGCCCGTCCCAGCCCACCACGGCTCTCCACAGCTCTCCATAGCCCGGTCCAATCCTCCACAGCCTGTCCCAGCCCAACACAGCCCGCCCCAGCCCAGCACAGCTTCTCCCAGCCCACACAGCCCGTCCCAGTCCACCACAGCCCTTCCCAGCCCGTCCCAGCCCACCACAGCCCGTCCCAGCCCACCACAGCCCGTCTCAGCTCACTACAGCGCATCCCAGTCCACCACACCCACCACAGCCCGTCCCAGCACATTCCAGCCCACCACAGCCTGTCCCAGCTCACCACAACCCACCACAGCCAACCACAGCCGGTCCCAGCCCACCACAGCCCACCGCAGCCGGTCCCAGCCAACCACACCCCACCGCAGCCCGTCCCACCACACCAGAGTCCATCCCAGCCCACAACGGCCCGTCACAGCTTGCCATGGCCCACCACGGCTTTCCACGGCCCATCCCAGCCCACCACGGCCCTTCCCAGCCCGCCACGGCCCATCCCAGCCCGCCACGGCCCGTCCCAGCCAGCCACGGCCCGTCCCAGCCCGCCACGGCCCGTTCCAGACCACCACGTCCCGTCCCAGCTCGCCACAGCCCGTCCCAGGCCGCCACAGACCACCACAGTTCATCCCAGCCCACCACAGTCCGTCCCGGCCCGCCACCGCCCATCTCGGCCCACCCCGGCTCGGCCCGGCCCCCCACGGCCCGTCCCGGCCCCCCACGGCCCGTCCCAGCCCACCACGGCCCGTCCCGGCCCACCACGGCCCGTCCCGGCTCACCACGGCCCGTCCCAGCCCGTCCCAGCCCACGACGGCCTGTCCCAGCCCACGAAAGCCCGTCCCAGCTTACCATATCCCGTCCCAGCTTACCACAGCCCATCACAGCCCACCACAGACCGTCCCATCCCACCACGGCCCATAACAACCCACCACGGCCCGTCCCAGCCTACTACGGCCCGTCCCAGCCTAACACGGCCCGTCCCAGCCCAACACAGCCCACCACAGCCGGTTACAGCTTATCACAGCCCGTCCCAGCCCAACACAGGCCGTATCTGCTCACCACCAGAGCCTGTCCCAGCCTACCACGGCCCATCCCAGCCCACCACGGCCCGTCCCAGCCCACCACGGCTCTCCACAGCTCTCCACAGCCCGTCCCCGCATACCACAGCCTGTCCCCGCCCACCACAGCCCGTCCCCGCCAACCACAGCCCGTCCCCGCCCACCACAGCCCGTCCCCGCCCACCACAGGCCACTACAGCAGACCACAGCCTACCGCAGACCACCACAGCCAGTCCCACACCGTCACAGCTCGTACCAGCCCGACACAGCCCACCACAGCCCGTCTCAGCTCACCACAGCCTGTCCCAGCCCACCACGGCCCACCACAGCCCGTCCCAGCCAAACACAGTCCGTCCCAGCCCGTCCCAGCCCACCACACTCACCACAACTCGTCCCAGACCGTTCCAGCACAGCACAGCCCATTCCAGCCCACCGCAGCCCGTCCCAGCCCACCACAGCCCACCGCAGCCCGTCCCAGCCCACCACACCCCACCGCAGCCCGTCCCAGCCCACCACACCCCACCGCAGCCCGTCCCAGCCCACCACACCGGAGTCCGTCCCAGCCAACCACCGCCCGTCCCAGCCCACCACCGCCCGCCCCAGCCCACCACCGCCCGTCCCAGCCCACCACGGCCCACCACAGCCCGTCCCATCCCAACACAGGCCGTCCCAGCCCGTCCCATCACACCATAGTGCGTCCAAGTCCGTCCCAGCCTACCACAGCCCGTCCCAGCACTCCACAGCCCACCAGGGCCTCTCCCGGCCCAACACGGCCCACCACAGCCCGTCTCAGCTCATCACAGTCCGTCCCAGCCAACCACAGCCCGTCCCAGCCCACCACAACCAACCACAGCCCGTCCCTGCCCACCACAGCCCGTCCCAGCCCGCCCCAGCCCGCCCCAGCCCATTGCATCCCGTCCCAGCCCAATACAGCCCGTCCCAGCCCGAGCCAGCCAATACGAGCCCACCGCAGCCCGTGCCAGCCCGTCCCAACCCACCACAGCCCGTCCTAGCCCACCACAGCCCGTCCCAGCCCACCACAGCCCACCACAGCCCATCCCAGCACACCACAGCACGTCCCAGCACTCCACAGGCCACCAGGGCCTGTCCCATCCCAACACGGCCCACCACAGCCCGTCTCAGTTCATCACAGTCCGTCCCAGCCAACCACAGCCCGTCCCAGCCCACCACAACCAACCACAGCCCGTCCCTGCCCACCACAGTCCGTCCCCGTCCCACCACAGCCCACCACAGCCCATCCCAGCCCATCACGGCACACGACAGCCCACCACGGCCCGTCCCGGCCCACCACGGCCCGTCCCAGCCCACCACATCAAGTACCGGCCCGTCGCAGCCCACCACGGCCCGTCGCAGCCCACCACATCAAGTACCGGCCCGTCCCAGCCCACCACGGCCCGTCCCAGCCCACCACGGCCCATCACAGCCCACCACAGTTCACCACAGCCTGTCCTAGCCCAGCACGGCCCGTCCCAGCCCACCACGGCCCATCTCAGCCCACCACAGCCTGTCCAAGCCCAGCACAGCCCTCCACAACCCTCCACAGCCCGTCCCAACCCTCCACAGCTCATCCCAGCCTAACACAGCCCGTCGCAGCCCAACGCAGCTTATCCCAGCCCACCGCAACCCGTCCCAGCCCACCGCAACCCGTCCCAGCCCACCACAGCCCACCACAGGTCACCACAGCCCACCACCGGTCACCACAGCCCACCACAGGTCACCACAGCCTGTCTCAGCCCACCACGGCAAACCACGGCCCGTCCCAGCCCACCACGGCCCGCCATGGCCCACCACAGCTCGTCCCAGATAAACACGGCGCACCACAGCCCACCACGGCCCGTCCCGGCCCACCACAGCCCGTCCCAGCACACCACAGCCCACCACAGCCCATCACAGCCCACCACAGCCCGTCCCAGCTTACCACAGCCCACCACAGACCGTCCCAGCCCACCACAGCCCGTCCCAGCACCTCCCAGCCCGTCTCAGCCCACCACAGCCTGTCCCAGCCTGTCCCAGCTCGTCCAAGCCTGTCCCAGACCACCACAGCCCGTCGCAGCCCACCACAGCCCGTCACAGCCCGTCCCAGCTCTCCACAACCCACCGCAGCCCGTCCCAGCCCACCACAGCCTGTCCCAGCCCACCACGGCCCACGAAAGCCCACCACAGCCCACCACGGCCCACCACAGCCCGTCCCAGCCCACCACAGACCTCCAGAGCCCGTCTCAGCTCACCACAGCCTATCCCAGCCCACCACGGCCCACCACAGCACACCACGGCCCACCACAGCCTATCCCAACCCGTCCCAGCCCACCACAGCCCGTCCCAGCCCACCATGGCCCGTCCCAGCCCACCACGGCCCGTCCCAGCCCACGACAGCCCGTCCCAGCCCACCAGAGCCCACCAGAGCCCACCACAGCTCGTCCCAGCCCACCACAGCCCACAAGAGCTTGTCCCAGCACACCACAGCCCGTCCCAGCCCACCACAGCCCGTCCCAGCCCTCCACAGCCTGTCCCAGCCCACCACAGCCCGTCCCAGCCCACCACAGCCCGTCCCAGCTCGTCCCAGACCACCACAGCCTCTCACAGCACACCACAGCCCGTAACAGCCCACCACAGCAAGTACCAGCCCGTCCCAGCCCACCACGGCCCGTCTCAGCCCACCACGGCCCGTCTCAGCCCACCACGGCCCGTCTCAGCCCACCACGGCCCGTCTCAGCTCACCACAACCCGTCCCAGACGACCAGAGCCCGTCCCAGCCCACCACAGCCCACCACAGCCCGTCCCAGCCCACCACGGCCCGTCCCAGCCCACCACATCCCGTCCCAGCCCACCAGAGCCCGTCCCAGCCTGTTTCAGCCCAGCACGGCTAACCACGGCCTGTCCCGGCCCACCACGGCCAACCACGGTCCACCATGGCCCACCAGAGCACACCACGGCCCACCACGGCCCTTCCCAGTCCACCACAACCCACCACAGCCTGTCCCAGCCCACCACGGCCCGTCCCAGCCCACCACGGCCCGTCCCAGCCCACCACGGCCCGTCGCAGCCCACCACGGCCCGTCCCAGCCCACCACGGCCCATCACAGCCCACCACCGGTCACCACAGCCCACCACAGGTCACCACAGCCTGTTTCAGCCCACCACGGCAAACCACGGCCCGTCCCAGCCCACCACGGCACGCCATGGCCCACCACAGCTCGTCCCAGATAAACACGGCGCACCACAGCCCACCACGGCCCGTCCCGGCCCACCACAGCCCGTCCCAGAACACCACAGCCCACCACAGCCCATCACAGCCCACCACAGCCCGTCCCAGCTTACCACAGCCCACCACAGACCGTCCCAGCCCACCACTGCCCGTCCCATCCCACCACAGCCCGTCCCAGCCCACCACGGCCCACCACAGCCCGTCCCAGCCCACCACAAGCCGTCCTAGCCCACCACAGACCTCCAGAGCCCGTCTCAGCTCACCAGAGCCTATCCCAGCCCACCACAGCCCACCACAGCACACCACGGCTCACCGCAGCCTATCCCAACCCGTCCCAGCCCACCACGGCCCGTCCTAGCCCACCACGGCCCGTCCCAGCCCACCACGGCCCGTCCCAGCCCACGACAGCCCGTCCCAGCCCACCAGAGCCCACCACAGCTCGTCCCAGCCCACCACAGCCCACAAGAGCTTGTCACAGACCACCACAGCCCGTCCCAGCCCACCACAGCCCACTACGGCCCACCACAGCCCGTCCCAGCCCACCACAGCCCGTCCCAGCCCACCACAACCCGTCCCAGCCCACCACAGCCCGTCCCAGCTCGTCCCAGACCACCACAGCCTCTCACAGCACACCACAGCCCGTAACAGCCCACCACAGCAAGTACCAGCCCGTCCCAGCCCACCACGGCCCGTCTCAGCCCACCACGGCCCGACCCAGCCCACCACGGCCCGTCCCAGCCCACCACGGCCCGTCCCAGCCCACCACGGCCCGTCCCAGCCCACGACAGCCCGTCCCAGCCCACCACAGCCCACCACAGCTCGTCCCAGCCCACCACAGCCCACAAGAGCTTGTCACAGCCTATCCCAACCCGTCCCAGCCCACCACAGCCCGTCCCAGCCCACCACAGCCCGTCCCAGCCCACCACAGCCCTTCCCAGCTCGTCCCAGACCACCACAGCCTCTCACAGCACACCACAGCCCGTAACAGCCCACCACAGCAAGTACCAGCCCGTCCCAGCCCACCACGGCCCGTCTCAGCTCACCACAACCCGTCCCAGATGACCACAGCCCGTCCCAGCCTGTCCCAGCCCACCACAGCTCGTCCCAGCCCACCACAGCCCACCACAGCCCGTCCCAGCCCACCACGGCCCGTCCCAGCCCACCACATCCCGTCCCAGCCCACCAGAGCCCGTCCCAGCCTGTTTCAGCCCACCACGGCTAACCACGGCCTGTCCCGGCCCACCACGGCCAACCACGGTCCACCATGGCCCACCAGAGCACACCACGGCCCACCACGGCCCTTCCCAGTCCACCACAGCCCACCACAGCCTGTCCCAGCCCACCACAGCCCGTCCCAGCCCACCACGGCCCACCCCAGCCCACCACGGCCCGTCGCAGCCCACCACGGCCCGTACCAGCCCACCACGGCCCATCACAGCCCACCACAGTTCACCACAGCCCGTCCTAGCCCAGCACGGCCCGTCCCAGCCCACCACGGACCACCACGGCCCATCTCAGCCCACCACAGCCTGTCCAAGCCCAGCACAGCCCTCCACAACCCTCCACAGCCCGTCCCAACCCTCCACAGCTCATCCCAGCCTACCACAGCCCGTCGCAGCCCAACACAGCTTATCCCAGCCCACCGAAACCCGTCCCAGCCCACCGCAACCCGTCCCAGCCCACCACAGCCCACCACAGGTCACCACAGCCCACCACCGGTCACCACAGGTCACCACAGCCTGTTTCAGCCCACCACGGCAAACCACGGCCCGTCCCAGCCCACCACGGCCCGCCATGGCCCACCACAGCTCGTCCCAGATAAACACGGCGCACCACAGCCCACCACGGCCCGTCCCGGCCCACCACAGCCCGTCCCAGCCCACCACAGCCCGTCCCAGCTCGTCCCAGACCACCACAGCCTCTCACAGCACACCACAGCCCGTAACAGCCCACCACAGCAAGTACCAGCCCGTCCCAGCCCACCACGGCCCGTCTCAGCCCACCACGGCCCGTCTCAGTCCACCACGGCCCGTCTCAGCTCACCACAACCCGTCCCAGACGACCACAGACCACCACAGCCCACCACAGCCCACGACAGCCCGTCCCAGCACACCACAGCCCGTCCCAGCCCACCAGAGCCCGTCCCAGCCCACCAGAGCCCGTCCCAGCCTGTTTCAGCCCACCACGGCTAACCACGGCCTGTCCCGGCCCACCACAGTCCACCATGGCCCACCAGAGCACACCACGGCCCACCACGGCCCTTCCCAGTCCACCACAGCCCACCACAGCCTGTCCCAGCCCACCACAGCCCGTCCCAGCCCACCACGGCCCACCCCAGCCCACCACGGCCCGTCCCAGCCCACCACGGCCCGTCCCAGCCCACCACGGCCCATCACAGCCCACCACAGTTCACCACAGCCCGTCCTAGCCCAGCACGGCCCTCCACAACCCTCCACAGCCCGTCCCAACCCTCCACAGCTCATCCCAGCCTACCACAGCCCGTCGCAGCCCAACACAGCTTATCCCAGCCCACCGAAACCCGTCCCAGCCCACCGCAACCCGTCCCAGCCCACCACAGCCCACCACAGCCCACCACCGGTCACCACAGCCCACCACCGGTCACCACAGCCCACCACAGCCTGTTTCAGCCCACCACAGCAAACCACGGCCCGTCCCAGCCCACCACGGCCCGTCCCAGCCCACCACGGCCCGTCCCAGCCCGTCCCAGCCCACGACAGCCTGTCCCAGCCCACCAGAGCCCACCAGAGCCCACCACAGTTCGTCCCAGACAACCACAGCCCACAAGAGCTTGTCACAGACCACCACAGCCCGTCCCAGCCCACCACAGCCCACTACGGCCCACCACAGCCCGTCCCAGCCCACCACAACCCGTCCCAGCCCACCACAGCCCGTCCCAGCCCACCACAGCCCGTCCCAGCTCGTCCCAGACCACCACAGCCTCTCACAGCACACCACAGCCCGTAACAGCCCACCACAGCAAGTACCAGCCCGTCCCAGCCCACCACGGCCCGTCTCAGCCCACCACGGCTCGTCTCAGCCCACCACGGCCCGTCTCAGCTCACCACAACCCGTCCCAGACGACCACAGCCCGTCCCAGCCCACCACAGCCCACCACAGCCCACCACAGCCCACCACAGCCCGTCCCAGCCCACCACATCCCGTCCCAGCCCACCAGAGCCCGTCCCAGCCTGTTTCAGCCCAGCACGGCTAACCACGGCCTGTCCCGGCCCACCACCGCCAACCACTGTCCACCATGGCCCACCAGAGCACACCACGGCCCACCACGGCCCTTCCCAGTCCACCACAGCCCACCACAGCCTGTCCCAGCCCACCACGGCCCGTCCCAGCCCACCACGGCCCACCCCAGCCCACCACGGCCCGTCCCAGCCCACCACGGCCCGTCCCAGCCCACCACATCTCATCACAGCCCACCACAGTTCACCACAGCCCGTCCTAGCCCAGCACGGCCCGTCCCAGCCCACCACGGACCACCACGGCCCATCTCAGCCCACCACAGCCCGTCCAAGCCCAGCACAGCCCTCCACAACCCTCCACAGCCCGTCCCAACCCTCCACAGCTCATCCCAGCCTACCACAGCCCGTCGCAGCCCAACACAGCTTATCCCAGCCCTCCGAAACCCGTCCCAGCCCACCGCAACCCGTCCCAGCCCACCACAGCCCACCACAGGTCACCACAGCCCACCACAGGTCACCACAGCCTGTTTCAGCCCACCACGGCAAACCACGGCCCGTCCCAGCCCACCACGGCCCGCCATGGCCCACCAGAGCTCGTCCCAGATAAACACGGCGCACCACAGCCCACCACGGCCCGTCTCGGCCCACCACAGCCCGTCCCAGCACACCACAGCCCACCACAGCCCATCACAGCCCACCACAGCCCGTCCCAGCTTACCACAGCCCACCACAGACCGTCCCAGCCCACCACAGCCCGTCCCAGCCCCTCCCAGCCCGTCTCAGCCCACCACAGCCTGTCCCAGCCTGTCCCAGCTCGTCCAAGCCTGTCCCAGACCCCCAGAGCCCGTCGCAGCCCACCACAGCCCGTCACAGCCCGTCCCAGCTCTCCACAACCCACCGCAGCCCGTCCCAGCCCACCACAGCCCGTCCCAGCCCACCACTGCCCACGAAAGCCCACCACAGCCCACCACGGCCCACCACAGCCCGTCCCAGCCCACCACAAGCCGTCCTAGCCCACCACAGACCTCCAGAGCCCGTCTCAGCTCACCACAGCCCATCCCAGCCCACCACGGCCCACCACAGCACACCACGGCCCACCGCAGCCTATCCCAACCCGTCCCAGCCCACCACGGCCCGTCCCAGCCCACCACGGCCCGTCCCAGCCCACCACGGCCCGTCCCAGCCCGTCCCAGCCCACGACAGCCTGTCCCAGCCCACCAGAGCCCACCAGAGCCCACCACAGTTCGTCCCAGACAACCACAGCCCACAAGAGCTTGTCACAGACCACCACAGCCCGTCCCAGCCCACCACAGCCCACTACGGCCCACCACAGCCCGTCCCAGCCCACCACAACCCGTCCCAGCCCACCACAGCCCGTCCCAGCCCACCACAGCCCGTCCCAGCTCGTCCCAGACCACCACAGCCTCTCACAGCACACCACAGCCCGTAACAGCCCACCACAGCAAGTACCAGCCCGTCCCAGCCCACCACGGCCCGTCTCAGCCCACCACGGCTCGTCTCAGCCCACCACGGCCCGTCTCAGCTCACCACAACCCGTCCCAGACGACCACAGCCCGTCCCAGCCCACCACAGCCCACCACAGCCCGTCCCAGCCCACCACAGCCCGTCCCAGCCCACCACATCCCGTCCCAGCCCACCAGAGCCCGTCCCAGCCTGTTTCAGCCCAGCACGGCTAACCACGGCCTGTCCCGGCCCACCACGGCCAACCACGGTCCACCATGGCCCACCAGAGCACACCACGGCCCACCACGGCCCTTCCCAGTCCACCACAGCCCACCACAGCCTGTCCCAGCCCACCACGGCCCGTCCCAGCCCACCATGGCCCGTCACAGCCCACCACGGCCCGTCCCAGCCCACCATGGCCCGTCCCAACCCACCACAGCTCATCACAGCCCACCACAGTTCACCACAGCCCGTCCTAGCCCAGCACGGCCCGTCCCAGCCCACCACGGACCACCACGGCCCATCTCAGCCCACCACAGCCTGTCCAAGCCCAGCACAGCCCTCCACAACCCTCCACAGCCCGTCCCAACCCTCCACAGCTCATCCCAGCCTACCACAGCCCGTCGCAGCCCAACACAGCTTATCCCAGCCCACCGAAACCCGTCCCAGCCCACCGCAACCCGTCCCAGCCCACCACAGCCCACCACAGCCCACCACCGGTCACCACAGCCCACCACCGGTCACCACAGCCCACCACAGCCTGTTTCAGCCCACCACAGCAAACCACGGCCCGTCCCAGCCCACCACGGCCCGCCATGGCCCACCACAGCTCGACCCAGATAAACACGGCGCACCACAGCCCACCACGGCCCGTCCCGGCCCACCACAGCCCGTCCCAGAACACCACAGCCCACCACAGCCCATCACAGCCCACCACAGCCCGTCCCAGCTTACCACAGCCCACCACAGCCCGTCCCGGCTCACCACAGCCCGTCCCAGCCCCTCCCAGCCCGTGTCAGCCCACCACAGCCTGTCCCAGCCTGTCCCAGCTCGTCCAAGCCTGTCCAAGACCCCCAGAGCCCGTCGCAGCCCACCACAGCCCGTCACAGCCCGTCCCAGCTCTCCACAACCCACCGCAGCCCGTCCCAGCCCACCACAGCCCGTCCCAGCCCACCACTGCCCACGAAAGCCCACCACAGCCCACCACGGCCCACCACAGCCCGTCCCAGCCCACCACAAGCCGTCCTAGCCCACCACAGACCTCCAGAGCCCGTCTCAGCTCACCACAGCCTATCCCAGCCCACCACGGCCCACCACAGCACACCACGGCCCACCGCAGCCTATCCCAACCCGTCCCAGCCACCACGGCCCGTCCCAGCCCACCACGGCCCGTCCCAGCCCGTCCCAGCCCACGACAGCCCGTCCCAGCCGACCAGAGCCCACCACAGCTCGTCCCAGCCCACCACAGCCCACAAGCGCTTGTCACAGACCACCACAGCCCGTCCCAGCCCACCACAGCCCACTACGGCCCACCACAGCCCGTCCCAGCCCACCACAGCCCGTCCCAGCCCACCACAGCCCGTCCCAGCCCACCACAGCCCGTCCCAGCTCGTCCCAGCCCACCACAGCCTCTCACAGCACACCACAGCCCGTAACAGCCCACCACATCAAGTACCAGCCCGTCCCAGCCCACCACGGCCCGTCTCAGCCCACCACGGCCCGTCTCAGCCCACCACGGCCCGTCCCAGCCCACCACAGCCCGTCCCAGCTCGTCCCAGCCCACCACAGCCTCTCACAGCACACCACAGCCCGTAACAGCCCACCACATCAAGTACCAGCCCGTCCCAGACGACCACTGCCCGTCCCAGCCCACCACAGCCCACCACAGCCCGTCCCAGCCCACCACATCCCGTCCCAGCCCACCAGAGCCCGTCCCAGCCTGTTTCAGCCCAGCACGGCTAACCACGGCCTGTCCCGGCCCACCACCGCCAACCACTGTCCACCATGGCCCACCAGAGCACACCACGGCCCACCACGGCCCTTCCCAGTCCACCACAGCCCACCACAGCCTGTCCCAGCCCACCACGGCCCGTCCCAGCCCACCACGGCCCACCCCAGCCCACCACGGCCCGTCCCAGCCCACCACGGCCCGTCCCAACCCACCACATCTCATCACAGCCCACCACAGTTCACCACAGCCCGTCCTAGCCCAGCACGGCCCGTCCCAGCCCACCACGGACCACCACGGCCCATCTCAGCCCACCACAGCCTGTCCAAGCCCAGCACAGCCCTCCACAACCCTCCACAGCCCGTCCCAACCCTCCACAGCTCATCCCAGCCTACCACAGCCCGTCGCAGCCCAACACAGCTTATCCCAGCCCTCCGAAACCCGTCCCAGCCCACCGCAACCCGTCCCAGCCCACCACAGCCCACCACAGGTCACCACAGCCCACCACAGGTCACCACAGCCTGTTTCAGCCCACCACGGCAAACCACGGCCCGTCCCAGCCCACCACGGCCCGCCATGGCCCACCAGAGCTCGTCCCAGATAAACACGGCGCACCACAGCCCACCACGGCCCGTCTCGGCCCACCACAGCCCGTCCCAGCACACCACAGCCCACCACAGCCCATCACAGCCCACCACAGCCCGTCCCAGCTTACCACAGCCCACCACAGACCGTCCCAGCCCACCACAGCCCGTCCCAGCCCCTCCCAGCCCGTCTCAGCCCACCACAGCCTGTCCCAGCCTGTCCCAGCTCGTCCAAGCCTGTCCCAGACCCCCAGAGCCCGTCGCAGCCCACCACAGCCCGTCACAGCCCGTCCCAGCTCTCCACAACCCACCGCAGCCCGTCCCAGCCCACCACAGCCCGTCCCAGCCCACCACTGCCCACGAAAGCCCACCACAGCCCACCACGGCCCACCACAGCCCGTCCCAGCCCACCACAAGCCGTCCTAGCCCACCACAGACCTCCAGAGCCCGTCTCAGCTCACCACAGCCCATCCCAGCCCACCACGGCCCACCACAGCACACCACGGCCCACCGCAGCCTATCCCAACCCGTCCCAGCCCACCACGGCCCGTCCCAGCCCACCACGGCCCGTCCCAGCCCACCACGGCCCGTCCCAGCCCGTCCCAGCCCACGACAGCCTGTCCCAGCCCACCAGAGCCCACCAGAGCCCACCACAGTTCGTCCCAGACAACCACAGCCCACAAGAGCTTGTCACAGACCACCACAGCCCGTCCCAGCCCACCACAGCCCACTACGGCCCACCACAGCCCGTCCCAGCCCACCACAACCCGTCCCAGCCCACCACAGCCCGTCCCAGCCCACCACAGCCCGTCCCAGCTCGTCCCAGACCACCACAGCCTCTCACAGCACACCACAGCCCGTAACAGCCCACCACAGCAAGTACCAGCCCGTCCCAGCCCACCACGGCCCGTCTCAGCCCACCACGGCTCGTCTCAGCCCACCACGGCCCGTCTCAGCTCACCACAACCCGTCCCAGACGACCACAGCCCGTCCCAGCCCACCACAGCCCACCACAGCCCGTCCCAGCCCACCACAGCCCGTCCCAGCCCACCACATCCCGTCCCAGCCCACCAGAGCCCGTCCCAGCCTGTTTCAGCCCAGCACGGCTAACCACGGCCTGTCCCGGCCCACCACGGCCAACCACGGTCCACCATGGCCCACCAGAGCACACCACGGCCCACCACGGCCCTTCCCAGTCCACCACAGCCCACCACAGCCTGTCCCAGCCCACCACGGCCCGTCCCAGCCCACCATGGCCCGTCACAGCCCACCACGGCCCGTCCCAGCCCACCATGGCCCGTCCCAACCCACCACAGCTCATCACAGCCCACCACAGTTCACCACAGCCCGTCCTAGCCCAGCACGGCCCGTCCCAGCCCACCACGGACCACCACGGCCCATCTCAGCCCACCACAGCCTGTCCAAGCCCAGCACAGCCCTCCACAACCCTCCACAGCCCGTCCCAACCCTCCACAGCTCATCCCAGCCTACCACAGCCCGTCGCAGCCCAACACAGCTTATCCCAGCCCACCGCAGCCCGTCCCAGCCCACCGCAGCCCGTCCTAGCCCACCAAAACCCGTCCCAGCCCACCGCAACCCGTCCCAGCCCACCACAGCCCACCACAGCCCACCACCGGTCACCACAGCCCACCACAGGTCAGCACAGCCTGTTTCAGCCCACCACGGCAAACCACGGCCCGTCCCAGCCCACCACGGCCCGCCATGGCCCACCACAGCTCGTCCCAGATAAACACGGCGCACCACAGCCCACCACGGCCCGTCCCGGCCCACCACAGCCCGTCCCAGCACACCACAGCCCACCACAGCCCATCACAGCCCACCACAGCCCGTCCCAGCTTACCACAGCCCACCACAGCCCGTCCTGGCCCACCACAGCCCGTCCCAGCTCACCACAGCCCGTCCCAGCCCACCACAACCCGTCCCAGCTCACCACAGACCACCACAGCCCGTCCCAGCCCACCACAGCCCATCACAGTCCGTCCCGGCCCACTACAACTCGTCCTAACCCACCACAGCCCACCACAGCCCGTCCCAGCCAACCACAGCCCGTCCCAGCCCGTCTCAGCTCACCACAGCCCGTCCCACCCCACCACAGCCCACCAGAGCCCGTCCCGGACCACCACAGCCCGCCACAGCCCACCACAGCCCGTCCCCACCCAACACAGCCCGTCCCAGCCCCTCCCAGCCCGTGTCAGCCCACCACAGCCTGTCCCAGCCTGTCCCAGCTCGTCCAAGCCTGTCCCAGACCACCACAGCCCGTCGCAGCCCACCACAGCCCGTCACAGCCCGTCCCAGCTCTCCACAACCCACCGCAGCCCGTCCCAGCCCACCACAGCCCGTCCCAGCCCACCACGGCCCACCACAGCCCACCACAGCCCACCACAGCCCACCACGGCCCACCACAAGCCGTCCTAGCCCACCAAGGACCTCCAGAGCCCGTCTCAGCTTACCACAGCCTATCCCAGCCCACCAGGCCCACCACAGCACACCACGGCCCACCGAAGCCTATCCCAACCCGTCCCAGCCCACCACGGCCCGTCCCAGCCCACCACGGCCCGTCCCAGTCCACCACGGCCCGTCCCAGCCCACTACGGCCCACGACAGCCTGTCCCAGCCCACCAGAGCACACCAGAGCCCAGCACAGTTCGTCCCAGACAACCACAGCCCACAAGAGCTTGTCACAGACCACCACAGCCCGTCCCAGCCCACCACAGCCCACTACGGCCCACCACAGCTCGTCCCAGCCCACCACAGCCCGTCCCAGCCCACCACAGCCCGTCCCAGCTCGTCCCAGACCACCACAGCCTCTCACAGCACACCACAACCCGTCCCAGCCCACCACATCCCGTCCCAGCCCACCAGAGCCCGTCCCAGCCCACCAGAGCCCGTCCCAGCCTGTTTCAGCCCAGCACGGCTAACCACGGCCTGTCCCGGCCCACCACGGACAACCACGGTCCACTATGGCCCACCAGAGCACACCACAGCCCACCACGGCCCTTCCCAGTCCACCACAGCCCACCACAGCCTGTCCCAGCCCACCACAGCCCGTCCCAGCCCACCACGGCCCACCCCAGCCCACCACGGCCCGTCCCAGCCCACCACGGCCCGTCCCAGCCCACCACGGCCCATCACAGCCCACCACAGTTCACCACAGCCCGTCCTAGCCCAGCACGGCCCGTCCCAGCCCACCACGGACCACCACGGCCCATCTCAGCCCACCACAGCCTGTCCAAGCCCAGCACAGCCCTCCACAACCCTCCACAGCCCGTCCCAACCCTCCACAGCTCATCCCAGCCTACCACAGCCCGTCGCAGCCCAACACAGCTTATCCCAGCCCACCGAAACCCGTCCCAGCCCACCGCAACCCGTCCCAGCCCACCACAGCCCACCACAGCCCACCACCGGTCACCACAGCCCACCACAGGTCACCACAGCCTGTTTCAGCCCACCACGGCAAATCACGGCCCGTCCCAGCCCACCACGGCCCGCCATGGCCCACCACAGCTCGACCCAGATAAACACGGCGCACCACAGCCCACCACGGCCCGTCCCGGCCCACCACAGCCCGTCCCAGAACACCACAGCCCACCACAGCCCATCACAGCCCACCACAGCCCGTCCCAGCTTACCACAGCCCACCACAGCCCGTCCCGGCCCACCACAGCCCGTCCCAGCCCCTCCCAGCCCGTGTCAGCCCACCACAGCCTGTCCCAGCCTGTCCCAGCTCGTCCAAGCCTGTCCCAGACCCCCAGAGCCCGTCGCAGCCCACCACAGCCCGTCACAGCCCGTCCCAGCTCTCCACAACCCACCGCAGCCCGTGCCAGCCCACCACAGCCCGTCCCAGCCCACCACTGCCCACGAAAGCCCACCACAGCCCACCACGGCCCACCACAGCCCGTCCCAGCCCACCACAAGCCGTCCTAGCCCACCACAGACCTCCAGAGCCCGTCTCAGCTCACCACAGCCTATACCAGCCCACCACGGCCCACCACAGCACACCACGGCCCACCGCAGCCTATCCCAACCCGTCCCAGCCCACCACGGCCCGTCCCAGCCCACCACGGCCCGTCCCAGCCCGTCCCAGCCCACGACAGCCCGTCCCAGCCCACCAGAGCCAACCACAGCTCGTCCCAGCCCACCACAGCCCACAAGCGCTTGTCACAGACCACCACAGCCCGTCCCAGCCCACCACAGCCCACTACGGCCCACCACAGCCCGTCCCAGCCCACCACAGCCCGTCCCAGCCCACCACAGCCCGTCCCAGCCCACCACAGCCCGTCCCAGCTCGTCCCAGCCCACCACAGCCTCTCACAGCACACCACAGGCCGTAACAGCCCACCACATCAAGTACCAGCCCGTCCCAGCCCACCACGGCCCGTCTCAGCCCACCACGGCCCGTCTCAGCCCACCACAGCCCGTCTCAGCTCACCACAACCCGTCCCAGACGACCACTGCCCGTCCCAGCCCACCACAGCCCACCACAGCCCGTCCCAGCCCACCACATCCCGTCCCAGCCCACCAGAGCCCGTCCCAGCCTGTTTCAGCCCAGCACGGCTAACCACGGCCTGTCCCGGCCCACCACCGCCAACCACTGTCCACCATGGCCCACCAGAGCACACCACGGCCCACCACGGCCCTTCCCAGTCCACCACAGCCCACCACAGCCTGTCCCAGCCCACCACGGCCCGTCCCAGCCCACCACGGCCCACCCCAGCCCACCACGGCCCGTCCCAGCCCACCACGGCCCGTCCCAGCCCACCACAGCTCATCACAGCCCACCACAGTTCACCACAGCCCGTCCTAGCCCAGCACGGCTCGTCCCAGCCCACCACGGACCACCACGGCCCATCTCAGCCCACCACAGCCTGTCCAAGCCCAGCACAGCCCTCCACAACCCTCCACAGCCCGTCCCAACCCTCCACAGCTCATCCCAGCCTAACACAGCCCGTCGCAGCCCAACACAGCTTATCCCAGCCCTCCGAAACCCGTCCCAGCCCACCGCAACCCGTCCCAGCCCACCACAGCCCACCACAGGTCACCACAGCCCACCACAGGTCACCACAGCCTGTTTCAGCCCACCACGGCAAACCACGGCCCGTCCCAGCCCACCACGGCCCACCATGGCCCACCACAGCTCGTCCCAGATAAACACGGCGCACCACAGCCCACCACGGCCCGTCCCGGCCCACCACAGCCCGTCCCAGCACACCACAGCCCACCACAGCCCATCACAGCCCACCACAGCCCGTCCCAGCTTACCACAGCCCACCACAGACCGTCCCAGCCCACCACAGCCCGTCCCAGCCCCTCCCAGCCCGTCTCAGCCCACCACAGCCTGTCCCAGCCTGTCCCAGCTCGTCCAAGCCTGTCCCAGACCCTCAGAGCCCGTCGCAGCCCACCACAGCCCGTCACAGCCCGTCCCAGCTCTCCACAACCCACCGCAGCCCGTCCCAGCCCACCACAGCCCGTCCCAGCCCACCACGGCCCACGAAAGACCACCACAGCCCACCACGGCCCACAACAGCACACCACGGCCCGTCCCAGCCCGTCCCAGCCCACGACAGCCTGTCCCAGCCCACCAGAGCCCACCAGAGCCCAGCACAGTTCGTCCCAGACAACCACAGCCCACAAGAGCTTGTCACAGACCACCACAGCCCGTCCCAGCCCACCACAGCCCACTACGGCCCACCACAGCCCGTCCCAGCCCACCACAACCCGTCCCAGCCCACCACAGCCCGTCCCAGCCCACCACAGCCCGTCCCAGCTCGTCCCAGACCACCACAGCCTCTCACAGCACACCACAGCCCGTAACAGCCCACCACAGCAAGTACCAGCCCGTCCCAGCCCACCACGGCCCGTCTCAGCCCACCACGGCTCGTCTCAGCCCACCACGGCCCGTCTCAGCTCACCACAACCCGTCCCAGACGACCACAGCCCGTCCCAGCCCACCACAGCCCACCACAGCCCGTCCCAGCCCACCACAGCCCGTCCCAGCCCACCACATCCCGTCCCAGCCCACCAGAGCCCGTCCCAGCCTGTTTCAGCCCAGCACGGCTAACCACGGCCTGTCCCGGCCCACCACGGCCAACCACGGTCCACCATGGCCCACCAGAGCACACCACGGCCCACCACGGCCCTTCCCAGCCCACCACAGCCCGTCCCAGCTCGTCGCAGACCACCACAGCCTCTCACAGCACACCACAGCCCGTAACAGCCCACCACAGCAAGTACCAGCCCGTCCCAGCCCACCACGGCCCGTCTCAGCCCACCACGGCTCGTCTCAGCCCACCACGGCCCGTCTCAGCTCACCACAACCCGTCCCAGACGACCACAGCCCGTTCCAGACCACCACAGCCCGTCCCAGCCCACCACAGCCCGTCCCAGCCCACCACAAACCGTCCCAGCCCACCACAGACCGTCCCAGCCCACCACAGACCGTCCCAGCCCACCACAGTCCGTTCCAGACCACCAGAGCCCGTCCCAGCCCACCACTACCCTTCCCAGTCCACCACAGCCCGTCTCAAGCTCACCAGAACCCACCACAGCCCACCACAGCCCGTCCCAGCCCACTACGGCCCGCCACAGCCCGTCCCAGCCCACCACGGCCCACCACGGCCCATCACAGCCCACCACAGTTCACCACGGCCCGTCCCAGCCCACCACGACCTGTCCCAGCCTACCACGGCCCACCACAGCCCACCCCTTCCCATCCCGGCCCAAAACGACCCACCACGATCCACCACACCCCACCACGGCCCACCACACTTCACCACAGCCCGTCCCAGCACACCACAGCCCACCACAGACCGTCCCAGCCCACCACAGACCGTCCCAGCCCACCACAGAATGTCCCAGCCCACCACAGCCTGTCCCAGCCCACCACAGCCCATCCCAACCCGTCCCCCGCCCACCGCAGCCCGTCCCCGCCAACCACAGCCCGTCCCAGAATATCAGAACCCGTCCCAGCCCGTCACAGCCCACCACAGCCCATCTCAAGCTCACCAGAACCCACCACATCCTGTCCCAGCCCACCACGGCCCACCACAGCCCACCACGGCCCACCACAACCCACCACATCCTGTCGCAGCCCACCACAGCCCACCACAGACTATCTCAGGAACCACAGCCCATCCCAGACTACCACAGCCCTTCCCAGTACACCACGGTCTGCCACAACCCGCCACAGCCCATTCCAGCCCGCCACAGCTCGCCACAGCTCACCACAGCCCGCCACAGCCCGCCACAGGCCACCACAGCCCACCAAAGGCCACCACAGCCCGCCACAGGCCACCACAGCCCGCCCCAGCCCACCACAGCCCACCACAGCCAGTCCCAGGCCACCACAGCCCGTCCCAGCCCACCACAGCCCACCACAGCCCTCCACAGCCTTCCACAGCACGTCCTAGCACACCACGGTCCACCACAGCCGCCACGGCCCACCACAGCCCACCACTGCCCGTCCATGCCCACCACAGCCCACCCTGACCCGCCACAGCCTACCACGTCCCACCACGCCTTGCCAGAGCCCACCACGACCCGTCAAAGCCCGGCCCAGCCCACCCCAGCCCGACACAGCCCACCACGGCCTGTCACAGCCCGTCCCAGCCCGCCACAGCGCACCACAGCCCGTCCCAGCCCACCACAGCTTGTCCCAGCCCACTACAGCCCACCACAGCCCGTCCCAGCCCACCACAGCCCTCCACAGCACGTCCCAGCCCACGACAGCCCGTCACAGCCCACCACAGCCCACCACAGCTCACCGCAGACCTCTCCAGCACGTCCCAGCCCACCACAGCCCACCACAGCCCTCCACGGTACGTCCCAGCCCACCAAGGCCCGCCACGGCCCGCCACAGCTTACCCTGGCACACCACGGCCCGCCAAGGCCCATCCTAGCCCGCCACGGCCCGCCACGCCTTGCCAGAGCCCACCACGGCCCACCACAGCCCACCACAGCTAGTCCCAGCCCACCACAGCCCACCACAGCCCACCACGGCCCACCACGGCCCGCCAAGGCCCACCACAGCCCACCACTGCCTGGCCCGGCCCGCCACTACCCACGACGGCCCGCCACTACCCACGACGACCCGCCACGGCCTGCCACAACCCACCACTGTTGGGGCTCTTGCTGTATTGAATGATTATACTGAACTCTGAAGCAAGTGGAAAAATACTGAAGAAATAAGACGAGGTTGCGACCAGTACAGCGGAATGAAGAAAGAGGAACAAATTGCAGATATTGGCACAAAACCAAGGCCAACGGGACGTGATAAGAGGAGCTGGGAAACCGCAGAAAGGAGCCTACATGCCAGAACAAGCAGAAACAGAAATCTTCCCAGTAAACAATTGTTAACCAATCATATTATTATACGCTTGTAAAATAGCCAATCACATTATTGCACGCTTATAGAATGCCTTATAAAAGTCTACCTGGTTTGTACAATAAACGGATCAGATCTTGAACTCTGTGAGTATTTGAATCTGACTCCCGCTCGCCCGAAATGCCCGCAGCACACCACGGCCCACCAGACCCCACCACAGCCCGTCACAAACTGTCCCAGAACGCCACAGCCCGTCTTGGCACGCCACAGCCCATCCAAGACCGCCACAGCCCGTCCCAGCCCGTCACAGCCCACCACAGCAAGCCACACCCCACCACAGCCCGCCACAGCCCTCTACAGCCAATCACAGCCCACCACAGCCCGTCATAGACCACCACAGCCTTTCACAGCCCACCACAGCTCACCACAGGTCACCACACCCCACCACAGCCCGCCACACCCCCTCCACAGCCCATCCCAGCCTACCACAGCTTATCCCAGCCCACCACAGCCCACCAAAGCCCACCACAGCCCGTCCCAGCCCGTCCCAGCCCACCACAGCCCATCCCAGCCTACCACAGCCCGTCCCAGCCCACTACAGCCTGCAACGGCCCACCACAGACCACCACAGTCCGTCACAGACCGCCACAAACCGTCCCAGGCCGCCACAGCCCGTCCCAGCCCACCACAGCCCATCCCAGCCCGCCACAGAACACCACAGCCCACCACAGCCCGTCCCAGACCACCACAGCCAACCACAGCCCACCACAACCCGTCCCAGCCCACCACAGGCCGTCCCAGCTTACCACAATCCACCACAACCCGTCTCAGCCCACCACAGCCCACCACAGCACGTCCCGGCCCACCACGGACCGTCCCAGACCACCAGAGCTCGTCCCAGCCCACCACAACCAACCACAGCCCGTCCCAGCCCACAACAGCCAGTCCCAGCTCGTCCCAGACCACCACAGCCCATCCCAGCTCGTCCCAGCCCCCCGCAGCCCGTCTCAGCCCGTCTCAGCTCACCACAGCCCATCACAGACCGTCCCGGCCCACCACAGCCCGTCCCTGAACACCACAGCCCGTCCCAGCCTACCACAACCCGTCCCAGCCAACCACAGCCCGTCCCAGCCCACCACAGACCACAACAGACCGTCCCAGCCCACCACAGCCCTTCCCAGCCCACCACAGCCCGTCTAAGCTCACCATAATACACCACAGCCCACCACAGCCCGTCCCAGCCCACCACAGCCCATCCCAGCCCACCACAGACCGTCCCAGCCCACCACAGACCGTCCCAGCCCACCAGATCCCGTCCCAGCTTACCACAGCCCACCACAGCCCGTCTCAGCTCACCACAGCCCACCAGAGCCCACCACTGCCCACCACAGTTCACCACGGCCCGTCCCAGCCCACCACGGCCCACCGTGGCCCATCATGGCACGTCCCAGCCCACCACAGAACGTCCCAGCCCACCACAGAACGTCCCAGCTCACAACAGCCCGCCCCAGCTCAACACAGCCCACCACAGCCCAGCACAGCCCGTTCCAGACCACCAGAGCTCGTCCCAGCCCACCACAGCCGATCCCAGCCAACCACAGCCCTTCCCAGCCCACCACAGCCAACCACAGCCTGTCCCAGCCCACCACAGCCTGTCCCAGCTTACCACAGCGCACCACATCCTGTCTCAGCCCACCACAGCCCAACATAGCCCGTCCCGGCCCACCACGGCCCACCACAGCCCGTCCTGGACCATAACAGCCCGTCCCAGCCAACCACAGCCCCTCCCAGCCCACCACAGCCCGTCCCAGCCCACCACAGCCCCTCCCAGCCCACCACAGCCCGTCCCAGCCCACCACAGCTTGTCCCAGCCCACCACAGCCCGCCACAGCCCGTCCCAACCCACCACAGCCCGTTCCAGCCCACCACAGGCCTTCCCAGCCCGTCCCAGACCCCCAGAGCCGGCCCAGCCCGTTTCAGCCCGTTCCAGACAGTCTCAGCTCACCACACCCCACCACAGCCCATCCCAGCCCACAACGGCCTGTTCCAGCACACCAGAGCCCGTCCCAGCCCACCAGAGCCCGTCCCAACCTACCACAGCTTGTCCCGGCCCACCATAGCCCGTCCCAGCCCACCACAGCCCATCCCAGCCCACCACGGCCCGTTCCAGCCCACCAGAGCACGTCCCAGCCCACCACAGCCTGACCCAGCCATTCCCAGCCTGTCCCAGCTCACCACATCCCACTACAGCCCGTCTTAGCCCGACCCAGCCCCCCACAGCCCGTCCCAGCCCACCACAGCTCACCACAGTTCACCACGGCCTGTCCCAGCCCACAACGCCCCACCACGGCCCACCACAGCCCGTCCCAGCCCACCACAGCCCGACCCGGATCACGACATCCCGTCCCAGCCCACCACAATTCATCCCAGCGCACCACAGCGCATCCCAGCCCACCACGGCCCGTCCCAGTCCACCACAGCCCGTCCCGGCACACCACAGCCCATCCCGTCCCACCACAGCCCGTCCCGGCCCACCAGAGCCCGTCTCAGCACACCAGAGCCCGTCCCAGCTCACCACAGCCCGCCCCTTCCCACCACAGCCTACCACAGCCCGTCCCAGCCCATCACAGCCCGTCCCAGCAAACCACAGGCCACTACAGTACACCACAGGCTACTGTAGACCACCACAGCCCCTCCCAGCCCACCACAGCCCGTCCCAGCCCACCACAGCCCGTCCCAGCCCTCCACAGCCCTTTTCAGCCCACCACAGCCCGTCCCAGCCCACCACAGCCCGTCCCAGCCCACCACAGCCCGTCCCAGCACACCACAGCCTACCACAGCCCGTCCCAGCCCACCACAGCTCGTCCCAGACTACCACAGCCCGCCACGGCCCGTCCCAAGCCACCACAGCCTGTTCCAGCCCACCACAGACCGTGCCCGCCCACCACAGCCCGTCCCCGACCGCCACAGCACGTCCCAGCCCGTCCCAGCCCGTCCCAGCACACCACAGCCCACCACAGCCCGTCCCAGCCCGTCCCAGCCCGTCCCAGCCCCTCCCAGCCCACCACGGCCCGTCCCAGCCCGTCCCAGGCCACCACAACCCGTCACCGCCCACCACAACCCGTCACCGCCCACCACAGCCCATCCAAGGCGTCCCAGCCCGTCGCAGCCCATCTCAGCCCTTCCCAGCCCACCAGAACTCGTCCCAGCCCACCACAGCTCGTCCCAGCCCACCACAGCCCACCACAGCCCGTCCCAGCCTGCCCCAGCCCACCACAGCCTGTCCCAGCCCACCACGGCCCGTCCCAGCCCACAACGGCCCACCACAGCCCACCACAGCTCATCCCAGCCCACCACAGCCCGACCCGGACCACGACATCCCGTCCCAGCCCACCACAATTCGTCCCAGCACACCACAGCCCGTCCCAGCCCACCACGGCCCGTCCCAGCCCACCACGGCCCGTTCTAGCCCACCACGGCCCGCCCCAGCCCACCACGGCCCGCCCCAGCCCGTGCCAGTCAATACCAGCCCACCACAGCCCGTGCCAGCCCGTCCCAGCCCACCAAAGCCCTTCCCAGCCCACCACAGCCCACCAGCCCACCACAGCCCGTCCCAGCCCACCACAGCCCACCACAACCCGTCCCACCCCACCAGAGTCCACCACAGCTTGTCCCAGCCCACCACAGCCCGTCCCAGCCCACCACAGCTCAACACAGACCGTCCCAGCCCACCACAGCCCGTCCCAGCCCACCACAGCCCGTCCCAGCCCACCACAGCTCAACACAGACCGTCCCAGCCCACCACAGCACACCACAGCCCACCACAGTACGTCTCAGCCCTCTACAGCACGTCCCAGCCCACCACAGCCCACCACAGCCCATCACAGCCCACCACGGCCCGTCCCAGCCCACAACGGCCCACCACGGCCCACGACATCCCGTCCCAGCCCACCACAGACCGACCCGGACCACAACATCCTGTCCCAGCCCACCACAATTCATCCCAGCGCACCACAGCCCATCCCAGCCCACCACGGCCCGTCCCAGCCCGTACCAGTCAATACCAGCCCACCACAGCCCGTGCCGGCCCGTCCCAGCCCACCACAGCCCTTACCAGCCTACCACAGCCCATCCCAGCCCACCACAGCCCACCACAGCCTGTCCCAGCCCACCACAGCCCACCACAGCTTGTCCCAGCCCACCACAGCCCGTCCCAGCCCACCACAGCTCAACACAGACCGTCCCAGCCCACCAGAGCCCGTCCCATCTTACCAAGCCCCACCACAGCACACCACGGCCTGTCCCAGCCCTCCACAGCCCACCACAGCCCGTCCCAGCCCACCACAGCACACCACAGCCCACCACAGTACGTCTCAGCCCACCACAGCACGTCCCAGCCTGTCCCAGCCCGTTCCAGACGACCACAGCCCACCACAGCCCATCCCAGCCCACCACAGCCTGTCCAAGCCCACCACAGCCCACCACAGCCAGTCCCAGCCCACCACAGCTTGTCCCAGCCCACCACAGCCCGTCCCGGCCCACCAGAGCCCACCACCGACCGTCCCAGCCCAACAAAGCCCGTCCCAGTTTACCACACCCCACCAGAGCCCCTCCCAGCTCACCACAACCCACCACAGCCCGTCCCCGCCCACCAGGGCCCGTCCCCGCCCAACACGGCCCACCACGGCCCACCACGGGTGGTCCTGGCCCACCACGGCCAACCTCAGCCCACCACAGCCAGTCCCAGCCCACCACAGCCCATCCCAGCCCACCACAGCCAGTGCCAGCCCACCACAGCTTGTCCCAGCCCACCACAGCCCGTCCCGGCCCACCAGAGCCCACCACCGACCGTCCCAGCCCACCAAAGCCCGTCCCAGTTTACCACACCCCACCACAGCCCTTCCCAGCTCACCACAACCCACCACAGCCCATCCCCGCCCACCAGGGCCCGTCCCCGCCCAACAAGGCCCACCACGGCCCACCAAAGGTGGTCCCGGCCCACCACGGCCCACCTCAGCCCACCACAGCCCGTTCCAGCCCACCACAGCCCGTCCCAGCCCACCACAGCCCGTCCAGCCCACCACAGCCCGTCCCAGCCCACCACAGCCCGTCCCAGCGCACCACAGCCTACCACAGCCCGTCCCAGCCCACCACAGCCCTTCCCTGCTCACCACAGCCCGTCCCCACCCACCACAACTTGTACCCGCCCACTACGGCCCTTCCCAGCCCACCAGGGCCCGTCCCGGCCAACCAAGACCGGTCCCGGCCCACCACGGCCCATCCCAACCCACCACGGCCCGTCCGAGCCGACCACAGCCCACCACAGCCCATTACAGCTTACCACAGCCCGTCCAAACCAACACAGCCTGTTCCAGCCCACCACGGACCGTGCCCGCCCACCACAGCCCGTCCCCGACCACCACAGCACGTCCAAGCCCGTCCCAGCGCACCACAACCCGTCACCGCCCACCACAACCCGTCACCGCCCACCACAGCCCGTCCAAGGCGTCCCAGCCCATCTCAGCCCGTCCCAGCCCACCAGAACTCGTCCCAGCCCACCACATCTCGTCCCAGCCAACCACAGCCCACCACAGCCCGTCACAGCCCACCACAGCCCGTCCCAGCCTGTCCCAGCCCACCACAGCCCTTCCCAGCCCACCACAGCCCGTTGCGGCCCACCACATCCCGTCCCAGCCCGTCCCATCCCACCATAGCCCACCACAGCCCACCACAGCCCGTCTCAGCCCGACCCAGCCCACCACAGCCCGTCCCAGCTCACCACAGCCCGTCCCAGCCCACCACGGCCCGTCCCAGCCCACCACAGCTCACCACGGCCTGTCCCAGCCCACAACGGCCCACCACGGCCCACCACAGCTCGTCCCAGTCCACCACAGCCCGACCCGGACCACGACATCCCGTCCCAGCCCACCACAATTTGTCCCTGCACACCACGGCCCGTCCCAGCCCACCATGGCCCGTCCCAGCCCACCACGGCCCGTCCCAGCCCACCACGGCCCATCCCAGCCCGTGCTAGTCAATTCCAGCCCACCACAGCCCGTGCCAGCCCGTCCCAGCCCACCACAGCCCTTCCGAGCCCACCACAGCCCGTCCCAGCCCACCACAGCCCGTCCCATCCCACCATAGCCCACCACAGCTCGTCCCAGCCCACCACACCCCGTCCCAGCCCACCACAGCTCACCACAGTTCACCACGGCCCGTCCCAGCCCACAACGGCCCACCACGGCACACCACAGCCCGTCCCAGCCCACCACAGCCCGACCCGGACCACAACATCCATTCCCAGCCAACCACAATTCGTCCCAGCGCACCACAGCCCATCCCAGCCCACCACGGCCCGTCCCAGCCCACCACAGCCCGTCCCAGCCCACCACGGACCGTCCCAACCCGTGCCAGCCAATACTAGCCCACCACAGCCCGTGCCAGCCTGTCACAGCCCACCACAGCCCTTCCCAGCCCACCACAGCCCGTCCCAGCCCACCACAGCTCAACACAGACCGTCCCAGCCCGCCAGAGCCCGTCCCAGCTTACCAGAGCCCACCACAGCCCACCACGGCCTGTCCCAGCCCTCCACAGCCCACCACAGCCCATCCCAGCCCACCACAGCACACCACAGCCCACCACAGTACGTCTCAGCCCACCACAGCACGTCCCAGCCTGTCCCAGCCCGTTCCAGACGACCACAGCCCACCACAGCCCAGCCCAGCCCACCACAGCCTGTCCAAGCACACCACAGCACACCACAGCCAGTCCCAGCCCACCACAGCTTGTCCCGGCCCACCAGAGCCCACCACCGACCGTCCCAGTCCACCAAAGCCCGTCCCAGTTTACCACACCCCACCACAGCCCTTCCCAGCTCACCACAACCCACCACAGCCCGTCCCGGCCCACCGCAGCCCGTCTCAGCTCACCAGAACCCACCACAGCACACCACAGCCGGTCCCGACCGACCACAGCTCGTCCCGGCCCACCACAGCCCGTCCCGGCCCACCACAGCCCGTTCCAGCACATCACGGCCCACCACGGCCCAGAACGGCCCACCACGGCCTGTCCCCGCCCACCACGGCCCACCAAAGCCCGTCCCGGACCACCACGGCCCGTCCCATCCCACCAAAGCCCACCACAGCCTGTCCCAGCCTGTCCCAGCCCACCACAGCCCGTCCCACCCCACCACAGCCCGTCCCAGTCTGTCCCATCCAACCACAGCCCACCACAGCCCATCCCAGCCAACCACAGCCCACCAGAGCCTGTCCCAGCCCACCACAGCTCGTCCCAGCCCACCACAGCCTGTCCCAGCCCGCCACAGCCCACTACGGCCCACCACAGCCCGTCCCAGCCCACCACAGCCCGTCCCAGCCCACCACAGACTGTCCCAGCTCGTCCCAGCCTACCACAGCCCGTCAGAGCCCACCACAGCCCGTCTCAGCCCACCACAACCCGTCCCAGACGACCACAGCCCGTCCCAGCCCACCACAGCCCGTCCCAGCCCACCACAGCCCGTCCCAGTCTGTCCCAGGCTGTCCCATCCAACCACAGCCCACCACAGCCAGTCCCAGCCCACCACAGCCCACCACAGCCCGTCCCAGCGCACCACAGCCCGTTGTGGCCCACCACAGCCCGTCCCAGCCCGTCCCATCCCACCATAGCCCACCACAGCTCGTCCCAGCCCACCACAGCTAGTCTCAGCTCGACCCAGCCCACCACAGCCCGTCCCAGCCTGTCCCAGCCCACCATAGCCCGTCCCAGCCCACCACAGCCCACCACAGCCCGTCCCAGCCCACCACAGCCCGTCCCGGCCCACCACTGCCCGTCCTGGCCAACCACTGCCCGTCCCGGCCCACCACGGCCTGTCCCGGCCCACCACGGCCCGTCCCCGCCCACCACGGCCCGTCCCCGCCTAACACGGCCCACCACGGCCCACAACGGGTGGTCCCGGCCCACCACGGCCCACCTCAGCCCACCACAGCCTGTTCCAGCCCACCACAGCCCATCCCAGCCTACCACAGCCCGTCCCAGCCCACCACAGCCCGTCCCAGCCTACCACAGTATGTCCCAGCCCACCACAGCCCTTCCCAGCCCACCACAGCCCGTTGCGGCCCACCACATCCCGTCCCAGCCCGTCCCATCCCACCATAGCCCACCACAGCCCACCACAGCCCGTCTCAGCCCGACCCAGCCCACCACAGCCCGTCCCAGCTCACCACAGCCCGTCCCAGCCCACCACGGCCCGTCCCAGCCCACCACAGCTCACCACGGCCTGTCCCAGCCCACAACGGCCCACCACGGCCCACCACAGCTCGTCCCAGTCCACCACAGCCTGACCCGGACCACGACATCCCGTCCCAGCCCACCACAATTTGTCCCAGCACACCACGGCCCGTCCCAGCCCACCATGGCCCGTCCCAGCCCACCACGGCCCGTCCCAGCCCACCACGGCCCATCCCAGCCCGTGCTAGTCAATTCCAGCCCACCACAGCCCGTGCCAGCCCGTCCCAGCCCACCACAGCCCTTCCGAGCCCAACACAGCCCGTCCCAGCCTGTCCCAGCCCGTCCCATCCCACCATAGCCCACCACAGCTCGTCCCAGCCCACCACACCCCGTCCCAGCCCACCACAGCTCACCACAGTTCACCACGGCCCATCCCAGCCCACAACGGCCCACCACGGCACACCACAGCCCGTCCCAGCCCACCACAGCCCGACCCGGACCACAACATCCTGTCCCAGCCCACCACAATTCGTCCCAGCGCACCACAGCCCATCCCAGCCCACCACGGCCCGTCCCAGCCCACCACGGCCCGTCCCAGCCCACCACAGCCCGTCCCAGCCCACCACGGACCGTCCCAACCCGTGCCAGCCAATACTAGCCCACCACAGCCCGTGCCAGCCTGTCACAGCCCACCACAGCCCTTCCCAGCCCACCACAGCCCGTCCCAGCCCACCACAGCTCAACACAGACCGTCCCAGCCCGCCAGAGCCCGTCCCAGCTTACCAGAGCCCACCACAGCCCACCACGGCCTGTCCCAGCCCTCCACAGCCCACCACAGCCCATCCCAGCCCACCACAGCACACCACAGCCCACCACAGTACGTCTCAGCCCACCACAGCACGTCCCAGCCTGTCCCAGCCCGTTCCAGACGACCACAGCCCACCACAGCCCAGCCCAGCCCACCACAGCCTGTCCAAGCACACCACAGCACACCACAGCCAGTCCCAGCCCACCACAGCTTGTCCCGGCCCACCAGAGCCCACCACCGACCGTCCCAGTCCACCAAAGCCCGTCCCAGTTTACCACACCCCACCACAGCCCTTCCCAGCTCACCACAACCCACCACAGCCCGTCCCGGCCCACCGCAGCCCGTCTCAGCTCACCAGAACCCACCACAGCACACCACAGCCGGTCCCGACCGACCACAGCTCGTCCCGGCCCACCACAGCCCGTCCCGGCCCACCACAGCCCGTTCCAGCACATCACGGCCCACCACGGCCCAGAACGGCCCACCACGGCCTGTCCCCGCCCACCACGGCCCACCAAAGCCCGTCCCGGACCACCACGGCCCGTCCCATCCCACCAAAGCCCACCACAGCCTGTCCCAGCCTGTCCCAGCCCACCACAGCCCGTCCCACCCCACCACAGCCCGTCCCAGTCTGTCCCATCCAACCACAGCCCACCACAGCCCATCCCAGCCAACCACAGCCCACCAGAGCCTGTCCCAGCCCACCACAGCTCGTACCAGCCCACCACAGCCTGTCCCAGCCCGCCACAGCCCACTACGGCCCACCACAGCCCGTCCCAGCCCACCACAGCCCGTCCCAGCCCACCACAGACTGTCCCAGCTCGTCCCAGCCTACCACAGCCCGTCAGAGCCCACCACAGCCCGTCTCAGCCCACCACAACCCGTCCCAGACGACCACAGCCCGTCCCAGCCCACCACAGCCCGTCCCAGCCCACCACAGCCCGTCCCAGTCTGTCCCAGGCTGTCCCATCCAACCACAGCCCACCACAGCCAGTCCCAGCCCACCACAGCCCACCACAGCCCGTCCCAGCGCACCACAGCCCGTTGTGGCCCACCACAGCCCGTCCCAGCCCGTCCCATCCCACCATAGCCCACCACAGCTCGCCCCAGCCCACCACAGCTAGTCTCAGCTCGACCCAGCCCACCACAGCCCGTCCCAGCCTGTCCCAGCCCACCATAGCCCGTCCCAGCCCACCACAGCCCGTCCCAGCCCACCACAGCCCGTCCCAGCCCACCACGGCCCGTCCCAGATTACCACGGACCGTCCCGGCCCACCACTGCCCGTCCTGGCCAACCACTGCCCGTCCCGGCCCACCACGGCCCGTCCCCGCCTAACACGGCCCACCACGGCCCACAACGGGTGGTCCCGGCCCACCACGGCCCACCTCAGCCCACCACAGCCTGTTCCAGCCCACCACAGCCCATCCCAGCCTACCACAGCCCGTCCCAGCCCACCACAGCCCGTCCCAGCCCACCACAGCGCGTCCCAGCCCACCACAGCCCGTCCCAGCCCACCACGGCCCGTCCCCGCCCACCAGGGCCCGTCCCCGCCTAACACGGCCCACCACGGCCCACAACGGGTGGTCCCGGCCCACCACGGCCCACCTCAGCCCACCACAGCCCGTTCCAGCCCACCACAGCCCATCCCAGCCTACCACAGCCCGTCCCAGCCCACCACAGCCCGTCCAGCCCACCACAGCCCGTCCCAGCCCACCACAGCCCGTCCCAGCACACCACAGCCTACCACAGCCCGTCCCAGCCCACCACAGCCCTTCCCTGCTCACCACAGCCCGTCCCCACCCACCACAACTTGTACCCGCCCACTACGGCCCTTCCCGGCCCACCAGGGCCCGTCCCGGCCAACCAAGACCGGTCCCAGCCCACCACGGCCCATCCCAACCCACCACGGCCCGTCCGAGCCGACCACAGCCCACCACAGCCCATTACAGCTTACCACAGCCCGTCCAAACCAACACAGCCTGTTCCAGCCCACCACGGACCGTGCCCGCCCACCACAGCCCGTCCCCGACCACCACAGCACGTCCAAGCCCGTCCAGCCCACCACAACCCGTCACCGCCCACCACAACCCGTCACCGCCCACCACAGCCCGTCCAAGGCGTCCCAGCCCGTCCCAGCCCATCTCAGCCCGTCCCAGCCCACCAGAACTCGTCCCAGCCCACCACATCTCGTCCCAGCCAACCACAGCCCACCACAGCCCGTCACAGCCCACCACAGCCCGTCCCAGCCTGTCCCAGCCCACCACAGCCCTTCCCAGCCCACCACAGCCCGTTGCGGCCCACCACATCCCGTCCCAGCCCGTCCCATCCCACCATAGCCCACCACAGCCCACCACAGCCCGTCTCAGCCCGACCCAGCCCACCACAGCCCGTCCCAGCTCACCACAGCCCGTCCCAGCCCACCACGGCCCGTCCCAGCCCACCACAGCTCACCACAGCCTGTCCCAGCCCACAACGGCCCACCACGGCCCACCACAGCTCGTCCCAGTCCACCACAGCACGACCCGGACAACGACATCCCGTCCCAGCCCACCACAATTCGTCCCAGCACACCACGGCCCGTCCCAGCCCACCATGGCCCGTCCCAGCCCACCACGGCCCGTCCCAGCCCACCACGGCCCGTCCCAGCCCGTCCCAGCCCACCACAGCCCGTCCCAGCCCACCACAGCCCGTCCCAGCCCACCACAGCCCTTCCGAGCCCAACACAGCCCGTCCCAGCCCACCACAGCCCGTCCCATCCCACCATAGCCCACCACAGCTCGTCCCAGCCCACCACACCCCGTCCCAGCCCACCACAGCTCACCACAGTTCACCACGGCCCGTCCCAGCCCACAACGGCCCACCACGGCACACCACAGCCCGTCCCAGCCCACCACAGCCCGACCCGGACCACAACATCCTGTCCCAGTCCACCACAGCCCGACCCGGACCACGACATCCCGTCCCAGCCCACCACAATTCGTCCCAGCACACCACGGCCCGTCCCAGCCCACCACGGCCCGTCCCAGCCCACCACGGCCCGTCCCAGCCCACCACGGCCCGTCCCAGCCCACCACGGCCCATCCCAGCCCGTGCTAGTCAATTCCAGCCCACCACAGCCCGTGCCAGCCCGTCCCAGCCCACCACAGCCCTTCCGAGCCCAACACAGCCCGTCCCAGCCCACCACAGCCCGTCCCATCCCACCATAGCCCACCACAGCTCGTCCCAGCCCACCACACCCCGTCCCAGCCCACCACAGCTCACCACAGTTCACCACGGCCCGTCCCAGCCCACAACGGCCCACCACGGCACACCACAGCCCGTCCCAGCCCACCACAGCCCGACCCGGACCACAACATCCTGTCCCAGCCCACCACAATTCGTCCCAGCGCACCACAGCCCATCCCAGCCAACCACGGCCCGTCCCAGTCCACCAAAGCCCGTCCCAGCCCACCACGGACCGTCCCAACCCGTGCCAGCCAATACTAGCCCACCACAGCCCGTGCCAGCCTGTCACAGCCCACCACAGCCCTTCCCAGCCCACCACAGCCCGTCCCAGCCCACTACAGCCCGTCCCAGCCCACCGCAGACCGTCCCAGCCTGTTTCAGCCCACCACGGCTAACCATGGCCCGTCCCGGCCCACCACGGCCAACCACGGCCCGCCATGGCCCACCACAGCACACCACGGTTCACCACGGCCCGTCCCAGCTAAACACGGCGCACTACAGCCCACCACGGCCCGGCCCGGCCCACCCCAGCCCGTCGCAGCCCACCACAGCCCGTCCCAGCCCACCACAGCCCGTCCCAGACCACCGCAGCCCATCCCACCCCACCACAGCCCGTCCTACTCTGTCCCAGGCCGCCCCATCCAACCACAGCCCACCACAGCCCTTCCCAGCCCACCACAACCCATCAGAGCCTGTCCAAGCCCACCACAGCCCTTCCCAGCCAACCACCGCCCACCACAACCCGTCCCAGCCCACCAGAGCCCACCACAGCTTGTCCCAGCCCACCACAGCCCTTCCCAGCCCACCACAGCTCAACACAGACCGTCCCAGCATACCAGAGCCCGTCCCATCTTACCAGAGCCCACCACAGCCCACCACGGCCTGTAACAGCCCTCCACACCCCACCACAGACCGTCCCAGCCCACCACAGCCCACCACAGTACATCTCAGCCCACCACAGCACGTCCCAGCCTGTCCCAGACGACCACAGCCCACCACAGCCCATCCCAGCCCACCACAGCCTGTCCAAGCCCACCACAGCCCACCGCAGCCAGTCCCAGCCCACCACAGCCCGTCCCAGCCCACCACGGCCCGTCCCAGATTACCACGGACCGTCCCGGCCCACCACTGCCTGTCCCAGCCCACCACAGCTCGTCCCAGCCCACCACAGCCCGTCTCAGCCCGACCCAGCCCACCACAGCCCGTCCCAGCTCACCACATCCCGTCATAGCCCCCCACACCCCGTCCCAGCCCCCCACAGCTCACCACAGTTCACCACGGCCCGTCCCAGCCCACCACTGCCCGACCCGGACCACGACATCCCGTCCCAGCCTACCACAATTCGTCCCAGCGCACCACAGCCCGTCCAAGCCCACCATGGCCCGTCCCAGCCCACCACGGCGCGTCCCAGCCCACCACAGCCCGTCCCAGCCCGTGCCAGCCCATCCCAGCCCACCACAGCCCACCACAGCCCGTCCCAGCACACCACAGCCTACAACAGCACGTCCCGGCCCACCAAAGCCCGTCCCAGCCCACAACACTTCACCCAGGCCCGTCCCAGCCCACAACGGCCCACCAGGGCCCACCACAGCCCGTCCCAGCCCACCACAGCCCGACCCGGATCACGACATCCCGTCCCAGCCCACCACAATTCATCCCAGCGCACCACAGCGCGTCCAAGACCACCACGGCCCGTCCCAGCCCACCACAGCCCGTGCCAGCCCACCACAGCTCGTCCCAGCCCACCACAGCCCGCCACAGCGCGTCCCAGCCCACCACAGCCCGTCCCGTCCCACCACAGCCCACCACAGCCCGTCCCGGCACACCACAGCCCATCCCGTCCCACCACAGCCCGTCCCGGCCGACCAGAGCCCGTCTCAGCCCACCACAGCCCGTCCCGGCACACCACAGCCCGTCCCGTCCCACCACAGCCAACCACAGCCCGTCCCAGCCCGCCACAGCCCGTCCCAGCCCACCACAGCCCGTCCCAGCCCACCACAGCTCGTCCCAGCCCACCACAGCCCGCCACAGCCCGTCCCAGCCCACCACAGCCCACCATAGCCCAATACAGCCCACCACAGCCCGTCCCAGCCCGTCCCAGCCCATCTCAGCTCGTCACAGCCCACCACAGCCCGTCCAAGCCCACCACAGCCCATTACAGCTTACCACAGCCCGTTCCAGCCCAGCAGAGCCCGTCCCAGCCCACCAGAGCCCACCAAAGCCCGTCCCCGCCCACCACAGCCCGTCCCCGCTCACCACAGCCCGTCCCAGGCCACCACAGCCCTTCCCTGCTCACCACAGCCTGTCCCCGCCCACCACAACTTGACCCGGCCCACTACAGCCCGGCCCGGCCCACCACGGCCCGTCACGGCCAACCAAGGCCGGTCCCGGCCCACCACAGCTTGTCCCAGCCCACCACGTCCGACCACAGCCCACCACGGCCCACCACAACCCACCACGGCTTACCACAGCCCACCACAGTTCACCACGGCCCACCACGGCATGTCATAGCCCACCACAGCCTGTCCCAGCCCACCACGGCTCACCGCATCCCGTCCCAGCCCACCGCATCCCGTCCCAGCCCATCACAGCCCGTCCCAGCCCACCACAGCCCGTCCCAGCCCATCACAGCCGGTCCCAGCCCACCACAGCCGGTCCCAGCCCACCACGGACCGTCCCAGATTACCACGGACCGTCCCGGCCCACCAAGGCCCGTCCCGGCCCACCACGGCCCAGCCCAGCCCACCACGGCCGATCCCAGCACACCACGGCCCGTCCCAGCACACCACGGCCCACCACGACAGATCTCAACCCACCCCAGCCTGTCCAAGCCCACCACAGCCCTCCACAGCTCTCCACAGCCCGTCCCAACCCACCACAGACTGTCTCAGCTCATCACAACCCAACACAGCGCACCAGAGCCCGTCCCAACCCACCACAGCCCGGCCAGCCCACCACATCCTGTCCCAGCCCACCACAGCCTGTCTCAACTCACCACAGCCTGTCCCAGCCCACCACAACCCACCACAGCCAAACACGACCCACCACAGCCCGTCCCAGCCCACCACGGCCCGTCTCAGCCCACCACAGCCCGTCCCAGCCCTCCACAGCCCTTTTCAGCCCACCACAGCCCACCACAGCCCATCCCAGCCAACCACAGCCCGTCCCAGCCCACCACAGCCCGTCCCAGCCCACCACAGCCCGTCCCAGCCAACCACAGGCCACCACAGCACACCAGAGATCACCACAGACCCCCAGAACCCATCACAGCCCATCACAGCCCGTCCCAGCCCACCACAGCCCGTCCCAGCCCACCACAGCCCGTCCCAGCCCGTCCCAGCCAACCACAGCCCGTCCCAGCCCGTCCCAGCCCACCACAGCCCGTCCCAGCCCGTTCCAGACCACCAGAGCCCACCAGAGCCCACCACAGCCCACCACAGGCCACCACAGCAGACCAGAGATCACCACAGCCCCCCAGAACCTGTCCCAGTCCATCACAGCCTGTCCCAGCCCACCACAGCCCGTCCCAGACCACCACAGCCCGTCCCAGCCCGTCCCAGCCCGTCCCAGTTTACCACAGCCCGTCCCAGTTTACCACAGCCCGTCCCAGCCCACCACAGCCCGTCCCAGCACACCACAGCCCGTCCCAGCACACCACAGCCCGTCCCAGCACACCACAGCCCACCACAGCCCGTTCCAGCCCGTCCCAGCCCACCACAGCCCGTTCCAGACCACCAGAGCCCACCAGAGCCCACCACAGCCCGTCCCAGCCCACCACAGGCCACCACAGCACACCAGAGATCACCACAGCCCCCCAGAACCCATCACAGCCCATCACAGCCCGTCCCAGCCCACCACAGCCCGTCCCAGCCCACCACAGCCCGTCCCAGCCTGTCCCAGCTCGTCCCAGCCCGTCCCCGCCCACCACAGCCCGTTCCAGCCCACCACAGACCGTCCCAGTCCACCACAGCCCGTCCCAGGCGGTGCCAGCCCGTCCAAGCCCACCACAGCCCGTCCCAGCCCACCACAACCTGTCCCAGCCCGTCCCAGCCCACAACAGCCCACCACGGCCCAATACAGCCCGCCACGGCCCACCACTGCCCGTCACAGCCCTCCACAGCCCTCCACAGCCCTCCACAGCCCACCACGTCGCACCACAGCCCACCAAGGCCCACCAAGGCCCACCACTGCCCGGCCCGCCACGGCCCACCACAGCCTGCCACAACCCACCACAGCCGTCCCAGACCACCACAGCCCGTCTTGGCACGCCACAGCCCATCCAAGACCGCCACAGCCCGTCCCAGCCCACCACCGCCCACCACAGCCTGTCCCAACCCATCACAGACGGTCCCAGCCCACCACAGCCCACCAAAGCCCACCACAGCTTTTCCCATCCCACCACAGCCCACCATAGACTGTCCCAGCCCAACACAGCTTATCCCATTCCACCACAGCCCGTCCCAGCCCACTGCAGCCCACCACGGCCCGCCACGGACCACCACGGCCTACCACGGCCCACCCCGCACTGCCAGAGCCCACCACGGCCTACCACAGCCCGTCCCAGCCCACCACAGCCCGTCCCAGCTCACCACAGCCCACCACAGCCTGTCCCAGCCCACCACAGCCCGTCCCAGCACACCACAGCAAGTCCCAGCACGTACCAGCCCGTCCCAGTTTACCACAGCCCGTCCCAGCCGACCACAGCCCGTTAGAGCTTACCACAGCCCGTTCCAGCACACCACAGCCCGTCCCAGCCCACCACAGCCCGTCCCAGCCCACCACATCCCGTCCCATCACACCACAGCCCACCAGAGCCCGTCCCAGCCCGCCACAGACCGCCACAGCCCGTCCCAGCCCACCACAGCTCGTCCCAGCCCACCACAGCCCACCATAGCCCAATACAGCCCACCACAGCCCGTCCCAGCCCGTCCCAGCCCATCTCAGCTCACCACAACCCACCACAGCCCGTCCAAGCCCACCACAGCCCATTACAGCTTACCACAGCCCGTTCCAGCCCAGCAGAGCCCGTCCCAGCCCGCCAGAGCCCACCAAAGCCCGTCCCCGCCCACCACTAGCCCGTCCCCGCTCACCACAGCCCATCCCAGCCCGTCCCAGGCCACCACAGCCCTTCCCTGCTCACCACAGCCTGTCCCCGCCCACCACAACTTGACCCGGCCCACTACAGCCCGGCCCGGCCCACCACGGCCCGTCACGGCCAACCAAGGCCGGTCCCGGCCCACCACGGCCCCTCCCAGCCCACCACAGCTTGTCCCAGCCCACCACGTCCGACCACAGCCTACCACGGCCCACCACAACCCACCACGGCTTACCACAGCCCACCACAGTTCACCACGGCCCACCACGGCACGTCATAGCCCACCACAGCCTGTCCCAGCCCACCACGGCCCACCATAGCCCAATACAGCCCACCACAGCCCGTCCCAGCCCGTCCCAGCCCATCTCAGCTCACCACAACCCACCACAGCCCGTCCAAGCCCACCACAGCCCATTACAGCTTACCACAGCCCGTTCCAGCCCAGCAGAGCCCATCCCAGCCCACCAGAGCCCACCAAAGCCCGTCCCCGCCCACCACTAGCCCGTCCCCGCTCACCACAGCCCATCCCAGCCCGTCCCAGGCCACCACAGCCCTTCCCTGCTCACCACAGCCTGTCCCCGCCCACCACAACTTGACCCGGCCCACTACAGCCCGGCCCGGCCCACCACGGCCCGTCACGGCCAACCAAGGCCGGTCCCGGCCCACCACGGCCCCTCCCAGCCCACCACAGCTTGTCCCAGCCCACCACGTCCGACCACAGCCTACCACGGCCCACCACAACCCACCACGGCTTACCACAGCCCACCACAGTTCACCACGGCCCACCACGGCACGTCATAGCCCACCACAGCCTGTCCCAGCCCACCACGGCCCACCACAGCCCACCACGGCCCACCGCATCCCGTCCCAGCCCACCGCATCCCGTCCCAGCCCACCGCATCCCGTCCCAGCCCACCACAGCCCGTCCCAGCCCAGCACAGCCCGTCCCAGCCCACCACAGCGCGTCCCAGCCACCCACAGCCCTTCCCAGCCCCCCACAGCCCGTCCCAGCCCACCACAGCCCGTCCCAGCCCACCACAGCCTACAACAGCACGTCCCGGCCCACCAAAGCCCATCCCAGCCCACTACGGTCCACCACGGCCCGTCCAGGCCCATCACCGCCCGTCCCAGCCCACCACAGCCCGTCCCAGCTCGTCCCAGCCCACCACAAGCCTTCCCAGCCCCTCCCAGACCCCAAGAGCCGACCCAGCCCATTTCAGCCCCTCCCAGACCGTCTCAGCTCACCACACCCCACCACAGCCAATCATAGCCTGTTCCAGCCCACCAGAGCCCGTCCCAGTCCACCAGAGCCCGTCCCAAGCTACCACAGCTTGTCCCGGCCCACCATAGCCCGTCCCAGCCCACCACAGCCCGTCCCAGCCCACCACGGCCCGTTCCAACCCACCAGAGCACGTCCCAGCCCACCACAGCCTGACCCAGCCTGTCCCAGCCCACCACAGCCCGTCCCAGCCTGTCCCAGCTCACCACATCCCACCACAGCCCGTCCCAGCCCACCACACCCGACCCGGACCACGACATCCCGTCCCAGCCCACCACAATTCGTCCCAGCGCACCACGGCCCGTCCCAGCACACCACGGCCCGTCCCAGCCCACCACGGCCCGTCCCAGCCAAACACGGCCCGTCCCAGCCAAACACGGCCCGTCCCAGGCCACCACAGCCCACCCCAGCCCGTGCCAGCCAATACCAGCCCACCACAGCCCGTGCCAGCCTGTCCCAGCCCACCACAGCCCACTACGGCCCACCACAGCCCGTCCCAGCCTACCACAGCCCACCACAACCCGTCCCATCCCACCAGAGCCCACCACAGCTTGTCCCAGCCCACCACAGCCCGTCCCAGCCCACCACAGCCCGTCCCAGCCCACCACAGCTCAACACAGACCGTCACAGCCCGCCAGAGCCCGTCCCACCTTACCACAGCCCACCACAGCCCACCACAGCCTGTCCCAGCCCTCCACAGCCCACCACAGCCCGTCCCAGCCCACCACAGCACACCACAGCCCACCACAGTATGTCCCAGCCCACCACAGCCCGTCCCAGCCCACCACAGCCCGTCCCAGCCCTTCCCAGCCCGTCCCAGCCCACCACAGCCCTTCCCAGCACACGACAGCCCGTCCCAGCCCTCCACAACCCATCCCACCACACCACAGCCTACCACAGCACGTCCCGGCCCACCAGAGCCCGTCCCAGCCCACCACAGCCCATCCCAGCCAACCACAGCCCATCCCAGACCACCACAGCCCGTCCCAGCCCTTCCCAGCCCACCACAGCGCGTCCCAGCCCACCACAGCGCGTCTCAGCCCACCACAGCCCGTCCCAGACCACCACAGCCTACAACAGCACGTCCCGGCCCACCAAAGCCCGTCCCAGCCCACTACGGTCCACCACGGCCCGTCCAGGCCCATCAGAGCCCGTCCTGGCCCACCATGGTCCGTCCCGGCCCACTGCGGCCCACCTCAGCCCACCACAGCCCGTCCCAGCCCACCACAGCCCGTCCCAGCACACCACAGCGCGTCCCAGCCCACCACAGCGCGTCCCAGCCCACCACAGCCCGTCCCAGCCCACCACAGCCCGTCCCAGCCCACCACAGCCCGTCCCAGCCCACCACAGCCCGTCTCAAGCTCACCAGAACCCACCACAGCCCACCACAGCCTGTCGCAGACCACCACGGCCCAACACGGCCCATCCCAGCCCATCACGGCCCACCACAGCCCACCACAGTTCACCACGGGCCATCTCAGACCACCATGACCTGTCCCAGCCCACCACGGCCCACCACAGCCCATCCCTTCCCATACCGGCTCAAAACAGCCCACCACGGCCCATACCAGCCCACCACGGCCCACCACAGCCCACCACAGTTCACCACGGGCCATCTCAGACCACCATGAGCTGTCCCAGCCCACCACGGCCCACCACAGCCCATCCCTTCCCATACCGGCTCAAAACGGCCCACCACGGTTCACCACGGCCCGTCCCAGCCCACCACGCCCCACCACAGACCATCCCAGTCCACCACACACCGTCCCAGCATGTCCCAGCCTGTCCCAACCCACCACAGCCTGTTCCAGACCACCACAGCCCGTCCCAGCCCACCACAGCCCGTCCCAGCACACCACAGCCCGTCCCTAGCCCACCACAGCCCGTCCCAGCCCACCACAGCCCGTCCCAGACCACCACAGCCCGTCCCCGCCCATCCCAGCCCACCACAGACCAGCATAGCCCGTCTCAGCCCGTCGCAGCCTGCCGCAGCCCGTCCCAGCCCACCACAGCCCGTCCCAGCCCACCACAGACCATTCCAGACCACCACATCCCGTCCCCGCCCACCATAGCCCGTGCCCGCCCACGCAGCCCATCCCAGCCCACCACAGCCCGTCCCCGCCCACCACGGCCCGTCCCAGCCCATCACAGCCCGTCCCAGCTCGTTCCAGACAACCAGAACTCGTCTCAGCCCGTCCCAGCCCACCACAGCCCGTCTCAAGCTCAGCAGAACCCACCACAGCCCACCACAGCCCGTCCCAGCACACCACAGCCCGTCCGAGCACACCACAGCACGTACCAGCCCGTCCCAGCCCACCACAGCCCGTCCCAGCCCACCACAGACCAGCACAGCCCGTCCCAGCCCACCACAGCCCGTCCCAGCCCGTCCCAGCCCACCACAGCCCGTCCCAGCCTGTTCCAGACCACCAGAGCCCATCCCAGCCCGTCCCAGCCCACCACAGCCCGTCTCAAGCTCACCAGAACCCACCACAGCCCACCACAGCCTGTCCCAGACCACCACGGCCCACCACAGCCCACCATGGCCCGTCCCAGCCCACGACGGCTGACCACAGCGAACCACGGCCCACCAAAGCTCACCACAGCCCGTCCCAGCACACCACAGCCCGTCCCAGCCCACCACAGCCCGTCCCAGCCCACCACAGCCCGTCCCAGCCCACCACAGCCCGTCCCCGCCCGTCCCTGTCGACCACAGCCCGTCCCAGTCCACCACAGCCCATCCCAGCCCGTCACAGCCCACCACAGCCCGTCCCCGCCCACCACAGCCCGTCCCAGCCCACCACAGCCTGTCCCAGCCCGTCCCAGCCCACCACAGCCCACCACAGCCCACCACGGCCTGTCCCAGCCCACCACGGCCGACCACAGCCCACCACGGCAGACCACAGCCCACCACGACCCGAACAAGCCCACCACGGCCCATCCAAGCCCACCACGGTCCACCACGGCATGTCCCAGCCCACCACAGAGCACCACAGCCCGTCCCAGCCCGTCCCAGCCCACCACAGTATGTCCCAGACCACCAGAGCCCGTCCCAGCCCACCACAGCCCGTCCCAGCCCACCACAGCCCACCACGCCCCGTGCCAACCCACCAGAGCCCGTCCCAGCTCACCACAGCCCACCACAGCCCGTCCCAGACCACAAGAGGTCGTCCTAGCCCACCACTAACCCACCAAAGCCCGTCCCCGCCCACCACAGCCCGTCCCAGCCCACCACAGCGCACCACAGCCTGTCCCAACCCACCTGAGCCCGTCCCAGCTTACCACAGCCCACCACAGCCCGTCACAGCCCACCACAGCCCACCACGCCCCGTGCCAACCCACCAGAGCCCGTCCCAGCTCACCACAGCCCACCACAGCCCGTCCCAGACCACAAGAGTTCCTCCCAGCCCACCACTAACCCACCAAAGCCCGTCCCCGCCCACCACAGCCCGTCCCAGCCAACCACAGCGCACCACAGCCCGTCACAGCCCGTCCCAGCCCACCAGAGGTCGTCCCAGCTCACCACAACCCACCACAGCCCTTCCCAGCCCGCCCAGCCCACCACAGCCCGTCCCAGCCCACCACAACACGTTCTAGCTCACCACAACCCACCACAGCGCACCATAGCCCACCACAGCCCACCACAGCGCACCAGAGCCCGTCCCAGCCCACCACAGCCCGTCCCAGCCCACCGCAGCCCGCCACGGCCCGTCCCAGCCCACCACAGCCCATTCCAGACCACCAGAGCCCTTACCAGTTCACCACAGCATGTTCCAGCACACCACAGCCCACCACAGCCCGTCCAATTTCACCACAGCCCGTCTCAGCTCACCACAACCCACCACAGCCCGTCCCAGCCCACCGCAGCCTATCCCAACCCGTCCCAGCCCACCACAGCCCGTCCCAGCCCACCAGAGCCCACCAGAGCCCACCACAGCTCGTCCCAGCCCACCACAGCCCACAAGAGCTTGTCACAGACCACCACAGCCCGTCCCAGCCCACCACAGCCCACTACGGCCCACCATAGCCCGTCCCAGCCCACCACAGCCCGTCCCAGCCCACGACAGCCTGTCCCAGCCCACCACAGCCCACCAGAGCCCACCACAGCTCGTCCCAGCCAACCACAGCCCACAAGAGCTTGTCACAGCCCACCACAGCCCGTCCCAGCCCACCACAGCCCACTACGGCCCACCATAGCCCGTCCCAGCCCACCACAGCCCGTCCCAGCCCACCACAGCCCGTCCCAGCCCACCACAGCCCGTCCCAGCTCGTCCCAGACCACCACAGCCTCTCACAGCACACCACAGCCCGTAACAGCCCACCACAGCAAGTACCAGCCCGTCCCAGCCCACCACAGCCCGTCTCAGCCCACCACGGCCCGTCTCAGCTCACCACAACCTGTCCCAGACGACCACAGCCCTTCCCAGCCCACCACAGCCCACCACAGCCCGTCCCAGCCCACCACGGCACGTCCCAGCCCACCACATCCCGTCCCAGCCAACCAGAGCCCGTCCCAGCCTGTTTCAGCCCAGCACGGCTAACCACGGCCTGTCCCAGCCCACCACCGCCAACCACGGTCCACCATGGCCCACCAGAGCACACCAGAGCCCACCACGGCCCTTCCCAGTCCACCACAGCCCACCACGGCCTGTCCCAGCCCACCACGGCCCGTCCCAGCCCACCACGGCCCGTCCCAGCCCACCACGGCTCGTCCCAGCCCACCACGGCCCGTCCCAGCCCACCACGGCCCATCACAGCCCACCACAGTTCACCACAGCCCGTCCTAGCCCAGCACGGCCCGTCCCAGCACACCACGGACCACCACGGCCCATCTCAGCCCACCACAGCCTGTCCAAGCCCAGCACAGCCCTCCACAACCCTCCACAGCCCGTCCCAACCCACCACGGCCCATCCCAGCCCACCACGGCCCACCACAGCCCACCACAGTTCACCACGGGCCATCTCAGACCACCATGACCTGTCCCAGCCCACCACGGCCCACCACAGCCCATCCCTTCCCATACCGGCTCAAAACAGCCCACCACGGCCCATCCCAGCCCACCACGGCCCACCACAGCCCACCACAGTTCACCACGGGCCATCTCAGACCACCATGACCTGTCCCAGCCCACCACGGCCCACCACAGCCCATCCCTTCCCATACCGGCTCAAAACGGCCCGTCCCAGCCCACCACGCCCCACCACAGACCATCCCAGTCCACCACACACCGTCCCAGCATGTCCCAGCCTGTCCCAACCCACCACAGCCTGTTCCAGACCACCACAGCCCGTCCCAGCCCACCACAGCCCGTCCCAGCACACCACAGCCCGTCCCTAGCCCACCACAGCCCGTCCCAGCCCACCACAGCCCGTCCCAGACCACCACAGCCCGTCCCCGCCCATCCCAGCCCACCACAGACCAGCATAGCCCGTTTCAGCCCGTCGCAGCCTGCCGCAGCCCGTCCCAGCCCACCACAGCCCGTCCCAGCCCACCACAGACCATTCCAGACCACCACATCCCGTCCCCGCCCACCATAGCCCGTGCCCGCCCACCACAGCCCATCCCAGCCCACCACAGCCCGTCCCCGCCCACCACGGCCCGTCCCAGCCCATCACAGCCCGTCCCAGCTCGTTCCAGACAACCAGAACTCGTCTCAGCCCGTCCCAGCCCACCACAGCCCGTCTCAAGCTCAGCAGAACCCACCACAGCCCACCACAGCCCGTCCCAGCCCGTCCCAGACCACCACAGCCCACCACAGCCCGTCCCAGCACACCACAGCCCGTCCGAGCACACCACAGCACGTACCAGCCCGTCCCAGCCCACCACAGCCCGTCCCAGCCCACCACAGAGCAGCACAGCCCGTCCCAGTTCACCACAGCCCGTCCCAGCCCGTCCCAGCCCACCACAGCGCGTCCCAGCCCACCACAGCCCGTCCCAGCCCACCACAGCCCGTCCCCGCCCACCACAGCCCGTCCCCGATAACCACAGCCCGCCCCCCCCACCACAGCCCGTCCCCGCCCACCACAGCCCGTCCCAGCCCACCACAGCCCGTCCCCGCCCACCACAGCCCGTCCCAGCACACCACAGTCCGTCCCAGCCCACCACAGCCCACCACAGCCCTTCCCAGCCCGTCCCAGCCTGTTCCAGACCACCACAGCCCGTCCCAGCCCGTCCCAGCCCACCACAGCCCGTCTCAAGCTCACCAGAACCCACCACAGCCCACCACAGCCTGTCCCAGACCACCACGGCCCACCACAGCCCACCATGGCCCGTCCCAGCCCACGACGGCCGACCACAGCGAACCACGGCCCACCAAAGCTCACCACAGCCCGTCCCAGCACACCACAGCCCGTCCCAGCCCGTCCCAGCCCACCACAGCCCGTCCCAGCCCACCACAGCCCGTCCCAGCCCACCACAGCCCGTCCCAGCCAACCACAGCCCGTCCCCGCCCATCCCTGTCGACCACAGCCCGTCCCAGACCACCACAGCCCATCCCAGATTGCCACAGCCCATCCCAGCCCGTCACAGCCCACCACAGCCCGTCCCCGCCCACCACAGCCCGTCCCAGCCCACCACAGCCCGTCCCAGCCTGTCCCAGCCCACCACAGCCCGTCCCAGCCCGTCCCAGCCCACCACAGCCCACCACAGCCCACCACGGACTGTCCCAGCCCACCACGGCCGACCACAGCCCACCACGGCAGACCACAGCCCACCACGACCCGAACAAGCCCACCACGGCCCATCCAAGCCCACCACGGTCCACCACGGCATGTCCCAGCCCACCACAGAGCACCACAGCCCGTCCCAGCCCTTCCCAACCCGTCCCAGCCCTTCCCAGCCCGTCCCAGCCCACCACAGCCCGTCCCAGCCCACCACATAAAGTACCAGCCCATAGAAGCCCACCACAGCCCGTCCCAGCCTACCACGGCCCGTCCGAGCCCACCCCAGCCCAGCAAAGCCCACTACAGGCCATCTCAGCTCACCACAACCCGTCCCAGACCACCACAGCCCACCACAGCCGGTTACAGCTTATCACAGCCCATCCCAGCCCACCACAGCCCGTCCCAGACCACCACAGCCCGTCCCAGCCCACCACAGCCCGTCCCAGCCCACCAGAGCCCCTCCCGGCCCACCACAGCTTGTCCCAGCTCATCCCAGCCCACCACAGCCCGTCCCAGCCCGTCCCAGCCCACCACATAAAGTACCAGCCCATAGAAGCCCACCACAGCCCGTCCCAGCCCGTCCCAGCCCACCACAGCCCGTCCCAGCCCGTCCCAGTTTACCACAGCCCGTCCCAGCCCACGAAAGCCTGTCCCAGCTTACCACATCCCGTCCCAGCTTACCACATCCCGTCCCAGCCCACCACGGTCCACCACAGCCCACCACAGCCTGTCCCAGCCCACCACGGTCCACCACAGACCACCGCAGCAGGTCCCAGGCCACCACAGCCCGTCTTAGCCCGACCCAGCCCCCCACAGCCCGTCCCAGCCCAAAACAGTTCACCACGGCCCGTCCCAGCCCACAACGGCCCACCATGGCCCACCACAGCCCGTCCCAGCCCACCACAGCCCGACCCGGATCACGACATCCCGTCCCAGCCCACCACAATTCGTCCCAGTGCACCACAGCGCGTCCCAGCCAACCACAGCCCGTCCCAGCCCACCACAGCCCGTCCCAGCCCACCATAGCCCGTCCTAGCTCGTCGCAGCCCACCACAGCCCTTCCCAGCCCCCCACAGCCCACCACAGCCCCTCCCAGCCCTACACAGGCCGTCCCAGCCCATCCCATCCCACCACAGTGCGTCCAAGTCCGTCCCAGCCCACCAGAGCCCGGCCCAGCCCTCCACAGCCCACCAGAGCCTGTCCCGGCCCACCACGGCCCATCACAGCCCATCTCAGCTCATCACAGCCCGTCTCAGCTCATCACAGCTCGTCCCAGCCCATCACAGCCCGTCCCAGCCCAACACATCCGTCCCAGCCCAACACATCCGTCCCAGCACACCGCAGCCCGTCCCAGTTTACCACAGCCCACCACAGCCCGTCCCAGCCCACCACAGCACACGACAGCCCTTCCCAGCCCAACACAGCCCACCACAGCCCGTCCCAGCCCACCACAGCCCACCGCAGCCCGTCCCAGCCCGTCCCAGCCCACCGCAGCCCGTCCAAGCCCACCACAGCCCGTCCCCGCCCGTCCCAGCCCACCATAGCCCGTTCCAGCCGTCCCAGCAAATCCCAGCCCACCACAGTTCGTCTCAGCTCACCACAGCCCGTCCCAGCCCATTCCAGCCCACCACAGCCTGTCCCAGCTCACCACAACCCACCACAGCCAACCACAGCCCGTCCCAGCCCACCATAGCCCGTTCCAGCCGTCCCAGCAAATCCCAGCCCACCACAGCCCGACTCAGCTCATCACAGCTCGTCCCAGCCCAACACATCCGTCCCAGCCCAACACAGCCCGTCCCAGTTTACCACAGCCCACCACAGCCCGTCGCAGCCCGTCCCAGCTCACCACAACCCACCACAGCCCGCTCCAGCCGGCCACAGCCCCAACCAGCCCACCACAGCCCGTCCCCGCCCACCACAGCCCGTCCCCGCCCACCACAGCCCTTCCCAGCTCGTCCCAGACCGTCCCAGCACTTCCCAGCCCACCGCAGGCCGTCCCAGCCCACCGCAGCCCGTCCCAGCCCACCGCAGCCCGTCCCAGCCCACCGTAACCCGTCCCAGTCCACCATAGCCCGTCCCAGCCGTCCCAGCAAATCCCAGCCCACCACAGCCCGTCTCAAGCTCACCAGAACCCACCACAGCCCACCACAGCCCGTCCCAGCCCACCACAGCCCGTCCCAGCCCACCACAGCCCGTCCCCGCCCACCACAGCCCGTCCCAGCACACTACAGCTTGTCCCAGCCCGTCCCAGCTCGTCCCAGCCCGTCCCAGCACACCACAGCACGTCCCAGCCCGTCCCAGCCCATCGCAGCCTGTCGCAGCCCACCACAGCCCGTCCCAGCACACCACAGCCCGTTCCAGCCCATCCCAGCCCGTCGCAGCCCATCCCAGCCTGTCCCAGCACACCACAGACCGTCCCAGTCCACCACAGACCGTCCCAGCATGTCCCAGCCCATCCCAGCCCATCCCAGCCCACCACAGCCCTTCCCAGCCCACGACAGCCCATCCCAGCACACCACAGCCTACCACAGCACGTACCGGCCCACCAGAGCCTGTCCCAGCCCACCACAGCCCATCCCAGCCCACCACAGCGCGTCGCAGCCTGCCACAGCGCGTCCACGCACACCACAGCGCGTCCCAGCCCACCACAGCACGTCCCAGCCCACCACAGCGCGTCCCAGCCCACCACATCCTGTCCCAGCCCACCACAGCCCGTCTCAGCTCACCACAGCCTGTCCCAGCCCACCACAACCCACCACAGCCAAACACGGCCCACCACAGCCCGTCCCAGCCCACCACAGGCCACTACAGCACACCACAGCCTACCGCAGACCACCACAGCCCGTCCCAGCCCACCACAGCCCGTCCCAGCCCTCCACAGCCCACCTCAGCCCACCACAGCCCGTCCCAGCCCAACACAGCCCGTCCCAGCCCAACACAGCCCGTCCCAGCCCACCACAGCCCGTCCCAGCCCACCACAGCCCTTCCCAGCCCACGACAGCCCATCCCAGCACACCACAGCCTACCACAGCACGTACCGGCCCACCAGAGCCTGTCCCAGCCCACCACAGCCCATCCCAGCCCACCACAGCGCGTCGCAGCCCACCACAGCGCGTCCACGCCCACCACAGCGCGTCCCAGCCCACCACAGCACGTCCCAGCCCACCACAGCGCGTCCCAGCCCACCACAGCCCGTCCCAGCCCACCACAGCCCGTCCCAGCCCACCACAGCCCGTCCCAGCCCACCACAGCCCGTCCCAGCCAACCACAGCCCGTCCCAGCACACCACAGCCTACAACAGCACTTCCCGGCCCACCAAAGCCCGTCCCAGCCCACTACGGTCCACCACGGCCCGTCCAGGCCCATCACCGCCCGTCCCGGCCCACCATGGTCCGTCCCGGCCCACCGCGGCCCACCCCAGCCCACCACAGCCCGTCCCAGGCCACCACAGCCCTTCCCTGCTCACCACAGCCTGTCCCCACCCACCACAACTTGTCCCCGCCCACTACGGCCCGGCCCAGCCCACCACGGCCCGTCACGGCCAACCAAGGCCGGTCCTGGCCCACCACGGCCTGTCCCAGCCCACCACAGCCCGTCCCAGCCCTTCCCAGCCCACCACAGCGCGTCCCAGCCCACCACAGCGCGTCCCAGCCCACCACAGCGCGTCCCAGCCCACCACAGCCCGTCCCAGCCCACCACAGCCCGTCCCAGCCCACCACAGCCTACAACAGCACGTCCCGGCCCACCACTGCCCGTCCCAGCCCAGTACGGTCCACAACGGCCCGTCCAGGCCCATCACCGCCCGTCCCGGCCCACCATGGTCCGTCCAGGCCCACCGCGGCCCACCTAAGCCCACCACAGCCCGTCCCAGCCCACCACTGCCCGTCCCAGCCCACCACTGCCCGTCCCAGCCCGTCCCAGCTCGTCCCAGCCCACCACAGGCCTTCCCAGCCCCTCCCAGACCCCCAGAGCCGGCCCAGCCCGTTTCAGCCCCTCCCAGACCGTCTCAGCTCACCACACCCCACCACAGCCCATCCCAGCCCACCACGGCCTGTTACAGCCCAGCAGAGGCCGTTCCAGTCCACCAGAGCCCGTCCCAACCTACCACAGCTTGTCCCGGCCCACCATAGCCCATCCCGTCCCACCACAGCCCGTCCCGGCCCACCAGAGCCCGTCCCAGCCCTTCCCAGCCCACCACAGCACGTCCCAGCCCACCACAGCGCATCGCAGCCCACCACAGCGCATCCCAGCCCACCACAGCCCGTTTCAGCCCACCACAGCCCACCACAGCTTGTCCCAGCCCACCACAGCCCGTCCCAGCCTGTCCCAGTCCATTGCGGCCCACCACATCCTGTCCCAGCCCGTCCCATCCCACCATAGACCACCACAGCTCGTCCCAGCCCACCACAGCCCACCACAGCCCGTCCCAGCCCGTCCCGGCCCACCACAGCCCGTCTCAGCCCGATCCAGCTCACCACAGCCTGTCCCAGCTCACCACATCCCGTCATAGCCCCCCACAGCCCATCCCAGCCCACCACAGCTCACCACAGTTCACCACGGCCTGTCCCAGCCCACAACGGCCCACCGCGGCCCACCACAGCCCGTCCCAGCCCACCACGGCCCGTCCCAGCCCACCACGGCCCGTCCCAGTTCGTGCCAGCCAATACCAGCCCACCACAGCCAGTCCCAGCCCACCACAGCCCACCACAGCCCGTCCCAGCCCACCAGAGCCCACCACAGCTTGTCACAGACCATCACAGCCCGTCCCAGCCCACCACAGCTCACCACAGACAGTCCCAGCCCACCAGAGCCCGTCCCAGCTTACCACAGCCCACCACAGCACACCACGGCCTGTCCCAGCCCTCCACAGCCCACCACAGCCCGTCCCAGCCCACCACAGCACACCACAGCCCACCACAGCCCACCACGGCCCACCACGGCCCGTCCCAGCCCACCACAGCCCAGCACAGCCCAGCACAGCCTACCAGGGCCCACCTCAGCCCACCACAGCCCGTCCCAGCATGTCCGAGCCCGTCCCAGCCCACTGCGACCCGTCCCAGCCCACCACAGCCCGTCTTAGCCCGACCCAGCCCCCCACAGCCCGTCCCAACCCACCACAGTTCACCACGGCCCGTCCCAGCCCACTGCGACCCGTCCCAGCCCACCACAGCCCGTCTTAGCCCGACCCAGCCCCCCACAGCCCGTCCCAACACACCACAGTTCACCACGGCCCGTCCCAGCCCACAACGGCCCACCACGGCTCACCACAGCCCGTCCCAGCCCACCACAACTTGTCCCAGTGCACCACAGCGCGTCCCAGCCCACCACAGCCCGTCCCGGTACACCACAGCCCCTCCTGTCCCATCACAGCCCGTCCCGTCCCACCACAGCCCGTCCCAGCCAACCACAGCCTGTCCCAGCCCACCACAGCCCGTCTCAGCACACCACAGCCCGTCCTGGCTCACCACAGCCCGTCCCGTCCCACCACAGCCCACCACAGCCCGTCCCGTCCCACCACAGCCCACCACAGCCCGTCCCAGACCACCACAGCCCGTCCCAGCCCACCACAGGCCACTACAGCACACCACAGGCTACCGTAGACCACCACAGCCCGTCCCAGCCCGCCACAGCCCAATACAGACCACCACAGCCCAATACAGCCCACCACAGCCCGTCTCAGCTCACCACAACCCACCACAGCCCGTCCAAGCCCACCACAGCCCGTCCCAGCCAACCACAGCCCGTCCCAGCACACCACAGCCTACAACAGCACTTCCCGGCCCACCACAGCCCGTCCCAGCCCACCACAGCTCATCCCAGCCCGGCCCAGCCCACCACATCCTGTCCCAGCCCACCACAGCCCGTCTCAACTCACCACAGCCTGTCCCAGCCCACCACAACCCACCACAGCCCAACACGGCCCACCACAGCCCGTCCCAGCCCACCACAGGCCACTAAAGCACACCACAGCCTACCGCAGACCACCACAGCCCGTCTCAGCCCACCACAGCCCACCACAACTTGTCCCAGCCCACCAGAGCCCGTGCCAGCCCACCACAGCCCGTCTCAGCCCACCACAGACCACCACAGTTTGTCCCAGCCCACCAGAGTTTGTCCCAGCCCACCACAGCCCGTCCCAGCCCACCAGAGTCCGTTCCAGCCCACCACAGCCCGCCAAAGCCCGTCCCCGCCCACCACACCTGATCCCCGCCCACCACAGCCCGGCCCCGCCCACCACAACTTGTCCCCGCGCACCACAACTTGTCCCCGCCCATTACGGCCCTTCCCGGCCCACCACGGCCCGTCCCAGCCAACCAAGACCGGTCCTGGCCCACCACGGCCCGTCCCAACCCACCACGGCCCAGCCCAGCCCACCACAACCCACCACAGCCCATTACAGCTTACCACAGCCCGTCCCAACCCACCACAGCCTGTTCCAGCCCACCACGGACCGTGCCCGCCCACCTCAGCCCGTCCCCGACCACCACAGCACGTCCAAGCCCGTCCCCGCCCACTACAACCCGTCACCGCCCACCACAGCCCGTCCAAGGCGTCCCAGCCCGTGCCAGCCCATCTCAGCCCGTCCCAGCCCACCAGAACTCGTCCCAGCCAACCACAGCTCATCCCAGCCTGTCCCAGCCCACCACAGCCCGTCCCAGCCCACCACAGCCCGTCCCAGCCCGTCCCAGCCCACCACAGCCTGTCCCAGCCCACCAAAGCCCGTCCCAGCCCGTCTCATCCCACCACAGCCCACCACAGCTCGTCCCAGCCCACCACAGCCCACCACAGCACGTCCCAGTCCGTCCCGGCCCACCACAGCCCGTCCCAGCCCACCACAGCCCATCCCAGCCCACCACAGCCCACCACAGCCCGTCCCAGCCCACCACAGCCCGTCCCAGCCCACCACAGCCCGTCCCAGCCCACCACGGCCCATCCCAGCACACCACGGCCTGTCCCAGCCCACCACGGCCCACCACGACAGATCTCAACCCACCACAGCCTGTCCAAGCCCACCACAGCCCTCCACAGCTCTCCACAGCCCGTCCCAACCCACCACAGACTGTCTCAGCTCATCACTACCCAACACAGCGCACCAGAGCCCGTCCCAACCCACCACAGCCCGGCCCAGCCCACCACATCCTGTCCCAGACCACCACATCCCATCTCAGCCCACCACAGCCCGTCCCAGCCCACCACAGCCCGTCCCAGCCCGTCCCAGCCCACCACAGCCTGTCCCAGCCCACCAAAGCCCGTCCCAGCCCGTCTCATCCCACCACAGCCCACCACAGCTCGTCCCAGCCCACCACAGCCCACCACAGCACGTCCCAGTCCGTCCCGGCCCACCACAGCCCGTCCCAGCCCACCACAGCCCGTCCCAGCCCACCACAGCCCGTCCCAGCCCGTCCCAGCCCACCACAGCCTGTCCCAGCCCACCAAAGCCCGTCCCAGCCCGTCTCATCCCACCACAGCCCACCACAGCTCGTCCCAGCCCACCACAGCCCACCACAGCACGTCCCAGTCCGTCCCGGCCCACCACAGCCCGTCCCAGCCCACCACAGCCCATCCCAGCCCACCACAGCCCACCACAGCCCGTCCCAGCCCACCACAGCCCGTCCCAGCCCACCACAGCCCGTCCCAGCCCACCACGGCCCATCCCAGCACACCACGGCCTGTCCCAGCCCACCACGGCCCACCACGACAGATCTCAACCCACCACAGCCTGTCCAAGCCCACCACAGCCCTCCACAGCTCTCCACAGCCCGTCCCAACCCACCACAGACTGTCTCAGCTCATCACTACCCAACACAGCGCACCAGAGCCCGTCCCAACCCACCACAGCCCGGCCCAGCCCACCACATCCTGTCCCAGACCACCACATCCCATCTCAGCCCACCACAGCCCGTCCCAGCCCACCACAGCCCGTCCCAGCCCGTCCCAGCCCACCACAGCCTGTCCCAGCCCACCAAAGCCCGTCCCAGCCCGTCTCATCCCACCACAGCCCACCACAGCTCGTCCCAGCCCACCACAGCCCACCACAGCACGTCCCAGTCCGTCCCGGCCCACCACAGCCCGTCCCAGCCCACCACAGCCCATCCCAGCCCACCACAGCCCACCACAGCCCGTCCCAGCCCACCACAGCCCGTCCCAGCCCACCACAGCCCGTCCCAGCCCACCACGGCCCATCCCAGCACACCACGGCCTGTCCCAGCCCACCACGGCCCACCACGACAGATCTCAACCCACCACAGCCTGTCCAAGCCCACCACAGCCCTCCACAGCTCTCCACAGCCCGTCCCAACCCACCACAAACTGTCTCAGCTCATCACTACCCAACACAGCGCACCAGAGCCCGTCCCAACCCACCACAGCCCGGCCCAGCCCACCACATCCTGTCCCAGCCCACCACAGCCCGTCTCAGCTCACCACAGCCTGTCCCAGCCCACCACAACCCACCACAGCCAAACACGGCCCACCACAGCCCGTCCCAGCCCACCACAGGCCACTACAGCACACCACAGCCTACCGCAGACCACCACAGCCCGTCCCAGCCCACCACAGCCCGTCCCAGCCCTCCACAGCCCACCTCAGCCCACCACAGCCCGTCCCAGCCCAACACAGCCCGTCCCAGCCCACCACAGCCCGTCCCAGCCCACCACAGCCCGTCCCAGCCCACCACAGCCCTTCCCAGCCCACGACAGCCCATCCCAGCACACCACAGCCTACCACAGCACGTACCGGCCCACCAGAGCCTGTCCCAGCCCACCACAGCCCATCCCAGCCCACCACAGCGCGTCGCAGCCCACCACAGCGCGTCCACGCCCACCACAGCGCGTCCCAGCCCACCACAGCACGTTCCAGCCCACCACAGCACGTCCCAGCCCACCACAGCCAGTCCCAGCCCACCACAGCCCGTCCCAGCCCACCACAGCCCGTCCCAGCCCACCACAGCCCGTCCCAGCCCACCACAGCCCGTCCCAGCCAACCACAGCCCGTCCCAGCACACCACAGCCTACAACAGCACTTCCCGGCCCACCAAAGCCCGTCCCAGCCCACTACGGTCCACCACGGCCCGTCCAGGCCCATCACCGCCCGTCCCGGCCCACCATGGTCCGTCCCGGCCCACCGCGGCCCACCCCAGCCCACCACAGCCCGTCCCAGGCCACCACAGCCCTTCCCTGCTCACCACAGCCTGTCCCCACCCACCACAACTTGTCCCCGCCCACTACGGCCCGGCCCAGCCCACCACGGCCCGTCACGGCCAACCAAGGCCGGTCCTGGCCCACCACGGCCTGTCCCAGCCCACCACAGCCCGTCCCAGCCCTTCCCAGCCCACCACAGCGCGTCCCAGCCCACCACAGCCCGTCCCAGCCCACCACAGCCCGTCCCAGCCCACCACAGCCTACAACAGCACGTCCCGGCCCACCACTGCCCGTCCCAGCCCAGTACGGTCCACAACGGCCCGTCCAGGCCCATCACCGCCCGTCCCGGCCCACCATGGTCCGTCCAGGCCCACCGCGGCCCACCTAAGCCCACCACAGCCCGTCCCAGCCCACCACTGCCCGTCCCAGCCCACCACTGCCCGTCCCAGCCCGTCCCAGCTCGTCCCAGCCCACCACAGGCCTTCCCAGCCCCTCCCAGACCCCCAGAGCCGGCCCAGCCCGTTTCAGCCCCTCCCAGACCGTCTCAGCTCACCACACCCCACCACAGCCCATCCCAGCCCACCACGGCCTGTTCCAGCCCAGCAGAGGCCGTTCCAGTCCACCAGAGCCCGTCCCAACCTACCACAGCTTGTCCCGGCCCACCATAGCCCATCCCGTCCCACCACAGCCCGTCCCGGCCCACCAGAGCCCGTCCCAGCCCTTCCCAGCCCACCACAGCACGTCCCAGCCCACCACAGCGCATCGCAGCCCACCACAGCGCATCCCAGCCCACCACAGCCCGTTTCAGCCCACCACAGCCCACCACAGCTTGTCCCAGCCCACCACAGCCCGTCCCAGCCTGTCCCAGTCCATTGCGGCCCACCACATCCTGTCCCAGCCCGTCCCATCCCACCATAGACCACCACAGCTCGTCCCAGCCCACCACAGCCCACCACAGCCCGTCCCAGCCCGTCCCGGCCCACCACAGCCCGTCTCAGCCCGATCCAGCTCACCACAGCCTGTCCCAGCTCACCACATCCCGTCATAGCCCCCCACAGCCCATCCCAGCCCACCACAGCTCACCACAGTTCACCACGGCCGGTCCCAGCCCACAACGGCCCACCGCGGCCCACCACAGCCCGTCCCAGCCCACCACGGCCCGTCCCAGACCACCACGGCCCGTCCCAGCCCACCACGGCCCGTCCCAGTTCGTGCCAGCCAATACCAGCCCACCACAGCCAGTGATAGCCTGTCCCAGCCCACCACAGCCAGTCCCAGCCCACCACAGCCCACCACAGCCCGTCCCAGCCCACCAGAGCCCACCACAGCTTGTCACAGACCACCACAGCCCGTCCCAGCCCACCACAGCTCACCACAGACAGTCCCAGCCCACCAGAGCCCGTCCCAGCTTACCACAGCCCACCACAGCACACCACGGCCTGTCCCAGCCCTCCACAGCCCACCACAGCCCGTCCCAGCCCACCACAGCACACCACAGCCCACCACAGTACGTCTCAGCCCACCACAGCCCACCACGGCCCGTCCCAGCCCACCACAGCCCAGCACAGCCCAGCACAGCCTACCAGGGCCCACCTCAGCCCACCACAGCCCGTCCCAGCATGTCCGAGCCCGTCCCAGCCCACTGCGACCCGTCCCAGCCCACCACAGCCCGTCTTAGCCCGACCCAGCCCCCCACAGCCCGTCCCAACCCACCACAGTTCACCACGGCCCGTCCCAGCCCACTGCGACCCGTCCCAGCCCACCACAGCCCGTCTTAGCCCGACCCAGCCCCCCACAGCCCGTCCCAACACACCACAGTTCACCACAGCCCGTCCCAGCCCACCACAACTTGTCCCAGTGCACCACAGCGCGTCCCAGCCCACCACAGCCCGTCCCGGTACACCACAGCCCCTCCTGTCCCATCACAGCCCGTCCCGTCCCACCACAGCCCGTCCCAGCCAACCACAGCCTGTCCCAGCCCACCACAGCCCGTCCCGTCCCACCACAGCCCACCACAGCCCGCCCCAGCCCACCACAGCCCGTCCCAGCCCACCACAGGCCACTACAGCACACCACAGGCTACCGTAGACCACCACAGCCCGTCCCAGCCCACCACAGCCCGTCCCGTCCCACCACAGCCCACCACAGCCCGTCCCAGCCTGCCACAGCCCGTCCCAGCCCGCCACAGCCCAATACAGCCCACCACAGCCCAATACAGCCCACCACAGCCCGTCTCAGCTCACCACAACCCACCACAGCCCGTCCAAGCCCACCACAGCCCGTCCCAGCCCACCAGAGCCCGTTCCAGCCCACCAGAGCCCACCAAAGCCCGTCCCCGCCCACCACAGCCCGTCCCAGCCCGTCCCAGGCCACCACAGCCCTTCCCTGCTCACCACAGCCTGTCCCAGGCCACCACAACTTGTCCCCGCCCACTACAGCCCGGCCCGGCCCACCACGGCCCGTCATGGCCAACCAAGGCCGGTCCTGGCCCACCACAGCCCGTCCCAGCCCTTCCCAACCCACCGCAGCGCGTCCCAGCCCACCACAGCCCGTCCCAGCCCACCACAGCCCGTCCCAGCCCACCACAGCGCGTCCCAGCCCACCACAGCCCGTCCCAGCCAAACACAGTCCGTCCCAGCCCACCACAGCCCGTCCCAGCCAACAACAGACCATTCTAGACCAGCAGAGCCTGTCCCTGCCCACCAGAGCCTGTCCCCGCCCACCACAGCCCTTTCCCGCCCACCACAGCCCATCCCCGCCCACCACGGCCCGTCCCAGCACACCACAGCCCGTCCCAGCCCACCACAGCCCGTCCCAGCCCATCCCTGCCCACCACAGCCCGTCCCAGCCCACCACAGCCCGTCCCAGCACACCACAGCCTACAACAGCACGTCCCGGCCAACCAAAGCCCGTCCCGGCCCACTACGGTCCACCACGGCCCGTCCAGGCCCATCACCGCCCGTCCCGGCCCACCATGGTCCGTCCCGGCCCACCGCGGCCCACCTCAGCCCACCACAGCCCGTCCCAGCCCACCACAGCCCGTCACAGCCCACCACAGCCTGTCCCAGCCCACCACAGCCCGTCCCAGCCCACCACAGCCCGTCCCAGCCCACCAGAGCCCGTCCCAGCCCACCACAGCCCACCACAGCCCGTCCCAGCCCACCACAGCCCGTCCCAGCCAACCACAGCCTGTCCCAGCCCACCACAGCCCGTCCCGTCCCACCACAGCCCACCACAGCCCGCCCCAGCCCACCACAGCCCGTCCCAGCCCACCACAGGCCACTACAGCACACCACAGGCTACCGTAGACCACCACAGCCCGTCCCAGCCCACCACAGCCCGTCCCGTCCCACCACAGCCCACCACAGCCCGTCCCAGCCTGCCACAGCCCGTCCCAGCCCGCCACAGCCCAATACAGCCCACCACAGCCCAATACAGCCCACCACAGCCCGTCTCAGCTCACCACAACCCACCACAGCCCGTCCAAGCCCACCACAGCCCGTCCCAGCCCACCAGAGCCCGTTCCAGCCCACCAGAGCCCACCAAAGCCCGTCCCCGCCCACCACAGCCCGTCCCAGCCCGTCCCAGGCCACCACAGCCCTTCCCTGCTCACCACAGCCTGTCCCATGCCACCACAACTTGTCCCCGCCCACTACAGCCCGGCCCGGCCCACCACGGCCCGTCATGGCCAACCAAGGCCGGTCCTGGCCCACCACAGCCCGTCCCAGCCCTTCCCAACCCACCGCAGCGCGTCCCAGCCCACCACAGCCCGTCCCAGCCCACCACAGCGCGTCCCAGCCCACCACAGCCCGTCCCAGCCAAACACAGTCCGTCCCAGCCCACCACAGCCCGTCCCAGCCAACAACAGACCATTCTAGACCAGCAGAGCCTGTCCCTGCCCACCAGAGCCTGTCCCCGCCCACCACAGCCCTTTCCCGCCCACCACAGCCCATCCCCGCCCACCACGGCCCGTCCCAGCACACCACAGCCCGTCCCAGCCCACCACAGCCCGTCCCAGCCCATCCCTGCCCACCACAGCCCGTCCCAGCCCACCACAGCCCGTCCCAGCACACCACAGCCTACAACAGCACGTCCCGGCCAACCAAAGCCCGTCCCGGCCCACTACGGTCCACCACGGCCCGTCCAGGCCCATCACCGCCCGTCCCGGCCCACCATGGTCCGTCCCGGCCCACCGCGGCCCACCTCAGCCCACCACAGCCCGTCCCAGCCCACCACAGCCCGTCACAGCCCACCACAGCCTGTCCCAGCCCACCACAGCCCGTCCCAGCCCACCACAGCCCGTCCCAGCCCACCAGAGCCCGTCCCAGCCCACCACAGCCCACCACAGCCCGTCCCAGCCCACCACAGCCCGTCCCAGCCCACCACAGCCCGTCCCAGCCCACCACGGCCCGTCTCAGCCCACCACGGCCCGTCCCAGATTACCACGGCCCGTCCTGGCCCACCACTGCCCGGCACGGCCCAGCACGGCCCGGCCCGGCCCAGCACGGCCCATCCCGGCCCACCACGGCCCACCACAGCCCGTCCCAGCCCACCACAGCCCGCCCCAGCCCACCACAGGACACTACAGCACACCACAGCCTACCGCAGACCACCACAGCTTGTCCCAGCCCACCACAGCCCACCACAGCCCGTGCCGGCCCAGCCCAGCCCGTCGCAGTCCATCTCAGCTCACCGAAACCAACCACAGCCCGTCCCCGCCTACCACAGCCCATTACAGCTTACCACAGCCCGTCCCGGCCCACCATAGCCCGTGCCAGCCCACCACAGCCCTTCCCTCCTCACCACAGCCCGTCCCTGCCCACCGCAGCCCGGCCCCGCCCACCGAAGCCCGTCCCCGCCCACCGCAGCCCATCCCCACCCACCGCAGCCCACCACAGCCCGTGCCAGCCCACCACAGCCCGTGCCAGCCAACCACAGCCCGTCCCAGCCCACCACAGCCCGTGCCAGCCCACCACAGCCCGTCCCAGCCCAACACAGCCCGTCCCAGCCCACCACAGGCCACCACAGCACACCAGAGATCACCACAGCCTTCCACAGCCCGTCCCAGCATGTCCCAGCCCACCACAGCCCGTCCCAGCACACCACAGCCAGTCCCAGCTCACCATAGCCCGTCCCATCCCACCACTAGCCCGTTCCAGCCCACTACAGCCCACCACAACCCATCCCAGCCCACTACAGCCCACCACAAACCACCACAGCCCGTCCCAGCCCACCACAGCTCACCACAAACCACCAGAGCCCACCACAGCCCGTCCCAGCCCACCACAGCCCACCACAGCCAACCACAGCCCGTCCCAGCCCACCACAGCGCACCACCGCCCACTACAGCTCATCACAGCTGACCATAGCACACCACAGCCCACCACAGCCCGTCCCAGCTAACCACATCCTGACCCAGCCCACCACAGCCCGTCCCAGCCCACCAAAGCTCGTTAAAGCCCACCACGGCACACAACGGCCCGCCACAGCCCGCCATAGCCTGCCACAGCCCATCGCAGCCCGCCACAGACCGTCCCAGCCAGCCACAGCCCATCCAAGCCCACTACAGCCCACCACAAACCACCACAGCCCACCACAGCCCGTCCCAGGCTGCCACAGCCCATCCCAGCCCACTACAGCCCACCACAGCTCACCACAGCCCGTCACAGCCCACCACAGCCCGTCCCAGCACACCACAGCCCACAACAACCCGTCCCAGCCCACCACAGCCCACCAGAGCCCGTCCCAGCCCGTCCCAGCCCACCACAGCCCGTCCCAGCCCACCAGAGCCCGTCCGAGCCCACCACAGCTCGTCCCAGCCCACCAGACCCCACTACAGCCCGTCCCAGCCCACCACAGCCCTTCCTGGCCCACGACAGCCCGTCCCGGCCCACCACAACCCGTCCCATCCCACCACAGCCCACCACAGCCTGTCCCAGCCCACCACAGCCCACCACAGCCAACCACAGCCCACCACAGCTCGTCCCAGCCTACCACAGCCCACCACAGCCAACCACAGCCCACCACAGCCCGTCCCAGCCCACAACAGCCCGTCCCAGCCGAACACAGCCCGTCCCAGCCCGTCCCAGGCCACCACAGCCTGTCCCAGCCCACCAAAGCCCGTCCCAGACCACCACAGCCCGTCCCAGCCCACTACAGCCCACCACAGCCCGTCCCAGCCCACCACGGCCCGTCCGAGCCGACCACAGCCCTACCCAGCCCACCACAGCCCGTCCCAGCCCACCACAGCCCACCAGAGCCCGTCCCTGCCCACCACGGCCCGTCCGAGCCGACCACAGCTCTTCCCAGCCCACCACAGCCCTTCCCAGCCCACCACGGCCCGTCACAGCCCGTCCCAGCCCACCACAGCCCGTCACAGCCCGACCCAGCCCATCACAGAGGGTCCAAGTCAACCACAGCCTGTCCCAGCCCACGAAAGCCCATCCCAGCTCACCACAGCCTGTCACAGCCCACCACAGCCCGTCCCAGCCCACTACAGCCCACCACAGCCCACCACAGCCCACCACAGCCCACCAAAACATGTCCCATCCCACCACAGCCCGTCTCAGACTACCACAGCCCACCACAGTCTATCCCATCCCACCACAGCCCATCCCAGCCCACCACAGCATATCCCAGCCCACCACAGCCCATCCCAGCTCACCAAAGCCCGTCCCAGCCCACCACAGCCTGTCCCAGACTAGCACAGCTCACCGTAGCCCGTCCCAGCCCTGCACAGCCCGCCACAGCCCACCACAGCCCGCCACAGACCACCACTGCCTGTCCCGGCCTACCACGGCCCACCACGGCCTGCCATGGCCTACCATGGGCCATAATGGCCTGCCAGAGCACACCACGGCCCGTCACAGCCCCTCCCAGACTACCACAGTCTGTCCCAGCCCACCACAGCCCGTCACAGCCCACCACAGCCCGTCACAGACCACTACAGCCCACCACAGCCCGTTACAGCCCACCACAGCCCGTCCCAGCCCACCACAGCACACCACAGCCCACCACAGCCCGTCCCAGCTCACCAAAGCCACTCCCAGCCCAACACAGCCCGTCCCAGCCCACCACAGCCCGTCCCAGCCCACCACAGCTTATCCCAGCCCACCACAGCCCATCCCAGCCCACCACAGCCCGTCCCAGCTCACCAAAGCCTGTCCAAGCCCACCACAACCCGTCCCAGCCCACTACAGCCCACCACAGCCCGTCCCAGCCTGCCACAGCTAGTCCCAGCCCACCACAGCCCACCACAGTGCACCACAGCCCTCCACATTCCCTCCACGGCCCGTCAAGGCCCACCACGGCCCGCCACAACCCACCATGGTCCACCAGACCCCACCACAGCCTGTCACAGGCCGTCACAGACCGCCACAGCCTGTCTTGGCACGCCACAGCCCATCCAAGACCGCCACAGCCCGTCCCAGCCCACCACAGCCCACCACAGACCACCACAGCCCGTCCCAAACCACCACAGCCCATCCCAGCCCACCACAGCATATCCCAGCCCACCACAGCCCATCCCAGCTCACCAAAGCCCGTCCCAGCCCACCACAGCTTGTCCCAGACTAGCACAGCTCACCGCAGCCTGTCCCAGCCCGCCACAGCCCGCCACAGCCCACCACAGCCTGCCACGGCCTGCCACGGCCTACCACGGCCCATAATGGCCCGCCAGAGCACACCACGGCCTGTCACAGCCTGTCCCAGACCACCACAGCCTGTCCCCAGCCCACCACAGCCCGTCACAGCCCACCACAGCCCGTCACAGCCCACTACAGACCACCACAGCCTGTAACAGCCCACCACAGCCCGTCCCAGCTCACCAAAGCCCGTCCAAGCCCACCACAACCCGTCCCAGCCCACTACAGCCCACCACAACCCGTCCCAGCCCACCACAGCGCACCACAGCCCTCCACAGTCCCTCCACGGCCCGCCACAGCCCACCACTAGCCCGTCACAGCCCTCCACAGCCCGTCCCAGCCCACCACAGCCCTCCAGAGCACGTCCCAGCCCACCACAGCCCACCACAGCCCGTCCCAGCCCACCACAGCTTGTCCCAGCCCACTACAGCCCTCCACAGACTGTCCCAGCCCACCACAGCCCGTACCAGCCAACCACAGCCCACCACGTCCCACCACAGCCCACCACTGCCCGTCCCTGCCTGCCACGGCCCACCACGTCCCACCACAGCCCACCACTGCCCGTCCATGCCCGCAACAGACCACCCTGACCCGTCACGGACTACCACGGCCCACCACGCCTTGCCAGAGCCCACCACGGCCCGTCAAAGCCCATCCCAGCCCGACACAGCCCACCACATCCCGACACAGCCCACCACGGCCCATCACAGCCCGTCTCAGCCCGCCACAGCCCATCACAGCCCGTTCCAGCTCACCACAGCTTGTCCCAGCCCAATACAGCGCTCCACAGCCCGTCCCAGCCCACCACAGCCCGTCCCAGCCCACCACAGCCCTCCACAGCACGTCCCAGCCCACCACAGTCCGTCACAGCCCTCCACAGCCCTCCACAGCCCACCACGGCCCACCACGGCCCACCACGGCCCGCAAAGGCCCACCACAACCCACCACAGCCCACCACTGTCCGTCCTGGCCGGCCACGGCCCACCACGGCCCGCCACAACCCACCACAGCCCGTCACAAGCCGTCCCAGACCGCCACAGCCCGTCTTGGCATGCCACAGCCCATCCAAGACCGCCACAGCCCGTCCCAGCCCACCACAGCCCACCACAGCCCATCACAGCTTGTCCCAGCTCACTACAGCCCTCCACAGCCCGTCCCAGCCCACCACAGCCCTCCAGAGCACGTCCCAGCCCGTCCCAGCCCACCACAGCCCGTCCCAGCCCGCCACGGCCCACCACGGCCCGCCACAGCCCACCCAGGCCTGCCACGGCCCACCATGGCCCACCACGGCCTGTCCCAGCCCACCACAGCTCATCGCGGCCCACCACAGCCCACCACGGCCCATCCCAGCCCACCACAGCCCGTCCCAGCCCTCCACAGCCCGTCCCAGCCCACCAGGGCCCACTACAGCCCACCACTGCTTGGCCCAGCCCGCCACGGCCCACCACGGCCCACCACAGCCTGTCCCAGGCCGCTACAGACTGTCCCAGCCCGCCACAGCCCCTCCCAGCCCACCACAGCCTGTCCCAGCCTACCACAACCCACCACAGCCCACCACAGCCCGTCCCAGCACACCACAGCCCGTCCTAGCCTACCACTGCCCACCACAGCCCGTCCCAGCCCACCACAGCCCACAACAGCCCACCACAGCCGGTCCCAGCCCGACACAGCCCACCACGGACCGTCTCGGCTAGCCACGGAGCACCACGGCCCGCCACAACCCACTACGGCCCCCCCACAGCCCACCACGGCCCGCCATGGCCCATTACGGGCCTCCACGGGCCGTCGCGACAAGCCACGGCCAACCACTGCCCGCCACGGCACAACAAGGCCTGTCACGGCCCACCACGGCCCACCACAGCCCACCACAGCCCATCCAAGTCTACCACAGCCCGTCCCAGACAACACGGCCCATCTCGGCCTCCCACGGCCCACCACAGGCCACCACAGCCCACCACAGCCCACCACGGCCCACCAGAGCCAACCACTGCCCGTCCTGTCCCGCCATGGTCCACCACGGCCCGCCAGTGCCCACCCCGGCCCATCAATGCCCGTCCCAGCCCGCCACAGCCCATCCTGGCCCGCAACAGCCCGTCCCAGCTTACCACAGCTTATCCCAGCAGACCACAGCCCACCGAAGCCCACAACAGCCCGTCCCAGCCAACCACAGCCCGTCCCAGCCCACCACAGCCCACCACAGGCCACCACAGCCCATCCCAGCCCATCGCAGACGGTCCCAGCCAACCACAACCCGTCCCAGCCAACCACAACCCGTCCCAGCCCACCAGAGCCCGTCCCAGCCCACCACAGCCCGTCCCAGCCCACCACAGCCCGTCCCAGCCCACCACACCCCACCACAGTTTACCACAGGCCACCACAGCCAATCCCAGCTCATCTCAGACGGTCCCAGCCAACCACAGCTTGTCCCAACCCACCAGAGCCCGTCCCAGCCCACCACAGACCATCCAAGCCCAGCACAGCCCGTCCCAGCCTGCCACAGCTAGTCCCAGCCGACCACAGCCCACCACAGCCCACCACAGCCCACCAGAGCCCACCACAGCCCACCACCGCCCACCACGGCCTACCACGGCCCACCACAGCCTGTACCTGCCCGCCACGGCCCACCACGGCCCGCCACAACCCACCATGGTCCACCAGACGCCACCACAGCCCGTCACAGGCCGTCACAGCCCGCCACGGCCCGTCCCAGCCCCCCACGGCCCATCCCAGCCCGCCACGGCCCGTACCAGCCCACCACGGCCTGTCCCAGCCCGCCACGGCCCGTCACAGCCCGTCCCAGCTCAAAAAAGCCCGTCCCAGACCACCATAGCCCGTCCCAGGCCGCCACAGGTAGTGCCAGCCCACAACAGCCCGTCCTAGCCCACCACAGCCCGTCCTAGCCCACCACAGCCCGCCACAGCCCGTCCCGGCCGGTCCCGGCCCACCACGGCCCGTCCCAGCCCACCACGGCCCGACAGAGCCCACCACGGCCCGTCCGAGCGCACCACAGCCCGTCCCAGCTCACCACAGCCCGTCCCAGTCCACCACAGCCCACCACAGCCCGTCCCAGCCCACCACAGCCCACCACAGCCCGTCCCGGCGCACCAGAACCTGTCCAGGCTTACCACAGCGCGGCCCGGCCCAGCACGGCCCGGCCCGGCCCACCACGGCCCGTCCCGGCCCACCATGGCAGATCTCAACCCACCACAGCCTGTCCAAGCCCACCAAAGCCCTCCACAGCTCTCCACAGCCCGTCCCAACCCCCCACAGCCTGTCTCAGCTCACCACAACCCACCACAGCGCACCAGAGCCCGTCCCAGCCCACCACAGCCCGTCCCAGCCCACCACAGCCCGTCCCAGCTCACCACAGCCCACCAGAGCCCGTCTCAGCTCACCACAGCCTGTCCCAGCCCACCACAACCCACCACGGCCTGTCCCGGCACTCTACGGCCCATCCCAGCCCACCACAGCCCGGCCCGGCCCACCACAGCCCGGCCCGGCCCACCACAGCCCGTCCCAGCCCACCACAGCCCGTCCCAGCCTACCACAGCCCACCAGAGCCCGTCTCAGCTCACCACAGCCTGTCCCAGCCCACCACAACCCACCACAGCCAAACATGGCCCACCACAGTCCGTCCCAGCCCACCACAGCCCGTCCCAGCCCACCACAGGCCATTACAGCACACCACAGCCTACCGCAGACCGCCACTGCCTGTCCCAGCCCACCACAGCCCGTCCCAGCCCACTACAGCTCGTTCCAGCCAACCACAGCCCGCCACAGCTTGTCCCAGCCCACCACAGCCCGCCACAGCCCGTCACAGCCCACCACGGCCCACCACGGCCCGTCCCGGGACACCACGGCCCGTCCCAGCCCACCACGGCCCGACCGAGCCCACCACAGCCCGACCGAGCCCACCACAGCCCGTCCCAGCTCACCACAGCCCGTCCCAGCCCACCACAGTCCGTCCCAGCACACCACAGCCCGTCCCAGTCAACCACAGCCTGTCCCAGTCCACCACAGCCCGTCCCAGCCCACCACAGCCCGTCCCAGCCCACCACAGGCCACTACAGCACACCACAGCCCGTGCCAGCCCATCCCAGCCCACCACAGCCTGTCCCAGCCCGTCCCAGCCTCTTCCAGACCACCAGAGCCCGTCCCAGCCCGTCCCAGCCCACCACAGCCCGTCTCAAGCTCACCAGAACTCACCACAGCCCACCACAGCCTGTCCCAGACCACCACGGGCCACCACAGACAACCATGGCCCGTCCCAGCCCACCACTGCCCGCCCCAGCCCACCACTGCCCGTCCCGGCCCACCACAGCCCGTCCCGGCCGGTCCCGGCACACCACGGCCCACCACAGCCCACCACGGCCCGACCGAGCCCACCACAGCCCGACCGAGCCCACCACTGCCCGTCCCAGCCCACCACTGCCCGTCCCGGCCCACCACTGCCCGTCCCGGCCCACCACAGCCCGTCCCGGCCGGTCCCGGCACACCACAGCTCGTCCCAGCCCACCACAGCCCGTCCCAGCACACCACTAGCCCGTCCCAGCCCACCACAGCCCGTCCTAGCCCGTCCCAGCCCACCACAGCTCGTCCCAGCCCACTACAACCCGTCCCCGCCCATTACAGCCCATCCCAGCCCGTCCCAGACCACCACAGCCCGTCTCAAGCTCACCAGAACCTACCACAGCCCACCACAGCCCGTCCCAGACCACCACGGCCCACCACAGCCCACCACGGCCCGTCCCAGCCCACCACGGCCCGTCCCAGCCCACCACGGCCCGAATAAGCCCACCACGGCCCGAACAAGCCCACCACGGCCCGAACAAGCCCACCACGGCCCGAACAAGCCCACCACGGCTCGTAGCGGCCCACCACAGCCTGTCGCGGCCCACCACGGCCCACAGCGGTCCGTCCCGGCCAACCACGGTCCGTCGCAGCCCACCATAGCCGACCTCAGCCCACCACGGCCCTTCCCAGCCCACCACAGCCCGTCCCAGCCCGTCCCAGCCCACCACAGCCCGTCCCAGCCCACCACAGCCCGTCCCAGCCCACCACAGCCCACCAGAACCCGCCTCAACCCAAAACAGCTCTTCCCAGGCCACCACAGCCCGTCCCAGGCCACCACAGCCCGTCCCAGCCCACCACAGCCCGTCCCAGGCAGTGTCAGACCGTACCAGCCCACCACAGCCCGTGCCAGCCCGTCCCAGCTCGTCCCAGCCCACCACAGCCCGTCCCAGCTCGTCCCAGCCCACCACAGCCCGTCCCAGCTCGTTCCAGCCCACCACAGCCCGTCCCAGCTCGTCCCAGCCCACCACAGCCCGTCCCAGCTCACCACAGCCAGTCCCAGTCGACCACAGCCCGTCCCAGCCCACCACGGCCCATCTCAGCCCACAACGGCCCGTCCCAGCCCACCACGGCCCGTCCCAGCACACCACGGCCCGAAACAGCCCACCACGGCCCGAACAAGCCCACCACGGCCCGAACAAGGCCACCACAGCTCGTAGCGGCCCACCACAGCCCGTCGCGGCCCACCACGGCCCACAGCGGTCCGTCCCGGCCAACCACGGTCCGTCGCAGCCTACCATGGCCCACCTCAGCCCACCACGGCCCTTCCCAGCCCACCACAGCCACCGCATCGTTCCCAGCCTGTCCCAGCTCACCACAGACCGTCACCGCCCACCACAGCCCGTCCCAGCCCACCACACCCCATCCCTGCTCCTCCCAGCCCACCACAGCCCACCACAGAATGTCCCAGCCCACCACAGACCGTCCCAGGCCGTCTCCGCCCACCACAGCCCGTCTCCGCCCACCACAGCCCGTCCCCGCCCACCACAGCCCGTCCCCGCAAACCACAGCTTGTCCCAGCCCACCACAGCCCGTCCCAGCCCGTCCCACCCCAACCACAGCTCGTTCCAGACCACCAGAGCCCACCACAGCCCACCACAGAATGTCCCAGGCCACCACAGCCTGTCTCAGCCTATCCCAGCCTGTCCCAGCCCGTCCCAGCACGTCCCAGCCCACAGCAGCCCGTCCCAGCCAACCACAGCCCGTCCCAGCCCACCACAGCCCGTCCCAGCCGACCACAGCCCGTCCCAGCCTGTCCCAGCCCGTCCCCGCCCACCACAGCCCGTCCCAGCCCACCACAGACTGTCCCAGCCCACCACAGACCGGCCCACCACAGCCCGTCCCAGCCCACCACAGCCTGTCCCAGCCCACCACAGACCGTCACAGCCTGTCCCAGCCCACCACAGACCGCCCCAGGCCACCAAAGCCCGTCCCAGCACACCACAGCCCAACACAGCACGTCCCAGCCCAACACAGCACGTCCCAGACCACCATAGCACGTCCCAGCCCATCACAGCACGTCCCAGCCCACCACGGCCCACCGCAGCGAGCTACGGCCCACCACAGCCCACCACGGCCCGTCCCAGCCCACCACAGCCTGCCACATCCCACCACGGCCCACCACAGCCCACCACTTCCCATCCAGGCCCAAAACGGCCCACCAGAGCCCACCACGGCCCGTCCCTGCCCACCACGGCCCACCACAGCCCGTCCCGGCCCACCACAGCCCGTCCCAGCCGACCACAGCCCGTCCCAGCCCACCACAGCCCGTCCCAGCACACCACAGCCCACCACAGACTGTCCCCGCCCACCACAGCCCGTCCCATCCCGTCCCAGCACACCACAGCCTGTCCCCGCCCGGCACAGCCTGTCCCCGACCACCACAGCCCGTCGCCGCCCGCCACAGCTCGTCCCAGCCCGTCTCAGCCCGTCCCAGCACACCACAGTCCACCACAGCCTGTCCCAGTGACCATAGCCCGTCCCAGACCGCCACAGCCCACCACAGCCCACCACGGCCCGTCCCGGCCCACCACGGCCCGTCTAGGCCCCCCAAAGACCGACCCGGCCCACCACCCGTTTCAGCCCACCACAGCCCGTCCCGGCCCACCACAGCCCAACATAGCCCGTCTCAACTCACCACAACCCACCACAGCACACCACAGCCCGTCCCAGGTCACCACAGCCCACCACAGCCCGTCCCGGCCCACCAGTGCCTGTCCCAGCCCACCAGAGCCCGTCCCAGCCCAGCACAGCACGTTCCGACCCATAACAGCCTGTCCCAGCCCACCACGACCCACCACGGCCCGTCCCCACCCACCACGGCCCGTCCCGGCCCACCACGGTCCATCCTGGCCAACCACGGCCCATCCCGACCCACCACAGCCCGTTCCAGCCCACCACAGCCCGTCCCAGCTCACCACAGCCAGTTCCAGTCGACCACAGCCCGTCCCAGCCCACCACGGCCCATCTCAGCCCACAACGGCCCGTCCCAGCCCACCACGGCCCACCTCAGCCTGTCCCAACACGTCCCTGCCCGTCCCAGCCCAGTACAGCCCGTTCCAGACCACTAGAGCCCGTCCCAGCCCACCAAAGCCCGTCCCCCGCCCACCACAGCCCGTCCTCACCCAACAAAACCCCTCCCCGCCCACCACAGCCTGTCCCAGCCCACCACAGCCCGACCCAGCCCGTCCCAGCGCGTCCCCGCCCACCACAGCCTGTCCCAGCACACCACAGCCCGTCCCAGCACACCACAGCCCGTCCCAGCCCACCACGGCCCACGAAAGCCCACCACAGCCCACCACAGCCCGTCCCAGCCAACCACAAGCCGTCCTAGCCCACCACAGACCTCCAGAGCTCGTCTCAGCTCACCACAGCCTATCCCAGCCCACCACGGCCCACCACAGCACACCACCGCCCACCGCAGCCTATCCCAACCCGTCCCAGCCCACCACGGCCCGTCCCAGCCCACCACGGCCCGTCCCAGCCCACCACGGCCCACGACAGCCTGTCCCAGCCCACCACAGCCCACTACGGCCCACCACAGCCCGTCCCAGCCCACCACAGCCCGTCCCAGCCCACCACAGCCTGTCCCAGCCCACCACAGCCCGTCCCAGCTCGTCCCAGACCACCACAGCCTCTCACAGCACACCACAGCCCGTAACAGCCCACCACAGCAAGTACCAGCTCGTCCCAGCCCACCACGGCCCGTCTCAGCCCACCACGGCCCGTCTCAGCTCACCACAACCCGTCCCAGACGACCACAGCCCGTCCCAGCCCACCACAGCCCGTCTCAGCCCACCACAGCCCGTCCCAGCCCACCACAGCCCGTCCCAGCCCACCACAGCCCGTCCCAGCCCACCAGAGCCCGTCCCAGCCTGTTTCAGCCCAGCACGGCTAACCACGGCCTGTCCCGGCCCACCACGGCCAACCACGGTCCACCATGGCCCACCAGAGCACACCACGGCCCACCACGGCCCTTCCCAGTCCACCACAGCCCACCACATCCTGTCCCAGCCCACCACGGCCCGTCCCGGCCCACCACAGCCCGTCCCAGCTTACCACAGCCCACCACAGACCGTCCCAGCCCCTCCCAGCCCGTGTCAGCCCACCACAGCCTGTCCCAGCCTGTCCCAGCCTGTCCCAGCTCGTCCAAGCCTGTCCCAGACCCCCAGAGCCCGTCGCAGGCCACCGCAGCCCACCACAGCCCGTCCCAGCTCTCCACAACCCACCGCAGCCCGTCCCAGCCCACCACAGCCCGTCCCAGCCCACCACAGCCCGTCCCAGCCCACCACGGCCCACGAAAGCCCACCACAGCCCACCACAGCCCGTCCCAGCCCACCACAAGCCGTCCTAGCCCACCACAGACCTCCAGAGCCCGTCTCAGCTCACCACAGCCTATCCCAGCCCACCACGGCCCACCACAGCACACCACGGCCCACCGCAGCCTATCCCAACCCGTCCCAGCCCACCACGGCCCATCCCAGCCCACCACGGCCCGTCCCAGCCCACCACGGCCCGTCCCAGCCCACCACGGCCCACGACAGCCCGTCCCAGCCCAACATAGCCCACTACGGCCCACCACAGCCCGTCCCAGCCCACCACAGCCCGTCCCAGCCCACCACAGCCCGTCCCAGCCCACCACAGCCCGTCCCAGCTCGTCCCAGACCACCACAGCCTCTCACAGCACACCACAGCCCGTAACAGCCCACCACAGCCCGTAACAGCCCACCACGGCCCGTCTCAGCCCACCACGGCCCGTCTCAGCCCACCACGGCCCGTCTCAGCTCACCACAACCCGTCCCAGACGACCACAGCCCGTCCCAGCCCACCACAGCCCGTCCCAGCCCACCACAGCCCGTCCCAGCGTGTTTCAGCCCAGCACGGCTAACCACAGCCTGTCCTGGCCCACCACGGCCAACCACGGTCCACCATGGCCCACCAGAGTACACCACGGCCCACCACGGCCCTTCCCAGTCCATCACAGCCCACCACAGCCTGTCCCAGCCCACCACGGCCCATCCCAGCCCACCACGGCCCACCCCAGCCCGTCCCAGCCCACCGCAACCCGTCCCAGCCCACCACAGCCCACCACAGGTCACCACAGCCCACCACCGGTCACCACAGCCCACCACAGGTCACCACAGCCTGTTTCAGCCCACCACGGCAAACCACGGCCCGTCCCAGCCCACCACGGCCCGCCATGGCCCACCACAGCTCGTCCCAGATAAACACGGCGCACCACAGCCCACCACGGCCCGTCCCTGCCCACCACAGCCCGTCCCAGCACACCACAGCCCACCACAGCCCGTCCCAGCTTACCACAGCCCACCACAGACCGTCCCAGCCCACCACAGCCCGTCCCAGCACCTCCCAGCCCATCTCAGCCCACCACAGCCTGTCCCAGCCTGTCCCAGCTCGTCCAAGCCTGTCGCAGACCCCCAGAGCCCGTCGCAGGCCACCACAGCCCGTCACAGCCCGTCCCAGCTCTCCACAACCTACCGCAGCCCGTCCCAGCCCACCACAGCCCGTCCCAGCCCACCACGGCCCACGAAAGCCCACCACAGCCCACCACAGCCCGTCCCAGCCAACCACAAGCCGTCCTAGCCCACCACAGACCTCCAGAGCCCGTCTCAGCTCACCACAGCCTATCCCAGCCCACCACGGCCCACCACAGCACACCACCGCCAACCGCAGCCTATCCCAACCCGTCCCAGCCCACCACGGCCCGTCCCAGCCCACCACGGCCCGTCCCAGCCCACCACGGCCCGTCCCAGCCCACCACAGCCCACGACAGCCTGTCCCAGCCCACCACAGCCCACTACGGCCCACCACAGCCCGTCCCAGCCCACCAGAGCCCGTCCCAGCCCACCACAGCCTGTCCCAGCCCACCACAGCCCGTCCCAGCTCGTCCCAGACCACCACAGCCTCTCACAGCACACCACAGCCCGTAACAGCCCACCACAGCAAGTACCAGCCCGTCCCAGCCCACCACGGCCCGTCTCAGCCCACCACGGCCCGTCTCAGCTCACCACAACCCGTCCCAGACGACCACAGCCCGTCCCAGCCCACCACAGCCCGTCTCAGCCCACCACAGCCCACCACAGCCCGTCCCAGCCCACCACAGCCCGTCCCAGCCCACCACAGCCCATCCCAGACCACCAGAGCCCGTCCCAGCCTGTTTCAGCCCAGCACGGCTAACCACGGCCTGTCCCGGCCCACCACGGCCAACCACGGTCCACCATGGCCCACCAGAGCACACCACGGCCCACCACGGCCCTTCCCAGTCCACCACAGCCCACCACAGCCTGTCCCAGCCCACCACGGCCCGTCCCAGCCCACCACGGCCCGTCCCAGCCCACCACGGCCCATCACAGCCCACCACAATTCACCACAGCCCGTCCTAGCCCAGCACGGCCCGTCCCAGCCCACCACGGACCACCACGGCCCATCTCAGCCCACCACAGCCTGTCCAAGCCCAGCACAGCCCTCCACAACCCTCCACAGCCCGTCCCAACCCTCCACAGCTCATCCCAGCCTACCACAGCCCGTCGCAGCCCAACACAGCTTATCCCAGCCCACCACAGCCCGTCCCAGCCCACCACGGCCCGTCCTAGCCCACCGAAACCCGTCCCAGCCCACCGTAACCCGTCCCAGCCCACCACAGCCCACCACAGGTCACCACAGCCCACCACCGGTCACCACAGCCCACCACCGGTCACCACAGCCCACCACAGGTCACCACAGCCTGTTTCAGCCCACCACGGCAAACCACGGCCCGTCCCAGCCCACCACGGCCCGCCATGGCCCACCACAGCTCGTCCCAGATAAACACGGCGCACCACAGCCCACCACGGCCCATCCCGGCCCACCACAGCCCGTCCCAGCCCACCACAGCACACCACAGCCCACCACAGCCCGTCCCAGCCCACCACAGCCCACCACAGCCCGTCCCAGCTCACCACAGCCCGTCCCAGCTCACCACAGCCCGTCACAGCCCGTCCCACCCCACCACAGCCCGTCCCAGCTCTCCACAACCCACCGCAGCCCGTCCCAGCCCACCACAGCCCGTCCCAGCCCACCAGAGCCCACCACAGCTCGTCCCAGCCCACCACAGCCCACAAGAGCTTGTCACAGACCACCACAGCCCGTCCCAGCCCGCCACAGCCCACTACGGCCCGCCACAGCCCGTCCCAGCCCACCACAGCCCGTCCCAGCCCACCACAGCCCGTCCCAGCTCGTCCCAGACCACCACAGCCTCTCATAGCACACCACAGCCCGTAACAGCCCACCACAGCAAGTACCAGCCCGTCCCAGCCCACCACGGCCCGTCTCAGCCCACCACGGCCCGTCTCAGCTCACCACAACCCGTCCCAGACGACCACAGCCCGTCCCAGCCCACCACAGCCCGTCCCAGCCCACCACGGCCCGTCCCAGCCCACCACAGTTCACCACAGCCCGTCCTAGCCCAGCACGGCCCGTCCCAGCCCACCACGGACCACCACGGCCCATCTCAGCCCACCACAGCCTGTCCAAGCCCAGCACAGCCCTCCACAACCCTCCACAGCCCGTCCCAACCCTCCACAGCTCATCCCAGCCTACCACAGCCCGTCGCAGCCCAACACAGCTTATCCCAGCCCACCGAAACCCGTCCCAGACCACCGCAACCCGTCCCAGCCCGTCCCAGCCCACCATGGTCCGTCCCGGCTCACCACAGCTTGTCCCGGCCCAACACGGCCGACCACAGCCCACTACGGCCCACCACAGCCTGTCCCAGCCCACCACGGCCCGTCCCAGCCCACGACGGCCCGTCCGAGCCTACCACAGCCCGTCCCAGCCCACCACGGCCCGTCCTAGCCCACCACGGCCCACCACAGCCCGTCCCAGCCCACCACAGCCCGTCCCAATTTACCACGGCCCGTCCCAGCCCACCACGGCCTGTCCCAGCGAACCACAAACCCGTCCCAGCCCACCATAGCCCGTCCCAGCCCACCACAGCCTGTCCCAGCCCACCATAGCCCGTCACAGCCCGTCCCAGCCCGTGCCAACCCGTCCCAGCCCGTCCCAGCCCACCACAGCCCGTCCCAGCCCACCACAGCCCGTCCCAGCCCACCACAGCCCACCACAGCCCGTCCCAGCCCACCACAGCCCACCACAGCCCGTCCCAGTCCACCACAGCCCACCACGGCCCACCACAGCCCGTCTCCGCCCACCACAGCCTGTCCCCGCCCAGCAAAATCTCTCCCCGCCCACCAAAGCCAATCCCAGCCCACCACAGCTCACCACAAACCACCACAGCCCACTACAGCCCGTCCCAGACCATCCCAGCCCATCCCAGCCCACGACAGCCCGTCCCAGCCCGTCCCAGCCCACCACAGCCCGTCCCAGCCCACCACAGCCCATCCCATTCCGCCACGGCCCGTCCCAGCCCACCGCGGCTCGTCCCAGCACACCATAGCCCACCACAGCCCACCGCAGCCCGTCCCAGCCCACCGCAGCCCGTCCCAGCTTGTCCCAGCCCACCACAGCCCGTCCCTGCCCGCCCCAGCTCGTCCCAGACCACCAGAACCCGTCCCAGCCCACCACAGGCTGTCACAGCCCATCCCAGCTCTCCACAACCCACCAGAGCTCGTCCCAGCACACCACAGACCGTCCCAGACCGTCCGCGCCCATCACAGCCCGTCCCAGCCCGTCCCAGCCCACCACAGCCCGTCCCAACCCACCACAGCCCATCCCATTCCGCCACGGCCCGTCCCAGCCCACCACGGCCCGTCCCAGCCCACCGCGGCTCGTCCCAGCCCACCGCGGCCCGTCCCAGCCCACCACAGCCCACCACAGCCTGTCCCAGCCCACCACAGCCCGTCCCTACTCAGCGCAGCCCACCACAGCCCGTCCCAGCCCACCACGGCCCGTCCCAGCCCACCACGGCCCGTCCCAGCCCACCACGGCCCGTCCTAGCTCACCACGGCCCGTCCCAGCCCATCCCAGCCCACCGCAGCCCGTCCCAGCCCACAGCAGCCCGTCCCAGCCGTCCCAGCAAATCCCAGCCCACCATAGCCCGTCTCAGCTCACCACAGCGCGTCCCAGTCCACCACACCCACCACAGCCCGTCCCAGCCCACCACAGCCCACCGCAGCCAGTCCCCGCCCACCACAGCCCACCGCAGACGGTCCCAGCCCACCACACCCCACCGCAGCCCGTCCCAGCCCACCACAGCCCGTCCCACCACACCAGAGTCCGTCCCAGCCCACCACGGCCCGTCACAGCTTACCACGGCCCACCAGGGCTTGCCACGGCCCATCCCAGCCCACCACAGCCCTTCCCAGCCAACCACGGCCCGTCCCAGCCCACCACGGTCTGTCCCAGCCGGCCACGGCCCGTCCCAGCCCACCACAGCCCCTCCCAACCCACCACAGCCCGTCCCAGCCCACCACAGCCCGTCCCAGCCCACCACAGCCCGTCCCAGCCCGTCGCAGCCCACCACAGCCCGTCCCACACCACCACGGCCCGTCCCAGCCCGTCCCAGCCCACCACAGCCCGTCCCAGCCAACCACAGCCCGTCCCAGCCCGTCTCAGCTCACCACAGCCCGTCCCACCCCACCACAGCCCACCAGAGCCCGTCCCAGCCCACCACAGCCCGTCCCCACCCAACACAGCCCGTCCCAGCCCCTCCCAGCCCGTCTCAGCACACCACAGCCTGTTCCAGCTCGTCCAAGCCTGTCCCAGACCCCCAGAGCCCGTCCCAGCCCACCACAGCCCGTCCCAGATCTCCACAACCCACCAAAGCCCGTCCCAGCCCGTCCCAGCCCACCACAGCCCGTCCCAGCGCACCACGGCCCACGAAAGCCCACCACAGCCCACCACGGCCCACCACAGCCCGTCCCAGCCCACCACAGCCCGTCCCAGCCCACCACAGCCCGTCACAGCCCGTTGCAGCCCGTCGCAGCCTGTCCCAGCCCACCACAGCCCGTCCCACCTCACCACAGCCCGTCCCAGCTCACCACAGCCCGTCCCAGCTCACCACAGCCCGTCCCAGCCCACCATAGCCAGTCCCAGCCCACCACAGCCCGTCCAAGCCCACCACAGCTCGTGCCTGTCCATCCCAGCCCACCACAGCCCACCACAGCCCGTCCCCAGCCAACCAGAAGCAGTCCCAGCCCACCACAACCCGTCCAAGCCCACCACAGGTCGTACCTATCCATCCCAGCCCACCACAGCCCACCACAGCCCGTCCCAGCCAACCAGAGCCAGTCCCAACCCACCACAACCCGTCCAAGCCCACCAAAGGTCGTACCTGTCCATCCCAGCCCACCACAGCCCCGTGTCAGCCCGTCCCAGACCGTCCCAGCCCACCACAACCCACCACAGCCCGTCCCCGCCCAGCAGAGCCCGTCCCCCGCCCAGCACAGCTCGTCCCAGCCTGTCCCAGGCCTTCCCAGCCCACCACAGCCCGTCCCGGCCCACCACAGCCCGGTCCGGCCCACCACAGCCCGGTCCGGCCCAACACGGCGCACCACAACCCACCACAACTTGTCCCAGCACACCACAGCCCGTCCTAGCCCACCACAGCCCGTCCTAGCCCACCACAGCCCGTCACAGCCCGTCCCAGCCCGTGCCAACCCGTCCCAGCCCGTCCCAGCCCACCACAGCCCGTGCCTACCCACCACAGCCCGTCCTAGCCCACCACAGCCCGTTGCAGCCCACCACAAGCCCACCACAGCCCGTCCCAGCCCACCCACAGCCCACCACAGCCCACCACAGCCCGTCTCCGCCCACCACAGCCTGTCCCCGCCCAGCAAAATCTCTCCCCGCCCACCAAAGCCAATCCCAGCCCACCACAGCTCACCACAACCACCACAGCCCACTACAGCCCGTCCCAGACCATCCCAGCCCATCCCAGCCCACGACAGCCCGTCACAGCCCGTCCCAGCCCACCACAGCCCGTCCCAGCCCACAACAGCCAGTCCCAGCTCGTCCCAGACCACCACAGCCCGTCCAGCCCACCACAGCCCATCCCATTCCGCCACGGCCCCGTCCCAGCCCACCGCGGCTCGTCCCAGCACACCATAGCCCACCACAGCCCACCGCAGCCCGTCCCAGCCCACCGCAGCCCGTCCCAGCTTGTCCCAGCCCACCACAGCCCGTCCCAGCCCCGCCCCAGCCTCGTCCCAGACCACCAGAACCCCGTCGCAGCCCACCACAGGCCGTCACAGCCCATCCCAGCTCTCCACAACCCACCAGAGCTCGTCCCAGCACACCACAGACCGTCCCAGACCGTCCGCGCCCATCACAGCCCGTCCCAGCCCGTCCCAGCCCACCACAGCCCGTCCCAACCCACCACAGCCCATCCCATTCCGCCACGGCCCGTCCCAGCCCACCACGGCCCGTCCCAGCCCACCGCGGCTCGTCCCAGCCCACCGCGGCCCGTCCCAACCCACCACAGCCCACCACAGCCCACCACAGCCTGTCCCAGCCCACCACAGCCCGTCCCTACTCAGCGCAGCCCACCACAGCCCGTCCCAGCCCACCACGGCCCGTCCCAGCCCACCACGGCCCGTCCCAGCTCACCACGGCCCGTCCCAGCCCATCCCAGCCCACCGCAGCCCGTCCCAGCCCACAGCAGCCCGTCCCAGCCGTCCCAGCAAATCCCAGTCCACCATAGCCCGTCTCAGCTCACCACAGCGCGTCCCAGTCCACCCACACCCACCACAGCCCGTCCCAGCCCACCACAGCCCACCGCAGCCAGTCCCCGCCCACCACAGCCCACCGCAGACGGTCCCAGCCCACCACACCCCACCGCAGCCCGTCCCAGCCCACCACAGCCCGTCCGACCACACCCAGAGTCCGTCCCAGCCCACCACGGCCCGTCACAGCTTACCACGGCCCACCAGGGCTTGCCACGGCCCAATCCCAGCCCACCACAGCCCTTCCCAGCCAACCACGGCCCGTCCCAGCCCGCCACGGTCTGTCCCAGCCGGCCACGGCCCGTCCCAGCTCACCACGGCCCGTCCCAGCCCGTCCCAGCCCACCACAGCCCGTCCCAACCCACCACAGCCCGTCCCAGCCCACCACAGCCCGTCCCAGCCCGTCGCAGCCCACCCACAGCCCGTCCCAGCCCACCACGGCCCGTCCCAGCCCGTCCCAGCCCACTACAGCCCGTCCCAGCCAACCACAGCCCGTCCCAGCCCCGTCTCAGCTCACCACAGCCCGTCCCACCCCACCACAGCCCACCAGAGCCCGTCCCAGCCCACCACAAGCCCGTCCCAGCCCCTCCCAGCCCGTCTCAGCCCACCACAGCCTGTTCCAGCTCGTCCAAGCCTGTCCCAGACCCCCAGAGCCCGTCCCAGCCCACCACAGCCCGTCCCAGCTCACCACAGCCCGTCCCAGCTCTCCACAACCCACCAAAGCCCGTCCCAGCCCGTCCCAGCCCACCACAGCCCGTCCCAGCGCACCACGGCCCACGAAAGCCCACCACAGCCCACCACGGCCCACCACAGCCCGTCCCAGCGCACCACAGCCCGTCCCAGCCCACCACAGCCCGTCACAGCCCCGTCGCAGCCCGTCGCAGCCCATCCCAGCCCACCACAGCCCGTCCCACCTCACCACAGCCCGTCCCACTCACCACAGCCCGTCCCACCTCACCACAGCCCGTCCCAGCTCACCACAAGCCCGTCCCAGAACACCACAGGCCTTCCCAGCCAACCACAGCCCGTCCCAGACCACTACAGGCTGTCCCAGACCACCACAGGCCCGTCCGAGACCACCACAGCCCGCCCCAGACCACCACAGCCCACCACAGCCCGTCCCATCCCACCACAGCCCACCACAGCCCGTCCCAGCACACCACAGCACGTCCCCAGCCCGTCCCAGCCCACCACAGCCTGTCCCCACCCACCACAGCCCGTCCCCGCCCACCGCAGCCCGTCCCAGCACACTACAGCTTGTCCCAGCCTGTCCCAGCTCGTCCCAGCCCGTCACAGCCCGTCCCAGCCCACCACAGCCCGTCCCCGCCCACCACAGCCCGTCCCAGCTCGTCCCACCCCACCACAGCCCGTCCCAGCCCACCACAGCCCGTCCCCGCCCAACACAGCTTGTCCCAGCCCGTCCCAGACCACCACAAGCCCGTCCCGGACCACGACAGCCCGTCCTGGACCACGACAGCCCGTCCCGGACCTACCAGAACCCGTCCCTGACCACGACAACAGGTCCAAGCCCACCACAGCCTATCCCAGCCCACCACAGACCGTCCCAGCCCACCACAGCCTGTCCCTGCCCACCACAGCCCGTCCCAGCCCACCACAGCCTGTCCCAGCCCACCACAGCCCGTCCCAGCCAACCACAGCCCGTTCTAGCCCACCACAGACCGTCGCAGCTCACCACAGAAAGTCCCAGCTTGTCACAGAACACCACAACCCGTCACCGCCCACCACAGCCCTTCCAAGGCGTCCCAGCCCATCCCAGCCCAACACAGCCCGTCCCAGCCCACCACAGCCCGTCCCAGCTTACCAGAGCCCAACACAGCCCGTGTCAGCCGGTCCCAGCTCACCACAACCCACCAAAGCTCGCTCCAGCACGCCACAGCCCGTACCAGCCCAACACAGCCCGTCCCAGCCCACCACAGCCCGTCCCAGCTTACCAGAGCCCACCACAGCCCGTGTCAGCCGGTCCTAGCTCACCACAACCCACCAAAGCTCGCTCCAGCACGCCACAGCCCGTACCAGCCCACCACAGCCTGTCCCCGCCCACCACAGCCCGTCCCCGCCCACCACAGCCCGTCCCCGCCCACCACAGCCCGTCCCCGCCCACCACAGCCCATCCCAGCTCGTCCCAGACCGTCCCAGCACTTCCCAGCCCACCACAGCCCGTCCTGGACCACGACAGCCCGTCCCGGACCTACCAGAACCCGTCCCTGACCACCACAGCAGGTCCAAGCCCACCACAGCCCGTCCCAACCCACCACAGCCCGTCTCAACCCACCAAAGCCCATTCCAGCCCTTCCCAGCCCACCACAGCCCGTCCCAGCCCACCACAGCCCGTCCCAGCCCACCACGGCCTGTCCCAGCGAACCACGGCCCGTCCCAGCCCACCACAACCCACCACAGCTCGTCCCAGCCCACCACAGCCCGTCCCAGCCCACCATAGCCAGTCCCAGCCCACCACAGCCCGTCCAAGCCCACCACAGCTCGTGCCTGTCCATCCCAGCCCACCACAGCCCACCACAGCCCGTCCCAGCCAACCAGAAGCAGTCCCAGCCCACCACAACCCGTCCAAGCCCACCACAGGTCGTACCTGTCCATCCCAGCCCACCACAGCCCACCACAGCCCGTCCCAGCCAACCAGAGCCAGTCCCAGCCCACCACAACCCGTCCAAGCCCACCACAGGTCGTGCCTGTCCATCCCAGCCCACCACAGCCCACCACAGCCCGTCCCAGCCAACCAGAGCCAGTCCCAGCCCACCACAATCCGTCCAAGCCCACCAAAGGTCGTACCTGTCCATCCCAGCCCACCACAGCCCGTCCCAGCCCGTCCCAGACCGTCCCAGCTCACCACAACCCACCACAGCCCGTCCCCGCTCAGCAGAGCCCGTCCCTGCCCAGCAGAGCCCGTCCCCGCCCAGCACAGCTCGTCCCAGCCTGTCCCAGGCCTTCCCAGCCCACCACAGCCCGCCCCGGCCCACCACAGCCCGGTCCGGACCAACACGGCGCACCACAACCCACCACAACTTGTCCCAGCACACCACAGCCCGTCCTAGCCCACCACAGCCCGTCCCAGCCCACCACAGCCCGTCACAGCCCGTGCCAACCCGTCCCAGCCCACCACAGCCCGTGCCTACACACCACAGCCCGTCCTAGCCCACCACAGCCCGTCCCAGCCCACCACAGCCCACCACAGGCCGTCCCAGCCCACCACAGCCCACCACAACCTGTCCTCGCCCACCACAGCCTGTCCCCGCCCAGCAAAATCTCTCCCCGCCCACCAAAGCCCATCCCAGCCCACCAAAGCTCACCACAAACCACCACAGCCCACCACAGCCCGTCCCAGCCCAACACAGCCTGTCCAAGGCCACGACAGCCCGTCACAGCCCGTCCCAGCCAAACACAGCCCGTCCCAGCACACAACAGCCAGTCCCAGCTCGTCCCAGACCACCACAGCCCGTACGAGCCCACCATATCAAGTACCAGTCCGTCCTAGACCACCACGGCCCGTCCCAGCCCACCACGGCCCGTCTCCGCTCACCACAGCACGTACCAGCCTGTCTCAGCCTACCACAGCCCGTCCCAGCATGTCCCAGCCCACCGCAGCCCGTCCCAGCCCACCACAGCCCGTCCCAGCCCAGCGCAGCCCGTCCCAGCCCAGCGCAGCCCGTCCCCCGCCCACCACAGCCCGTTCCCGCCCACCACAGCTCGTCCCCGCCCACCACAGCTCGTCCCCGCCCACCACAGCTCGTCCCCGCCCACCACAGCCCGTCCCAGCCCGTCTCCGCCCACCACAACCTGTCCCCGCCCAACAAAATCTCTCCCCGCCCACCACAGCCCATCCCAGCCCACCACAGCTCACCACAAACCACCACAGCCCACCACAGCCCGTCCCAGCCCACCACAGCCCGTCCCAATTCACCACAGCCCGTCCCAGCCCACCACGGCCTGTCCTAGCGAACCACGGCCCGTCCCAGCCCACCACAACCCACCACAGCTCGTCCCAGCCCACCACAGCCCGTACCAGCCCACCACAGCCCGTCCCAGCCCGTCTCCGCCCACCACAACCTGTCCTCGCCCACCACAGCCTGTCCCTGCCCAGCAAAATCTCTCCCCGCCCACCAAAGCCCATCCCAGCCCACCACAGCTCACCACAAACCACCACAGCCCACCACAGCCCAACACAGCCTGTCCAAGCCCACGACAGCCCATCACGGCCCGTCCCAGCCCACCACTGCCCACCACAGTTCACCACGGCCCATCCCAGCCCACCACGGCCCGTCTCAGCCCACCACAGCCCGTCCCAGCCCATCCCAGACCACCACAGCCCGTCCCAGCCCACCACAGGCCACCACAGCCCGTCCCAGCCCACCAGAGCCCGTCACAGCCCGTCCCAGCTTACCATATAAAGTACCAGCCCATACAAGCCCACCACAGCCCGTCCCAGCCCACCACGGCCCGTCCCAGACCACCACAGCCCACCACAGCCGGTTACAGCTTGTCACAGCCAATCCCAACCCACGACAACCCGTCCCAGCCGACCACAGCCCGTCCCAGCCCACCACAACCCGTCTCAGCCCACCACAACCCGTCCCAGACCACCACAACCCACCACAGCCCGTCCCAGCCCACCACAGCCCGTCCCAGCCCACCACAGCCCGTGCGAGCCCACCACAGCCCGTGCCAGCCCACCACAGCCAGTCACAGCTGTCCCAGCCCACCACAGCCCACCACAGCCCGTCCCAGCCCAGCACAGCTTTTCCCAGTTCATCCCAGACCACCACAGCCCGTCCCAGCCCACCACAGCCCGTACCAGCCCACCACATCAAGTAGCAGTCCGTCCCAGTGCACCACGGCCCGTCCCAGACCACCACGGCCCATCCCAGACCACCAGAGCTCGTCCCAGCCCACCACAACCCACCACAGCCCGTCCCAGCCCACAACAGCCAGTCCCAGCTCGTCCCAGACCACCACAGCCCGTACCAGCCCACCACAGCCCGTACCAGCCCACCACATCAAGTACCAGTCCGTCCTAGCCCACCACGGCCCGTCCCAGCCCACCACGGCCCGTCTCCGCTCACCACAGCACGTACCAGCCTGTCTCAGCCTCACCACAGCCCGTCCCAGCATGTCCCAGCCCACCGCAGCCCGTCCCAGCCCACCACAGCCCGTCCCAGCCCAGCACAGCCCGTCCCAGCCCAGCACAGCCCGTCCCAGCCCAGCACAGCCCGTCCCAGCCCAGCACAGCCCGTCCCAGCCCACCACAGCCCGTCCCAGACCACCGCAACCCGTCCCAGCCCGTCCCAGCCCACCACAGCCCATCCCGGCTCACCACAGCTCGTCCCGGCCCAACACTGCCGACCACAGCCCACTACGGCCCACCACAGCCTGTCCCAGCCCACCACGGCCCGTCCCAGCCCACCATGGCCCCGTCCCAGCCCACCACGGCCCGTCCCAGACCACCACGGCCCGTCCCAGCCCACCACAGCTCACCACTGCCCGTCCCAGCCCACCACAGCCGGTCCCAATTCACCACAGCCCGTCCCAGCCCACCACGGCCTGTCTCAGCCCACCACGGCCAGTCCCAGCACACCACAGCCCACCACAGCCCGTCCCAGCCCACCACAGCCCGTCCCAGCCCACCATAGCCAGTCCCAGCCCACCACAGCCCGTCCAAGCCCACCACAGCTCGTGCCTGTCCATCCCAGCCCACCACAGCCCACCACAGCCCGTCCCAGCCAACCAGAAGCAGTCCCAGCCCACCACAACCCGTCCAAGCCCACCACAGGTCGTACCTGTCCATCCCAGCCCACCACAGCCCACCACAGCCCGTCCCAGCCAACCAGAGCCAGTCCCAGCCCACCACAACCCGTCCAAGCCCACCACAGGTCGTACCTGTCCATCCCAGCCCACCACAGCCCGTCCCAGCCCGTCCCAGCCCGTCCCAGGTCACCACAACCCACCATAGCAAGTCCCCGCCCAGCAGAGCCCGTCCCTGCCCAGCAGAGCCCGTCCCCGCCCAGCAGAGCTCGTCCCAGCCTGTCCCAGGCCTTCCCAGCCCACCACGGCCCGTCCCGGCCCACCACGGCCCGGTCCGGCCAAACACAACGCACCACAACCCACCACAACTTGTCCCAGCACACCACAGCCCGTCCTAGCCCACCACAGCCCGTCCCAGCCCACCACAGCCCGTCACAGCCCATCCCAACCCGTCCCAGCCCTCCACAGCCCGTGCCAACCCGTCCCAGCCCGTCCAAGCCCACCAAAGCCCGTCCCAGCCCAGCACGGCTCGTCCCGGCCCACCACGGCCCGTCCCAGCCCACCACAGCCCGTTGCAGCCCACCACAGACCGTCGCAGCTCACCACAGAAAGTCCCAGCCCGTCCCGGCCCACCACGGCCCGTCCCAGCCCACCACAGCCCGTTCCAGCCCACCACAGACCGTCGCAGCTCACCACAGAAAGTCCCAGCCCGTCCCAGCCAACCACAACCCGTCACCGCCCACCACAGCCCTTCAAAGGCGTCCCAGCCCACCACAACCAACCACAGCCCATCCCCGTCCCACCACAGCCCTTTCCAGCCCACCGCAGCCTGTCCCAGCCCACCATGGCACACCACAGCCCACCACAGCCCGTCCCAGCCCACCATGGCTTACCACGGCCCACCACAGCCTGTCCCAGCCCATCCCAGACCGCCACAGCCCGTCCCAGCCCACCACAGGCCACCACGGCCCGTCCCAGCCCACCACAGCCCGTTGCAGCCCACCACAGACCGTCGCAGCTCACCACAGAAAGTCCCAGCCCGTCCCGGCCCACCACAGCCCGTCACAGCCCGTCCCAGCCCACCTCAGACCGTCCCAGCCCACCACAGACCGTCGCGGGCCTACCAGAACCCGTCCCTGACCACCACAGCAGGTCCAAGCCCACCACAGCCCGTCCCAGCCCACCACAGCCTGTCCCAACCCACCAAAGCCCATTCCAGCCCTTCCCAACCCACCACAGCCGGTTTGAGACCACCAGAGCCCGTCCCAGACCACCACAGCTAGTCCCCGCCCACCAGATCCCGTCCCCGCCCACCACAGCCCGTCCCAGCTCGTCCCAGCCCGTCCCAGGCCTTCCCAGCCCACCACAGCCTGTCCCGACCCACCACGGCCCGTCCCAGCCCTCCACAGACCACCACAGTTCGTCCCAGCCCGCCACAACCAGTCCCAGCCCGCCACAACCCGTCCCAGCTCGCCACAACCCGTCCCAGCCCACCACGGCCCGTCCCGGCCCATCACGGCCCGTCCCGGCCCACCACAGTCCATCCCAGCCCACCACAGCCCTTTCCAGCCCACCGCAGCCTGTCCCAGCCCACCATGGCCCACCACAGGCCAGCACAGCCCGTCACAGCTCACCACAGCCCGTCCCAGCCCACCAGAGCCCCTCCCGGCCCACCACAGCTTGTCCCAGCTCGTCCCAGCCCACCAGAGCCCGTCCCAGCCCGTCCCAGCCCACCACATAAAGTACCAGCCCATAGAAGCCCACCACAGCCCGTCCCAGCCCACCACGGCCCGTCCGAGCCCACTCCAGCCCACCAAAGCCCACCACAACCCATCTCAGCTCACCACAACCCGTACCAGACCACCACAGCCCACCACAGCCGGTTACAGCTTATCACAGCCCATCCCAGCCCACCACAGCCCGTCCCAGCCCACCACAGCCCGTCCCGGCCCACCACAGCCCCTCCCGGCCCACCACAGCTTGTCCCAGCTCGTCCCAGCCAACCAGAGCTTGTCACAGCCCGTCCCAGCCCACCACATAAAGTACCAGCCCATAGAAGCCCACCACAGCCCGTCCCAGCCCACCACGGCCCGTCCGAGCCCACCCCAGCCCACCAAAGCCCACCACAGCCCATCTCAGCTCACCACAACCCGTCCCAGACCCCCACAGCCCACCACAGCCGGTTACAGCTTATCACAGCCCATCCCAGCCCACCACAGCCCGTCCCAGCCCACCACAGCCCGTCCCAGCCCACCACAGCCCGTCCCAGCCCACCACAGCCCGTCCCGGACCTACCAGAACCCGTCCCTGACCACCACAGCAGGTCCAAGCCCACCACAGCCCGTCCCAGCCCACCACAGCCTGTCCCAACCCACCAAAGCCCATTCCAGCCCTTCCCAACCCACCACAGCCGGTTTGAGACCACCAGAGCCCGTCCCCGCCCATCACAGCCCGTCCCAGCTCGTCCCAGCCCGTCCCAGGCCTTCCCAGCCCACCACAGCCCGTCCCGGACCACGACAGCCCGTCCCGGACCTACCACAACCCGTCCCCGACCACAACAGCAGGTCCAAGCCCACCACAGCCTGTGCCAACCCACCACAGCCCATTCCAGCCCTTCCCAGCCCACCACAGCCCGGTCCATACCACCAGAGCCCATCCCAGCCCACCACGGCCCGTCCCAGCCCACCACAGACCACCACAGTTCGTCCCAGCCCACCACAACCCGTCCCAACCCACCACGGCCCGTCCCGGCACACCACGGCCCGGCCCGGCCCACCACGGCCCGTCCCAGCCCACCACGGCCCGTCCCAGCCCACCACAGACCACCACAGTTCGTCCCAGCCCGCCACAACCAGTCCCAGCCCGCCACAACCCCTCCCAGCCCACCACAGCCGACCATGGTTTACCACGGCCCACCACAGCCTGTCCCAGCCCATCCCAGACCACCACAGCCCGTCCCAGCCCACCACAGGCCACCACAGCCCGTCCCAGCTCACCACAGCCCGTCCCAGCCCACCAGAGCTTGTCCCGGCCCACCACAGCTTGTCCCAGCTCATCCCAGCCCACCACAGCCCGCCACAACCCGTCCCAGCCCACCACGGCCCGTCCCAGCCCGCCACGGCCCGTCCCAGCCCGCCACAGACCAACACAGTCCATCCCAGCCCACCACAGTTCGTCCCGGCCCACCACGGCCCGTCCCGGCCCACCACAGACCACCACAGTTCGTCCCAGCCCGCCACAACCCGTCCCGGCCCACCACGGCCCGTCCCGGCCCACCACGGCCCGTCCCAGCCCACCACGGCCTGTGTCAGCCCACCACAGCTCACCACAACCCACCACAGCCCATCCCAGCTCGTCCCAGACCATCCCAGCACTTCCCAGCCCAGCACAGCCCGTCCTGGACCACGACAGCCCGTCCCGGACCTACCAGAACCCATCCCTGACCACCACAGCAGGTCCAAGCCCACCACAGCCTTTCCCAGCCCACCACGGACCGTCCCAGCCCACCACGGACCGTCCCAGCCCGCCACGGCCCGTCCCAGCCCGCCAGGGCCCGTCCCAGCCCGCCAGGGCCCGTCCCAGCCCGCCAGGGCCCGTCCCAGCCCGCCAGGGCCCGTCCCAGCCCACCACGGCCCGTCCCAGCCCACCACAGACCAACAAGTTCGTCCCAGCCCACCACGGCCCGTCCCAGCCCACCACAGCCCGTCCCAGCCCACCTCGGCCCGTCCCAGCCCACCACGGCCCGTCCCAGCCCACCACGGCCCGTCCCAGCCCGTCCCCCGCTCGTCCCAGCCCACCACAGCCCACCACAGCTGGTCCCAGCCCGTCCCAGCCCACCGCAGCCCGTCCCAGCCCAATGCATCCCGTCCCAGCCCGTGCCAGCCAATACGAGCCCACCGCAACCCATCCCAGCCCGTCCCAGCCCATCCCAGCCCGTCCCAGCCCATCACAACCCGTCCCAGCCCACCACAGCCCCGTCCCAGCCCACCACAGCCCCGTCCCAGCCCACCACAGCCCACCACCGCTGACCGCGGCCCGTCCCAGCCCACCACAGGCCGTCCCAGCCAAACATAGTCCATCCCAGCCCGTCCCAGCCCACCATAACTCGTCCCAGCCCGTCCCGGCCCACCACAGCCCAGCCCAGCCTGTCCCGGCCCGTCGCAGCCCCTCCCAGCCCACCGCGGCCCGTCCCGGCCCACCGCGGCCCGTCTCGGCCCACCGCAGCCCGTCTCGGCCATCCACGGCCCACCACGGCCCGTCGCGGCCCACCACGGCCCACCACGGCCCGTCGCGGCCCACCACGGCCCACCACGGCCCGTCGCGGCCCACCACGGCCCGGCCCGGCCCACCACGGCCCGCCACGGCCCGGCCCGGCCCACCTGTGTTAGGAACAGTATCTCACCTTCTTGATTTTGGCACCTCCTTTCGCTATGATGTTCTTGTGGAACTGTTTGCAGATGGGGACAGAAATAGAAAAGCTGTTTTCAACCTAAGGGAGAAAGGAAGGGAGAACTGAAGATAACACTGTCGTGGCAAGGGAGGCCCGACTTCAGGAGCTCTGATAAACGAGCTTTTGAAAACAGGCTTAGACCCAAGGAAGTTCTCTATACGAGGGACTTTTGTAAGACTAAACAAAGGCAAGGACGTTCCCCTATAGCCTTCCCATAACAGGTACTATCCCCTGCCTCCATTCAGCCAAAACAGCGCCGACAGCTCCCTCCTCTTGAGGTGTTTTAGCTCTACCCAAGCCCGTAGAGCTCTTCTTTGCCCCAGGGTTATCCAGGCACGTAGGAGGGAAGTGCAGGCAGAAGACCTCCTTACCAGGTCTGCCACCATCTTTTGCATGTACTCGGTGCACTTCTCCACCTCGTTTTTGGGACCTCGGAGTTGGACGATGTCACTCTTGTGTGCAGGGTCTGGGAAGCCGATGATAACCTGCAGGAGCGGTCATTTCTAGTTAGCTCAAGCAAAAGAAAGAACCCTTGTGTCAGACACATGCAAAGGTTGGGGGGATCCTACTCATGCCCTTTTCCCATTCAGAAACGGGGAACCGTGTTAGCAGCCTCTGGCTAAAAGAACTATCTTCTCAGACACTTGCGCTACAGAGCCACTAAAGTTACGACTTCTGTGACGACAGGCCTACTACCCATGTAGGAAAGAACCCCTCTGGATTCCTCCTCTCCTACAAAGCCTTACCTCTGGGAATTGCTCCCGGATTTCCCAGACCCGCTCAGCCTTCTGCCCAGTGATGGTCCGGTGGAATTTCTGCTCAACGATTAGGTCCGCAGCGTGTTCATTTTCCTGATGGGAACAGAGGGCACACTGAGTGTTCAGCCGGAGAGCCATCTACTTTGACTTAGCGGTTTGCTGCCCGACGGTTTACTTGCCAGCACTGTCCCTCTTTTCTCCAGACCAAATTCACTCTGCGTTGACAGAGAAGGGCTACCCGAGGGAACAGGGGAAGACATTTGTGAAGAGGAACTTGCACTTGTCATGAGATCCAAGTGCTCCGTGGGCAAGGGGCACACACTCGCACCAGAAGGTTACAAGGGAACACGAGAGCCCAAACCCTGCAGTCTCCCAAACATCACGTCCTACCCACTCACCATACGGGAAGCGAGTTCCAGCAGCTCGCTCTTGGCCTGTGGGACCCCCTGTGGGTCTCCTTCCATTCTGATCGGGTTGCTCTTCTCGTTGTCCGGGGGAATGCGCACAGACACCTTGTACAGATCCTTCATCCTGTTAACTTCGAGGCAAGGACTGCGGTGACGCCGTCTGCTAGGCAAAGACCTGGAAGCAAGGCACCTTGATTATCACTGCTCAGAGGCTGTTGAAGAAGTAAAGCCGCCTCTGGGAAGGGCTCAGCGGGGTAGGGTTGAGACAGGGGAAATTGCCTCTTCACCCTGGAGTTCAGTGAGAGCAGACCTGTGCCACACGAGAGCCTGTCCAAGTAAATACCGTGGCATCTACAGAGCCCATTGTTCCCTTGTCAGAGCGAGGCGTGTTTCTTCCCCAAACAGTATCACATTTAGAGCAGAGGATAATCGTTCCTTTCTACCCCAAACTCTTGGCTGGGGACACGTTGCAGTGCTATCAAACTAGCAGACCGCAACAAGGCTTTACCGTTGGCCATATTCTACTGCCGGTGCTGTAGCACCTTCCTCCAGAGGCCAGACCACACTGCTCCTCCTCCAGCTGACACCCTCTCCCACAAGCCACAGGGCTATTTAACCCCTTAGCGGGAACCAGCTACACCTGCACGTCGTCCACGTCAATCAACCCACTGCCTCTGAGGCAAGGCCACAGCTGCGTGTTATCAATGCTAATCAACCCACCGCCTTCATTCCTCTACAGGGAGAAGCTCACCAAGCACATTTCCACCACCCACAACTGGCTGCTAAAATGTCATTCGCACAGAGCAACGTGTGGAAAAAAAAAAAAAAAAAAATTCCTCCAGGACACATCAAAGTAATTCCACTACTGTTCAGGCTCCCAAGGTACTTTCACCCGTTAAAGCCATCGCAAGGCCTCACGGCCCATTTCTCTCCTTGTACCACCACCACTCCAGGAAAGCAGAGGAAATGTGGTGGAGACAGCACACTGGGTGAGCTACAGAGCCCCTGATACCATCTACTAAACACGAAGAGTGTGAGCATGGGAAGGACTAGAAAGGCACTCCACTTACCGTTTAGCTGCTTTCTTGCCAATGAGGTGTCGGTGGAATTGGTGGTCAGCCTTGATTATTGTGTAATCCGTCCCGTGGATCTAAAAAGAATTATATTTTTTATATATATCTATATATGTATGTATGTACCTTATTATATATTATAATATATAGGGCCAGGTAGGACAGGCCACCGCTTCTGTCTCGTGCCCTAAGTAACTGCCTACTGCCAGTATTGGCACTGACTCACCAGCGGTCAGCTACAAGCACTTCTGCTCTTCAGCAGAGCACAAGCATTCCTCTGCTTTGAGAAGAGAGCATTGTGCTCATGAAACATTGAAAAGACTCACTTATATGCCTCTCCAGCTATAACAAAGAGAATCCTTCCTTCTCCGCACCAAAAAAATTAATGCTGACTTTTCAAGGATGCTATGGATGAGTTTCATAACCAAGGGGTGTCATCCACCTGGCCACACAATTTGTCTCCTGCAAGGTCGATTAAGCATGCCAAGACATCCTATGGATGTGACAAACACCTCATCACCTCTGCTCTGTTGCCCCTTCTTCCCCCAGTTTCTTACTGGAACTAGTAACTGCAGCTCACCAGTTCCTTGAGCATGGTTTCAATCTGTTCCTGAGCCACATGCACATCTTCTGTAGGTCCTTCCAAAGTGATGTTATCCTCTCCTCCAGTGAATTTGATGTGAACCTTGAGGTGAAGGACAATGAATCTCTTCAGAATTTGCCAAGATCCAAGCCAGGCCAATGCTTTTGGTCAGGCCTACACCATCGATCCCTGCCACTGAGAGATGTGCTCCTTCCCAAAAAGCCCAGAGCAAATCCCCACCATTTTACAAGTCAGAAACTTAACAATTTCGGCCATATGGCAGTGCCTAGAGCCCAAGGCTCTGGTGCCGTCCCGGTTTCTGCAAGGGCTTTGGAGAAGTTTACTCATCTAGCCTTTATCTAGATACCGTCTAACTCCCCAGGGAGAAGCCTTGCTGCACTCGCCATTTCCAGGTATCCTACTACATCAGTTCTCAAAACAGCACCACATAAAGCTTCCTTGGAAGGGCTCAACCCATGACAATAACATAGGAGGAGCAGTGTTTGCAGCAGTAAAAGAGAGGGTTCCCTTGAACGGCAAAGATCTGTGTCATTTCCCCCTGGTTTTACCCACGCTAGAATACACCTCTCTCTTTCGTGACGAGTGATCTGGACTAAACCTTTTTCTACGCCGGGGGTGCTAAGCTAACCAGCTCACCCATACCTTTGGCATCTGCTGAGTTATTTTGGCCAGGTTCTGTCCTTTCTTTCCAATAATGAAACGATGAAGCCAAGAGGGGGCAGAGACCGAGGAGACGGTAAAACTGTTGGCCTGAGAGACAGAAAAACAGAGAAGCTGTTTGATGGACAAACCACAGCCCACCACAGCCCGTCCCAGCCCGTCTCAGCTCACCACAACTCGCCACAGCGCACCACGGCCCGTCCCACCCCACCACAGCCCACCAGAGCCCGTCCCGGACCACCACAGCCCACCACAGCCCACCACAGCCCGTCCTCGCCCAACACAGCCCGTCCCAGACCACCACAGCCCGTCCCAGCCCCTCCCAGACTGTCTCAGCCCGTCTCAGCTCACCACAACCCACCACAGCCCACCACAGCCCGTCCCAGACCACCACAGCCCGTCCCAGCCCACCACAGCTTGTCCCAGCTTACCACAGCCCAGCAGAGCCCGTCCCAGCCCACCACAGCCCGTCTCAGCCCACCACAGCCCGTCCCGGCACACCACAACTCGTCCCAGCCCACCACAGGTCGTCACAGCCCACCAGAGCCCGTCCTAGCCTGCCACAGACCGTCCCAGCCCGCCACAGCTAGTCCCAGCCCACCACAGCCCGTCCCAGCCCACCACAGCCCGTCCCAGCCCACCACAGCCCACCAAAGCCCACCACAGCCCGTCCCAGCCACCACAGCCCACCACAGCCCGTTCCAGCCTGTCCCAGCCCATCTCAGAAAACCACAGCCCACCACAGCCCGTCCCAGCCCACCACAGCCCGTCCCAGCCCACCACAGCCTACCACAGCTTGTCCCAGCCCACCATAGTCCACCCCAGCCCGTCCCAGCCCTTCCCAGCCTGTCCCAGCCAACCTTCAGCCTGTCCCAGCCCACCACAGCCCGTCCCAGAACACCACAGCCCGTCCCCGCCCACCACAGCCCTTCCCAGCCCGTCCCAGCCCACCACAGCCAACCACGGCCCGCCACGGCCCACCACAGCCCATCACTGCCCGTCCTGGCCTGCCACGGCCCACCAAGGCCCGCCACGGCCCACCACGGCCTACCACGGCCCACCACGCCCCGCCAGAGCCCACCACGGCCCGCCACAGCCTGTCCCAGCCCGCCACAGCCCACCACAGCCCACCACTGCCCGTCCCAGCCCACCACAGCCCGTACCAGCAAACCACTGCCCACCACAGCCCACCACAGCCCTCCACAGCATGTCCCAGCCTACCATGGCCCATCGCAGCCTGCCACGGCCCACCACACCCCGCCACGGCCCACCGCGGCCCACCACAGCCCACCACAGCCCAACATAGCCCGTCCCAGCCCACCACAGCCTGTCCCTGGCCACGACAGCCCGTTCCAGCCTACCACAGCCCGTCCCAGACCACCACAGCCCGTCCCAGCCCACCACAGCTTGTCCCAGCTTACCACAGCCCAGCAGAGCCCGTCCCAGCCCACCACAGCCCGTCTCAGCCCACCACAGTCCGTCCCGGCACACCACAACTCGTCCCAGCCCACCACAGGTCGTCACAGCCCACCAGAGCCCGTCCTAGCCTGCCACAGACCGTCCCAGCCCGCCACAGCTAGTCCCAGCCCACCACAGCCCGTCCCAGCCCACCACAGCCCGTCCCAGCCCACCACAGCCCACCAAAGCCCACCACAGCCCGTCCCAGCCACCACAGCCCACCACAGCCCGTTCCAGCCTGTCCCAGCCCATCTCAGAAAACCACAGCCCACCACAGCCCGTCCCAGCCCACCACAGCCCGTCCCAGCCCACCACAGCCTACCACAGCTTGTCCCAGCCCACCATAGACCACCCCAGCCCATCCCAGCCCTTCCCAGCCTGTCCCAGCCAACCTTCAGCCTGTCCCAGCCCACCACAGCCCGTCCCAGAACACCACAGCCCATCCCCGCCCACCACAGCCCTTCCCAGCCCGTCCCAGCCCACCACAGCCAACCACGGCCCGCCACGGCCCACCACAGCCCATCACTGCCCGTCCTGGCCTGCCACGGCCCACCAAGGCCCGCCACGGCCCACCACGGCCTACCACGGCCCACCACGCCCCGCCAGAGCCCACCACGGCCCGCCACAGCCTGTCCCAGCCCGCCACAGCCCACCACAGCCCACCACTGCCCGTCCCAGCCCACCACAGCCAGTACCAGCCAACCACTGCCCACCACAGCCCACCACAGCCCTCCACAGCATGTCCCAGCCTACCATGGCCCATCGCAGCCTGCCACGGCCCACCACACCCCGCCACGGCCCACCGCGGCCCACCACAGCCCACCACAGCCCAACATAGCCCGTCCCAGCCCACCACAGCCTGTCCCTGGCCACGACAGCCCGTTCCAGCCTACCACAACCCGTCCCAGCTGACCACAGCCCGTTCCAGCCCACCACAGCCCGTCCAAGACCACCACAGCCCGTCCCAGCCCACCACAGCCCGTCCCAGCCCAGCACGGCCCACCACAGCACGTCCCGTCCCACCACAGCCCGTCTCAGCCCACCGCAGCCCGTCCCAGCCCGTCCCAGCCCACCACGGCCCACCACAGCCCGTCCCAGCCCGCCACAGCCCGTCCCTGACCACCACAGCCCGTCCAAGGCCACCACAGCCCGTCCCAGCCGACCACAGCCCTTCCCAGCCCACCACAGCCCGTCTAAGCTCACCAGAACCCACCACAGCCCACCACAGCCCGTCCCAGCCCACCACAGACCATCCCAGCCCACCAGAGCCCGTCCCAGCTCACTAGAGCCCGTCCCAGCCCACCACAGCCCACCACAGCCCGTCCCCGCCCACCACGGCCCGTCCCAGCCCACCACAGACCACCACAGTTCGTCCCAGCCCGCCACAACCCGTCCCGGCCCACCACAGCCTGTGTCAGCCCACCACAGCATGAGTCAGCCCGTCCCAGCTCACCACAACCCACCACAGCCCATCCCAGGTCGTCCCAGACCATCCCAGCACTTCCCAGCTCACCACAGCCCGTCCTGGACCACAACAGCCCGTCCCGGACCTACCAGAACCCGTCCCTGACCACCACAGCAGGTCCAAGCCCACCACAGCCCTTCCCAGCCCGCCACACTTCGTCCCAGCCTGCCACGGCCTGTCCCAGCCCGCCACGGCCCGTCCCAGCCCGCCACGGCCCGTCCCAGCCCGCCACAGTTCATCCCAGCCCACCATAGTTCGTCCCAGCCCGCCACGGCCCGTCCCGGCCCACCACGGCCCGTCCCGGCCCACCACGACCCGTCCCGGCCCACCACGACCCGTCCCGGCCCACCACTGCCCGTCCCGGCCCACCACGGCCCGTCCTGGCCCACCACGGCCCATCCCAGCCCACCACGGCCCGTCCCAGCTCACCAAGGCCCGTTCCAGCTCACCACGGCCCTTCCCAGCCCGTCTCAGCCCACGAAAGCCTGTCCCAGCTTACCACATCCCGTCCCAGCTTACCACATCTCGTCCCAGCCCACCACGGTCCACCACAGCCCACCACAGCCTTTCCCAGCCCACCACGGTCCACCACAGCCCACCACGGCCCGTCCCAGCCCACCAAAGCCCGTCCCAGCCCCCTATAGCCCACCACAGCCCGTCCCTGTCCTACCACAGCCTGTCCCAGCGCACCACAGCCCGCTCCAGACCGTCCCAGCTCACCACAGCCCGTCCCAGCCCACCATAGCCCGTCCCAGCCCACCACAGCCCGTCCCATCACACCACAGCCCGTCCCAGCCTACCAGAGCCCGTCGGAGCCCACCACAGCCGGTCCCAGCCCACCACAGCCCATCCCAGCCCACCACAGCCCGTCCCAGCCCACCACAGCCCGTCGAGCCCACCACAGCCCGTCCCAGCCCTCCACAGCCCACCACAGCCCGTCCCAGGTCACCACAGCCCGTCCCAGCCCACCACAGCCCGCCGCGGCCCAATACGGCCCACCACGGCCAACAACGGCCCGCCACAACCCGCCATAGACTGTCCCGGCCCGCCAAAGCCCATCCCAGCCTGCCACAGCCCGACCCAGCCCACCACAGCCTGTCACAGCCCACCACAGCTCGTCCCGGCCCACCACAGCCCTTCCCTGACCACAACAGCCCGTCCCAGCCCACCACAACCCACCACAGCCCGGCCCACCACAGCCCGTCTAAGCTCACCATAACCCACCACAGCCCACCACAGCCCGTCCCGGCCCACCACAACTCGTCCCAGCCCACCACAGGCCGTCCCGGCCCACCACAGCCCTTCCCTGACCACCACAGCCCACCACAGCCTGGCACAGCCCGTCCCAGCACACCACAGCACGTCCCAGCTCGGCACACCCCACCACAGCCCACCACAGCCCACCACAGCCTGTCCCAGCCCACCACAGCCCGTCCCAGCCCACCACAGCCCGCCCAAGCCCACCACATCCCGTCCCAGCCCACCACAGCCCACCACAGCCCGTCCCAGCCCACCACAGACCGTCCCAACCCACCACAGCCCATCTAAGCTCACCAGAACCCACCACAGCCCACCACAGCTCGTCCCAGCCCACCACAGCCCGTCCCAGCCCATCCCAGCCCGTCCCAGCACACCACAGCCCACAACAGCCCACCACAGCCCGTCACAGCCCACCACAGCCCACCACAGCCTGTCACAGGCCACCACAGCCCACCACAGTCCACCACAGCCCGTCCCGTCTCACCACAGCCCGTCCCGTCCCGTCCCAGCCCACCACAACCCGTCCCGTCCCTTCATAGCACAGCCCGTCCCAGCCCACCACGGCCCACCCCAACCCTCCACAGCCCGTCCCAGCACACCACAGCCCGCCTCAACCCGCCCCAGCCCACCAAAGTTCACCACAGCCCGTCCCAGCCCACCACAGCACATACAGCCCGTCCTAGCCCACCACAGCCCGTCCCAGCCCGTCCCGGCCCACCACAGCCCATCCCCGCCCGTTCCAGACCACCAGAACCCGTCCCAGCCCGTCCCAGCCCACCACAGCCCGACTCAAACTCACCAGAACCCACCACATCCCACCACAGCCCAACACGGCCCGTCCCAGCTCACCACTGCCCACCACAGCCCACCACAGTTCACCACGGCCTACCGCAGACCACCACGGCCCGTCTCAGCCCACCACAGCCCGTCACAGCCCAACACAGCCCGTCCCAGCCCACCACAGCCCGTCCCAGCCCACCACAGCCCGTCCCAGCACACCACAGGCCGTCCCAGCCTGTCCCAGCCCACCACAGCCCGTCCCAGCCCGTCTCAGCCCACCACAGGCCGTCCCCGCCCATTACAGCCCATCCCAGCCCGTCCCACACCACCACAGCCCGTCTCAAGCTCACCAGAACCCACCACAGCCCACCACAGCCCGTCCCAGCCCACCACGGCCAACCACAGCCCACCACGGCCCGTCCCAGCCCACCACGGCCCGCCACAGCCCACCACGGCCCACCACATCCCGTCCCAGCCCACCACAGCCCATCCCAGCCCACCACAGCCCGTCCCAGGCCACCACGGCCCGTCCCAGGCCACCACGGCCCGTCCAAGGAACCACGGCCCACCACAGCCCACCACGGCCCGTCCCAGCCCACCACGGCCCGTCCTAGCCCACCACGGCCCACCACAGCCCACCCCTTCCCATCCCGGCCCAAAACGGCCCACCACAGCCCACCACGGTTCACCACGGCCCGTCCCCGCCCACCACGGCCCACCGCAGCCCGTCCCAGCCCACCACAGCCCATCCCAGCACGTCCCAGCCAGTCCCAGATCGTCCCAGCTCACCACAGCCAGTCCCAGCCCAGCACAGCCAGTCCCAGCCCACCACAGCCAGTCCCAGCCCACCACAGCCCATCCCAGCCCACCACAGCCAGTCCCAGCCCGTCCCAGTTTACCACAGCCCGTCCCAGAACACCACGGCCCACCACAGCCCACCACGGCCCGTCCCAGCCCACCACGGCCCACCACAGCCCACCACGGCCCACCACATCCCATCCCAGGCCACCACGGCCCGTCCCAGGCCACCACGGCCCGTCTCAGGCCACCACGGCCCATCCCAGCCCACCACGGCCCACCACAGCCCACCACAGCCCGTCCCAGCCCACCACGGCCCACCACACCCCACCACAGTTCACCACAGCCCGTCCCAGCTCACAACAGCCCGTCCCAGCGCACAACAGCCCGTCCCAGTCCATCCCAGCACGTCCCAGCCCACCACGGCCCGTCCCAGCCCACCACGGCCCACTACGGCCCGTCCCAGCCTGTCCGAGACCACCACAGCCTGTCCCAGACCACCAGAGCTCGTCCCAGCCCGTCCCAGCCAACCACAGCCCGTCTCAAGCTCACCAGAACCCACCACAGCCCACCATAGCCCGTCTCAGACCACCACGGCCCACCACAGCCCACCACGGGCTCTCCCAGCCCACCACGGCCCACCACAGCGAACCACGGCCCACCACAGCCCACCACGGCCCGTCCCAGCTCACGACGACCTGTCCCAGCCCACCACAGACCACCACAGCCCACCCCTTCCCATCCCGGCCCAAAACGGCCCACCACAGCCCACCACGGCCCACCACAGCCTGTCCCAGCCCACCACAGCCAGTCCCAGCCCACCACAGCCAGTCCCAGCCCACCACAGCCCGTCCCAGCACACCACGGCCCGTCCCAGCTCACCAAGGCCCGTTCCAGCTCACCACGGCCCTTCCCAGCCCGTCTCAGCCCACGAAAGCCTGTCCCAGCTTACCACATCCCGTCCCAGCTTACCACATCTCGTCCCAGCCCACCACGGTCCACCACAGCCCACCACAGCCTTTCCCAGCCCACCACGGTCCACCACAGCCCACCACGGCCCGTCCCAGCCCACCAAAGCCCGTCCCAGCCCCCTATAGCCCACCACAGCCCGTCCCTGTCCTACCACAGCCTGTCCCAGCGCACCACAGCCCGCTCCAGACCGTCCCAGCTCACCACAGCCCGTCCCAGCCCACCATAGCCCGTCCCAGCCCACCACAGCCCGTCCCATCACACCACAGCCCGTCCCAGCCTACCAGAGCCCGTCGGAGCCCACCACAGCCGGTCCCAGCCCACCACAGCCCATCCCAGCCCACCACAGCCCGTCCCAGCCCACCACAGCCCGTCGAGCCCACCACAGCCCGTCCCAGCCCTCCACAGCCCACCACAGCCCGTCCCAGGTCACCACAGCCCGTCCCAGCCCACCACAGCCCGCCGCGGCCCAATACGGCCCACCACGGCCAACAACGGCCCGCCACAACCCGCCATAGACTGTCCCGGCCCGCCAAAGCCCATCCCAGCCTGCCACAGCCCGACCCAGCCCACCACAGCCTGTCACAGCCCACCACAGCTCGTCCCGGCCCACCACAGCCCTTCCCTGACCACAACAGCCCGTCCCAGCCCACCACAACCCACCACAGCCCGGCCCACCACAGCCCGTCTAAGCTCACCATAACCCACCACAGCCCACCACAGCCCGTCCCGGCCCACCACAACTCGTCCCAGCCCACCACAGGCCGTCCCGGCCCACCACAGCCCTTCCCTGACCACCACAGCCCACCACAGCCTGGCACAGCCCGTCCCAGCACACCACAGCACGTCCCAGCTCGGCACACCCCACCACAGCCCACCACAGCCCACCACAGCCTGTCCCAGCCCACCACAGCCCGTCCCAGCCCACCACAGCCCGCCCAAGCCCACCACATCCCGTCCCAGCCCACCACAGCCCACCACAGCCCGTCCCAGCCCACCACAGACCGTCCCAACCCACCACAGCCCATCTAAGCTCACCAGAACCCACCACAGCCCACCACAGCTCGTCCCAGCCCACCACAGCCCGTCCCAGCCCATCCCAGCCCGTCCCAGCACACCACAGCCCACAACAGCCCACCACAGCCCGTCACAGCCCACCACAGCCCACCACAGCCTGTCACAGGCCACCACAGCCCACCACAGTCCACCACAGCCCGTCCCGTCTCACCACAGCCCGTCCCGTCCCGTCCCAGCCCACCACAACCCGTCCCGTCCCTTCATAGCACAGCCCGTCCCAGCCCACCACGGCCCACCCCAACCCTCCACAGCCCGTCCCAGCACACCACAGCCCGCCTCAACCCGCCCCAGCCCACCAAAGTTCACCACAGCCCGTCCCAGCCCACCACAGCACATACAGCCCGTCCTAGCCCACCACAGCCCGTCCCAGCCCGTCCCGGCCCACCACAGCCCATCCCCGCCCGTTCCAGACCACCAGAACCCGTCCCAGCCCGTCCCAGCCCACCACAGCCCGACTCAAACTCACCAGAACCCACCACATCCCACCACAGCCCAACACGGCCCGTCCCAGCTCACCACTGCCCACCACAGCCCACCACAGTTCACCACGGCCTACCGCAGACCACCACGGCCCGTCTCAGCCCACCACAGCCCGTCACAGCCCAACACAGCCCGTCCCAGCCCACCACAGCCCGTCCCAGCCCACCACAGCCCGTCCCAGCACACCACAGGCCGTCCCAGCCTGTCCCAGCCCACCACAGCCCGTCCCAGCCCGTCTCAGCCCACCACAGGCCGTCCCCGCCCATTACAGCCCATCCCAGCCCGTCCCACACCACCACAGCCCGTCTCAAGCTCACCAGAACCCACCACAGCCCACCACAGCCCGTCCCAGCCCACCACGGCCAACCACAGCCCACCACGGCCCGTCCCAGCCCACCACGGCCCGCCACAGCCCACCACGGCCCACCACATCCCGTCCCAGCCCACCACAGCCCATCCCAGCCCACCACAGCCCGTCCCAGGCCACCACGGCCCGTCCCAGGCCACCACGGCCCGTCCAAGGAACCACGGCCCACCACAGCCCACCACGGCCCGTCCCAGCCCACCACGGCCCGTCCTAGCCCACCACGGCCCACCACAGCCCACCCCTTCCCATCCCGGCCCAAAACGGCCCACCACAGCCCACCACGGTTCACCACGGCCCGTCCCCGCCCACCACGGCCCACCGCAGCCCGTCCCAGCCCACCACAGCCCATCCCAGCACGTCCCAGCCAGTCCCAGATCGTCCCAGCTCACCACAGCCAGTCCCAGCCCAGCACAGCCAGTCCCAGCCCACCACAGCCAGTCCCAGCCCACCACAGCCCATCCCAGCCCACCACAGCCAGTCCCAGCCCGTCCCAGTTTACCACAGCCCGTCCCAGAACACCACGGCCCACCACAGCCCACCACGGCCCGTCCCAGCCCACCACGGCCCACCACAGCCCACCACGGCCCACCACATCCCATCCCAGGCCACCACGGCCCGTCCCAGGCCACCACGGCCCGTCTCAGGCCACCACGGCCCGTCCCAGCCCACCACGGCCCACCACAGCCCACCACAGCCCGTCCCAGCCCACCACGGCCCACCACACCCCACCACAGTTCACCACAGCCCGTCCCAGCTCACAACAGCCCGTCCCAGCGCACAACAGCCCGTCCCAGTCCATCCCAGCACGTCCCAGCCCACCACGGCCCGTCCCAGCCCACCACGGCCCACTACGGCCCGTCCCAGCCTGTCCGAGACCACCACAGCCTGTCCCAGACCACCAGAGCTCGTCCCAGCCCGTCCCAGCCAACCACAGCCCGTCTCAAGCTCACCAGAACCCACCACAGCCCACCATAGCCCGTCTCAGACCACCACGGCCCACCACAGCCCACCACGGGCTCTCCCAGCCCACCACGGCCCACCACAGCGAACCACGGCCCACCACAGCCCACCACGGCCCGTCCCAGCTCACGACGACCTGTCCCAGCCCACCACAGACCACCACAGCCCACCCCTTCCCATCCCGGCCCAAAACGGCCCACCACAGCCCACCACGGCCCACCACAGCCTGTCCCAGCCCACCACAGCCAGTCCCAGCCCACCACAGCCAGTCCCAGCCCACCACAGCCCGTCCCAGCACACCACGGCCCGTCCCAGCTCACCAAGGCCCGTTCCAGCTCACCACGGCCCTTCCCAGCCCGTCTCAGCCCACGAAAGCCTGTCCCAGCTTACCACATCCCGTCCCAGCTTACCACATCTCGTCCCAGCCCACCACGGTCCACCACAGCCCACCACAGCCTTTCCCAGCCCACCACGGTCCACCACAGCCCACCACGGCCCGTCCCAGCCCACCAAAGCCCGTCCCAGCCCCCTATAGCCCACCACAGCCCGTCCCTGTCCTACCACAGCCTGTCCCAGCGCACCACAGCCCGCTCCAGACCGTCCCAGCTCACCACAGCCCGTCCCAGCCCACCATAGCCCGTCCCAGCCCACCACAGCCCGTCCCATCACACCACAGCCCGTCCCAGCCTACCAGAGCCCGTCGGAGCCCACCACAGCCGGTCCCAGCCCACCACAGCCCATCCCAGCCCACCACAGCCCGTCCCAGCCCACCACAGCCCGTCGAGCCCACCACAGCCCGTCCCAGCCCTCCACAGCCCACCACAGCCCGTCCCAGGTCACCACAGCCCGTCCCAGCCCACCACAGCCCGCCGCGGCCCAATACGGCCCACCACGGCCAACAACGGCCCGCCACAACCCGCCATAGACTGTCCCGGCCCGCCAAAGCCCATCCCAGCCTGCCACAGCCCGACCCAGCCCACCACAGCCTGTCACAGCCCACCACAGCTCGTCCCGGCCCACCACAGCCCTTCCCTGACCACAACAGCCCGTCCCAGCCCACCACAACCCACCACAGCCCGGCCCACCACAGCCCGTCTAAGCTCACCATAACCCACCACAGCCCACCACAGCCCGTCCCGGCCCACCACAACTCGTCCCAGCCCACCACAGGCCGTCCCGGCCCACCACAGCCCTTCCCTGACCACCACAGCCCACCACAGCCTGGCACAGCCCGTCCCAGCACACCACAGCACGTCCCAGCTCGGCACACCCCACCACAGCCCACCACAGCCCACCACAGCCTGTCCCAGCCCACCACAGCCCGTCCCAGCCCACCACAGCCCGCCCAAGCCCACCACATCCCGTCCCAGCCCACCACAGCCCACCACAGCCCGTCCCAGCCCACCACAGACCGTCCCAACCCACCACAGCCCATCTAAGCTCACCAGAACCCACCACAGCCCACCACAGCTCGTCCCAGCCCACCACAGCCCGTCCCAGCCCATCCCAGCCCGTCCCAGCACACCACAGCCCACAACAGCCCACCACAGCCCGTCACAGCCCACCACAGCCCACCACAGCCTGTCACAGGCCACCACAGCCCACCACAGTCCACCACAGCCCGTCCCGTCTCACCACAGCCCGTCCCGTCCCGTCCCAGCCCACCACAACCCGTCCCGTCCCTTCATAGCACAGCCCGTCCCAGCCCACCACGGCCCACCCCAACCCTCCACAGCCCGTCCCAGCACACCACAGCCCGCCTCAACCCGCCCCAGCCCACCAAAGTTCACCACAGCCCGTCCCAGCCCACCACAGCACATACAGCCCGTCCTAGCCCACCACAGCCCGTCCCAGCCCGTCCCGGCCCACCACAGCCCATCCCCGCCCGTTCCAGACCACCAGAACCCGTCCCAGCCCGTCCCAGCCCACCACAGCCCGACTCAAACTCACCAGAACCCACCACATCCCACCACAGCCCAACACGGCCCGTCCCAGCTCACCACTGCCCACCACAGCCCACCACAGTTCACCACGGCCTACCGCAGACCACCACGGCCCGTCTCAGCCCACCACAGCCCGTCACAGCCCAACACAGCCCGTCCCAGCCCACCACAGCCCGTCCCAGCCCACCACAGCCCGTCCCAGCCCACCACAGGCCGTCCCAGCCTGTCCCAGCCCACCACAGCCCGTCCCAGCCCGTCTCAGCCCACCACAGGCCGTCCCCGCCCATTACAGCCCATCCCAGCCCGTCCCACACCACCACAGCCCGTCTCAAGCTCACCAGAACCCACCACAGCCCACCACAGCCTGTCCCAGCCCACCACGGCCCGCCACAGCCCACCACGGCCCACCACATCCCGTCCCAGCCCACCACAGCCCATCCCAGCCCACCACAGCCCGTCCCAGGCCACCACGGCCCGTCCCAGGCCACCACGGCCCGTCCAAGGAACCACGGCCCACCACAGCCCACCACGGCCCGTCCCAGCCCACCACGGCCCACCACAGCCCACCACGGCCCACCACAGCCCACCCCTTCCCATCCCGGCCCAAAACGGCCCACCACAGCCCACCACGGTTCACCACGGCCCGTCCCCGCCCACCACGGCCCACCGCAGCCCGTCCCAGCCCACCACAGCCCATCCCAGCACGTCCCAGCCAGTCCCAGATCGTCCCAGCTCACCACAGCCAGTCCCAGCCCAGCACAGCCAGTCCCAGCCCACCACAGCCAGTCCCAGCCCACCACAGCCCATCCCAGCCCACCACAGCCAGTCCCAGCCCGTCCCAGTTTACCACAGCCCGTCCCAGAACACCACGGCCCACCACAGCCCACCACGGCCCGTCCCAGCACACCACGGCCCACCACAGCCCACCACGGCCCACCACATCCCATCCCAGGCCACCACGGCCCGTCCCAGGCCACCACGGCCCGTCTCAGGCCACCACGGCCCGTCCCAGCCCACCACGGCCCACCACAGCCCACCACAGCCCGTCCCAGCCCACCACGGCCCACCACACCCCACCACAGTTCACCACAGCCCGTCCCAGCTCACAACAGCCCGTCCCAGCGCACAACAGCCCGTCCCAGTCCATCCCAGCACGTCCCAGCCCACCACGGCCCGTCCCAGCCCACCACGGCCCACTACGGCCCGTCCCAGCCTGTCCGAGACCACCACAGCCTGTCCCAGACCACCAGAGCTCGTCCCAGCCCGTCCCAGCCAACCACAGCCCATCTCAAGCTCACCAGAACCCACCACAGCCCACCATAGCCCGTCTCAGACCACCACGGCCCACCACAGCCCACCACGGGCTCTCCCAGCCCACCACGGCCCACCACAGCGAACCACGGCCCACCACAGCCCACCACGGCCCGTCCCAGCTCACGACGACCTGTCCCAGCCCACCACAGACCACCACAGCCCACCCCTTCCCATCCCGGCCCAAAACGGCCCACCACAGCCCACCACGGCCCACCACAGCCTGTCCCAGCCCACCACAGCCAGTCCCAGCCCACCACAGCCAGTCCCAGCCCACCACAGCCCGTCCCAGCACACCACAGCCCGTCACAGCCCACCACAGCCCGTCCCAGCCCACCAGAGCCCGTCCCAGCCCGTCCCAGCCCACCGCAGCCCATCTCAAGCTCACAAGAACCCACCACAGCCCACCACAGCCTGTCCCAGACCACCACGGCCCACCACAGCCCACCACGGCCCGTCCCAGCCCACCACGGCCCACCACAGCCTACCACAGTTCACCATGGGCCGTCTCAGCCCACCATGACCTGTCCCAGCCCACCACGGCCCAACACAGACCATCCCTTCCCATACCGGCTCAAAACGGCCCACCACGGCCCGCCACAGCCCACCACGGCCCACCACTGCCAACCACAGTTCACCACGGCCCGTCCCAGCCCACCACGGCCCACCAGATCTCGTCCCAGCCCACCACAGCCCGTCCCAGCCCACCACAGCCCGTTCCAGCCCGTCCCAGCTCGTCCCAGAAAACCACAGCCCGTCCCAGCCCAACACAGCCCGTCCCAGCACACCACAGCCCATCACAGCCCACCACAGCCCGTCCCAGCCCACCACAGCTTGTCACAGCCCACCACAGCCCACCACAGCCCGTTCCAGACCACCAGAGCCCACCACAGCCCGTCCCAGCCAACCAGAACCTGCCTCAACCCAAAACAGCTCTTCCCAGGCCACCACAGCCCGTCCCAGCCCACCACGGCCCACCACGACACACCACAGCCCACCACGGCTCACCACGGCCAGCCACAGCCTGTCCCAGCCTACCACGGCCCGCCAAAGACTGTCCCATCCTACGAAAGCCCACCACAGCCCACCATAGCCCAGCACAGCGCGTCCCAGCCCACCACAGCCCGTCCTAGCCTGTCCCAGGCCACCACAGCCAGTCCCAGCCCACCATAGCCAACCAAAGCCTGTCCCAGCCCATCCCAAACCACAACAGGCCTTCCCAGCCCAACACAGCCCACCACAGCCCGTCCCAGAATACCACAGCCCGTCCCAGCCCACCATAGCTTGTCCCAGCCCGTCCCAGCCCATCCCAGCCCGTCCCAGACCACCACAGGCCTTCCCAGCCCACCATAACCAACCACAGCCTGTCCCAGCCCACCACAGCCCGTCCCAGCCCACCACAACCCACCACAGCCCGTCCCAGCCCACCACGACCCGTCCCGGCCTACCACGGCCCGTCCTGGCCCACCACGGCCAGTCCCGGCCAACCACAGCCCACCATAGCCTGTCCAAGCCAACCACAGCCCGTCCCAGCCCGTCCCAGCCATTCCCAGCCCACCACAGCCCGTCCCAGACCACCACAGCCCGTCACAGCAAGTCCCAGCCCATGCCAACCCGTCCCAGCCCAACACAGCCCGTCCCGACGCATCACAGCCCATCCCAGCTTACCACAGCCCGCCACAGCCCACCACGGGTCGTCCCAGCCCACCACGGCCCACCACAGCACACCACGGCCCACCACAGCCCATCCCAGCCCCTCGCAACCCGACCCAGCCCACCACGGCCCGTCCCAGCCCACCACGGCCCGTCCCAGCCCACCACGGCCCACCACGGCTCACCAGAGCCCACCACGGCTCACCACGGCCCGCCAAAGACTGTCGCAGCCTACCAAAGCACACGAAAACCCGTCCCCGCGCACCAGAGCCCGTGCCAGCAAGTCCCCGCCCGTCCCAGCCCACCACAGCCCGTCCCAGCCCACCACAGCCCGTCCCCGCCCACCACAGCCCGTCCCCGCCCGTCCCAGCACACCACATCCCGTCCCATCCCACCTCCGCCCATCCCAGCCCACCACAGCCCGTCCCAGCCCACCACAGCCCGTTCCAGCCCACCAGAGCTTGTCCCAGCACACCACAGCCCGCCACGGCCCGTCCCAGCCCACCACAGCCCGTCCCAGCTTACCACAGCCCGTCCTAGCCCACCACAGCCTGTCCCAGACCACCACAGCCCGTCCCAGCCCACCACAGCCCATCACAGTCCACCACAGCCCGTCCCAGCCCATCCCAGCCCACCACAGCCAGTCACAGGCCATCCCAGCCCACCACAGCACTTTCCAGACCACCACGGCCCGTCCCAACCTACCACAGCCCGTCCCAGCCCACCACAGCCCACCACAGCCCTTCCCAGCCCACCACATCCTGTCACAGCCCACCACAGCCCACCAGAGCCCGTGCCAGCCCACCACAGCCCGTCCCATCACACCACAGTCCGTCCCAGCCCACCACAGCCCGTCCCAGCCCACCAAAGCCCTTCCCAGCACACCACAGCCCATCCCAGCACACCACAGCCCGTCCCAGCCCGTCCCGGGCCACCACAGCTTGTCCCAGCACACCACAGCCCGTCCCAGCCCACCACAGCCCACCACAGCCTGTCCCCGCTCACCACAGCCTGTCCCCGCCTACCACAGCCCGTCCACGCCCACCACAACTTGTCCCCGCCCACTACAGCCCTTCCCGGCCCACCAAGACCGGTCCCGGCCCACCACAGCCCGTCCCAACCCACCACGGCCCATCCCAGCCCACCACAACCCACCACAGCCCATTACAGCTTACCACAGCCCGTCCCAACCCACCACAGCCCGTCCCAGCCCACCACAGCACGTCCAAGCCCGTGCCAGCCAACCACAACCCGTCACCATCCACCACAACCCATCACCGCCCACCACAGCCTGTCCAAGGCGTCCCAGCCCGTCCCAGCCCATCTGAGCCTGTCCCAGCCCACCACAACTTGTCCCAGCCCACCACAGCCAACCACAGCCCGTCCCAGGCCACCACAGCCCGTCCCAGCCCACCACAGCCCAGCACAGCCTACCAGGGCCGACCTCAGCCCACCACAGCCCGTCCCAGCACGTCCCAGCTTGTCCCAGCACGTCCCAGCCCGTCCCAGCCCACCACAGCCCGTTCCAGACTACCAGAGCCCGTCCCAGCCCACCACAGCCAACCACAGCCCGTCCCAGGCCACCACAGCCCGTCCCAGCCCACCACAGCCCAGCACAGCCTACCAGGGCCGACCTCAGCCCACCACAGCCCGTCCCAGCACGTCCCAGCTTGTCCCAGCACGTCCCAGCCCGTCCCAGCCCACCACAGCCCGTTCCAGACTACCAGAGCCCGTCCCAGCCCACCACAGCCCACCACAGCCCGTCCCAGCCCACCACAGCCTGTCCCAGCCTGTCCCAGCCCGTCCCAGCCTGTCCCAGCCCACCACAGCCCTCCCAGCCCACCACAGCCCACCCCAGCCCGTGCCAGCCAATACCAGCCTACCACAGCCCGTGCCTGCCTGTCCCAGCCCACCACAGCCCGTCCCAGCCCACCACGGCTCTCCACAGACCAGCACAGCCCGTCCCAGCCCACCACGGCCCGTCCCAGCCCACCACAGCTCTCCACAGCTCTCCATAGCCCGTCCCAGCCCAACACAGCCCGTCGCAGCCCAACACAGCTTATCCCAGCCCACCGAAACCAGTCCCAGCCCACCGCAACCCGTCCCAGCCCACCACAGCCCACCACAGGTCACCACCGGTCACCACAGCCCACCACAGGTCACCACAGCCTGTTTCAGCCCACCACGGCAAACCACGGCCCGTTCCAGCCCACCACGGCCCGCCATGGCCCACCACAGCTCGTCCCAGATAAACACGGCACACCACAGCCCACCACGGCCTGTCCCGGCCCACCACAGCCCGTCCCAGCACACCACAGCCCACCACAGCCCATCACAGCCCACCCCAGCTTACCACAGCCCACCACAGACCGTCCCAGCCCACCACAGACCGTCCCAGCCCCTCCCAGCCCGTCTCAGCCCACCACAGCCTGTCCCAGCCTGTCCCAGCTCGTCCAAGCCTGTCCCAGACCCCCAGAGCCCGTCGCAGCCCACCACAGCCCGTCACAGCCTGTCCCAGCTCTCCACAACCCACCGCAGCCTGTCCCAGCCCACCACAGCCTCTCACAGCACACCACAGCCCGTAACAGCCCACCACAGCAAGTACCAGCCCGTCCCAGCCCACCACGGCCCGTCTCAGCCCACCACGGCCCGTCTCAGCCCACCACGGCCCGTCTCAGCACACCACGGCCCATCTCAGCTCACCACAACCCGTCCCAGACGACCACAGCCCGTCCCAGCCCACCACAGCCCACCACAGCCCGTCCCAGCCCACCACAGCCCGTCCCAGCTCATCCCAGCCAGATATAGCCCGTTCCAGCCCACCACAGCCCACCACAGCACGTCCCAGACCGTCCCAATCCTTCCCAGCCCGTCCTAGCCCACCACAGCCTGTCCCAGCCCACCACAGCCCTCCACAGCCCGTACGAGCCCACCACAGCCCGTACCAGCCAACCACAGCCCACCACAGCCGGTCACAGCCCACCACAGCCCATACCAGCCCACCACAGCCCATCCCAGCTCACCAATGGCAACCACAGCCCACCACAGCCTGTCCCAGACCACCACAACCCGTCCCAGCCCACCACGGCCCGTCCCAGCTCACCACGGCCCGCCTCAGACAGTCCCAGCCCCCCACAGCCCATCCCAGCTTACAACAGCCCACCACGGCCCGGCCCGGCCGGCCACGGCCCGTCCTAGCCCACCACGGCCCGTCCCAGCCCGCCGCGGCCCGTTTGAGCCCACCACAGCCCGTCCCAGCCCACCACAGCCCGTCGAAGCCCACCACAGCTCGTTCCCCGCCCACAACAGCTTCTCTCAACCCACCACAGCCCACCACAGCCTGTCCCGGCCTACCAGAGCCCGTCCCGGCCCACCACAGCCCGTCTCAGCCCACCACAGCCCACCACAGACCGTCCCAGCCCACCAGAGCCAGTCCCAGCTTACCACAGCCCACCACAGCCCTTCCCAGGTCACCACAGTCCAGCACAGCCCACCAAAGCCCATTACAGCTTACCACAGCCCACCGCAGCCCACCACAGCCCGTCCCAGCCCTTCCCAGCACACCATCGCCCGTCCCCGCCCACCACGGCCCGTCCCCGCCTACCACGGCCCGTCCCCGCCCACCACGGCCCACCTCAGCCCAGCAGTGCCTGTCCCAGCCCACCGCAGCCCTTCCAAGCCCACCACAGCCCGTCCCAGCCCACCAGAGCCCGTCTCAAGCTCATCAAAACACGCCACAGCCCACCACAGCCAGTCCCAGCCCACCACAGCCCGTCCCAGCACTTCCCAGCCCACCACAGCCCGTCCCAGCCCACCACAGCCCGTCCCAGCCCACCCCAGCCCACCCCAGCCCGGCCCGGCCCGTCACAGCTCGTCCCAGACCATCACAGCCTGTGACAGCCCACCACTGCCCGTCTCAGCCCACCACGGCCCGTCCCAGCCCACCACGGCCCGTCCCAGCCCACCACTGCCCGTCCCGGCCCACCATGGCCCGTCCCGGCCCAGCATGGCTCGTCCCGGCCCACCACGGCCCGTCCCGGCCCGTTCCAGCCCACCACGGCCCGTCCCAGCCCACCACAGCCCACCGCAGCCCGTCCGAACCCACCGCAACCCGTCCCAGCCTGTTTCAGTCCACCACGGTTAACCACGGCCCATCCCAGCCCACCACGGCCCACCACGGCAGATCTCAACCCACCACAGCCTGTCCAAGCCCACCACAGCCCTCCACAACTCTCCACAGCCCGTCCCAACCCACCACAGCCTGTCTCAGCTCACCACAGCCCACCACGGCCCACCACAGCCCACCAAAGACCACCACGGCCCGTCCCAGCAAACCACAACCCACCACAGCCCGTGCCAGCCACCACAGCCTACCGCAGCTTGTCCCAGCCCACCACAGCCCACCACTGCCCACCACAGCCCGCCAAAATCCACCACAGCCTACCACAGCCCGACCAAGCCCGTCCCAGCCCACCACAGCCCATCCCAGACCACCACAGCTCGTCCCAGCCCGTCCCAGCCCACCACAGCCCTTCCCTGCTCACCACAGCCCGTCCCCGCCAACCACAGCCCGTCCCCGCCCAGCACAGCCCGTCCCAGCCCGTCCCAGGCCTTCCCATCCCACCACAGCCTGTCCCAGTCCACCACAGCCTGTTCCGGCCCACCACAGCCCGGTCCGGCCCAACACGGCGCACCACAACCCACCACAACTTGTCCCAGCACACCAGAGCCTGTCCTAGCCCACCACAACCCATCCCAGCCCACCACAGCCCGTCTCAGCCCACCACAGCCCGTCCCACCCCTTCCCAGCCCACCACAGCCCGGCCCGGCCCACCACAGCCTGTCCCAGCACACCACAGCCCGTGACAGCCCACCACAGCCCGTGACAGCCCACCACAGCCCGTCCCAGCCCACCACAGCCAGTCCCAGCCCACCACAGCCCTTTCCAGACGACCAGAGCCCGTCCCAGCCAACCACAGCCTGTCCCAGCCCACCACAACCCACCACAGCCCACCACGGCCCATCGCAGCCTGTCCCAGCCCACCACAGCACGTCCCAGCCCACCACAGCCCGTCCCAGCCCAGCACAGCCCGTCCCAGCCCACCACAGCCCGTCACAGCTCGTTCCAGCCCACCACAGCCCGTCACAGCCAAGCACTGCCCGTCCCAGATTACAGCGGACCCTCCCAGATTACAACGGACCGTCCCGGCCCACCACTGCCCGTCCTGGCCCACCACGGCCCACCACGGCAGATCTCAACCCACCACAGCCTGTCCAAGCCCACCACTGCCCTCCACAGCTCTCCACAGCCCGTCCCAACCCACCACAGCCTGTCTCAGCTCACCACAACCCACCACAGCGCACCAGAGCCAGTCCCAACCCACCACAGCCCGGCCCAGCCCACCACAGCTTGTCCAAGCCCACCACAGTCCGTCGCAGCACACCACAGCCTACCACAGCCCGTCCCAGCCCACCACGGCCCGTCCCGGTCCACCACGGCCGGTCCCAGCTCACCACGGTCCGTCCCGGCCCACCACAGCCCGTCCCGGCCCACCACAGCCCGTCCCAGCTCACCACAGCCCGTCCCAGCCCACCACAGCCCGTCCCAGCCCACCACAGCCCGTCCCAGGCCACCACAGCCCGTACCAGCCCACCACAATCAACTAAAGCCGCCCCAGCACGTCCCAGACCACCACAGCCCACTACAGACCGCCCCAGCACGTCCCAGCACGTCCCAGCCCGTCACAGCTCGTCCCAGCCCACCACAGCCCACTACAGCTCGGCCCAGCCCGTCCCAGCCTGTCCTAGCCCACCACAGCCCGTTCCAAACCACCACAGACCGTCCCAGGCCACCACAGCCTGTCCCAGCCAACCACAGCCCGTCCCAGTACACCACAGCCCGTCCCAGCCCACCACAGCCCACTGCAGCTCGTTCCAGCTCGTCCCAGGACGTCCCAGCCCGTCCCAGCCCACCACAGCCCGTTCCAGCCCACCAGAGCCCATCCCATCCCACTACAGCACACCACAGCTTGTCCCAGCCCACCACAGCCCACCACAGCCCGTCCCAGCCCACCACAGCCCGTCCCAGCCCGTGTCAGACCGTACCAGTCAACTACAGCCCGTGCCAGCACGTCCCAGCCAACCGCAGCCCGTCCCAGCCCGTCCCAGCCCACCACAGCACGTCCCAGCCACTCCCAACCCACCAGAGCCCGTCCCAGCCCACCACAGCCCGTCCCAGCCTACCACGGCCCAACTCAGCCCAGCAGAGCCCGTCCCAACCCACCACAGCCCGTCCCAGCCCACCACAGCCCGTTTCAGACCGTCCCAGTGCACCTCTGCCCGTCCCAGCCCACCACAGCCCGTCCCAGCCCACCACAGCCCGTCCCAGCCTGTCCCAGTACGTCCCAGCCCACCAGAGCCCAGCCCAGCCCACCACAGCCCGTCCCAGCCCGTCTCAGCTCACCACAACCCACCACAGCCCGTCCCAGCCCACCACAGCCCACCACAGCCCGTCCCAGCCCACCACAGCCCGTCCCAGCCCACCACAGCCCGTCCCAGACTCACCAGAGTCCGTCCCAGCCCACCACAGCCCGTCCCAGCCCACCACAGCCCACCAGAGCACATCCCAGCCCACCACAATTGGTCCCAGCCCACCACACCCCACCACAGCCCTTCTCAGCTCACCAAAACCCGCCACGGTCCGTCCCCACCCACCAAAGCCCGTCCCCGCCCACCACGGCCCGTCCCGGCCCACCACGGCCCGTCCCGGCCACACGATGGCCCGTCCCAGCCAGTGTCAGCCCTTACTAGCCCACCGCAGCCCGTGCCAGCCCGTCCCAGCAAACCGCAGCCCATCCCAGCCTGTCCCAGCCCACCACAGCCCATCCCAGCCCACCACAGCCCGTCCCAGCCCACCACAGCCCGTCCCAGGCAACCACAGCCCGTGCCAGCCCGCCACAGCCTGTCCCAGCCCATCCCCGCCCACTACAGCCCATACCAGCCCACCACAGCTTGTCCCAGCCCACCACAGCACGTCCCAGCCAACCACAGCCCACCACAGCCCGTCCCAGCCCACCACAGCCCGTCCCAGCCTGTCACAGCCCACCACAGCCCGTCCCGGCCCATCACGGCCCACGACTGCCCATCACGGCCCACCAAGGCCTGTTCCCCGCCCACCATGGCTTGTCCCGTCCCACCACGGCCTACCACAGCCCACCACAGCCCTTCCCAGCCCACCACAGCCCACCACGGCCCACCACAGCCCGTCCCAGCCCACCACAGCCCACCACAGCCCGGCCCAGCCCATCACAGCCCGTCCCAGCCCGCCCCAGCTCGTTCCAGCCCATCCCAGCCCGTCACAGCCGTCCCAGCACGTACCAGCCCACCACATCAAGTACCAGCCCGTCCCAGCCCACCACGGCCCACCAAAGCCCGCCACAGCACGTCTCAGCTCACCACAACCCGTCCCAGACCACCACAGCCGGTTACAGCTTATAACAGCCCGTCCCAGACAACCACGGCCCGTCCCAAACCACCGCAGCCCGTCCCGGACCACCACGGGCCGGTCCCAGCCCACCACGGCCCGTCCCATCCCACCACAGCCCACCACAGCCTGTCCCAGCCCACCACAGCCCTTCGCAGCCCACCACAGCCCTTCCCAGCCCAACACAGCCCGTCCCAGTCCACCACGGCCCGTCCCAGTCCATCCCGGACCACCACAGCCCGTCCCCGACCACCACAGCATGTCCCAGCCCGTCCCAGCCCACCACAGCCCGTCCCAGCCCACCACAGCCGGTCCCGGCCCACCACGGCCCGTCCCGACCCACCACGGCCCGTCCCGGCCCATCACGGCCCGTCCCGGCCCATCACGGCCCACCACGGTCCAGAACGCCCAACCACGGTCTGTCCCCGCCCACCACGGCCCGTCCCGGACCACACGGCCCGTCCCAGCCCACCACGGTCCGTCCCAACACACCACGGCCCGTCCCAGCCCACCACGGCCCGTCCCAGCCAACCACGGCCCGTCCCAGCCTGTCCCAGCCCACCACAGCCCGTCCCAGCCCACCACAGCCCGGCCCAGTCCGACCCATCCAACCACAGCCCATCACAGACCGTCCAAGCCCACCACAGACCGTCCCGGACCACCACAGCCCGTCTCAGCCCGTCCCAGCCCACCACAGCCCGTCCCCGACCACCACAGCATGTCCCAGCCCGTCCAGCCCACTACAGCCCGTCCCAGCACACCACAGCTGGTCCCAGCCCAAGACAGCCGGTCCCAGCCCAAGACAGCCGGCCCCAGCCCACCACAGCCCACCAGAGCCCACCACAGCTCGTCCCAGCCCACCACAGCCCACCAAAGCTCGTCACAGGCCACCACAGCCTGTCCCAGTCCACCACAGGCCACTACGGCCCACCACAGCCCGTCCCAGCCCACCACAGCCCGTCCCAGCTCTTCCCAGCCCACCACAGCCCGTCCCAGCTCGTCCCAGCCCGCTATAGCCCGTCACAGCCCACCACGGCAAGTACCAGCCAGTCCCAGCCCACCACGGCCCACCAAAGCCCACCACAGCCCGTCTCAGCTCACCACAACCCGTCCCAGACGACCACAGCCCGTCCCAGCCCACCACAGCCCACCACAGCCCCGTCGCAGCCCACCACAGCCCGTCCCCGTCCCGCACAGCCTGTCCCAGCCCACCACAGCCCAGCACAGCCCGTCCCAGCCGGTTCCAGCCCACCACAGCCCATCCCAGCCCACCACAGCCCGTCCCAGACCACCACAGCCGTCCCGGACCACCACAGACCGTCCCAACCCACCACAGCCCGTCTAAGCTCACCAGAACCCACCACAGCCCACCACAGCTCGTCACAGCCCACCACAGCCCGTCCCAGCCCATCCCAGCCCGTCCCAGCACACCACAGCCCACCACAGCCCATCACAGCCCACCACAACCCTTCCCAGCCCACCACATCCCACCACAGCCCACCACAGCCCGTCCCAGCCCACCACAGCCCGTCCCAGCTCATCCCAGCCAGATATAGCCCGTTCCAGCCCACCACAGCCCACCACAGCACGTCCCAGACTGTCCCAATCCTTCCCAGCCCGTCCTAGGCCCACCACAGCCTGTCCCAGCCCACCACAGCCCTCCACAGCCCGTACGAGCCCACCACAGCCCGTACCAGCCAACCACAGCCCACCACAGCCGGTCACAGCCCACCACAGCCCATACCAGCCCACCACAGCCCATCCCAGCTCACCAATGGCAACCACAGCCCACCACAGCCTGTCCCAGACCACCACAACCCGTCCCAGCCCACCACGGCCCGTCCCAGCTCACCACGGCCCGCCTCAGACAGTCCCAGCCCCCCACAGCCCATCCCAGCTTACAACAGCCCACCACAGCCCGTCCCAGCCCACCACAGCTCGTCCCAGCCCACCACAGCCCGTCCCAGCCCACCACAGCTCGTCCCAGCGCGCCACAGCCCGTCCCAGCCCACCACAGCTCGTCCCAGCCCACCACAGCCCGTCCCAGCCCACCAGAGCTCGTCCCAGCCCACCACAGCCCATCCCAGCACACCACAGCCCGTCCCAGTCCACCACAGCCCGTCCCCGCCCACCATAGCCCGTCCCAGCACACCACAGCCCGTGCCAGCGCATCCCAGCCTGTTCCAGACCACCAGAGCCCGTCCCAGCCCGTCCCAGCCCACCACAGCCCGTCTCAAGCTCACCAGAACCCACCACAGCCCACCACAGCCTGTCCCAGACCACCACGGCCCACCACAGACCACCATGGCCCGTCCCAGCCCACCACGGCCCACCACAGCGAACCACGGCCCAGCAAAGCTCACCACAGCCCGTCCCAGCACACCACTGCCCCTCCCAGCCCACCACTGCCCGTCCCGGCCCACCACAGCCCGTCCCGACCGGTCCCGGCACACCACGGCCCACCACGGCCCGTCCCGGCACACCACGGCCCGACCGAGCCCAGCACAGTCCGACCGAGCCCACCACAGCCCGTCCCAGCTCACCACAGCCCGTCCCAGTCCACCACAGCCCACCACAGCCCGTCCCAGCCCACCACATCCCACCACAGCCCGTCCCGGCGCACCAGAACCTGTCCAGGCTTACCACAGCGCGTCCCGGCCCAGCACGGCCCGGCCCGGCCCAGCACGCCCCGTCCCGGCCCACCACGGCCCGTCCCGGCCGACCACGGCAGATCTCAACCCACCACAGCCCGTCTCAAGCTCACCACAGCCCGTTCCAGACCACCAGAGCCTGTCCCAGCCCACCACAGCCCGTCCCAGCCCACTACAGCCCGCCACAGGCCACCACAGGCCACCACAGCCCACCACAGCCCACCACAGCCCATCCCACCCCGTCCCAGCCCGTCCCAGCCCACCACAGCCAGTCCCAGCCCACCATAGCCAGTCCCAGCCCACCACAGCCCACCACAGCCCGTCCCAGCCGACCACAGCCCACCAGAGATCACCACAGCCCACCACAGCCCGTCCCAGCCCGTCCCAGCCCACGACAGCCCATCCCCGCCCACCACAGCCCGTCCCAGCCCACCACAGCCCACCAGAGCCCGTCCCAGCCCACCACAGCCCACCACAGCCCATCACAGCCCACCACAGCCCACCACAGCCCATCACAGGCCGTCACACCCCACCACAGCCCACCACAGCCCGTCCCAGCCCACCACAGCCCACCACAGCCCGTCACAGCCCACCACAGCCCGTCACAGCCCACCACAGCCCACCACAGCCCGTCCCAGCCCACCACAGCCCGCCACAGCCCCCCACAGGCCACCACAGCCCACCACAGCCCGTCCCAGCCCACCACAGCACACCAGAGCCCACCACAGCCCGTCCCAGCCCACCACAGCCCACCACAGCCCACCACAGCCCACCACAGCCCGTCCCAGCCCCCAACAGCCCACCACAGTCCACCACAGCCCGTCCCAGCCCACCACAGCCCGTCCCAGCCCGCCACAGCCCACCACAGGCCACCACAGGCCACCACAGCCCACCACAGCCCACCACAGCCCGTCCCAGCCCACCACAGCCCACCACAGCCCACCAGAGCCCACCACAGCCGACCACAGCCCGTCCCAGCCCACCACTAGCCCACCAGAGCCCGCCACAGCCCACCACAGGCCACCACAGCCCAGCACAGCCCGTTCCAGCCCACCACAGCCCGTCCCAAACCACCACAGCCCGTCATAGCCCGCCACAGCCCACCACAGCCCACCACAGCCCACCACTAGCCCACCACAGCCCACCACAGCCCACCACAGCCCGTCCAACTCACCACAGCCCACCACAGCCCGGCCCAGCCCGACACAGCCCACCACAGCCCACCACAGCCCGTCCCAAACCACCACAGCCCACCACAGCCCGTCCCAGCCCACCACAGCCCACCACATCCCACCACAGCCCACCGCAGCCCACCACAGCCCGTCCCAGCCCTTCCCAGCCCACCACAGCCCACCACAGCCCACCACAGCCCGTCACAGCCCGTCCCAGCCCACCACAGCTCAGCAAAGCCCAGCACAGCCCACCACAGCTCGTCCCAGCCCACCACAGCCCGTCCCAGCCCACCACAGCCCACCACAGCCCACCAGAGCCCGGCCCGGCCCACCACAGCCCGTCCCAGCCGGCCACAGCCCACCAGAGATCACCACAGCCCGTCCCAGCCCACCACATCCCGTCCCAGCCCACCACAGCCCACCACAGCTCGTCCCACCCCACCACAGCCCATCACAGCCCACCACAGCCCGTCCCAGCCCACCACAGCCCACCACATCCCACCACTAGCCTGTCCCAGCTCACCACTAGCCCGTCCTGGCCCACCACAGCCCAGCACAGCCCACCACAGCTCTTCCCAGCCCGTCCCAGCCCACCACAGCCCATCACAGCCCATCATAGCCCATCACAGCCAAGCCCAGCTGTTGCCTTCACAGGCACACGGTGACCTGGTTCAGGAACGGCACGGCGGCCGACCCCTGGCCGCGCGGTCCATCAGCTCGCAGACACCAACGTGGTGGATGGCAAATGGCGTTTATTGCGGAGCGGCGCGACACTGTATAGCCTGGGTTTACGGTGTCACTTCCGTCTGCCGACATCATAAGCTACAAGCTGGTGGCTACCTGGAGGGGGGCCCTATCTGTCCGTACAGCGCGCGATCTTCCGGCCCCCAGGCCCTACCTAGCAGCATATTGGCATGAACTAAACTTGCTGATTTGCTGTAACTCAGATTTAGTAAATTCAATGAACCGCTTGACAACCAGTGAACAACAAATAACAATTTCTTAACAAACATGAACTAGAAATTGAATAACAGAATAACAGTCCAGCAAAGTCTCATGTGAGGCGGAAAACAGGCTTCTTCACTCGTGAGTCCAGCACAGTCCTGAATAATGTCGGGGTGGTAACTCCATCTGTTCCCTCCACGATAGTCCGTGCCTGGTCCTTGGTATTTTTCTTCCCAAGGTGACGAAGATGAACAGAAACTAATAACCAGTCACATGGTAACTTTGCTGGAGATCAACAGTTTTCTTTTGTTTGTATAACAGTCTCTCGCGCTCTGCTTTGGTATCCCACGGGTTCCACTACTCGGGGCGGATTGCGAGGAAGAGATCCCACTCTTCTGTACCGGCGTGACCAAAAACACTCACAGAAGCACATGCTGATGGTTACTGTAGTCACGATGAGACAAAGGCTGAACAGCAAAACCGTACAGAGCGTGTCGTCTCCGGCTCCCATCCTTTCCAAAATGATAAGGATTGTTTGTGGCGAGACAAACAAGTTGGTCCGTGACCCTCCTGGCCAAGATTCAGGCTAACGCCCTGACCAAAACTGCACAATGAAAAATGCATGCGCAGCCACGATTTGGACCCAGCCTTAAAGGGGCACGAAAATTTACCCTTTTAAATGCCCACCCCTTGGCTCTTGATTCTTAACCCCCACAAACAAACCTTATATGTGCTAGGAAATGTTTTATTTTGTTTTGTTACGTAATCCTGTTATGATAATGTTTTGAAATTAGCTTATGACATGTTTGAGTTTTGAGTTGTTAGCTAACGTTTGTTAGGGATTTGTAGTTATTATTAGTCGTTTCTAATCACTGCTATTGTTAGATTGATAATGGTAAATGGCTTTAATGCTTAGATAAAGATTGCTAACCTCGTTTGTATAGTTGGCAGAACCTTTATCTCTATCTACGCCACCCGCGGAGCAGCAATGTTGAGCCACGGGGCGGTGTGAAGGACGTTATTGGGACTGTGCTATCTGTCTCAGCATTGCTGGCTGACGGCAAAACAACACAGAGACCCCGCGAAGAACTTGTCTACATCTTGCTTCGGCAAACCACGGATGTTTACCCAGACATCGCTGCATCTGTTCGACCACGAAAACCACGCCTCGCCTGTTCTGTACCCTCGCCCCAGCAAGTACGCCCAGACCGCAGAGGATGAAAAATTCTCTGAGAAGACGGTATGGGTGTTTGCAGCACTGCCGAGTGAGGGGTGAGGCCACGCGAAACAGTTCTTGGAAGGAGCAGAGACTTTGGGGTGAACAGCTCTGGAACATCTATAAAAGAACCGTGACAGCCAGCACCGGGTGGAATGCCCCACCTGACGTGAAGTCGATCTGGGCTGACAGGACCCCCAGCTCCGTGCGGTGGTAGCTGTTGCGCCTTTCTTTATTTTTCCTCTCTTTCTCTCCATTTTGCCTCTATGCAAGCACCATTAAACTTATTTTCTTTACGGCATTTGACCTCGTTTGTGTCTCTTGTGCAGCGGGCGCAGCGGTCCCACCCTGCAGGCAGCGCGGGAATCGCAATGCCGTTAACAACGGCCACCGACGTCGAGTAGGGAGGCGCCACGTGCATGCGCGGCGCCAGGGCTGCAGTACCGACTGTTAGCCGCCAGGTGGCAGCAAGAGCACGCTTTGGTCTCAAGGGAGCGGCAGCGCCCCCACCTACCTGACGGCTGCAGTACCCAATTGTGGAAGCAAGGTGGCAGCAGCTGCACGCCACCAACCGAGTAGTTGCGGTACCCGCTTTTGGTCGCTAGATGGCAGCAGCGCTCCACGGGCCCTGTGCTGAGCGTTCGCTGTGCCGCGCATCGCCTGTTTCACACGTCGCGTGTCTCACGTCGCGTCGCGTCTCGCGCGTCGCGTGTCTCGCACGTCGCGTGTCTCGCGTCGCGTGTCTCGCACGTCGCGTGTCTCGCGTCACGTGTTTCACACGTCGCGTGTCTCACGTTGCGTCGCGTGTCTCGCGCGTCACGTCTCGCACATCGCGTGTCTCGCACGTCGCGTGTCTCGCGTCGCGTGTCTCGCACGTCGCGTGTCTCACGTTGCGTCGCGTGTCTCGCGCGTCACATCTTGCACATCGCGTGTCTCGCACATCGCGTGTCTCGCACGTCGCGTGTCTCGCACGTCGCGGGTTTCGCACGTTGCGTGTCTCACGTCGCGTCTCGCACGTCGCGTGTCTGACGTCGCGTGTCTCGCACGTCACGTGTCTCACACATCGCGTGTCTCGCACATCGCGTGTCTCACGTCGCGTGTTTCACACGTCGCGTGTCTCACGTCGCGTCGCGTGTCTCGCGCGTCGCGTGTCTCGCGCGTCGCGTGTCTCGCGTCGCGTGTCTCGCACGTCGCGTGTCTCGCATCGCGTGTCTCGCACGTCGCGTGTCTCGCACGTCACGTGTTTCGCACGTTGCGTGTCTCACGTCGCGTCGCATGTCTCGCGCGTCGCGTGTCTCACATCGCGTCTCGCGCGTCGCGTGTCTCAATTCGCGTGTCTCGCACGTCGCGTGTCTCGCGTCGCGTGTCTCGCACGTCGCGTGTCTCACGTTGCGTCGCGTGTCTCGCGCGTCACATCTTGCACATCGCGTGTCTCGCACATCGCGTGTCTCGCACGTCGCGTGTCTCGCACGTCGCGGGTTTCGCACGTTGCGTGTCTCACGTCGCGTCTCGCACGTCGCGTGTCTGACGTCGCGTGTCTCGCACGTCACGTGTCTCACACATCGCGTGTCTCGCACATCGCGTGTCTCACGTCGCGTGTTTCACACGTCGCGTGTCTCACGTCGCGTCGCGTGTCTCGCGCGTCGCGTGTCTCGCGCGTCGCGTGTCTCGCGTCGCGTGTCTCGCGCGTCGCGTGTCTCGCATCGCGTGTCTCGCACGTCGCGTGTCTCGCACGTCACGTGTTTCGCACGTTGCGTGTCTCACGTCGCGTCGCATGTCTCGCGCGTCGCGTGTCTCACATCGCGTCTCGCGCGTCGCGTGTCTCAATTCGCGTGTCTCGCACGTCGCGTGTCTCGCGTCGCGTGTCTCGCACGTCGCGTGTCTCACGTTGCGTCGCGTGTCTCGCGCGTCACATCTTGCACATCGCGTGTCTCGCACATCGCGTGTCTCGCACGTCGCGTGTCTCGCACGTCGCGGGTTTCGCACGTTGCGTGTCTCACGTCGCATCGCGTGTCTCGCGCGTTGCGTGTCTCACGTCGCGTCTCGCACGTCGCGTGTCTGACGTCGCGTGTCTCGCACGTCACGTGTCTCGCACGTCGCGTGTCTCGCGTCACGTGTCTCGCACATCGCGTGTCTCGCACGTCGCGTGTCTCGCGTCGCGTGTCTCGCACGTCGCGTGTCTCGCGTCGCGTGTTTCACACGTCGCGTGTCTCACGTTGCGTCGCGTGTCTCGCGCGTCACGTCTCGCACGTCGCGTGTCTCGCACGTCGCGTGTCTCGCATCGCGTGTCTCGCATCGCGTGTCTCGCACGTCGCGTGTCTCGCACGTCGCGTGTTTCGCACGTCGCGTGTCTCACGTCGCGTTGCGTGTCTCACGTCGCGTCTCGCGCGTCGCGTGTCTCGCGTCGCGTGTCTCGCACGTCGCGTGTCTCGCGTCGCGTGTCTCGCACGTCGCATGTCTCACGTTGCGTCGCGTGTCTCGCACGTCGCGTGTCTCGCACGTCGCGGGTTTCGCACGTTGCGTGTCTCACGTCGCGTCGCATGTCTCGCGCGTTGCGTGTCTCACGTCGCGTCTCGCACGTCGCGTGTCTGACGTTGCGTGTCTCGCACGTCACGTGTCTCGCACGTCGCGTGTCTTGCATCACGTGTCTCGCACATCGCGTGTCTCGCACATCGCGTGTCTCACGTCGCGTGTTTCACACGTCGCGTGTCTCACGTTGCGTCGCGTGTCTCGCGCGTCACGTCTCGCACATCACGTGTCTCGCACATTGCGTGTCTCGCACGTCGCGTGTCTCGCATCGCGTGTCTCGCATGTCGCGTGTCTCACGTCGCGTCGTGTGTCTCGCGCGTCGCGTCTCGCACGTCGCGTCTCGCGCGTCGCGTCTCACGTCGCGTGTCTCACGTCGCGTCTCGCACGTCGCGTGTCTCGCGTCGCGTGTCTCGCACGTCGCGTGTCTCGCACATCGCGTGTTTCCCACGTCGCGTCGCGTGTCTCGCGCCAGCGCCCACAAAGGGCGCACACCAACAGTTCACGGAATAACACCCTTTATTAACGGGAAATTCTGACAAGTCAGGGTTGGTGATTGCCAGGGTAGGGCCTGTCTGCAAACCACGCTTTGCATTATATACAACTAAAGCACATACAGCTGAATTATAACCGCTAATAACGGCTAGCGTGAGTTAGTTATTTAGCGTGCATAAAACAAAGTTCTTACCCGACAGGTGTCCCTAGGGGGGAGAAGAGAGGTTCAGCCCATCGACGGATCCCAGCAGTTCCGATGGAGTCTTCCCTCACTTCTCCCTTCATCTGTCCACTTCTCGCGCTTCGTAGTACGTTGCACATCCGTCTTCATACGCAGGATCGGTTACGGGTTTCTGGCTTCTACTACAAATTGGTACGTATCCCCAGCTAGCGCCATCCTCGGCCACCGCTGTCCGCGTGCGCCGAGCTGCCAGGAGGTGTTGCTTAGGGCACCGCGGTGATACGGACTCTTGTGCATGCCAACCATCCTGAAGGCCACCGCTGTACTTCACCCTACAAAAGCTTTCCTCAACGCTACGCTTCCGTTAGGACGCGATTTTCCCGAAGTCCCCCCGCCTCAGGGTGATTTTCCCACACACCCGCAGGCAGCAGGACTAACGGCGTCTCCTTTTGCCCGCTTGGGCGCGGGCTAAAATCCCTTCCCTGACCATTCTTTAGCTCAGACTGTGCCCCCTTCTCGTTAAGCTGCCTTAGAGCTCGCGACAGGAATTTCGTCCCACTGCTTGGAAAAGCGCCAAGGCCGCAGCTGAGGGGAACTGGAGTTCCCTGCGTCTCAGAGTAATTCTAGAGCCTTATGGCGAGACGGTTTTTTCTACAGCAGAGAGAGCAACGGTGCATAAAGAAAGACTGAGACGTGGTCCTTCTCCTCGAGGGAAGAGCATGCAGCAGATCAATGACCGTTGAACGGACGGGCAGAATTCTCAGAAAAAGCAACCCCTAGCTCTCAACAAGAAAAAGAAGGTTGTTCCTCTGGAGGAGGGGAGACAGAGGGTGAAGAAAAGGGGGAAAGGAGCAGGGCAGAAGCGGAGAGAGTGAAAGAGAAGGGAGCAACAGAACGACAGGGCGAGCAGGACGGAAGAAACGGATGGAGAGCTACAGGGAATCAAAACACGACGGGTTTGCACGGCAAGGTTTGGGGAGGAGGAGGAAAAGGAGGAGAAAGAAGAAGAAACGACGTGTGATCAACTGACCGCAGCTGCCGTTCCCCGTCCCGCTGCGGGCAGGAGACAGGGAAATCGGGAGTAAAGTTAAGCCCAGCAGAAGCGAGGGCTGGGCGGAAGGTGTTCTGAAGATCTGCTTTTCCTGCTCATTCTCCTGCTCCCATTCGACAGCGGATCAGGCACACTCATCTCCCCAGGTTCGGCCTGTTACGCCCGTGAAGGTGACGGCAGAGCCCAGCGCCAAAGCTCATCCCGGGGAGGAGTCTCCCGAGAGGACGAGAGCGTGGAAGAGGACAAAGAAGGGGAGGAAATCTAAGGACTGGAATCCCTCTGGGGAAAGATCAGCGTGTGGTTTGATAGCAAAAAGAACACGGGCAAAGAACACACGCGGACACGGGCAGGCGACTGGGCGGCAGCATGCGAGTGCATGCGGGCCAGAGCACGGCAACCGGCCCTGCCCACCTCCATGTGCCAGCACGTCCCCACCCCACCAGCGCCGAGCGGCTGCAGCCACCCCCGACGCCAGCAGCACCTCTGCCCCTGTGCCGCCGCAGCGTCAGCGCTGGCAGCTGGCCCGGGGGCTCCTGGTCTGTCTCCTGCATGGGGGCAGTGCCCGGCAGCCCCGCTGGCACACGGCGGTGGTGCTGCGGGATGGCCACCCTCCCGCCGCGGGCTGGGGCCGGCCGGTATCCAGGGAGTACGCCCGCAGCCGGCGGGGCTTCGTGGTGCCACTGTGATGTCACAAGTGACGAGAGCCGCTCTTTTCACCGCCCGCTCTTTCTCTCCCGTCCTTCCCCAGGCTGAACCCCTTAGTTAGAAGTCCCTTCAGTCATCAGTTTTGACAACTTCACAGGGGGTCAGGTTGCCCTCGCCTTTGCGCACGCAGGTCCCTCACAGACAGTTCAACACTGAACGAGACTTTAGCGCTCACTCAGAGCCCCCCGATTTGGGAGTTTAGATGACACAGCCAGTGCCGCCTCCCTGCCCACCCGGCGAGCTCTGCCGCAGAGCTGCTTTGGGTTTCCTCGCCCACTCTGCTACGGAGCAGCCAGAGCCAGCAGGCTTCTGAGCACTCTGGGACTTCTCCTTTCAGGTCTGGTCGATCGTGACTGAGGTGGGCACCTGGGGGGCTGCTCCTACGCAGATCTTCCCACGTGCGTGCGGCTGCATGCCAAAGAGCCAGACACGCACATACACACACACAGAGAGAGAGCGCCACAAGGAATGTGAAGGGCAAAACAGATCGACACAGACGAAGCAACACCTTGACAAGCATCCCTGCGGATGTGACCACTGCCTACATCCACGTGAATGCAGTCCGGGCCTTTCCTGCATTTCCAGAGGATCAAGATGGCGTGTTCTACTGAAACAGAAACACAGCCTCACTCCCTGGATTCATAAGCACAGCGCGTTCGTAGATGCCTCAGATAACAGTCTGGAAATTAAGTCCGTGCCGTGTCTGGGGCTCAGAGCCAAGGCTGCCTCACCAGTCCCCGGTGCAAGCCTCGGGGGTCTTTCTAGATCTGTGCTTCCTGGGCCCTGAGGGTCCACGTTCAGGTTCGCCTGCGCCTCATACAGACGCACACGGGGATCCCACCAGGAGCGGGCCCAAGGCATTCTGTGCTTCCAGCTGCCGCCCCCAAGGCCCCGAGACCCACCATGCCTCCCCTAGGTCCACCGCACCCTCATCCTTCTTGCTGAGCAGGCAGAGCTTCAGCCCCTTGCTGTGACCCTTTGCGCCCGACTTGTCTGCCTGCAGCCTGCTCCCTTGGGCAGGTGCCGGGCGTGGAAGTCCTGGCCCTGCACACGAGACCGAAGAGGACTGGCGCATGGCTAGCCACGGAACCGAAACGCTTTATTGCAGGGGACTCAGCCAGCTGAGCTCTTCCGTTGAGAGGAGCGCGGGCAGGACAGAGCAGGCCTTTGGCACCGAGGCCGCCTTTGCATCAGCAGGCGTTGCCTGCGTTGCCTGCGTTGCCTGCGTTGCCCCAGCGGGAAACTGCAGGGCTGCAGCCAGCCCTGGATCCTCTTCGTCCTGCTGCTCAAACCTTTTCTCCCCTTAGGAACCGCACAAACTCCGGCAGCCGAGTAAGTAAATCCCGCAGCTTCTGGGCCGGAGATGGGCAAGGTGTAAGCCTTCCCGCTGCTGTTGGTGTTGGCCTCGGCCTCTGAGCGGGGGTGGAGGTGAAGGCTGGCTGTGGCCTGGCGGTAGTGGTTACTGCTGGGCGCAGGCCCGTCTGCGCCAGGATCCAGTCGTAGAAGTGCTGGGTGGAGGTGTAGACTCCGGGCTTCCTTGCTCTCGCGCAGCCCATCCCCCCAGCTGGTCACGCCAACAAGCCAGAAGTAGTCGGCGCTCTTGTCTTGGCACACGAGAGGCCCACCGCTGTCCCCCTGCAGCGCGGGGAGAGAGGACGAAGGGGTTGTTGGGTGGCCACCGTCAGCCCGGTGGCTGGCTCCTTCCCTCTCGTGGCACTTCCAGAGCTGCGCTCCGTGGCCAGCCAAGCTGTGTAGAAGCTTGCCTGGCAGGGGGCGGTGGGCCTGTAAGGCAGGGCTCGCTCCCACCGCGGCACTGCTGTCCTGCAGGTGCTGCAGGAGGACGTTGCAGGCTTGCGATGGCGAAGCTCTGGGCTGCCAAGGGCACTGGGCGGGCTTTGTGGACGTAGGGCCAGGCCTCTGGGACGAGGCGGGCCGGCCCTGGGCAAAGGCCTGCCCGTGGGGAAGGGGGGGTAAGGCCCTCAGCAGTGGGGGCGCAGCAGCGGGAGGGTGAGAGGCCGGGGAAAAGCCCGTGACGGCGCACGTTTGGGCGGGTTTGTGGCGGGGCTGCCTGCGCTGCCGGGGCTTGGCTTGTAGCACGCTCCTACCTGGCAGGTGTCGATGCCGCCCTGCGGGTAGCCGGCACAGATGTTGTGGCTGTGGATGGCCCCCCTGTACCAGCCGCTGCTGTTACAGACCCTGGTATCGATGAGGCGGACCTGGGCCTCCTGCAGCGCGTATGCCGATCCTCCAGCTGCGGAGAGCACAGAAAGGAACGAACACCCAGCAGCTCATTGCCAGTTCTCCTCCCCCGTCTGGCTGAAAGCCCTCCCCCGGGGCTCGGCTTTGCACGCGGGCAGGCGTCGGACTGCTCCTTCCTTTCTGCCTTGCTCTGGGTCAGTGGTTAGGCCCGTCTCTCTGAGAGGCTTACGCCCCCGCAGCCCCGCTCCGGCTTTTGCCTCTGCCGCCGGGAAGCGCAACCTGCCCCCCCAAGCCGGCCAAGCTTGCACTGGCAAGGTGACTGCATTTTGGGAACCCACCTCTCGCAGTCCTGGCACCCCAGCCACTGATGTAGCAGGCTGTCAGCTCCGAGACTCTCAGCGAGGCGTCGGGCACGCAGGCAAGCTGTACGTAGCTGTTGCACTGGACAGGCCGGTCCAGCTCCAGCAAGGCGATGTCGTTCCTCTGCGTGACGCTACTGTAGTGCTGGTGAACCAGCATCCGCTTGATGCTGCGCACCTGGGCCTCAGGGCCCAGCTGAGTCAGGTGGGTGGCCCCGGCCACCACGCGCAAGGCGGGGTGATGTACCTGCACGGCAGATGGAGAGAGGGCTCAGGGGGAGCGCAGCCACGTGCTGCAGCAGCCCGGCACTCGCCCTGCCCTCTGCTCGGCGAGGGAGAGAGGAGAGCATTGTTCGGGAGGCTGCCACTGCCCTCGCGTGCCTCGGGCTCAAGCCGCGCCGCGCGGGAGGCTGCTGGGAAGCGGCGGCACGAGCCCAGCCTTCTCCTGAGCAGCGCCGCGGCGGGGCTCTGTGCAGGGCAAGGGGGACGGCAGGCAGCAGGTGCCGCTGCGCTCAGGGCACCCGCCAGAGCTGCGGGGCTAGCCCCGAGCCCTGGCCCTCCTTACCTGGCCTCGATGAAGCACTGGCCGATGTGAGCACCCACTGCGGGCTGATGAGGGAGCCCCCGCAGATGTGCGCCGTGCCTCCTTCCAAGGGAGCCTCGATGCTGACGACCCAGGGCCAGGCCCCCGGCTGGGCATCTGTGCCGCCCACGACGCTTGCGACTTGCTGTAGCGAAAACCCATGGGGCGAAGCCCGCAGCTCCCTCTGTAACCAGAAGCTCCTGCTGGAGGGCTTGCGCCGCTGCGGCTGAAGGCCAGCCGCCTTCCCCCCCCCCCCCCCCCCCCCCCCCCCCCCCACGGCACGGCCAGACGGGCCGAGGAAACCCGCGGGGGCCAAAACCCGCTCCCCGCGCCCCGCTTTCTGCTTCAGCCCGCAGGCGAGCCGTGCCGCCAGGGCCCCGAGCCTCCCACACGGCCTTCAGGAGCCTGGGGGGTGGCCACGGGCGACACGCAGGCCCCCTCCCCGCCAAGCCCACAAGGGTCGCCCCAGCTCCCTGCCAGAGCCTCGGGCCACTTACCCGCAGCCGTCCCACGCGCCGTGCGCAGGGCAGCACGCGGCCAGCAGGACAACGAGGAGGAGGAGGAGAAGGTCCATCCTGCCAGGACGAGGGCTTGCGGCCACCAGCGTGGCTGCCGTGCTGCAGCACTCCCGTTGCCCGGGGTTCCCTTGGAGACAGGGCCGATGTCACAGCGCGCCTGGTCCCGGGTGCTGGGCGTGGCGGCTCTGGGGGGGGGGAGGGGCGGGGCCAACAGGGGGGGTCCCAAGCAGGACTGGAGGCAGAAGCTGGGGTCGCGTCCCCCCGTCCCCCCCCCCAGTTTCTACTGCCCCCCCTGCCCCCCCCGACCCCCCAGTGTCGCTGTTGGGGGGGGGGTCC